>NC_090944.1:99371737-99996737 GCF_040807025.1 Struthio camelus
CAGATTTTGCTGACTAAAATTGTGCGGTGATGGAAATGGTGCTTGCTGTGGAACCTGCTGCTCTGTAACTGGGATCACAAGCTCTTCTCTTCTGTGTTTCTCCTCCAAGTGCATGTCTGGGATGGAAAAATGTTGAATATGCTTCTTTACTGGGTACCTTTTGGGAATTGTTAGTGGAAGTCCACTATCAGGAGGAGGCTGTGAAACAGATTTCAAAAAGGGTATGTATTATATTTGAAGACATGCAAGGTGAAAATGTTACTGCTGATTGAACTCTGTGGTCACTGGCATCGGTAGGGATTTTATCACTGGCTTGAATGGGGGTAGATTTGTTGTGTCCTTCTGAAAATCCTGTTGTTAAAGGAGAGAAGCACAGCAGCTTAGATTTGCCCTTGTGTCTGGCCACTTTCATACTATTCTCGTGATCCATAGCTATGAGTCAAGCTTAACTGGTCAGTAAAACTGGGTTTACAACTGCCTTTTTGAGTGAATGTGCCAGCGAGGATGCTTAAAATACAGTTGGGCTCATTCCTTTTCTTCTGCAGCTTGGTCAGATACTCTGTTGTTCGTGAAACCTTCAATAACGAACTGGAAGACGTGTGACCAGGCAGCATTGTGCCAGTTTTCTCCAGACCTCCTCTTTATTCCCATCTCTGATGAGTTGCATGAAACACTATGATACATCTGCTAGAGGAATTTCTTTGTGAATTACAAGAGTTTTGTTTACTGAAATTTTCTCTTTAAATTTGTAATTGGTGAGTGCACCTTAAGAGGAAACCATCTGATATCCAGTTAACTCCTAGCCTGTGAATCACAAACTGGTGCAACAATTACTCTGGGACAAGGCAATAGGGATTCCTAGACGTTTACAGTTTTGAGACAGGTCAAAAGGACTAGACCAGGGTATGTAAAGTACACATTTAGGACAACTTTAAAGGAGCCATCACTGAAAGGAGAGATGTTTGTGGCTGGTGGTGGTGGGGATGAGATTGCAGGTTAGCAAACTGTGGGAAACTTGCTGACTTTTCCCCATGGCTTTGCCACTTCCTGATGTCCCTGGGTTAGGAAGAGCCCCTGCCTGCTGAGGTCAAGATCCAGCTGCAGGTAGGTGGGCTATGTTCTGCACATGGTGGAAAATGCGTTCTGTAGGCCCTCGCAGTACTGTTTGCAGAGAGTTTTCTTTAACTCAGACGATGATAATTCACTGCTGTTTTGAAGGTGGAAGTCTATCGTTAGTTAAGTTTACAAGGAGAAACCTCTGAGGCTGGCTGCTAGTTAAATCCCCCACAAAAACATTTTACTGCTAATCTTTCTGTTTCAAAAGCGTATTTCTTTACCCATTTTTTCCTCCTACTTAAGAGACAGTCAATAGCTGCCTGATGATAGTAAAATTGTAAGGGATGATGATGCTCAAACGGCATCCCTTTGGTACAACTAGTGGATTCCAGGGGCAGCAATAATGCTCTCTGTCAGAGGCAGAGAGCCATTTCACTCTAGCGCAGATGGTTTAGTGTTGGTGGGGGAGAGGGGGAGGATAAACTCCACCTGAGGGCTAAGGGGAAATTGTGGCTATTGCAGCCTTCCAGTTGGGTTACAGGATAGGGCAACATCAGACGTGACCTGCCACATCTAGTGCACCTAGACTTTGGGTGGGGTTTAAAGTTCTGTTTAGTGTGTCTCGGTATATGATGTTCAATGTAAATAGTAGTCTATTTAACTGAGGGAGACAGTGTGTCACTTTGCTATGCCACTTGCTCAGCTTTCATAGCAAAAAACAAACAAACAAACAAACAAAAAAAGCCCTCCTCTTTTTGGCCATGGGCCAGGCGTAACAGCCAGCCATGAAAGCAACTTGGCACCAAGGACTGAGGGTTTTCTTTTTCTTCTTTTTTCCTCTGTATTTTTTGATTTCTTTACTATAATGTCCTTTATGCTCTGTAAGATAATTGCTATGCTAACTTTGTTAAAAAAGAAACACAACAAAAAAGGAAAATTGACACAGTGACTCCTTTTAACAGGATTACAAGGAGCAAGAGCATTTCCTTTTTGTGCCTGAAAGCACTCTTTTAAGCTTGCTTCTCTGCCCACTCAGGAAGGCCAAATTAAAGAACATCTACCAGGCTCCGTGCACCCTTCCCATATCTAATTCCCAAGACACCTCTCTCGATCTCGTGTGAAGGGGCTCCCTGCTGAGAGGCAGTTGGGTTGCTCTACAGAAATTGCTTTGTGCTTCCAAGGTCGGACATTAACTCTCTAACGTTAATGGAGAAGACAGTTTGGAGCAAATGAAATTTTAGTGATGAATGATAGAGACCAGGCCGATGGTTTTCCATTTTTATTTCCCGCTTCCCTCTTTCCCTTTCCCCAGACTTGTGTTGTCGTTATCGCCATGTCCGGCTGGGATTTGTGAACAACTCAAGTGGCTCTCAGCCCACTGTGGTAGGTATTGCTAAAGCCAACAGAAGTGACTTGAGGAAGGTTCCGAAAAGAGGGGGGAGAGATTTTTTCCAGAGGAGCTTTTTCTTCTCTGCTTCTTCCTTTTATCCTCTCCTTTACTCTCTTATTTTTGGCACCTAGAAACCTGTGTCTTTAAAGCCACATACAAGCATGGACTATTGGTGATGGGACAGCCACTATATTCTAATAGTGATTCATCAAAGCCTTTCTCATGATGTTTTTTACAATTCTGTAGCAAGACCTCCTTGATTCATGTTTTATGAGTGCCTCATTTTCTATGAAAAGAAAATTGCCTGTGGCTTGGGAACTTCTGACTGTTATATTTCTACTCCTGGCTGCCCAGTAGTAGGAATATACTACGCTCCCCCTAAACTGTCAAATGCATTCTGCTGAGAGGCTGAATTATTGAATAATTGCATATAGTTTGAGAAATCGCACCCCGGCTGTAGGAACCTAACACCTAAGAGATGTAGGCCAAGCTTTGTTATTACTTCAACATGCTTAATATGAGCGTATTGTGGCACTATTAAAAAAAAATTGAGTGTCTATTCCTGTCAACTAATAGCAGCCTCATATTAAACAGGTGTTACCACAATAATGCTGTCTGCCCTTCAGAAGGTGACTAGGAATAAATGTGTTAAATGGCAGCTTTAAGTGCTTGTCGAAAGAGTCCAACTCCTACAAAATATCCTGCAGAAAATGTATGCTCGTTTTGGTAAGAGAGGACTGAGGGCATCTTCCGAATTGCTCCGGGATATGGGAAGGCTGTCTTTGGGGCAGGTCTCACCTGAGTTTTAATTGAAGCTGTTGAGCTTACCCAGGGTGGCAAATACCCTTCCCCCTCCCCCATCACAAAATGTTGAATGTTTTACATTGCGTATGATCGCTAGTATCTATATCAGATTTGCACCAAAGAGGTACAGCGCTTCTAAATCAGGATGGGAATGTAGAAAATCTGCCCTGCCAATCAATACAAAGGTGCAGGAGATGGAGTAAAAAGTCTAGTGTCACCCAAGAAACGTGTTCTTTGCATTCAGAAGCTGATAAAGAGGTTGTCATAAATGGTCGCCTACTGGGTAGAAACAGGGAAATGCCAGTATCAGTCAGAAATGCAGAAATGACAGGAGTATGCACAAGAGGGTAACTAGAGCAAGTTCTCTCTCTCTTCCCTCATTCCCTTCCTGTTTAGCTGAGGTGTGGTCTTTATCTGATCTCTCCTGTCATGTGGATTCCTACTTTGGTACCCTGCCTTTGAGGGTTATCTAATCCTCTCATGAGCTAAACTTTTTATCAAATCTCTGTCAGTGCTATAGTTGTTTTCAGAGATGTGTGGAGGTCCATGTTTTTTAAAGCTTTTGAGATTAGGATCCAAGCCTTAACTGTATTCTGAAGGACATCAGCGCTTGGTGGTACTCCTGCAGCACGGGTACAGAAGTGCTGGCACCTGCCCATGTGATTCATGGGCCATGGGGCTCCCAGCTGCACTTATGGGCTCGGTACTCACACTGAGAGCCGGGAGTGACCTGTAGGTAACAGAGGAGGAACGGGCTGACTGCACCTCTTGACTTTTTTCTCTGCCTGGATCCTGTGTGAAACGGTAACGGATGACAAATACATGAAGCCAAGCTGAGGTTGTGACTGTGCAGTGAAATGATGGCGTGACTGTATGAGTAGTAGTGTGCCTGCATTGGCTTTGCACTAACCGGTCTGGAAACAACAGCTGAGAAGCAATAGTGTGGATTTCAGTGTGGACTGCCAGAGGTGGGGGATCCTGGTACGTGCTTGGCCTTCTGACTGATTACACGTTGCAGGTCCATTATTCATACTAATCTAAGGCACATAACTGAGTTCTGTGCCTGCCTTAGTAAACTGGTCACACTATGGCTTTCTGTAGTCAGTGAGGAGGAATGTGTCTATTGGAGGATTGAGATTTTTAAGCCACACCCCGAAAAATGGTTCAGCCAACCTCTCATCTCTGTGGGCTGTTTGGGGTGCCTGGGATGCCTATGTTCTGTAGTCCAAATTTGATAGGATGAGCCTAGGCTGAAGGTCATGCTGCCACGTATCTTTGTCACTGTGAATATGTGCTGTTAGCATTCAAGTGAGATAAATATTTCACCTTCGTTGCTGTGACCCTCTATGAATAGCAAGTGGGGTGTATGTGTTATGAAACAAAGTTGCCTACATTGTGATCAATTGTTGTGTGAATGTCTTTGTTTTTTACAACTAGGAGAGGAAACTGGGGGTTGCTGCTAAATTTGTGTTTGCAAGTTAGGTGATTAGAAGCAGGTGATCAGTGAATTTCAGGGCTTAATTCCAGTCCTGCTCTTGTCTGTCTGTACATGGACGTTTAAGTTCCAGTGTTTGTAAGGGCCCATCCTATGAATAATGCTAGAACTGAAGCAGTTTCATTGTGCCTAAGAACTATATGATAGAGTGTTAATCCGCTGCTCTTTGGGACAGGTATGAAAGATGGGGTCATTCAGGAAGATATATTGTTTTCAAGGATAAGCCCAAGAAAATTAAATGCACAGCCAATAGGAAAGGACAATTCCATGTTGCTTGAAGCTGGGTTTATCCTAGAAGTTTTAGCCAGTTTGGCCTGTAAACGGATGTGAGTTTTCAATGGTTGTTACTGTTTTTTAACTGTACCCCTATGTAACACCTGCATAACTTGGTATCGTTCTTCCACACCCCAGAGAACCATAAGCATTTCATACATCAGATTTGCAGTGAGGTTGTCCTTCGTTTCAGAGTTCAGGATTCAAAAACCTATGCTTAATTTTAAAGGTCCTTACTATTTACCTAGTAGTAATTTCATGTCTTTCAAATTAATGAGCAGCAAACAAAAACAGGACCGAGAACAGAAACACTCAGTGTTCTTGTTGTTCAGTATTAAAAGAATAATGTTGAAGGCATCCTTCCAGCTCAGCTGAAGACAATTGATAACCTTGTATAAGATTTGGAGTATATGGATTTGGTTCCTGGCTCTGCCCAGGCTGCCGGTTTAATCTGACTGTGATCTCTAGACGTTTCTTGGATATAAATAATGCCGTCACAGCAGTGGCAGGTTTATGCTCTCATGACAGAGGCTGGGTTCGTTCTGCTGTGCTTGTCACTAATTACTTGGACCAGAGGAGCAAGGATGTTGGACCATGCTTTGTATTCTCCAAACTCTTTTGCCAATGGGAAATGCAAGGCTGAATACCCCCAGCTGTTGGGCTAATGGAAAAAAACAATTGGAGGTGTGGTGTTTTCTTGTCATCTTAGGGGTGCTGCACTGCTTTTATTACTGATGTTGGTTATTCTGAACACTTTTAAGTTTTTGGAATGACCTTCTGGTCGTTTAGGGGCCAGGTAAGTGAGCAAAGTTGCCTGGCCATAAGCCGTCTTGTTAGTCTTTTTTCCTTACTGAGTAGTAGGTGGAGTTAGGCTTACTGCCAAAGCTAGCTCAGACAATGAGAGCTAGCAGAAGGAAACCATATATTCCTTTTCTACATAAACTCATGGTAAGGTGCTTGCCTCTTGAGATTTGTATTTCACAGTACTGCATGATCCTTCACAGCACAAATATCTGGATAGTGTAGGTGATCTTAAGAGCCTCGTTATCTTGGGGTTGTTTTTCAAAGTGAAAAAATGGCCTAAGAACTGTAGGATCAGAGTCTAAACTGAAATAGAGTGGCATAGTCCATTGACTTTATCTTGTGCTAGGCGGATTCCTAAAGTTTTATCTAGATGTCTTTAAAACTACCTCTGGAAAAAAAAAAAAAAGGCATAGTATTTCTTCAATACTGTGTTACTTTGTAAAGGTTTTCCCTGTGAAATAAAAGGAACAATTTTTTTTTTCTTGTATTACCCTTGACCTTTGCCTCTGCATAGGTATCGCTAGAAATCATGTGCAGTGGTCCTAACTCTGGGAGGTTGTAAGCAGAGCCAGTCAGGACAAGGTCGTTATGCTTTCCTCTGTGTGCTCCAGGAATTCCAGAGCTAGGGATCTGCACTGGGAATGCATGCAAATGAACCACCACCAACAGTTCCCGGTTGTTTTGTTTTGTTTTTCCCTTGAGGAAAGTGGCTTAGACTATTTTTCAGTATTTTAGCCATATTATATCAAAAAAATGAGTTGTAATATTATGTTCATTCAAATCATTCGATTGTTTAGGATATTTTTATACTCAGCAGAGAAATGCACAAGATTCAAAGCAGGGGGTAAGCTTTACAAGCTCAGACATGCTCTTAAAAGTAACTTGTCTTCCTCCTCTAGCTGCAATGTGAGCCTAGCCAGGCTCAGGTGACACTAGAGTGCCCCACCTTTGTATATCCTCTGTTTTCATGACTTTATGATGCTGTTCAAATGCCATTCAGGTATGAATTGAAACAAAAAGTTTTGGGTCATATCGACTCTTTTTAATGCCTAATTTCACCTATGCAAGGCGCTTGATTACAGCACTGTGTCACTGAAGAACTGCTAGTAGGATTTGTATCTTTCTGAGGATCTGTGTAGTTGACAGCCTTTCTGGAGAGGTGAAAACTGGCAACAGAACTATAAAAGTCACTAAATTATTCAATCTGATGCTGACTGGTGAGTGTGCCCCAAAGCCTGCTAAGCGCGTGGACTGCCATGATGTAAAAATGCGGTTCTTATAGACTCAGTGTTGATTCTTTTAGCTTGTGCTTGAGCCAGGAGAAACCAATTCCAAATATTTGCAATTTAGTAGCACTTACCCTGATAAAATCACATCCCCAAAATAGATAGACTTGTCATTGAGGGAATGGCTAAATGAAGGAGCGTATCACAGGTTCCAGGTCAGGAACACTAATGCTATCTATGCTGAACTTCTTATGTAATGTATGAACCTTCCCTTCATCAATAAAAGCTTCACCTTTCTGACTATTTTGATTTTCTTTTCCATTTATTTCCACTTCCTGCATCAGTTCCATTCACTCTTGCTTATTTTTTCCCCCTTTTGCTATGTTGAGTCTCTGGTCTTGTATTAACAGCCTGCTTTGTAAGACACTATAAATCTTACTTTAGATGGAGAAAAGTGGGTATCTCATCAGCTTGTTGAGGGAATCTTGTCAGGGAAAAAAAACGTACTCACTCCACACGAGTGCTAGTTGATTTGCCAGTTGGTAAAACTGGCAAATTTGGCTTTCCGATGAAGTATAATGGCTTCAGAGTATTTGGGCTAGAAGCTTCTAGTTTTGTGTTTTGTATGGTCTTGATCTCTGTTCCCTGATGTCTGGAATCTGGTGACTTGTCAAATGTAGCAATGATCTGTATGGTAACATGAGAGAGGAGAACTTGCAGTGCACCCTTGCTAGCCTGTAGATTTTTAACACACTTAAGGTTATGTGAGATCAAAGCAGAGAACTGCAGCTTTTTTTTTTTTTTTTTTCAATTGAAGAGTGCTCATCCAGTAGAGGAAATAGCAGAATTTGACAGCTCTCTCTTAGTCTGTACTATATGGAAAATACCTTGGAGGCATGAATCTGTATCTTTTGGTTTTTAATATATGCCTTAAAGCTTTAAGATAGGCTCGATTGCCTCCGATTGAAAGGTGAAATTGATAAGTGCAGAGAGAGTGCAATCCACAAAGCCTTCAGCTTGATAGAGCTGTTTTCACACTTGCAGAGCACTGGAGCACAGCTCCTTGGCAATGCAGCCTATCCTCCCCTCTTTATGACTTCTAATGAAATATTTAATCAAGTTTAAGTTGCTCTGTGCATGGCCTTTGCATAACCAAAAGACTGATTAAAACTCTGGCATAAAAACTAAAGATACAAGCTTACTCTTCAGAGTGAAACCACAAAAACTGCTCATTTTTGGAGGGAGACAGAGCCCTTGTGCACTCACCTTGAGGGTGAGCCTCAATAAAATCCATTGCAGGTCTTCCTGTATCCTGTCCCACATGCAAAGTCATTTCTTTAACTTGTTTTTCCTCTAACGAGTACCTTATGATTTCTGTGGTTGACTTTTGCTGATGTAAATACCTGGTCTATCAAAACCTTTGTGCTGATGCTCTATTTCATGTGCTTCTCCGTCTGGCATCTTGCATGCAGCTGTTGTGATTTAGTAGAACTGCTGCAAACAAAATAACCCCTTTCATAACGTCTGCTCACTAGTGTTTGCATTTCGCTCAGATTAACACTCTCTGTCTATTAATGGTCCTGCTTCTCCTCCATGCCTTTAAAAAATGGTCTGTCAAAATCTTCATTGTGCTCACAGCTGGCAGAAGGTTGGTTAGAAGTTCCATTAGGAAAACTAAAATCTTCAGCAGCCAGCACTTCCAAAGTCACAGAGACTTTCAAGATATGCCCCAATTATGAGGTTGATAGACATGAGCTGTTTTGAAGAAGCAGACACTGAGGAAGAGGAAGTAAATAACTAGCTGGGTAGTATTAATTTGCTCAGGTATCTAATCAAAGGTTGCTTATGGAAGGAGAGCCTACTAAAAGAGAAGGCTCCAGGACTTAGCTTTTCTGTTTGTTCCTCTCTGCAAAGGGAAAATAAAACATTCAAAAAGGAACCTCATTTTTCCCAATTTAAACTTACTTCCGTAATTTTAAATTAGAACATGATTTTCCTCTCCTTTGCAGAGGAAGGGGATAAGGACTTAAGTTGCAGTGTGCAGTGATCTTCCAGCATCCTTAGTGGTGGTTGTGTGCTACGTTCATTGTTAATAGTCTGAAGTGCCAAATACCAGGCAGTGTCATGTTTTATGGTAGTTTTTTTTAATTCACAAAAGGCTGGAATAAAGTGAATTTGGTGTATATTTGTGTAGTACTTGTTCCAGAGTGAAGGGGTAGAGAAAAACTTGGGGACTTATGAGGGGAAAAATTGAAAGAAAGGCAGTCTGGAACTTGTTCCTAAAGGAGTTCGTGTCAGGAGGACCAGGCCCTGAGCATTTAAAAGGATATAGAACAATTTAAACACCTAAAGACCTGCTCTTACTGTCTGACTGCAATGCGAGTTGTTTATGCTTAGAGGCAAAAAATTGAATTATTTCTTGCTCTTGCAAGATTTGATTTCTTTGGGTTAGTTTTATATTTAAAAAAAAAAAAACTAATGTGTTTCCAATTAAGGTAATTTGAGGTTTTGGATAGGAGCTTGCTAATAAACATAATCAAGAAAAGATGTTATGTGGGACAAGTCACATAATATCTGGATTTGCTGTTGTGCTATTTTTCTTCCGTCTCTCCCACCCAACCAATATGAGAATGGTCTACATTTATTTTTAGCTTTATAGGTGTTTTTTGGTGGTGTGTGTGTATGTGGTTTTTTTGTTTTTTTTGGTTTTTAATGCCACTTACATATTACAGTGGTATCTTGAGCTGGTAGCTCTTGAAACCTTGGGGAGCTTAGGAAGGAAAGAGAGTCCCCAGCAGGAAGTTGGAGGTGCTGCAGTGGGGGAGAGGAGGCTCAGCACCCTCTTTGCCCGCGTGGTGCCTCTGTAGGCTTCCACGAGAGCAGAGCTGATAGAATAGCATAGTAGCTAATGTTTGAAAACTGTTGTGTCAGCGCAGAGGCTCAGTCAGATCCTCTACAGTGCCAGTCAGGGAGCTCTGCAGTGGCAAAGGGGGCACGGAGGGCCTGCAGTGTGGGTACTGGGGCAGGGTGCCTGTCGGCTGAGCCTTTCCACGACTCAGTGGCAGGTGCGATCACCGTTTCTCTCCTGTGGGATTTTCCACACGCAGAACTGCTGTGACACCGCTAACAACATCTTCACTGTATCTTATGGTGTTTGCTCCTGTTTTCATGGGCCTTTTTGATATGAAATTGGGAGGCCTTTGCAGAAGGCAAAGGGACACAATTTCTGTAGGTTCCTGCATGTTATGAACCGTTACAGCTAAAATACCTCTCTCCCTACAGAAGTACTTTGCAGCCTTGTATGGGCTGCATCAGGAACCACCAGATTGCAGACTCTTTGCTTTACCCTAAAAGGCCCTTTCTGTTTTAGATGTTGTTCCTAGCAACCTTGCCAGCCTGTTTCTTGGATTTGTCTCTTGCATGAAGTGCTAAAAGCTGCACATGAAATATGGCCCGGGAATCACTTACTGCAATAAGACCTGGAAGGCATTTTCATGTATTGAATCAAGACACAGATAAAAACCTTTAAGGTGTTGCCCCAGATGTAGTGGGATCTGTCAGCAGAATGATGGCTGCTTCCCACCCAGGCAGAGTATCTACCAAAGGGCTGCACTGCACTGCTTTCTGTATTTACTCGTCCTGTGGAGTGTGCCACAATGTCTTTCACAATAAGCTTGATCATACATATTCTGTGCCCAGCTGGTACTTGTACAGTACGTCATTCCTGCTCTGTCACTGTAAAGGAAGTGAGAGGACTTCCTCTTCTGGAGAAGGGAGGAGGAATGACTTTTAGAAATGTTGCTTGCTGTGTTGATTCCTCACACTGGCTTCCTAGGTGTCAGCGTAGTGAGCATGCCTAAAGAAGGGTCTCTGGTGTCCCAAACAGAGATTTGATCTCTGACTGGGTTTGGTACCCTGCGCATTTTGCTGTGTCTCTTCTGGCAGGTACTGTAAGCCAACGGAAGGATCCAGATTGCTCCAGAAGAAATGAGAAAAAGTTTAACTTTGCTTCCCTTGCTCACTTTCTACCATACACTCCCTGGCTCAATCAGACTTGAGGACTCTGGCAAGGAGAACAGAGGAAGTGCATGTTTTTGCGTTTTCTGTTCGAGTTCGATGTTGGCAGGAAGAAGGCAGAATTATTCTTCACTGAACTGCAGATTCTCTTATTGAAGTTAAACAATTCTAAATGTGATTAAAAGAAATAACTTGTACTGTATTCAAGTCTTTGAGATTTATTTTTGTATTGTCTTCTGAAAGCTGACTATGTATATTATGAGGCAGCATAGGAGATCTTTTGTGTCAATTTTTTAAATGCTAGTGTGAACGTAAGGAAGCTAGTCGTAACATGAAGTTCATGATGGAGACATTTCTGTGCTTACTTGCGTGTTAGAGCACTTGGAACACCTTACACATTTGATATGGCTGATATCGTTGCTGCCAAGAATAAATGTGAAAACAACTGCATATAAAGCCTGGCTGGGAAAAGGGGCAAGAGGTGAGGAGAAGAATCAGAGATCCACGTTTATTCCAGAAGATGATGTGCAGTGTTCTAGCTGTGCAAGTTTAACTCTCCCCTGAAAGAAAAACCTTAGTATGCAGTAGTGTATTCAATGTTTAATTTAAAAAAGAAGCTAGAAAGCTCTAAATGTGTATAACCACATCAAACTTTGTAACAGTTATATTTGCCCTGGATTCCAAGTGATGTCTCTGTAATCCTTCTCTTTTCGTGTCCCTTGAGTTTTGCAAGATAATAAATTCACAAAATGCTACAGAAGTGGATGCCAAAAAGGGTCTCTGGTGGAGTTTTGTCAGCATGCCAGAAAATACTCTGTGGATGGTAACATGGAAGAGTGAGTTAAACCATACATTTAGTATTGTAATTTAGAACCAAAAGCATTTAAAATCAGAGGAAGAAGGGGGGGAGGTAGGGGGAGTCAGACTTCCCAGTAACTCTAGCCTGCTGATCCCTATGGTGATCAGTGGAGTCCTCAATGCAGACTCTGTAGATGTTAATAAAACAAAAAGATCCTAATGTTTTAGTGTCACTCCTGGAAAGGACTTGAAGACCTTACTCATGCCTTGTATAGAACTGATAAAATAAGTGAAATTTTGGATACAGGCTGTGAGCTGGAGCCACGGATCTGATTATTAATACTAAGCTGTCCAAATGGTTGGAAAAAGAGCTAAAATGATTGTAATTAATTAACAAACTAGTGAGAGATTCAATTGTGCATTGTAACTTTGTTTCCATCTGTAAACATGAAGTATGGTTAACAAAAAACCTTTACTTAGGCATATTAAGTGGGGCCAGAGTATCCTTGCAAAATTATCTTTTGGCATGTAGAAATCAGGTCCTTGCATGGGTAATGCACACAGCTCCCAGTTTGTAAGCGCAGTTTATTTTTATTATGAAACACAGGTAGTGTTCTTGTAAACTTAGAGAGTGAGCCCACAACATGTGATGTTCTAGGGCTATTGTACTTGCGTTACTCTGCTCATAAAAAAAGAGTAAATAAAAAATAATGAACGAATTTTTCGGAAGTGCCCGTGTTGCCCTTTGTGGCTCGTTGAAGGGGTTCAGGCAGTGGACTCCAGGTTCCAGATACTGCCCTGGGAGCTGGCTGCAAAGGCCAAGCACGATGCTTAACATTGTCGCTTTGGGAATCTTGCCGAAAGTCCTAGGGGCCCCTTTCGTCTCTGCTGCTCTGCTCCAATTCCTTTTCCCGGCCTGTCATTGCTCCCTCCCCAGCTCAGTGCGGCTCTTCTGCTACAGTGCTAGAAATAGTGAGATTTGGCGCTAATTCTGAAGCGCTTGGTTGCTTGATCCGTTCCCTGTCTGCTTCAGAGAAGAGCAAAGCAATCTGCTGTAGAAGGAAGTAATTCTGAAAGAGCTGTCCAAGTCTGCACAAAGGAGAAGGAGCAGAGATATTCAGGAGAGGTGAATGGAGACTAATATATTAATTCAGGTGACCCAGACTTTGGACATGAAAGTGTGAGGAAGATGAGATAATGCAGTAGCTAGAAAGCTTTCTGTCTCACAAGTGAAGCTGGATTTCTTTACTCTTTTCTTTCTGGGTATCTAGCTTTCAGCTGTTCAGTGAAAAGAAATGTAAGCCAGTACAATAACAGCTCCTTGTTTTTCCCCCTCCCCACGCTGTGGTTCCTTGAAGTGTCTTTCCAGGATGGTGTTGACACTATTTTATTTGTTTTTTTCCTTTTGGAATCCAAATGCAGCTGTCATCTTGTCTGTCAATAAAAAACAGGTTTTTTTTTCCAGCCTGTATGAATTCTGCAGGTAGGCAGATTCTGTAGCATGTGGCTACTACTCAGTGGTTGCTGGAATTCTTACAAGGTGTTTCAGGAGGCCACTGGGTAACTTTACTGATAACAAATCATTTTTGTTGAAGGAGGTATGTCTCAATTTCTTTCAATTGGGTGTTATGTGCCAAGTTTCATTTCTGAATCTGTAGAGCTGAATCGATAAAGGAGAACCTGGAGTTTCAAGGGCTGCTGTCTCAAAATGATTGATTAATTCCAGGAGGTGCACCCAGAGGAGGAAGTGGACCTATAAGCTGTGTATTTGGGGAGCAGTGCCACAGTGCTAGGAGCTAGCCCTGCCACTAACAGCTTCTTCCTTTCAGATGCCGTTCCCATTTCTCCATTGATTATGCTGTGGCTGTGGAGCCCTGTATTAGTCTGAAGTCACAATCGGTGTCTTTAATCTTTACAAAGGTTGGAAGTCCATTCTCTTCCTTGCTGGTAAGCAAGCTTTTCAGCTGACACTGTAACCCAAGGAACAGTGTATTTGGATTTGAGGCTGGCTAGTGTTACCAGGCTCTACTGGAAGTTTTTTCTCCCCCCTCCCCCTCCCCCTTTCTTTTCTGTAGCGTGGCTCACTTGGGGACTATGTGGAGAAAGATTTGTAATCTTAGCCTTCATCAGACCACACAAGTCAAGAGGCTGATCCCCCCTTGGTCTTGTCAGCAGTCTGCTTGTTCAGGACAGAACGTGAGCTGTGGTGAGAGTGGGGGAGGTATGTTTTTAGGCCACACTTGTAGATCGGTGTCATGGGGGGCCAGCAACACCGTGTTATTTAGCAGCGAGGGCTCATTATGTGCCTGTCCCTTGGCATCCCATAGCCAGGGCTACAGGCTTCTGTTCTGTGTGAGTGCATGAAGGGAGGGGAGGGAACTGCTTGGTCTCCTCCAGCTCTGAATACCTTTATTGAGACCCTGATGAGAACGCTTTCCAACTGAGCCCCTTCACATCCTTCACCATTTGAGCTGCTTGGGATTTTACGAGGGTGCGAAGGATAAGATACAGGCTGTGGTGGCTGTGGCAGCTTGGGATGCTTACTGCCAAACGTAAGTACTTTTTTCAAACAAATGCATTAGTGCTGAACTGAAACAGAGTTTAATTTTTGAGTTTGCGTTTTTTTTTTTTAAATCAATAACAACAAGAAGACATTGTTCACTATACTCCAAAACTCCAAATGTCACAAATCTGACTGTAAAGATACATATTAAAACAAAATGTTTACTAGTCTGAAGAAGTGCAGTAGTAGTTTGTTTGTGTTGCTTGCTCCCAGCTGTAAGTCTGCAGAAGCAGCAGTGTTCCCAGTGGGCCAGTCAAGGGCCACAGTCTTATTGCACTCTGTACGATGTAATAGCAGTATGAATGGGTTACAAAATGATTGCAGGAGTGCCTGGGGATCTTTTTGAACAAGGTATTTCTAACATTCCTCTCCTCCTCCCTCCCCCCCCACAGAAAAAGATGGCTGCAAAATGCTAGCAATTCAAAGGGCCATATCCTGCTTCTGTGGAGGTGGCTGAAAATGCTACCAATGGCTAATAAAGGTTGTTTAACTTATATAACACTTCCTTGTCCTTGGCAGCTCTGAACAAATAGTTGCTTTTTCAGTTGGCTTCAGACCCGTGAAAGTTTGTGCTATACCCATGTCATCAGCTGCCAAGTGACCAACTGCTTCTGGACCCAAGCCAGTACCTTCCCTCAGAGCTTCCTTGCAGCATGCAGACGCATCAGATTGAGTCAGTGCTGTTGTGGTGGGTGCCTTCTAGATCACGCTGCGACAGAGCAGCCAAAGGTGGGTCCTGTAGCATCTGCAAAAGTCAGGGAGTGGAGCTGGGCTCTGTTCTTCTCATGTAATGCTACACTCAGCAGCCCGACAGCTCCCATCCTGACCACAGTTTCCTATCTGTGCCGTGCATCTTCCAGCACTCACCAGTCTCTCAGCCTCAGTCTCAGTCACCTACCCTTGGCACAAACTGCCAAATTCTGTGCAACCTTTTCCCCGATTCCACTTCAGCAGATGCAGACAGTCTGCTGAACTGGAATTGAAGTGTATGCTGAAGCATAGAAATCGGCTTATAGTTGGGTGTAGGATGTTGCACACGCGCACACACACAGAGCCTTTAATGAAATTTAGCAGGTATATTTGCCACAGACTTAGGAGAAAAAGGCAGTATGGTAGAGGCTTGTTATAACACACATTCTGCCGCTTCAACTGTGCTGGCATATTAAGCAGCACAATTGTCCTAAGGCTGGAGAACACAGCTTTGCCTGGTGTAAACGTTTCCCTGCAGGACAGTTTATTCTCTTACTGTAAGTAAAATGGTCAAGGCAGTGTAATTCTGATTCCACTGAGAACTTAGAGATTCTTGTTACTTTCTTTGTTTTGCCTTTTTTCTTGGTGTGACTTCATTTTTTATTCCTCCTCCCCTTTGCATGCTCCAAAGACTTATGCAGTACTCACCAAACATAAGCTGATTTTGCAGCTGGAGTGGAAACCAGCAAACAACTTTGCCCCTGAAATTAGTCCCGGCTGAAAAGCTGAGGTGTGCTCTTGCTTCCTGCCTTGCATAGTATTTGGAATAAATAGTCTTTCATGGCTACTCTAATGCCTTTAGATTACTTTGACTGCTGGGGTGTTGAAGGTACTCAGTGCCCTTTAGGATAAAGATTGTAGCTTGTGTGCTGTATTTATGTTGTTTTTTATTTTGTTTTCATATGTCTGTAACGTGTTGTACAAGCATAAAAAATGATACCTATATGTCTAAAACATCTTGTGTGAGAAATGTGTAGAATATGGGAATCTCTTGGATCTCACTGGAGGTGATACAATTCTAAAGTGGGGGAGAGAGAGAGAGGAAAAAAAAAGTATTTGCATACGCAAATTTTACTTCTAAAGAAAAATGTCTTTGATATGTCACATCTTATTTTAGGGGTTCCAGGGATCACAGTCAATAATTACAAGTTATTCCATGCACACAAAAGAAATCAAGCGAAAATGTAATTAGACAATTTGATAATTGGATCATTAACAAGCTCTTAATATAATTGTGTTAATAGAACCAGATACAAACTATATCTGGTTACTGCCTGGTTTAACATCAAAGATGCGAAGCTTTCACATGCAAGTGTAACCCATCTTGAGATAATTTAAAGTGTTGGAATAAATTTTCAGCATGTCGCACTGGGATTTTTTCTTGCTCAGTTCACATTGTTTGTAAAAACAATACCAGCGCTATTAGCAATAGCGAATAATGGCATGCACATCCAAAGTGATAAGTATGATATCAATTAACCTGAACCTGGGATTAGTGCAGAGAGCAAAGCAGATGCCTCATGGCTGAGGGGCAAAAGCAGGGTCAAAGGGTATCTTGCTGGTTTGGGATCTGTGCACCTGATAGGCTTAGGTAGCCTGAGGCAGCACTGTAAAAGGCAATGCAAACTAGGGGAGGCAGTGTGGATATTGTGCTGCTGCGAGGAAAGAAGCAGGATAGTGGTGTTTTCCCTCTCTAAAAAAGGGGACAAAGTCACTGATATGTAGTTTGGTCTTGGATACGATAGGAGTTAGTGAAGAATCCTGAGGCAGGACTGAGCAGGGCAGCCTGTTTATGCGTGAATGGCTTGGGGTGAAAACGAGGGGGTAAATGATAAAAGGCCAAATGTTACTGAGGGGCAAAAGCAGATTGAAGCAAGACTGTGAGAGCTTGGGTGGCTAGGCAGCAGGGGACATGAGCTGCCTGTGGAGCAAGTGTCTGTCATCACCTGGTATGTGGCTGCTATTTATAGCAGTAGCCCACTCCAAGCCTGGTGCATGTCGAGGAGGATGTTTCAGATAGATGCTATTAAACCTCAAAACTGACCACAAATTTATGCAAATTTTGTTCACTTGAAATGCAGTGTAAAGCCTTTTAGGAAAGCAAGGTGCAGTACAACATAATAACAGAGATGATGTGTTCCTCCTTCTAGGTCAGCAGTTCTAAATTTTTGCTGACCCCATAGGCTAGGTAAGACTTTGAATCTTCAAATTATTTGTAGCAGAAATAGGTTGGAAAAAAAATTCTTTCACAGATCAAGTATTCACGTTTCCACCCTATTTCTTGCCTTCAACAATAAGTAGTTATTTCTGAGAGACGGGGAACAAGGTGTCAGCCCATCACCTCGATCCCATGTGAGGTTATTTGTATGTTTGATTACAGAGGAGTAGTACTGCTGCTTGGTCTGTGTTCAGTTGGATTGTTCTATCCTTCACATGTAGAAAGTAGGTTGATACCATCTTCTCCCTCTATAACCTCGAGGGTTGGATGGTGATCTGCATTTGTTCTCTGTGATCTTAGCTAACCTCCAGCTTTCACGTTGCCTGATTGATTCTGGGTGCATTCACATCAAGGAAATGCCTCCTGAAGAAAGCATGTAACAGCTCTGCAGATGCCGAGTTGCAAATTTTTTTGTTCGATTGGGTTAAAAAGCTGGTGGAAATGCCCAGTCAGTACTGGTGTGAGATATGAGTGCTGCTGACTGATAAGAGCAAGTCTGTATGCAGCTTGGAATGCTCCACATATACAAAGATTTGAGAATCAGTGCAAAGGAGAGACTCGCTCCTATTTCCAAATTACATGTTTTTAACAATGTTATCTGTCTAGTGCAAAATGGAAACACAGAGAAGAGACAGATACATTTCAATTTTTTGTGTGCATCCGATGGTGAATGTGCATGAGAGAGACTTCATTACTTCTGTGAAGTGACTGTTGTATTTGATACACTTTCCGATGGTTAGAAACAAAATTCATTCTCCGTTTCTGTAGATGGCATGATGATAAACTCCATTGGATTGAATAAAGTAGGCAAGATTTTACTTATAGTTGCAGTTTCACTACGATTAAGATTATTTGAGTTGTCTAGAGGTTTTTGTATTCAAGGACATGAAAGAAAGTCAATTTAAATTAATGTGTGAATTTCAGATGGCTTTGTTAAACTGCAGTAAAACTCTGCATAGATGGACTCTTCAGAATTTAATTGATCTTAATTAGTGCTGTATAAAGGTTTGTAATGCACTGATTCTAGTCAGTCCATATCCTTGACTTTCCCAGCTCCTCACCAGTCAAGTTGGGAAGAAGGGTAGAAATCTGAAAGTGGCAGAAAAGAAACTAAAGAAGAGACCTTGACCAGAGAGTTGCTAAAGGAGAGCATATCCAAAATGAACGAATGTGAATAAAATCACCTTGAAACCTCTGTGTGAAGCAGGGAAATTGGTAAAATTGTTCCCAAAAGCTGAGTGAATAAAAAGAAAACCAAGTCGAGGAAAGAAGGTCAAACATGCAGGCCAAACTCTTTACCCGTTGTAAAAGCCACCAATAACATCAATATCAATTTATTGATAATTTTTTTCCCAAAACAGTAATCTAGCCACTAATTCACAGGCACCTTAAGGATGCTGATGTTTCTCAGTGTAGAGAGAAAAGCATAAACTGAACATGTGAGAATATCTTAACAAAAATACAAAATTAAGCTGAATAGGACAGAGCGTTTTGGATTCTTGGATGCATGTCAATTGTAGATGTGCTGAAACAGAACAGATTTGATTAAAAAAAGTCACCTACTAAGTAGTTCTCTTGAGAATGAGAAAGTTGTGAAATAAGAACAACAATAATTTTCCTAATGTTTGTTTGGTAAAAATAAAAGGGATATGATTCTGGTGTTTGAACAACAATTACAAGAGGTTTCAACTTGCTACAAATCCCTTTATAAATCAGGAGAACAGTAAGTATATATGTGTCACAAATACTGTCCCTACCTTCACGCTCATGACGCTTAGTTACCATTCTTCAGGTATGACAGCTATTTGAGAAATCACCGGTTACAATGTCAGTAGTAGCTCATCGCCGGCATTCGTCAAAGAACCATAGTGCTCTTCTCACAGGAAAAGCAGGCTAAACTTTGAAAATGTGGAGATGTGTCATAAGAATAATTATGACTGTACCCTGGTTACTCAAAGAGGTTCAAATGATCTGTTGATTTGATGCTTATCAAAGCTTGGAATAATGGGGAAGTTTGAAAAGATCAAAGAAAAACTAATGTTGTTCCATTGTTGACCAATTATAGGTCAGTTATGCTTCCTGCTTCTCCCAGATGGGTTTGAAGAGGCAGGTACAAGATACTGAGAGTGAAGAGCAGTGGCTTTATGAATGGCATTCAGGAAGACTTTATGACAAATAGGTGTCATCACATTTGCCACTGTGGTGAAGAATGAGATTGAATATTTGATTGATAAAACTAACGGTTCAGAAGCTCTTGAAAGCGCCTCATTCTAACAATCGTTAGGTAAATTTGTAACTGAACTCTAGTCTAGTGAAGAGGCTGCAATACCAGGTGAGCTTTGTGGAGTGGCTGGAAACTTGAGCCATATGCGCCTGCGATACGTCTAGGTTTCGTGTGTGACACAGGACTGCTTATAGCAGTGATACAGAAAAGTACTGAGAGGTCAAGGTGGATAATCAATTGAACACAAGCTCATAGTGTGCTCTGGTGGCTAAGACAGCAAATGCAGTCCTTTGACACGCAGGCAGGAAAACACCAAGCAAGGAGAGAATGGAGCTATTACTTTTCCGGCACAAATGAGGCTGCTTCTGCGAGTTTATGTTTGTTTCTATTCTTTGTGCTATAAAAAGGGGGCTGACAAATTCTGCCCCTTTGGCAAGACCTAAGTTTGCCTACCACGTAGCTGTAAAAGAAGCTTCCCTCCAGGATACCCTATGCATGCTATGGCCACAGATTTAGCCTGGGCTGCAGAGCTCTAGACAACTGCGTAGCAGAGCTCGTTGGGCAAGGCTAGGATTGGCACCATTGAATGTATATTTAGATTTTCCTGCTGCTATTCCATGTCCTCTTCAGAACCCAATTAAAAATTTGGCTGCTGTCTGGCTATCAAATACTAATGCAAACACCTGTGTGCCAGATGCGTACAGCTGCAAGTCTGTCAGTGCTGGTCCATCTTCAGAGTCCTAAGCCAATCCATGGGGCAATTAGAAAACAGTTTTTGTTTTGTTCTTTCTTCTGTCCCTTTTCCACCCCTCCCCCTTTTATTTCAGTCCTCCTATTTTTCCATGTTTTTCTCTTTCCTTCTTCCTACTGCTGCAAGTTTGTGAGGTGAGCCTTGCTAAGACTTTATCTGTCTCTTTCAGATAAGAAAACAGTCTCAGCCAAAGGAGCGTGTTTTTCTGGCTGCAGAGCGGCTGGTTTATACTCACAAATGTTAAATGATAAAAGTCTAAATGTCAGTAATATGTGCCAGCTCAAGAAATATAGCTTGAAAACTAGTAATGTTGTGAAGGTTGCCCCAGAAAGGGTTAGGATCTGAATTTTCTTCTTTCCTCTCTCTCTCTAAATAAAGAATTGTTCCTAGGGCCCACATATTTGTTCTAGACATACTGTATTGATTGTGGGCAGGGGCCCACTCTCATGGCTTTGTGAAAGTGAAGGTTCAAGTCAGCAGCAGAAAGCAGTTCTTCAAACGTGAGGGACAAAAAATGGAAAGTGCTAAAGAGGTGGGATATGATAGCGTTGCAGAGGTTTTTAATGCAGTTGGTGAGACAGTCCCTTTGCAAGGGCTCACTGAAAGCAAGCTAATGTAAAAAGACTCTTTTCTCGTTCCCTTGTGCTTTTCTTATGACCTTCGTCTCTCCTTTTACCCAAGTTCCCTGCTACAGCTCTCCAGTTCACGATTCTCTCTCTCTGTCTGTCTCTGTCTATTCTTACCCGAACGTGCAGTAATGGTGCTTATGGAGGGGCATTCCTGCTGGGGAAAGGAGAGAGTTTCAGAAGGAAAAGAGGGACAGACCTTTCTAGCAAAGGAGTTGAGTTGGTTTCATTTGCTCAGCTGGGGGTGGTAAAAGGTGACTTATGTGAAGATGATGCGTTGGGTGTTAGGGAAGTTTGCTGATGATACTAAACTGGGAGTGGCTGACAGGCTGTGCTGCCCTTCAGAGGGACCTGGAGAGGCTGGAGAGTTGGGCAGAGTGGAACCTCCTGAAGTTCAACAAAGGCAAGTGCAAGGTCCTGCCCCTAGGCAGGAATAACCCCAGGCACCAGTACAGGCTGGGGGTTGACCTGCTGGAAAGCAGCTCTGCAGAGAAGGACCTGGGAGTCCTGGTGGACACCAAGTTAAGCATGAGCCAGCAATGTGGCCTTGTGGCCAAGAAGGCCAATGGTATGCTGGGCTGCATGAGGCAGAGTGTGGCCAGCAGGTCGAGAGAGCTGACCCTCCCCCTCTCCTCAGCCCTGGGCAGGCTGCATCTGGAGTACTGTGTCCAGTTCTGGGCTCCCCAGTACAGGAGAGACATGGCACTACTGGAGAGAGTCCAACGGAGGGCTACAAAGATGATTAGAGGACTGGAGCATGTCTCCTCTGAAGAAAGGCGGAGAGAGCTGGGCCTGTGTAGCCTGGAGAAGAGAAGACTGAGAGGGGACCTGATCAATGTGTACAAGAATCTGAAGGGAGGGTGTTGAGAGGATGGGGCCAGACTCTTCTCCGGGGTGCCCAGTGACAGGACAAGAGGCAACGGGCAGAAACTGAAGCACAGGAAGTTCCGTCTGAGCCTGAGGAAAAACTTCTTTCCTGTGAGGGTGACAGAGCCCTGGCACAGGTTGCCCAGAGAGGTGGTGGAGTCTCCTTCCCTGGAGATATTCAAAACCCGCCTGGACGTGATCCTGGGAAATAAGCTCTAGAGGACCCTGCTTGAGCAGGGCGGTTGGACTAGATGATCTCCAGAGGTCCCTTCCAACCTTGGCCATTCTGTGATTCTGTGAAATCTGCTGTGACAGAGAGGGTAAGGCAGTGTAGTCTTGCACAGATAAGGTGTCAGTTGCTGTGTATGGAGCAATAGAAAAATGGAGGTCCATCTCACTGTCCTGTTAGTCCCGCTCATGTGCAGCTTCTGCTTTTTACTTACCAACACAAAGCTTGTGCTATTGGAGAACCTGCCACCTGAGAGTATTCAGCTGATTCAGTCTTTTGCTTAGCAAAAGCAACTGATTTTTTATCCAAAGGCCTCCTGATCAGTTTGATGGTACAGTGCCACTAACTTATGGTCATGGTGTCTAAATCCTGTCATGCTTATCTGAGGAAAAACTCCCATTGACTTCAGTTTATTTGAACACTCTTTGGCTTTAACAGAAGTGGTGCCATTGTAACAATGAGGAACTGTTTTTCAGCAGCTGGGGCTGTTTTCGGGGCTGGAGTTTTTCAACTGTTGGAATGCTAAAAACAGCAAATCTCTGAAACGTAGCCTTAGAAGATGCAATATGTTTAAGTTAGGGTGCAGAGTCATTTAGAAAGTAGCTCAGATGCCTCTGGAAAGTAAATTTACAAGTATAACCTTTTTATTACACTAGAAAGTACATCCTCGAGAGAGAAAAGTGAACAGAGGAGATGACTTTTTTTGAACAGAGACCAATCATGGACTGGCAGGATCATATTTAGAGCAGAGAGAGATGTTTGCAGAGTCATGAAAAACATGTGCTTTTTTATCAGGGTTAAGGCTTCTCTCCCACTAATATTTCTTAATCAGTTCTTTTACTCCCTGCCTGTGGAGAGTGAGAGTCTGGAAAACACACTTCTTCCAGGGCAGAACTTTGATCATTGCTTTCCTTTCCTTCTCCCATCACCTTGTGTGACGGATTACATACTAGCAGTCATTGCTGCCTGAACCCTTTCAGAAACAAAAGAAATCCATGAGGCTTCTGTGAGCATCTCCAGGCAGAAGCTGACCTCTGTAATCTAATAAGCGTTGACTGCTTCATTTTTCCCTGAAGAGCAGCAACGATGAATGCAAGTTGATGGAAGGTCTTTAGATTCATTGTAAAGTTGAGTTTTCTATGAAGTAGCGTAATGACGTAAGATTACAGTGTCTAACTTGTAGACTATAGTTAATTGAATCAAATACTTCTAAAGATTTTGTGCACGACTGCCTGTCCTATATTAGTGTCTGCCTGCTATATGTATGCACAAAGGTAGGATGCGCGTGAGGTATTTGTATACCTCGCCTGTGATCAGCTAGGTTCCACATGACTGAAGTGCAAGTAGCTCATCCTGTTTTCTGTCCGTCCCTCTCTCTACCCGTGGAGCTCTATCTGCTTGCATCATGTCTCCTTGTGAGCTTTGTGCAAATGCACGAGGGCAACAGAGTGTGCTTCATGTTGAAAGCTGCTCTTTGCTTTCTCTTTTGAGGGAGATGGGCACCAAGCTGGGTAGCAGGAAGGAAAGGATTGTTCTGCTTGTGGGCTGCTTTCTTGATGATGGAATTAAGCATCACCAGAACTGTACAGCAAGGTGCAGATGTGCAAGTGAAATAGAGGAGGATGCTTTGACCTTATTTTAGGTGATCACACAGTTGCGGGGCCCTCCACAACTCCGGAGGTTCATGGAGTTCAGAGGTCAGAACTGCATTTACCCTCGTACAGGCTGTGAACTGCAGGGGTTCTTAATCAGTGCCTGTTCGCTGGGTGTGTTCTTGCTGCGTAAAGTAAGAATTTCTCAGTGTCCCTGATAGCTCTCTGTCTATTATGGGTCTGCTAAAAAGCAAAGCTCCCTTCCCTCTTCTCTTGTGAGTTTTTAGTTCAGGTCCAAAGACCTGAATAATTAATAGCTGATCACAGTGCCTAAGATGAACACACAAACATAGCTGGAATTAGTATTTACTTGAGCTTGAAAACTCAAAGGTAATGTGAAAATGCTCCTTACAGTTAAGCTCAGTGGGCACTCAGTTTAGTTCACTGCCTGCCTTGTTCATTTATGCTACAGTCTTTGTTGTGAGTGATCTCCTGAAGCTTTCAGACCTCTCACGTGCCTTCACTTGTTTATTTTAGGAATAGGAGTTTATAGTAATGCTGTTTATACTAAAGATGGGTGAAGCATTACAGCAACAAGAGAAGCCATCGTGAACCTTTGCCCTGAACTCAAACCAAACTCTTCTGTGATTTTCAAAGTTCTGTTTCAGTTTTCAGTGTCACTGTACTTTGTTCTGTCAGGCCTGGAAATGAGTGCCAAAATATAAAGGGTATTTCCAGTGTCAACCTCAGATTTCACAAGCAAATCTAATCTCATGAGATTTAATGTGGGGTTTCTTAGACCTCACAAGTTTCAGTAGTGAGTATAACCTTTCCAACTCCTGCTACTTTGTGCGCTAGCACAAACTGCTTGTCTGTTGAGGTTTGCCCATCACTATTTCTTTTAGACCTATGGGACAAGGTACTGTTTATTGAACTAATAAGCATTCCTAGGGGAATGTATGCAGATGATTGCTTGCAGGTGAAATACTGAAACTTAAATTGTCATGTGGCTGCATTTCCCTGCTATTCAGACAAGGGTGTTGCGCCTGTCCAGCTTTGGCCTCCTTTCCATTAGGATGTGTTGAAAGTCTGTCCGCCAGTTCTTCCATGAAGTCTCAGTGGAGCTGCCCAGTGCAAAATAACAAAGTAAATTCTCTTTTGGGCTCTATCAGTTTAAAGACAGATTTACTGTAAGAACAAAAATATGACTAATACGTTTCTGGTGCCTGGGGTTTCATCTAATTTATTTGCTGTCCTGTAGGCTTTTCTGTTTCATATTCCAGTCTGGGATCCAATGGTGAACTCTCCATCTAGTGGAGTCTGATAGATTAGTAGGGCCGTTTGTAGGAGTAATCAATTCAGGTTGTGTCTGTTTTCTTCTTTCTTATCCCTGAGGAGGAACAGTCTTCCTTCCTCTCTCCTTGTGTTTATTGTTGTATCAGAGAATGATCTGATGTTTGTTTTAACATTGAGATGAAGCTGAATTCACTGCTGTCCAGCACTCCTTAAAGCTAGTGTGCTACTTGAATATTTATATCATGCTGACATTTGCTTACTTTAGGAAAGGCTTTATTTCCTTGGAATATTTATCATAGTATCCAAGAATTTCCATCTTGAATTGCTGCTGAATCTAAACGTTGTATATAATTACCTGGGTTCCAGCCCAACTGCCTAAGGGAAGCTAGCTGTCGAAGAACAACAGCCACCTCTGTGGCATTAGCTAGCTGGAGGAAGAGCTGGCAAGGATTTTTCCTGGACTGACGTGGAGCAGCTTGGAAATAAGAGTTGCACCTCACTTCAGCTGTATAGATAGCTTTTGTCTAGTGCATTATGGGAAAGGTAGAGAGTCCTCTCCCTGCATACCTGGCGTCATGGATGGGGTGCCTGTATCTGACGTGATCTGTTGACCTAGTTATGGTCTAGGATGGCAAATAAGATATGACATCTTCGCTTCTTGTTAATTCCCCCCTGATTTCCACCTGTCCCTTTCCCCAAGGTTACGGAGGGAAGGTTGATGCAGAATCCAGTTCCTGCCTTCCTGACACACTTTGCTGCTCTGAGCCCCTTGGTGCCTGCAATAGGAATGACCAGCTTGAGGCTTGATCAGATCTCAGCCTCCTGTTGTTTCCCATCAGCTTATACGACTCTCCTGGGCTTCTGGGGCTAGAACTGCTCTTTTGCTGCTGTGCATAAAGAGGCACTATGATTTATGAATCAATTAATCACTGCATGCTGAGGAGCTGTTCACGGTAGTTAAACAGTGAAAATAAAATGCTTGAGTATATAATAAAGACGGATCATAATGAATGTGACCCTCTACCAATGAATTCTCTCCCTCCTTATATTATACTCACTACCCGTTCTTTCCTAGCACAGTCATACTATCAAGACATGGCATTTGTCTGTCTTGGATGGCATGGGGTTCATCAAATTACTTGATAAAGATAGTCTTCATTTGTGTGATTTTCTTTTTTCTTTTTATTTTTTTCCACTCTTCCAATGTGATTTCACTTTGAATCTGAAACTGGTAAAGCCTCTGAGAAGAAAAAAATAAATAATAATAAAAAAGGCTCAGTTGGTACTACTGAGCGTAGATCATGTTTGAGTAGTCCTAACATAAAAGACACCAGTAAGTATCCAAAACTTAAGGAGAGGAAGGTGAAGCCTGCCCAGACAGGCCTGTAAAAGCATAAAACCCTGGTCTGTCTCTTTGAAATTTCCATTACCGGAGAATTGTGTGTGAAGCTTTATTTCCTCACGCATGCTTACCTACATTATCAAGCAAACATGCATGTGTTTGTGTGTATATATATATATATACACACACACACACACACACACACACACACGCCCATATCTATCTATCTATCTATATATCTGTATTCCTCCTCCCCACAAACACACATACACACCACTTGCTAGCACTGCAGGTCTAAAACTCTGCTGGTGTTGCATAGAAAGAGAGAAGCCCAGACTACTATATAAGAAGCGTTAGTTTCCATTACGTAGCTGTAATGGTTTGCCGTGTGAGACACATGGATATTATTGCTGTGCATTTGTAAAACTGCCTGATACTGTAAGAACTGGGCAAGTTTGGTGATAAGCCCCTTCTAAGGCTGCTGTTAGACTTCACAGCTTCCTGAGGCGCTGTGCAATTAGGGCCTGCATTCAGTGGCTGTAGTCACATTGGGTGGTACCTCTCTCTGTGTAGAGCACCAGTGACATCTGCCCGTGAGATAAGGTAGGATATAGTAGGCGAATTCTACATGAGACAGGAAGTTTTAAATCTGATCATGTGGTCAAGACACTTTTCAAGAACAAAATTGTTCATTACAAATTGCTGGTCCTATACAGGTTTTATTTTCTAAATAAAATTATACTTTTATTTTACACTGTTAGTAAATACCCAACAGAGGTAAAATATTCTATTAACAGGAGTGTTTATTTTCTGGCTGAAAAGCATTGGTAAATGAAATGCTGGAAAACTTTTGAAAATGTTATCAAATATCCACCTGTTTTGAATCTGAAAAGGATTTTGGGAGGGTGATGATATTCTTGTTGTTTTTCATTTTTTCTTCATGCGCATGCTTTGAAATTTTGCATTTTTGTTGCAGAGTATATTCTGGGTTTTCTGGTACCAAAGGCTGATACTGATGAGTAGATAGATTGTGGACCTTGCTAGGAGTGCACTGATTTTAGCGGAGTTGCTCTTGATCTCACTGTGTAACTAAGAGTAGGTTTCATTCAAGCCAGAAATTAGGTGCACTGGGGTGAAGCAGGTTAATTCATTCTCTCTGCCATGCATTGAAGCTTGCAGTGGAATTATAATATTTGCCATTTATCAGTAAAAGTAAAAGGAAGTTTTTCTTCCCAACACAATCTGGTTTCTCATTGTCATTTAACTCTGTGGCTGGCATATACTGACTGTATCTTATGGCCTTTGTTTGCTTTATAAGCTTATCTCATAACTTTGCTTTTGAAATGCACAATCAGCAGTAGTTACGTTTCACTGCAGTGACCATGGTTAAATATTTCTCTCCTGTCCCCCTCCCTTCTCTATTTGATTTTTAGGACCCAGGCTTCTCTTCAGTGATTCACGACAAACTCCAAGTTCCCAATACCATTCGGAAGGCGTGGAATGAGAAGGACAACAGATGTGACGTTTGTGCTACCCACCTGAACCAGCTGAAGCAAGAGGCCATTCAGATGGTGCTGACATTAGAGCACGCTGCCAACTCTGAACATTACGATGCCTCGCCAGGCTCCCCGCCACCCCTCTCCAACATCCCCACTTTAGTGGGCTCCCGGCACATGGGCAGCCTGCAGCCCAGGGACTGGGCATACGTGCCTGCTCCTTATGCTACATCTAATTATACAGGCTTTGTGGCCAACAAGCACAGTGGGAAACCCAACAGTCTAGGAATTGTCAATGGGGTGGAGAAGAAAAATGGCTCTCCTGGACACCAAGCCAAGGTCAGCTTTCAAGTGGCCACCAGCCCCAGCAATGGTAATGTTCTCAACTCTGTGGCTATCCAGGCTCATCAGTACCTTGACGGCACCTGGTCATTGTCAAGAACAAATGGCGTCACTCTGTATCCCTACCAAGTAAGTAATTTAAGATAAAAAAGTCATACTGCTCCTTATTCCCTTGGAAGCTTGAAGGGCAAGCTAATGCTACTTGCTACTGTTGGCAAGAAATAGAGCCATTCACGTAGTGAGCAGCAGGACTAGGGCTGCTGTAAATTCCCTTTTCCCCAATTGGGAAATGAGCTGGGGGAGAAACAGATCGCAACCAATATTTGTTAGAACACCTTTTATTAATTCACCTGTTACTGATCATGGAACTGAGCTGTTGTTATTAAAAGCAGATAACTAGTCACACAGTGCGTTCAATTACTCCCTGATGTAGTTCATGTGCATGCATACATCACTCACACACACGCTCTCGCTCCCAATGTGTGATTGGAGCAACAGCTGGGAGGCCAACTGCAGCTTTTATTCCAAAGTGGAAGGTCCTACTGGCGCACTAGTGCCTTCTAGGTAGATATTCAGGAAGTACCTGGATGGTCCTTTGTTTCATCGAGTACATACGTAATCGTACAGTCTTGGTCTACTTATAGCAGCTACCACCTTCTTGGATGTGGTCCAAGTTATGTACCCTCTCATTGATGCTAGTTTGTGCTGGTGGCCTTCTGCCAATTTTATGGGTTCAACCAGACCATTAGCCTCCAGAGCTCACTGGTTTTTGAGAGACTTTCATATACAGCTTTTCCTAGTCTTTTCCCTGCTGTTTTCTGGTAACTCTTTTGGCATCGACACCCCTAACAGAATCGATTCACACCAACTCACAGAGAAGGGGCCTTTATGACAGGAGGTAGGCTTTCGAAGGGGCTTACTTGCAAATGGTGGCATTTTCAGAATGTCCAAGCACACAAAGATTGAAAAACAAGTCTAATCTTTTCAAGTTCTCTTAGCATCCGTGTTGGCTTCCTTAGGCACATAAATACATTTGGAAGTCAGTCTTTCTGCCAAGTTACGAATGATTTGCAAGATAGGTCCTAAATTAATATTTAACATTTATTGGTATGACAGCAACTAAACTTACAGCCAGAAAAAAGCAAGGTTATTCATAAGCATTAAGATATTGTCATGCACCAAAGAAGACTGGGTAAAATAAAAAGTGAAGTATAGTTATTTTACCTGGAAAATATGTGACTTTATAGTTTTGTGGGATCTATGCTCTAGTGAACCTGAATCCCATTTGGGCAGGTTAGTATGTGATCTTAGTTTGATGTAAGAAAAAAAACCCATCTGATCTAAGTTTTATCTAAGAAAAAACCTGAACAAAGAATGCACGTTAAAAAAAATGAGTAATTTGTATTTGTGTTAGGAAAATGACTTCACTTTTATTGCATTCACAATCCTTCGGGCTCATCTTCTATGAAAATGTGTTTAGTTTCCTTTTTAATAATGTTCACTGTTCCTGGAGAGTTCACTTAAGCTTAAAAATATTCACTGAGAAAAATATAATATTCAAAACCTTCTAGTCTGATCCTGTAGTTTGGCTCCAGTTAGCTTAAGGACTGTTACCTACCCTTTTCCTCCCCTTCCGATAACCTTGAAATAGAAAAAATGGTAGCTGGAGTCTGCTAACAGAGTCAAAACAAAATATTCTCCCCCTCCCGCCAAAATTAAAAAGAACCCTGGTCTGTGGTGGACTGTTTGTTGACAGCAAGTTTTATATTTGCTTTAAGATTAACCTTCAAATGTTAAAATTCTCACTTTAATCAAAGGTCGTGTTTAATCATCCAGTCAGGGAATAGTAATAGTAGCCTTTGTCTTTTGACATTTTGAAAGGATTTTAGCATTTGGTTATACAGTACCTATATCAGACTGAGAGTTAATCAGGTAAGAATAACTTTGAAAAGTCATTTCTTTATTTTTTTGTAATAGTAGGGAAATGCAAGCGTTCCTTTTTCTGCTTTTGTGTGCAGAAAACAGATCTTATTCGCTACATATTTTCAGAACATTTCGGATCTCTCTCTCCCTCTCTCTCCCATATAAATATATTTTTCATTATGCACTTATAGTTACAAAACCCTACTGGGGAAGAGCACTAGGAAGATATATCGGTTATCCTGGCTTAATTGGAACCTTGTTTTTCTTGACTTGACGGTAAATTAAAAAAACAAAAAAAGGTACTGACTATTGGCTTGAGAATGTCTGCATATGAATTACATTTTTTTGCTTTCTCTTAAGAACAGTGATTAGAAAAGCCTCACTATACATTAGCTGACTGGAACAGAAAAGAATTTCTTGGAATAAAAAGCATTACATTTCACACAGAGGTACAGTGCCCTTCTACATCATAATTTTTCAAGCTGATGTCCAGGGAGAAGTCAGTCTCATGGCTCTAGACTTAATGGCGCCTGTTGTAGACCCCTCTCATTGTAAATTAACTTTTGTTAGACAGTCTAGGTAACTTGACAGAAATGGTTGAAAAGTGACCTTATTTTCTTCCTGAAATACAACCAAAAAGAGAAAACACTAGTCTAGTTTGGAAGCGCCATTCCGTGGCTCAGAATTGACTCACAGCAATTTTAGGCACCACGAAATAGCCTTCGTTTCTAGGATGTTGCTCCCTTCTCAGAATCTTCCCCTCCAGACTGCCTAAATCCAGAGCCTTGTTATGGGGAATTAATTGCTGCTTGTATTCCAGTTCTGATGAAAATAAATAGATACAAAATGACTATTGTGATGTCCTAGAGCTGAGCTGCTGCAGTGGTGTAGGGTGAGTCTAAAATGAGATCGCATTAGTGCAGTAATTTTTGCAGAAAGAGTAAGTAATTGCTACCAGGAGTAACTAAAACGACTATAAATGTATATGCTACCAGACTTAGTAGTTTAGTGTATATTTACAGCCTAAAAGTCAGAAAAAGTAATCATGTCTTTAACTGGAGGTGTATGTCAGACATAAAAGAACCTTTCTATTGATGTGTACAGTCAACATTGACGTAAACTACCTAGAGATGTTACGGGAACCCATCATTGAAGTCTCCTATGAATAAAGCAGGGAAATAACTGCTAAGAATTGTTTAGACACAAATGGTCTTGCCTGGAGGTGAGGAAATGGATTAGATGACCCCATCAGTCCCTACCCAGCCCTGTTTTCTGTGATTCCCTGATTGGTCTCCATTGAGTAGAGAGAAGCAAAGATCTGGATCCAAAAACCTGTGATATTCCCCCCCCCCCCCCCCCCCCCCGGTCTGGTTCACAAATGAACAGCAGACCTTGTTTTCTGTAAGGGGCTGAATCAAAAGTCCTGATTGGATGTTAATAATGTAAGTTTTCTGGTAAATGATTCTCTTGCAGAATCGGGAATCAGAGGCACGCAAGGGGAATCGGATTGATTAAGTTGTGCATGTGTGGGTTTTTTTTTTTTTTTGAGAAGGAAAAAAAAGCATGCCCTGCTAAAACCCTCCTATCACCATTCAAGTGCTGCAATAGTTACTTGGTTGGGGGAAAAGTGACATGTTTCTGTTGAATGCATGTAGGAAAATACCAGCTGAAATCCAGCGGAATTTGATGCAAGTCTGAAAATCATGCTCTTTCAGTCACCAGCAGGTAGCGTTTTTATACCCTGGGAGCATAACTTTTTAACATTTGTAAAGGCTTTCACTGATCTATTGTCCACTCAGAGGGATTTCACTCCTTCGCTACTCAGGAGAAAACTGAGTGAAATTGGTGAAGTTTTATCTGAGAAGGGCTCTAATTATTTGTACAGCTGCTAATATGCCTTACAGCATACCACAGTGTTAAGTACATTTCTGTTGCTTACCAGTTGTCACATGATACTTTTAAAGAACAAGAAATCTTTAGACCTGGGATACTAACGTAGTTTGTTTGGACTACAAAGTCCAAATATCTTGATAAAGTAATTGCTCTTCCCCATTTTTATAAAGAATGTGATACTAAATTGAGTGCATAAAATTTTCCTTACTTTATTATCCAAAGCTACTAACGTAGTTGAAACAAAACCACCACAGTAAAGAATGAGATAGATTTGAGTTATTAGGTCAGACTGATTTAGGGTCTACTTTCAAAGAGAAAATAAGTTGAAAATAAGTGACTGGATTAAGCTGGTTGCACTAAAACACTTACTCTGGAATAAGAGCATTCCATTATTTAGGTGTAGTTGTTCCTCCTTAGAATTAACAGCCTCTTTAATCTAAATTAACTGTGAATAGTTCTCCCATGTTGATATGCCTGTAAAGGAAGAGCATATCACTAACTGCATTGTGGTATGAACTGCAGAACATAAAATGGAGGGCACTTTCTTGGTCCATGGACCCACCTCTAGTTGCCTTCCTGGTTTTGCAGAAGAATCTTGCCATATCTCTATATTTTAAGTAGATTATTTAAGAAAAAGAAATCAGCACAGCATGTTAGTTCAGCTTGGTAGATCTGAGTTACAGGAAGATGAGAGAAAGGGAGAAGGCCAGCTGTTCCAGGCACAAGACGGGCCATGAAAGGAAAGTTTGAGTAACAGCAAACGTGGCTGTAGAGGTGGGCAGGGTGAGCACTACCCTCATGTGCCCTGGGGCTGTGAAGTTTGAATTTGGTGTGGGAAAAGACAGTGCATGTAAGGATTTGAGTAAGGGTATTGTGATCATAATGCTGGTCAGGGAAAAAGTATTCCTTTCTCCGTGGTGCTTGAAAAGATCGCTCTGACCAAAAGTTTGGAAAATGAGATCTTAAACTATTGAGAGCCCCTTGGCCCCAGGCATAACAATCTCAAGCTTATTCAGAGAGTTATCAAAGGCTTTGTTTGTATACAATTGATGAAAGCCTACACTATGTACTTTCTGTTTCCTCTTTATGTATAATGTGTGTTTAGAAGAACACTGTTCCCTCAGAAAGCACCAGCTTGTTCTGGAGCTTTGCAGTGATGAATGGTTTGTTTGGAGTTTACGTAGGTCACGGCTGTCTCGTAACACATCGGTTCTTTCATGCGTAGCCTTTTCAAAAGAAACGGGTAACGATTAAGTTGGGCACAAGGTGCAGAGTTCAGATGCAGAGCCAAAGCCTATGTGTAGGGCATTCACATCCAGAATTCTGATTCCAAATTTTTTTCCAAGTCTCTGCTGTCTAATTTATTTCCATTCCATTTGCTGCTGCTGCTGTTGCTTCTTATAGTGTTCAGGAGGGTAAAGCTAAAATGTTAATGATTGCTACAACAGTGCCAGGGTAATTTAAGTAGCTTCTAAAGCCTATAATGCAAGGTACAGAAGTCATGTTACTTGCTCCATCTGCAAACTAACAGGTGTCTTCTATAAATATTGCATGCTTCCTAGAGCCAGACCTATTTTGCCAAAGCTCCTTAGCAACAAAGGAAAAAGAGATTTGCATACTGTCTCTTCTAGTACCATGTTCTTATGTGACCACACAGGAGTCAATATAAGATACCTAATGCAAGCAGAGTACCCGTATGCTGTTAGGTTTTGGTCCAGAATTTTTTGTGTGGCTCATATTTTAAGAGCAGTGCAATCTCTGACCAGCTGACATCTAAACTGGAGTGTGGTGGGTCCCTGAGCAAAGTAGAAAACTTTATCGGTCCCTATTACTGCCAGTTCACAAATGATGATGCTGAACAAGTGCATGAAAATTCCTGCACTGATTGTTTCTTCATTCTGATTTTAACAATAAAGTAACTCTGAATTGAGAACATAGACTGAAAGTGCAGGAATTTTATTTCCTAACTTTGTCTGACCGGACCAAGAAACAGTTTGTCAAACAAACTCATTGGTACTGAGATTAATATCCCTGACTAATTATCTCTCCTGCCCTCATTCCTCATGCGTTTGTTATCTCTGAAATAGCTTTCCTCTGACCAAAAGCCTTTCTAAACCACATCTCTAATAAATAGATATGACGCTACTAAAGTCACTGTATGTCATCAGCTGACATTTTGTGTTGATCATTCGATCATTCAGTTCATGTATTATAGGAGCTGGCTGTTTGTATTTCATTCTTCCCTACACCCGCTCAAGTAGCAGCAGAGTTATCTACTGATTCTCTGATATCATCAAGAGGGAAATGGAAGTTCTTGCTAACTGCAGGAGAGGATTTTATAATGTTTTTTGAGGGAGGAGGATTGCATTATTCTGGTGTGATTTGATCTCTTCTGACATTTTTATGCATGGCTTAATTAATAATCATTACTTTTCCCCTTCATGGTACCGGGGTGACCAAGGGAAGTAAGAGGTAAAGGGTATCCCATGGATTGAAAAGATTGAAAAGAGCTAAGTAGGCTTATCCTATGAGTATGAAAACCTCATGACTCAGCTGTGATGTGAAGAAGAAATCTGTGGACTATTAGTGGAGTGAGTTAATCCTGCAAATTAGCAAAAGCTAAAAGATCACAATTAGTGAGGATTTGGAGTCTTGATTTCCTTCCCTCTGTAGCTTAAGGATTTTGTCCAGGTGTGAGACTAATTTCTTCTCTGAAATAATAGCTATGCTGAATGCTTGCATCATTGAATAAAAGTATAAACTGAGAGGAGATACGGCTTTTAACAGTGGGAAAAACTATACAGAGATGGGATGGAGAGAGGGGAGAGGACAAACTGATGCATCAACAGGAAATTGTCCCTTTGTTTTCCGCGTTGTAAATAAGGTGGCAGAAAGTCCGTGAGAAAACAAATCAGCTTCTACTTGCACTTTATTTCATAATTCAAGAACATAGGAATTCAAAAGTTAAGACAGCCAATTTGAAAGTGAGAAGAGGGAATATACTTTTCATGCAGTGTACAGTTCTGTAGAACTCATTACCATGGAAATGGTATTGAGGCCAAGAGCTTAGAAAAATTCATAAAAGGATTAGGTGTTTATTATGGGCAATAAGAAACCCTCTTTCTGATATTAGGTAGAATAAAAGAAGGGATAAATTCACACATGGCATAAGGCAACTGGTAACTGTTATCCTACGGAGAAGCCTTTAATAATCCAATATATAGGTAAGGACTAGAGTTCCTGAAACTGCCACTGAAGCGTTCCAGTACAGGTGTGCCTGGGCTGACTGGGAGAAGGGGACTGATGTACTTCATCAGCTCTTAGATTCTTTGTCCTTTGTTCTGAAAGTGGCCCTGGAGTGGTAGCTGGAGAGAGAGCCTAGATTAACGTTTGAACCTGGTGAAGGATAAACACCAGATGATACCAGATGACTAGTGCTGTGTTTTGGATGGAGGCCTGTAATAAACAGATTAGTGCAGAGCGCTTTTTCAACTGGGTTTCAACAACATTGCCAGAGCTCAGCGTTAACTATTGTATATTTCAGATTTTTTTTTCGATTTCTTACTCAAGTATGTGAAGAACCATGGCCTGCAAAAACTTTCTTGGGTTGTATCATCCATTAGAGCAACATGTTCATCTTTAAAGCTTCATAAAGATTCAGTCCTGTGGCTGATATTCCTCCTGCATCTTGCTGTTGGTCACATCTGTCACAAGAAGAGAGAAAATAGATGTGTTTGTGCAAAATCAAAGGTAACTCCTTCTAACTGAGGTGTGGAAGGGAGGAGGGATGGGGAAAAAATGAGAGAGCAGACTTTTAGGATTTTTGCCTCAGATTTCCAAAGAGTACCACTCAAAGAAGCCACAAATCAATGTATTCTCTCGTTGACTGTGATGTTTTGGTTTTTCACGTTGCTTTACATAAATGAGTCTTGGGATTAAAATTAGATTTAGGAAGATCGTTATATATATATTGCTTTCTTTTAGTGAAATCCTATTCTAACCTGTGATTTTGCTTAAAAGAAGAGCTAGGCTTTAAAATATGAAGAATAACATTGCCATGCAAAAAAAAAAAAAAAAAAACCTGACAAAGCCTTTTTCATGGATGGTATGCTATGCTTTTGGGAAGTAAGGAATAAATAGCTAGAGGCTGATGTAACTTTGAAATATGGTTCTGTAGAGCTATAATGTAAAACCATTATTTTCTTTTCTATAAAACAGCTTCAGAAATAGGGTATCAAATTATCTTTTGGGACAGCTCTCTTAATTCAATGGATTTAAGGTAAAGTGGTTGGTTGTTTCCTCATGTTCCACTTGAGAGATGGATGTTGTCAGATAAGCTTTGTTCAGGGCCAGACGTTCTTCTCTTTCACACCAGAGTAATTGCCTTGCAGTTGGCATGGTTAGAACAGTGTAAAACAAATAAAAATGAGATGAAGGTCAACCCTGTAATACCTGATCAACTGGAGTGTGAGAACAGCTGTGGTGGTGGGAACGAATCTGGTGTGTTGCGCTCGAGGGGATCAACTTTCCTTTGGGCTGGTAGAGAGGGAGGCTGGCTTCTTCCACACGCCCATAACTGAAGAGTCTGTTGGGGTTGCATCTCTTGACAAATGAAAGCAGAAGGCTGATCGTCTAGCAGTTTTTGAGCTTGGGTAGGAAATGAAGGAAGGGTTGCACATGTCTAGAGGTGAGAGAAAGCCAATCCCAGTTAACAAAACCATTTCTTAAAATTCAGTTTGCTCTGAGGAGGAATGAGACTATACATCACCTTTCAGACCCACCTAACCTCTGTAGCTGAAATCAGAACTGCTGTTCAAGGGGATTGGAGAGGAATGAGCTCTCCTCTTCTAAAGGGTTGGTCTGTGCTCTTTTGGGCTTAATGTCGATAGAGGTTCCTCCTGAAATTTTATATAACTGTCTTGTAAGGGAGCACACCCGTCACCATCACTCATTCTGATGGTATCTGAGGACCTTGGTTTTGCAGGCCAAAAAAATCTCATGTCTGACTGGTAGATGTGAATATCCAGTGCCTGAGCTGCAACCAGTGCAGGGTGTCAGTTGTGCAGGTAGGATTGCAAGTGAAGAGTTTTTATTGTGACAGATCTTTGAATCAAATACATTTGTCTGTTGTAGGTGTGCTTTACTTCAAACTGTTTGATTCTTTTTGAATTTGTGAATGGCATATTCATGTGTTTATTAAGTATCTGGCTAAATATAGGCACAGGCTTTTCACTAACAGGAAAAACAGAAAAAGAATTAGAGTTTAGAATACTTGATGAAATCACTTCTGCTCCTGTGACTACCTTGTGGCTAAATTGAGTGCAGTTTGGTTCCTCATTGGATAATTATACTACTGTGATGTGAATTCTGCAATTCCTTTACGCCTTTGGCTGCACTATCAGTTCTTGAGAAGGTCAAAGCTATTAAGAAAAGCTGATCTGGGCCAAATTTTGCAAAAGAGATCTCTGTTTTAAAGCATGTGGAGTGATACTGTCCTCTCCACAAGAGAGAGGAATTTAGCCAATAGCTGTATAGATAAATATAGGCCAATCTGAGACTCATTTTCTTTTTATCCTAATGTATTTCCTCAAGAATTAGAGAAAAGAAAGGTTCCTAGTAAGTCCTCCATTTTAATAAAAGAATCACTGTTGATGTCTTCCTATCCTGCTTTCCGTTCTGACCTCACTCGGATACTTTTGGTCAGATCAGCATGCACAGTTGTGGGTGGCAGGACAAATCGTTTGGAGGAGCGCTAGCAAAGATGTTTCCTTGTGTCAGAGGGCAGTATGATGCCACTAAGAGTACAGGGAAGGACTGTTGGCTACTGTGCCTTTTGCAGAGGGAAATAGGCAACTTCTCCATCTTTGTAGTAATCCCAAGATACAATCAGCACTGAGAAGGAAAATTTCAAGTTTATTTTATCGTATTGCTTTTCTTTCCTCCTAACATGTCTTAGGCCTCTAAAGCTAGGTAGTATTTCAGAATGTAAGCACAAACCATGAGCTCAAACAGCCCTGTGTGTTTTATGCCTGTGTATTTTGTTGATTGCTGCAGTGCAGCATAGAAGATGGAAATTAACTCAAGCATTATGAAAAGAAATAATACAGAACACATCAGAAGAAAATGTGTAATAGTGAGATATCATCGGTTCTTAAGTGATCAATTTCTCTGATAGCTGAAGACTTTGTGAGAATTTGATTGCCAATGTGCAAGAAGTGAAAGATGAATGTGATGTAATCCTCAATTGTACCATACAGGTATATCATGGCAGTGATTGCAGGACTCAGAAGGCAAATGTGCTTGTAAAGCTGTGTCTACGTTTTTAGCCCAGCTTCCATGAAAGCCACTATGAAGACCCTTGCAATGTTATGCAAGTTGAATTGGGGCCGAATTTGCAAGGTTTGTGAGGGTTTTTGTTTTTTTTTTGTTTTGAAGTAACGTAAACCAAACCTATCATCATTTGTCCTGTTCAGCAAAAAATACAACCAGCTACTATTCAGCTGACTTAACAGAACAGCACACCTAAGACTACCAGGCCTCCCATACAAATTATGAAAATGTTAGTGTCCTAAAACTAATCTTTTTATTTATTTATTTTTATTTTTTTTTAAGGTATAAGTGCTATGGTCAAGTGGCTTCTGTGTAAGTAAGCGCTCTGGAGAGAAGAACCTAGTTCTTGTGTTATCAGTTTCATTATTCTCTTACCTAGTCAGTCAGCACAAGGACTTCACCTCTATAATTCTAAATGCCTGTAAGTGCCATTTGCAGCCAGGACTTAGTAGTGGTGCTGATTATCTCCTAAGTGTTGCCTTGTACCTCAGAGCCTATGTAAAGATCTCTTTAAACGCTACCAGAGGCCAACTCATCAAAATTTATTCCTGTTTAAATAGAAGTAGGGGAGATACAGGCACGTGGCCTGATGACAGTTAGGACAAGATCGAGATTTCTGGAAAGGGACTTGAGAGAGGGGCTATATGTGTGCAGGTTATGTAGGTTATGAGATCACTGAAGCTCGACGGTGTGGGTTTCTTTGCTCTTCCATTTGCTACTGAATGACTTTAATCATATATTGCGACTCTTCTCCCTTCCCCTCTCAATACTTTGTCTTTGAAGCTGGGACTATCTGCATTGTATAAGGGAACCATTAGTCTTGGGGCCTCTAGGCATTTTGTAATATAGTGAGTATGAATAATATAGCACCTTACCCCTGGTGTGGTATGTACTTCAGTAAAGATGATTTGAAGTATGATAGTGGAGACTTGTTAGGATTCCTTTTGTGTGCGGTGAGAGAGAGAGAGTGCGCATCTCTTCAGACTCCCGCTTTATCTGACGGACCTTATAATATCAGTTGTGAGGAAAAAAGATTGTGCTTAATGCCCTTATGCTATTGCTGCTACTATCCTTGTGTCTAATTTGAATACATCTAGTGGAAATGCCTCTTTGTAATTTCTTGGAGAATAATCCTTAGGTGGTACCACAGAAAGCCAAAGAACCCGTCAGTATCCGTAACTCCGCTATTAGGGAATGGTTTGTGCTTACTTGCTTACAGAACTTGTTTCCAGGATTTTTTTAAACATTGCCCTGAGATTGGATGAGGAAAAATGAAATACTACTAGAAAATATATAATATAAGCTAGGTTGAAAAAGAGCTGGAGCAGTAACTGTATAATATTTTTGCATACTTTTATAGTCCATTCCTGTAAAAGGACTTAAAGTATATTCAGCATCAAAACTGAAACTTATAATAGATTTGAAGGAAGCAAACTTTATTTTCTCATGCTTTACATGTGAAGAAACAATTATACAGGGAAGTAGAAGAATATGCCTGAGGTGCGTGCTTTGCAATTTGTGAAGACTTGAGAAAATAGCCTTTCTTTCTGTTACTTGCACTCGGAACAAAATGTAACAGGACCAGCTTGTCGTTTTGTATGTGGAAGTTAGATTTTTCTATGAGTGCCTGGAAGAGCAAATATTAGAGTGGATTATGAAAAAGAGAAATTATAATGATTCACAAAATCTTGGAAAAGTCTCTAGAGAACAGATCTCTAGAGGCTGACCAAAAAATATCTTGCAGAGTCAGCTTCATGAAGCTGAGGCTGATTACTTTTTGTCTTGAAATATGGCTTGAGCTGGAATTGTTATCAAGTGCACAGAGTTCCTACACTTTACCATTTACAGCAAGCTGCTACTGTGCTTTCTGTAAAGGAAAAACTTGAAAACAAGGGCTTTGTTTTAGAGGGTTTCACTTGAAAGCAGGCCGTAGGGAAAGAACAAGACTAAGGAAGTTTTAAGCTGACCCCTGAAGTTTTTAACTTTAGCACCATTGAAACTTATTCCTTCAACAAGCATGTGAGTCGAGGGAATATCTCCCTTGCTGTTTACTCTGCCTTAACTCATAATACAAAGTAGTTCCAGCAAATGCTAAAATTCTGTCATCCTGTGTACATTGCTGTGTTTGCTCATAGGGAATATCCCATTATGCTATTCTGTTGAAAAATCAGACTTTGACACTGTGAACGTTTATGCTGTTCTAATGAAAAATCAAACTTTGACACTGTGAACATATTTTTTCCTTCACATATTCTTCTATTTTGTCAGATAGAACTGGACCCTGTGTGCATGAAACCCATATTTTGTAAGGGACACTATGCAAAAATGAATATTTCACAGGTCTAATCCTGAGTGAAGGTCATAGAGGTACGCTGCTCCCATTTTCCATGGCTTCGGTAGCTGTGGCCGTCGTGAGCAAAGCAACTTAGTGATGGAAAGTATTTGGAGAAGCATTCAATAACCTCCTGAATTTTTACTTGAAGGCATAAATATATGCTACTTCTGATCTTTTGGGCATCCTTTGGTCTAATTTCTTTGTGGGCGTATACATGGTGTGTATTTACACAGATACACGCATACACACACATGCACATCTTTTTCTTCCTTTTTTTTTTTTTTTTTTCCCTCTAGGAAAGCCTCCTTTGCTGTTATTCAAAAGAAAACTGCTGATAAACTTTTGGATAGGTTCTGGTCTGAAATCAGTTTGAAATCAAGTTCACCCCACTGGTGTGACAGACCAGCATCCTGCCTTCTAGTAATTATATGCCGTGCTGCTGACGTTAAGAAACTTGAAGAATCAGAGTATATTGAGTTGTGAACACTAGTATTATAGAAGGAGAGTGTTGCAGTCTCTCTCTTAAGAGCACATATTAGGTAGCATTTCTAGGACAGTGTTTTGAGCATGGTTCTTTATTATCCAGCATGTGATATGGTCCTCTACCATTTGGAACTAGTTCATGCCCATCTTGTATTCCGCTTGTACTAGTGTAAATAGCTGTGCAAAATGACTTAGTAAATGCCTACAAGGCACCTTGTGAAGAGACATATGTAAGACTTTTTTTTTTTTCCTTCACGTTTGTATTAGATTACATCATTGCACTTCCACTGACCTCCAGTCAGTGATCCTTTTTTGGCATGTCATTGTGGAGCAGAAGCTCAGCCCATGAAGCTCAATTAAAAATTAATTAAAGTGAAATAGAAAGTTCCTTTCAGAAACTGATGTAAAAGTAGCTTCTGAAACTTTTACTTTACAAAACTGAGTAAACAGGTTGAATGGGAAAAATACAAAACAGTTCATGAGCAAATGGAAATTTTCTATGGAGTGTGGAAAGCCAAAATGAAAAGTGAAGATAACCATAAAGTGTATATTACAGTTCAGAATGGTTTACTAGAGTTTAGACACCATTTCATATGATCAGCCTGTACGTTGTTGTTCTATTTGGACTTCATTAAAGTGCATTTAATTAAATCTATGGTAAAGCTATTTTATTCCCAGTGGGCCAGTTAATGTAATCTAGCTCTGTGCTTATAAGAAGTACCAACCAACAGTTCCTGCACTAATTTTAATCACTGTTTATTTTTAGACCTTTAATGGAGTGTGTTTTGTCAGTTTATTTTATCATACAAACTTTTTGGGGTCATGACATTTTGTCTCTTTGTCTTATGTAGAAGAAAGCATATATTCACTGTTGTCATGTAAAAAAAGGTAGAGAAATGGCCTCTTGAAGATCATGTAGGCTGACTTTTATGAGAAATAAATGTCGCTGTAAGATTTGACTGTATACTTCAAGATGGTTTTCTTAGGCAGATTATCTTCTCTAAAGCTTCTGGCTTTTGATTGCTACGATCTTCTAAATTTTCCAAATGATTTGTTTGTTATTCTCTCCTCTCTCTTAGGCTGCCAACAGGAAAAGTGATCAGGGTATGTAAAGGAACAAGAATAAAAATAAGCAGATGGTACTGGTAAAAATAGGGAATAATAAGCCTATAATGAGGCAGAAATTAAGAAAATCACAAGGGCCTTCGATGATTCACAAAGGAAGGGTCTACATGAGATCAGTTTCCTGCAAAGACTAGCAAGAATAATTTATAACAAGAACTGGAAGAACATGCTGTCTGTGTACTGTGAACCAACTTTGCTGTGAAAAGAAACACAAAACGTACCTCCAAATGAAGGAGTACATAATTTACAGTACTTACGGGGCACACTGCATTTCAGAGTTAGATGCATAAGATTTTGCATATGACACTGTCATTTACTTGTCTTTCAAAGCTCTTCTAGCCAGGAAATGGCTGATTTGAGATCATTAAAGCTGCATGGAGTCTATCCTTGGGTAGCCCTGAGTTCTGTTATACTGGAAAGTAATCCTCGATGGATTAAGTATTTATTACTTACCCATCCAGAATTTTCATAACAGGCTATACTGACTGAGTTTAACAAAAAAAAATCTCTTCTTTCGGGGATGTTCACTATTTGTTAGCGTTGCAGGTTATGAACGTGCAACTGTTCCTTTTTCTGCCTTTTCAGAAAGTGCTGCGAAACATAGCCAGGCTACATGCAGGGTCCCTTTCCCTTGTGTTACCCGCTTTACAGAACTGTGCAAATTTTAAACTATGTCTGTCTGTAGTTAAATCTTCCAAATTTATCACTGATTTTTGAGTGCTTGCTGTGGAAAGTAAAGGAGGTAGGTGTCTCAAAGCACTGCTTAAAAAGCAGAGGCATCTAAAATGTTCTTGATGTACAAGAACCTTAAGGGGCAAAGTGAGAGTGCGAGTTTCTTCCTGTAAAGCTTTAATAGTGAGGATGGATTGTGATGGTTCATGCAGACCAAAATGTAGGTTATATGTACTGGGAAAAGATCATTTATGTGCATTTGAATTAAACATTAATTAAATTAGCTTCAGCTAATGTAATGTTCAGCTAGCTCCTGGAAAACAGTGCTCAACTTTGATCCCTTTTAAGAAAGAGAGCTGCAGAATGAAACTGGCCATCTGAGACAATTGTGTTTACAAACATGACAGAGCTTGTATGAAATGCAAGGATGCAAAAATACAATTAACTTAAACATAGAAGTAGTCGAGGAATATGTGTAAAAAGCTGAGAATACGTTAGGCCCTCTATTAAGTAAGATCCATTCCATTCAGCAGAGCACCATACCAAGTGCATGGTCTGTAGCTCACAAACTGACTTGTTGGCTTTGCCAGTGGAAGAGGACTAGAACAGAGAGAATCCCAATCCCTAACGGTTTACAGTATAAACAGGGAGCTCTGAATTTGGCGTTCAGTTGAGGAGCTCCTCCTCCTCTTTTTACATTCTTTAGTTGAGAGGGCAGTAAATCTAGAGCAAAGAGGAGAGAATATAGCATAGCTCGGCACCTAGTCAACCTATAGAATTCATTGCAGGAAGAGGCCACCAAGTCAAATGCTTATGGTTGAGTAATTTTTATGACTGCTAATAACAGCTGCAGCTATGCAAACTAAAGTAATAAGACAATCAAATCTTACGCCTCAAGGCATTCACCTTCAGGGCCAGAGAGGAACTCTTTCTGTCCTGCTAGTGGTCCCATTTGAACGCTTTTCTGGCACCTTTTGAATTCTTTTCAGGTATTCCTGTTAAAATTGATGGTTGCTACTGTCATAAAATTAATTTTAAAAACTCAGCAGGACACTTTTATTATTAACATCAAAGTAAGACAGATGTTCATGTGTTGTGACAGATTAGAAGGACCAACCTTGTTAAATTTATAGAGGGGTCACTCCTGCTGATGTATAGCTTCTGCAGAACTGACTTTTTAGCAGCTCCTCTGGAAATGAGACAATTTCATGGCAACTCCCGTTAGCACTGATAACGCTGAAATTAGCTGTTGCTACAGCTCCATGTTGGTACCATGCAGGAAGGAACACCTGCAAGGATCTATTAATAGCAAGACAGAAAAAGGGAGGCAATTACACAAAGCCAAAGGGCATAACTGTTGCAGAGAGGGACAGTGGATCAGTCCATGGTTCATGCAATTCACTGAAAGATGGAAGTTTTTGGCATGGAAGTTGAGGCTATATGCTCTTTCCATGTGTGATAGAGACACACAATATTGTCATGCTTTTTTGAGTCAAGCTGTTGGCAGGTATCACGGTCTTGCAAGTTATTTGCATCGAAAGGAAATGTTGACTTCTGAAGAACGTGTCAGCATCCAGCTTCTGGGAATGAAATAGGACGAGCTCACCGTGGGCAAGTGCACGGCTCACAGTTCTCAGCCTTTTCCAGCTGGAATTCTGCCCCCTATAAAGTGCCTTTCTTACAGCACCACAGTGTTGATGCGTCTCTTGTTTCCACTTTGGCACATCTTCGGTGCACTTTTGGACCAAATCAGAGCCAGTTCCCCGTGTTTACGCTCTCCCTACTTTTGAACATGTGGTGCAACTTTTGAGCAGCTCTGCGTATGGCCAGTTTTGCATTATGGATATCCTAGGCTACCTCAGAATATAACGATTTATTTTAAATGAAAAGTGGGTGTCGCAGCATCAGCTTCAATCTGGATTCATCCAAGATGCCATCATAATATTATTCTGATCTGGTCTTAGGCCTCAAACACGTGATCAACTAGCTGTATTTTTAGCAGGTTTACTAGTACATAGTAACTTTAAATACATGGACTTAGTCCACAGCAAATGCAAGATAACTTGACTTTGTTTCTTTGAATAAGCTCTATAGAAGTGACTCTAAGATAAGTCGTACTACTTTGTGTTTGCCACAGGCTAAGAGTGTGCATTTTGACAGTTCTTATGACTCAGCAGAGCAATTTATTTCTGTGCCTGAGCCCTTATGACCTTAAGCAAACTAACTCCTGGACAACATTACAAATGATGAATTGAATGGGTCACCTGGATGTCTGCAACTTCAGCAATGTTAATCACATTGTGAGCGCTTACGCTGATAACAACATCTTAAGATACAATTTTCATCCAGAAAAAAGACTAGATACTTTACAATTCTAAGCATTTTCTGTAGGACTGAGACTAAACAAACAGGGGAAGGAGGGAGGATGCTTTCTTCTTCAGGAATGACAGAAATCATTCTTTTTAAGAAAGGAAAGATCTTAGTGGAGTGCAGGTAACACACTGGAAGATGTCTTGTAGAATTGTTTAAGTTCAACCCCAGAGCTGAGAGCGCTTGCAGCCTCAGACCTCTCCTTAAAGATTCCAATTTAACAAAGCATTTAAAATGTGCACTTTAAATTTTATTCCACTTAAGGATGGATCAGGATATACAAGGCTCTCCTCAGCATCCCTTCAGATGATGAGTAGTTAATATTTCATAGAGGCAGCAAAAGAGATAGCTACATAAGCAATATTAATAATCATTGATGTCAGAGGTTAACTCCTATTTAATCAGTTTTTAAATATGTGCTTCTGTGTGAAGATGATTTAGAAAAGTATTTGGAAGAGAATACTACAGAATAAATCTTCTAACTTTGAATATGTGATAGATCAAAAATTATTTCCCAGTCTCTCTTCAACTTAAAATTCCCAGATTTCTGTGTTACTTGGTCTAAAATATACCTGGCTTCTAAATCAGCCAGCTCTTCTCTGCAGTCAGTGCTTGAACAATCACATATGTTCTGCGTTCACTATCATAGGCTGAGGTTTCTACAAACTTGGGGAGAGAGAGACTTCCTCCTGGAAAGGTTTGAGCCTTCATGATGGACTTCCCAAAATGATTTTGCTCATTTTCTAAAGAAATCCAAGCTAAACTTGCCGTACTTTTGTTCAGGGATAATTTCACTGCTGTTAGGATAAGGCAAAACAATTTCTAGGGCTGTTACTTTCTAATTGGGACAGTTTGACTTGCATCAGCTAAGCTCACCTGAGACTTATTTGAGAATCAATGTGAATTACGCTCCTAAATCACTAGCTGCTTTGAAAACTATTATCCAGCATTCACCTGATCTGAAAAAAAATGTTGCTAAGAAAAAATAATGTAGCTGAGGAAAATAATTTATTTTATATTTGTTCAAAAGCTCATACATCAGATGCAAGATTCATCAGTCTGCTGATTCCTTCCATTCATGAAGCACAGTACCAGTAGCCGTGTGACCTACCACACAGAGAAAATAACTTGTATTATTGTGATATCTGCCAGCACTACTATAGATCAACCTTTGGCAGCAGTTTACAGAAAAGCTGATGTTCATAATTTCTTTGCATTGGGGAAGCCAGTGGAATGGTATCAAGCTCTAAATAGGTTCAAGATATTTGCTAGATCCCTTGGAGCCAAACCTGTTCAGCCTCCTATGAGCAGCTGGATAAGAGACATGTGAGACATGTACTGATTTTATCCCGCCAAAAAGATGAGATCTGAATTTGTGTTAGGTTACATTTTTACATGATAATCGTTACAGGACTCTCTAATCCTGCCAGATTTTTTTCATACTAGAAATGAAGTAGTTTTCTTTCCCCATGTTTTAATGGCAGGACTTGATCATGTGTCTTCTAAATAAAGACTAACGATCCAGTTCACACATCTATGTGTGGAAAAAGTAATGTTGTTTTTTATTGCTTACTCTCTTCCTGGCTATAGAAAGGGGTTGCTTTCTGGGTCAATAATGCCATTTAAGTTAAGCCCACGTGCTGACACACTCTGGCAGCTTCTAAGGTTGTTCTTGTCAAGAGACAAGTGATAGGTCAGTGGTTTACAGATTGCTGTCTGTGAGAGGGAAACAGCTACAGTAGAACTTGAACTTTCTATAATGTTTTGATATTGCTGGCAGGATAGTAACTGGTCAGAGAAATGGAAGTTTGTGTTCATAACAAATGTATTGTTCCTGCAAGTGAACTTCCAAGACTTGTGCCTCAGCTCCTGCTCCTCAGCCCTGTCCTTTGCTGCCCTGTGTGTACGGAGAGGCAGAAGTCAGACATGCGCTTGTCTTTCACGGTCCTCCCGCCGTGTGTCCGCACCTACTTTACATTGCTGCATCAGTTATTTTAGCACAGTTAGCTAGATATGGAGGTCTCAAAAGGTAGCTAACGTAACAAAGGATTACAGTGTAATTGCCGAATCTGGATGTATGAAATCCACTTCAACTGAACCAAACAAAAGAAAGTCCTTTTCTCTTGTAATAAGGTACAAATCTGATAGCAAATAAAACTCATAATAGGAAAAAATCCAGTTAATTTCCAGCTGCACAGCTTTAAAATGCAGCAGCAGGATATACAGGTAATAAAGAGAATTAACTTTATTAAAGTCGATTTAAAAAAAATTTTTGAAATCTGAGGGCAGCCTCAGCTTTCCCACAGGTTGCCATGTTTTTGTTGTCTTAGCGAGAAAGGAAGCAGTTTTATTGTATTGCTGCGCAGTATTTATTTGCATGCTGCAATGCTTAGGAACACAAATTTGGGGGCAGAACCTGTCTTCGTTAGCTGCTGTTCCTATTTTTAATTTGCAGAGTTAAGTATAGCAATATGCCAGCTGGGATATTGTTGTTCTGCCCACAGAGACTTGGCTGGTGGAGCTTCTCGAATGAGAGAGGCATTTGAGTTTAGCTGATGCCACTTTGCTCACGATGGACAGCTTGCAAGGGTCTGTGCCGGGGACTCCTCGCCTCTGGCGGAGCTCTGGTGAGCAGACCTGCACCCTGGGGAGCTGCCTGGCACCCTGGGAGGGACATCCTGCCTGCAGCTTCCTTGAAGAGGGGCAGGAGAAGCTGGCGTGATCCTGAAAGGACATCGGGAAACATGAAGGTGTTGAGGAAGGTGACTTATGAGGGCCTTGTGTTTTTGGAAACAAGGTGGAGTCCTTACCTTTCAAAAATAGTTTGGTAATGCAGAAGCAGCCAATAAATAAAATTTGCAGGTTAGGTCAGACTGGAATCTCTAACTTCCATGCTGCAGTAAGTTCAGTGTGGGTAGACGTTTGCTGTCCTGAGCACTTCAGATCACATCATTTCCTTCTTCTAGCATTATTTTTTTCCTGCACTGGGTCTCTTTCTGCTCAATAAATATCTTCATACAAAGTCAGAGAGGAAGAAACTGGTTTGGTCAATATTCTTTCAGCCTCAATATACCAATTCCTTTTGAGGTAGTTTTAGAGTACTAACTATTCCGTCCATGGACTTCTTAGTTGAGGAGAGCACTGGCAAACTGAGAAAAGTGAATTCATTGCTAAGCAAAATCAAAACTTGCCTGTATACTTCCTATCTCAGTGGTGGAGGTTGCTTGGGAATGTGCCTCAACTTACATTTACCAAGCTACGTTCTGAATGGGAATTTGCTGATCAAGCAAATGAACCGTTGTCACAGGCTTACTAGTGTAGATTTCCTGTTTACCAGAAAGCTTTCATTTTTGCTAGAAAAATAATGCAGTTCTTATTTGGTATTGTTTTTTAAGAGAGTGTGCTTAAGAATTAACTCATAGATTTTCAGGTAGTGCCATTGCTCTGTGTGTTGTGTTTTTGTTGTTGTTGTTAGATTTTTCTTCTTCTTTTCAGTTCATTCACTGTTGAGTGAACGGGTGAAAGTAAGAGGGAGAGACGCTGGCTGAGAAAATGACTTCGTTGTTCACGTATAACAGTGGAATCATGGAAAAAATATAAATAAAAAGTATTTCAAAACTACTGTTTCATAAGGTATCACTCTTAGGAGCAGGAATCAGGAAAATGTCTTACAGAAGGGGTGAAACCAACTAATCCTGCTTCCAAGTAGCTGATCTAAAGTGCAGTGATTTGTTGTAAAATGTTTTCTGTAATGGTGTGGGCTCTTGAATGTGAAACAGAACAAAATGTATCTTAGCAGTTTTGATGGGTGGATGTGCCCATATCCACAGAAATCATGATTTCATCTGTGCTGCAGAATGCGTTAGATCTGTATTAAATAGCTGTTGTATTTATCGACGGACATGGGATGTGGCTGCAACAGTCAAAGGTCATCTTTCTTTTGGACAGCAGCGAGCTGGAGGCTGCAATTAAGCTCTAGGCACTGTCACAGTATATAAGTAATGTTAAGGAAAAATACTTTGTGCTAAATACAGTCCAACTCTTCTTCATTAGATACAAAGCGTAATCAGCATTTTTGCCATCCCAGTGATCCCCCTTTGGAAAACCTCACTCTCTTTAAATGCGCACTGTTTTGTGTAGCCCCTTTCTGCTGTATCAGTATTTTACATTTTGTGTGCAAATATGAATAAAGCAGGAGCAAAGCATGCCGAAGTACCCTCCCTCGAGTTTCAGGTTTTGCAATGAGTAGTTGCCTTTGCTAACCATTATACAGCATGTCTGCATCACATATTCCAAGAAAGAGACTGAATTCAGCAAGTATTATGCATGTCCTTTTTTAGCCTGTTCCTCATAGGACACATTCTTTTGACAGGAAAGGACTATCAGGAATTGCTGTCGTGCTCTTGCTACTCGCTCTCTGTATCAGTGGTTGCAGTGATCTTGTGCTATAGCAGTTTTAATATTCTGCTATGAGAGAAAAAGGTCGTCATAGAATGGCAGGATGCTATAAAACTATGCCAGTGCCCTTAGCTACAGGAACTTGTTACCGTTCTAACATTATTTCTTCTACAGGTGGGTGTTGTCCTGAATAACTCCCGAAATGTCACCTTTGTTGTATTAAGTGGTTTGTGACAGATGCAGAGTATGTCCTTGGTACTCCATTGTATATTAAAGATGACTGACTTAGCAAATCCCCACCATTTTCAAGTTCCTCCGATGGAATAGTGTCATCGTTCCTTTTTGCCCTGAAAAGGATGTGTTAAAATTACTTTGATAGTTGTGTAGGAAGCACAAGATTCCTCTTTCCTCTTGCCCCCTCACCCCAAATCCCCCCTTCATTGAGGGTTTTTCAGGTTATTTCTCTACAGTTACAGATTACATCCGTAAACCCTCTATTGATTTTACTTCAAAGTATTTTAAACTGTATTTAACAATGATACTTGAATCTGTCTGTTAATTATTTCCTTTTCCTATTTTCACATGATAACCTCTCTCAACAAACACTCTTAAAATTATGAAAATGAAATGAAGTGAACGGCAACGTTTTCACATTTTTCTCTTTCTTCTTTGGGATGCTGAACATAGCGGATCCTCACTGTTACCTTGTCCTTTGAGCGCTACAATAGTGTCAATTTTTGCTGCAGTTCTTTGTTATTGCAGAGTACTTGCATGATGCTAAGTTTATGTGTCGGACAAAAGGGATGAAGTCAGTATTTCCAGAGGTCCTTCTCCAGCATGGTTAACTTGCTTTACTTATCTCAGTGGCCTTGATTTGTCCGTTACACTGTAAAAATATTGCTGAGCTAAATCATAAGCTATTAGTACTGATTTAGCTCTTAATGTTCGTCTTAGTAATTAAAAAAAGTGAAATTAGTTAAAGTAGTGTTTTTGTTCATTTTTTTATTTAATGAAAATTAAAATATTTCAATTTCAACTTAATGGAATTGGAATTATTTCTGCAATTACTTGTTGTTGCGTGAACAAGTGAATAATACACTATGAGATGCCTTTCCAGTTTCTTTCTCATCGCTCTCATAGACCAGAAGCTAGGCTTTTTCAGCCAAGCAGAAAGAAGAACTTTATCTTCTTACAGTTGAGAGTAAATTCTGATGAGCCGAAAGGAATTGGACAGAAGATAAAAGATCAATATTTCAGAAGAGCCAAAACACCTGATTGTGTGTAATGCTTAAGCTTTAGTAATTGTCATTGGTGTGTGAGTTCATCAATTTTGTGAAATGTTGTGGGAAGGGAAACCTCAAAATTAAGCTGCTAAGCTTGTGTTCTCAGCAGAGTTATAAGAATTTATGATGTTCTTAGTGTGCTACATCTTTGGGAGAGGTACCCTTTAGAGCTTCCCTAGTTAAAGCATTCTCTTGGAGAAGGAAGCCTTAGAGAAGATGATCCTTTTTCTGGGTGGGGGTGGGATGATGTAGGTAAAATAAACCAGAAAGTCATTCCTTCAGTATTTATTCGGCAGAAAATTCTGTGCTGCTCCAAATCAAGAATACTCTGCCAAGGAAGTCATGCATGAGTTTGTGTGTTTATAAAGGAGAGATTTCTACTATCAGTTTCTTCTTGCTAGTGAGCTTGTCTCCCAGCATTAGGATCTCTGGACACTGAGGATTGTTTCAGAGAGAATTTGCACACAGATTCTTACTTAGAGTTTGGTTTCAGATGTGGATGCGTTTCTGTGTGTCTACTTCATTAATCAGTCAATGAAGTTAACTACGTTTCGGGAGTGTTGCTGAATGCTTCACTTCCTCCAGAGCAAAGGATGTTTCACATGTATCCTAAATGTTAACTTCCGTTTATACAGTACTTCCAGTTAAGAGTCCTCAGTCAGGAACTTTAGAAACATGAATGAACTTGACTGTAAAACGCACTTACACAACCATCATTAACCTCATACTGCAGATGGCAAGTCTTATGCACGGAGTGACTCTTAATTGGTGTAGTAAAGAGTCTGTGCTGGCTGACGCGTGTGGTTTAACTGCAGGGCCATCTTTTTTCCTACGAAGTAGAGAATTTAAATCAGGACTTATCTCCAGCTCTTGCTGTATACTGTCAGAAAGCGGTGAAAGAGGAGGTTAATGGGTGCCTAGCTTTTATGAGACAGGAGAAAAAAATGGGACCTTGGGAGGGACATCTGTCTTGTTCCATGTGCACTTAAAAGGTTTTTATTGAGGCATGAAAGGTTGCATTGTTCCATGCTTTGTCTTTTTGCTGCTTATCCAGGCAGTGATGTGCTGCCAGCAATTCAATAAAGGAATTTTTCAAAATATATCCTGTTAACTTATGTTAAACCTCATGTATGTGGTATGTGCGCACTCACAGAAGAGAAAGGAAAGAAAATGGAATGGTCTATTCTTTTCCCTCTTAAATGCAGAAAGTCAGTAAATAGTAAGCGAGACAGCTATGCTGAAGAGGCAGATTTATGTGAAACGTACTTGCCAGACATACTTTATTCTATAAAAAAGCCTGAGTTTGTTAATGTTCAAAGTACAGTTTTCAACCGTGTCTTTGGAATTAGGATGGGAAAGAGAAATTCTATAAGCGCTTTGATAGTGCCTGTTCTATGAGTATTTTTCTTTAGGAGTGCGATGTATCCTTGGTGCATTCCAGTGAAAAATTTTTATTTTACTCGATTGTTTTTGTGTGACTTTCAGTGAGAAGTGTCAAGAGCAGAAAGGGATAGTTCGGTACTGTGACTGGAAGATAAAGTAAATGGGATAGTAAGATATCTCCCCAGCCTGTTCCTCAGTTTGATACAATAATTTAAATGGTTTCTACATGCCCAACCTGTGAGGCAAACGAAAGAAATGGAGTACAACTAATTCTAAATCAGTAGTCTCTTAGATCTCTCTATATGAATTCTTTAGCCTTCTTTCTCCCTGCCACTTTATATATATGTATATGTATTGAACTCTGGCAATAAATGAAGGTTTATTAGTCAAATATTGTAGGCATGTGTCTAGGTGTCAAGTGAGGTACTCAGCTTGTAGAATGACCCAAAAGTACAAATTTGTGCAGCATAAGCAATACTCTGATATGCACTGGAGACAAAAAAGGCTCATAGCCAGGCCCAGAATTTGGCAGAGCACCATCTTTGTCCTCCCTCTCTGTTGGCTGTATGTTCAAAGGGACAATTCCAGCGCCTAGTATGAAGTTTTAGTTTGGTCTCTGCCCTTGCTTGGTATAAGGAAAAGATAGCAGCATGGTGACTTGAGGAACCCGTTCAAGCAAAAGCTGATGCTTTCTGCTTCAGGTTATGATGTTGCTATATCACTGTGTACTTCCATTTGTTTGGACCTATGATCAAGTGATGTTGCATATTTCCCAGATGAGGAACAAGAGGATGTTTGAAATTCAGGGAAATATTTCAGCTTTCGTTGCTTCTGGAGACATTTCACTGTTCCAAGTCCCACTCCAGCAGACAAAGGAAGCACGTGCTAACACTGGACCTCAAAAACCTTAGCGCTTAAGAATACAATGAGGTTGCAAAGACAGATGCTTGAGTAGAGGAAGGAAATTGAAAGTTTATTAAAAGCATGAAAGTGGTGTCTGGTCTAACCAGAAAATCAGAAAAGAGAGAGCAGCCACAGAAAACAACCAGACTTTACAACTTGGAGGAGAAACCATTCCTAGATTAGGAGATTCTGGACTCTGGCTTAAGCTGTTTCCTATTTTGTCTTAATTTATGTGTGTCTTGTGCTAGGTAAAACAAAGATTGTTTGAGTTTTGGAACCCTTACAAAATGTTATCAACGAAGAAGTGTCCCTGCTGAGGCAAAGAGTAACAGAGATAGAGAGTATGTGCATTTGGGAACTTAATTCTGAGAGAATTCACTTGGAGAGACAGATTTTTGCCCAGGAAGCGTGCCAGCGTGGATAAGGAAAACAGGCAGTAGTCGAAGACCCTCAGGACAAGAGGATGCTTACCAAGTCCCAACATGCTGCGTTATGAATGCTGGGCCGAGGGAGCTCTGGGAGGGCACCCTGATGTGGCTGTTTACACTAGAATGCTGTTTTTCGCAGATAATACATCAATAGCAACATCAACAGTAGCTTCCTGTTTTCTGCAACAAAGCAAGCTGTGTGAATTAACAGGAACAAGAGCAGGGAAGAGCTGCTGCCACTCCAGCAGGATCTGGCGGTCAGTACCATACAGATGTTGCCCAGCTTGCAGTTTGAGCAGCTGACTATCCTTGTAGCACTTGGGCTGTTGTACAGGACACGCTATAGAACAGCAGTACTACAGAAAAGCCTACATTTATATAGAAACAAGTCCCTTCTGCATTTGTCCATAGGATATGCAATTCCTAAAATTAATATTATTCATTTCTTCTATTTTCTTTCTCTGTTGTATGGATAGTGTGGTACGCCACAAATACAGAATTTGTGAACACATTTCATTATTTCTAGCTTCTTATTCAGTTCCTCTGAGTTCTTAAGCAGTTTGCACTTAGATCACATTTTCTTATATTAAGATCTTCATCTCCATTTATTAAAAAACATTAACATTCTGCTTGCTCACTAATGTCTGTTTCTGTTTGACTGCGTAGGTGAAGGGGAATGGTCTGTTTTCATATCCTTCCAAAAAAATCTCCTGTCTTCTTGGTGAGTGAGCGTTTGATTATTTTGGAGTGCTTGTATTTAAGAACTTATTCAAAAGCTCATAAACCAAGCATCTAATCAGATATTGAGGAAGCTCGAGGGTAATACCTTTCAAGAAATGTCCTCAATCAGTTTGAGGCTCTTTATTTCTAATGCTTGATCTGTGCTTGTTCACATTCACAGCACTTGTGGATTTGAGTATGGATCACCTGAAAGTCTCCATAACTGCAGATACCATGCAGTGACTCCCTTTATACCTATGGCGTGATAGATGCTTTTTGAGTATCCCAGATACAGGTGCAAACAAATCCTTTCCTTTTGTGCAGTTGGCTAATACGCTTCTTTCAAGCCCCACCATCTTGCAGCTTCAGGGGATCTGCTGGGGCTGGTGAAAATGTGCTGCATTGGCTGTGGAAATTCTTATTTGGAGCAGCAAACCATCGTTTGGCAGTAGATGGAGAAGTTACGATTGCAAGAGAGATTGCCTTGAGATAAGTCAACTCATCTGCTTCTTAACAGCCATGTTAAGAAGCCATGGAAATGAGGGTCACTCCCTGATGACGCTGTCATTGCTGGCAGTTGATTAATGAGCCCAGGGATGGACCATCAGGTGTACAAAGCGGATGGACCAAGATGAAGTTAGGTCCCTGTGCGTACCCTGCTCTGAAGGAAGAGCTTCGTAAATCTTTGTCTGCTCAGTACTTCCTGTCATGGTAGATGATGAAATTGGTTTCAGGATAATTTGAGGTTATAGGGTAGAATCTGGATCCAGTTCATTCATTGCAAATACAAATAGATGATTTAGCAGAGGTTATAAAGAGCTTAAGGAAACTATTGTTTATTGAATTCAAGTATATTGGATATCCCAAGTGAATATATGCCGGTTAAGAGAACACTGAGGAAAAAAATGTCTGATTGCCCACATGGTGGAAATGTAGGGAGGTATCCTGGCAGCCAGACTGAAATAGTGAGTTATAAAAGTACTATTAGAAGATTAAAGTCCAGGATTTCAGCAATAGCCTTCTGAGAGCGCTGCTCTTCCATATAGTGAATCAGTAAACCAGAAACCCTCAATATGTGACTAAGATGATCAGGGTGCTTTCAGCAATTTTGCTCATTCCTTACAGAATACAGTAGCTAATTTAACATTCCTATCCTCAAGGTATTACAGCTGATTGTTTCCAAAATACTAAAATAAGGATAAACTCTTAGATTATCTTCTTGACTAAATGAGAAAGGGTAAAACTTTCTATACCAGCAAAAAAGGTGGCTTGGTGATTGGTTGACAGTGATTATGGGCTAATCCTCTGCAGAAGAGAAAGAACATCTCCATATCTTGTGACTTCTTCCCTCCAAAGTGCAAAACACAGTTCTTAACTCGGCCTTTAATAACTGAAACACATACCGGCAGCTGAAATAAAACAAGGCTACCCGGAAAAAAGAGAACTACAGGACGGAGATAAGTACTTCACTTGATATGCTTCACAAAGATGCCCTATTGCTGTTGTGGCGATAAGGGTAGGCACGAGAACTGAAATTGAGCAGATGAGAGACTAGTTCTAATGTACTGTTTGCAGGGGGAAGGAAGTTATGCGCTGGAAGATTGCTAGCCATAATTTGGGAGAGTACTTTGTAGGGGTATGTAGCAATTTTGTGATGCGCATAGGTGAATAAAAGCTAATTTGTGGTTGAGATGAGGGAAAGAGGAAAGAGAAGTTTTTAGGAACTGCACGAAGTACAATAGATGACTTGTCATGCCATGGTAAATAAATGCAAAAGAAGAATTCTAGAAAATGAAATCAGAGTTTTGCGGAGGTGCATCAAAAGGGCTGAGTCAGCTTTCCCTGATGTCGGTAGGGATCTTTCAGTTAGTTTGAGGAGACCTGGGTCAAGTCCTGGCTGAACTGCATTTGCTCTTCCTGACAACTAAGAGCTGGGATGTGGCTTCCTAATGTGGAAAAAATGCTAAATGGGCCATCAGAAGAATGAAATCATGGGATGGTTAAAATCTTGTAAGAAAGCCAATGAAAACGAGTAGTAATAATCTTGATTTTCCGGAGAGATGATAAATAGTCTGGAACCCCAGGGGACAACTTCTTATACTCTGTGTTGGCTTTTCTAAAGAAAGATCAACAAAAACACTTAATAACCTAGTGCTGTGTTATTTTACGAAAGCAAAGAAACGGGGTTTTTTTTCCTGAAATAAAAGTAAATATCTCCTACGTCCAAGCCATCTCTTCTATCCACTGAGGTGAAATTGAGCAAGGATTATAGTTTACATGTTCCTTTCCCTATGGAGGGAAAGACACAGACATTATTCGTGTTTCTAGTGATGGGATGAATTTATCCTATTAGTTTTAATGCAGACGAGGTTAAGTCTGAGCCAAAGTGCAGCAGATTAGCATGACAGAAGCAATAACCTTTTTCACAGAGCTGCAAGGATGTGGTAGTTGGGATGCCCTCTTACTCCATCTGCAAACCAAAGCCACTTCTGGTTGAGGAGGGCTGAGCTAGTGGGCTTTATCTGATGACGCTGATCTCTCTTTTTCTGTCTTCAGATCTCTCAGCTTATGACAGAGACTAGTCGAGAGGGCCTGACTGAAGCAGCATTGAACCGCTACAATGCAGATAAACCCTCCTTGTACAGCTTCCCTGGTTCCCAGAGCACATATGTTGCTAGCGATGTATCCACAGGCACCTCAGTGGCAGCATCATTTTTTGCCAGGTAAGAGAGACTTCTCAGATTTCTCTTCTCAAGAAACATAATTTCTTCAAAAATGAGAGCATTCTGTAGTGTGGCAGACAGACTACAGTGCGCATGTTGTGATTGAGAAACGTGGCTATAGATGTAGGTCTACCACAAGCTGGCTGAATTACTGTGAATACATTGTTTAATCTACCTGGATGCCTTTGTCTGTGAGATGGGGATGATGCTTTGACACTCTTCTGTAAAATGACTCTTGATTTGGATTAGAATGTGATCGTAATTCCAGAATAATACCTGACTTAGTGAGATTTTAGGGGTGGTTCCCTGAATGAGAAAGGACTATCTTAAGTACATTTCTGAGATAGGCAATTAATTGTAGAGCTGGCTGGAGGTGGACAGTTCTGCTTGGCAGGCAGCTTTCTGGTTTCCTTAGTGAATTTTACTTCCTTGTAGGCAAATTATCATTATTTCTACCTCCAGACTGAAAAGTTAAGGTTTATGATTTGGGTTTCTGTTCCTGTTATGCTGTTGATTTGATCTGAAGGTCTAAACTCAGCCTCAGAACCCCCTTTCTGTTAAACATGGAGTCAATGTTTCCACAGATTTGAGAAGATAAATTTCGTAAAAAAATCTTATGGCTAGCTCTGTTAATTTGTTGGCAAAAATCAAATGGGCATAGCAGCTAATAAGTGAAAGATCCACTGACAACAAAGGGAATGTTTTTCTGTGCAAAAAATAGACTGTTAGCAGAACATAATCTTTTTGGCCCGCTTGAATTCTGATGTAAATAAAGAAGTTGAAACAATCCTTGTCTTTTAATGCTCCCCAGCAATTAGGGAATTGACTTGGGAATAGTTGTGGAAGCCACGAAATAACATGAGAATAAGCTATTTTCACAGGGTTTCAAATCCAATCCAGTGAGATATCTGAATTTCAAAACATTGAGTGAACTTTTGAGTGAATGCCTCAGGTGTATTCAGATTAACCTCCCTACCCTTTAGAAAGCCAGCTATTAGTAATTGCACATGATTCTATTTCATTTTAAAGGAAAATGGAAAACATATGAAGTTGCTGAACTTTGAAAACAATAAATCTGGAAGAAAGACTTTACTGTCCTATTTGTTCCTCTCCACCACGAGGACTGTATAGGTTCAACCAGTGTCATGGTACGTTTAAAAGGATTAGGAGTAGCGTTTCAGAAGAGCCAGTGTACATTGTTTACCTCTGAATTGGGAAAGCTCTGTCATTTTTTCCTTATAATGTGACACTGCAGTAGCAAATACGGATGATGACAGTGGTCCTGATTTGCTGCCCTTTTCTGTCTAACTGCAGGCAATTTAAATTAAAATTGCTGAATGTACTCATATAGTAACATCTGACTGGAGTGTAGATTGGGATTAGCACATAGTTTAGCATGACTTGCATAAATTGATTTATGAAGATGGCTTAAGTCATTTGCTCTTCATTGTTTCACTGTTTTATGCTGAGAGAACTCATTTTCATTTGATATACTCTGCTGAAATGCAGGAAAGTAATTAAATTTACTCAAAATCCCTAGTGTAAATCACAGCATTTTAAGTAGAACTGTGTTAGTTTCTAGCTGATGGTGTGAAATCTTGGGTGTGTTTGTCCCAGCAGAGAGCTCCCATATGTTTGGGCTGTTTATTTTTAAAGCATACTTTGCAAGACAAAAGTGACTGGTTTAGCTTGGAGAATTGCATAACTAGATAATATCACTTACATAAATCAGTTTTGTTCTGGACTTCAAATTACATCATCTGCTGATAGATAAACCAGCAAATACAGGTCAGTCAATCACTGCCTGACCTTCAGCAAGGAAATCCACAACTTGTTTTCAAAATACATAACTCTTATGTCTTTCTGTTTTGCATCTTATATGCTTATTTGCATTTTTATGAAGTTGGGATAACCCCAAGTAACCCGTATGTTGTGTACATATTATAAAACACAAAGTAGAAGACAGTGGCTGTCAGAGCTGTTAACATGGTGCTCTGTTACAATATGAAACAGTCACTCATACGAGGCATATGAATTCTAAACTTTTGATTTTCTGATGTTAAGTGGCACATGGAATAGTGATTACCAGCTAGCTTGATTTTTTTTGAACATGTCACTTAACATATTTTCATGTACAGTAAATAAATTATCAAACACCCAATAAAATTTGCTAATTTGAAGGTGAGGTTGAAAGTAGAGTTGTGGAAAATATTCTTTTTAAATTTGAATAATGTTCCACAGTATTTCACTCTAAGTTCTCTAACAAGCAAAGCAAACCTTGGATGAAACATAAAAGTCACCCATTGTCAGGAAAAAAACCAATTAATTAAAATGCTGTAGTATGGAGGAAACGTCAAGGCATCCACAGGAACTTTGGCTGTAATTACTTGAGAAACGGCAGGACTGGAATAGGCTAAGAACTGAGAACTTGTAATTTTTCTGTTCTCAGCAGTGCTAGTCCACTAGCAGTGCTCACTGACCTGCCTACAGCTGGCAGCGAGCCATGCAGAAACGCCTGTAGGCCACAGTGACTCTCAATCTTCTGAAAAGCCAGGAGACTTATCAGCTATCTCAATACATAACTGTCATGTTTCATGATCTGTGGCTGACAGATTTCCAAGCCTGTTAAAAGGGCTACAACTTCTGTGAATTGTCATTCGCCGGGATGTTGCTGCAAGAGAACTTATGATACGTCAGAATTCCCATGGGACAGTATGTGACTATTTTAAAGGAACAAACGGTGAAAACTGTCCAAAGTACCGTGCTGGCAAACTTATGAATATTAGATGATACAGGTATGAATAATGAATTTCAAATAGTGATTCTGGCATGCATAGAAACTGAATACCATTGATTGCACTTTTAATGAGAAACACCAAATCTGCCTTCCTGTTAGAGGCTATCACTCATTTTAGTTTCAAGTACTCTCCGCTCCGTGCTAATTTAGCATCATCTTCCTTCTTTCTGATAATGGGTTAGTGACAAAAATAACTCATTTAGTGAAACTGAAGTTACACTGAGAGACATTTACACAAAAAGAATGTTCCCAGAGCATTTTAGGATTTGTACATGAGTTAACTTTGGCCCCCATTTTAGATCTTTATCATAAGATGCATCACATTCTTTGGGCCATGGCAGGTTAAGATGTACTCTTGCCTTGTTTCCTCCAAACACGATGTAGGAGTGTCTCACTACCAACCAAAGGAGAAGTAGATGCCAGTGCTGATGCTGCCAAAGAATTGAAAGAAGGACCTTCTGTCATGAGTCTCTTGAGTACAAATTGTGTTATGATCCAAGCTGTAGAGTATCTTGATAGTCTCTCAAAGCATTGGAGCACAGACTAGAGCACAGAACTGGACCAGTTGTCATTACGATAGCCCATTGGGATCCTGGTACAGCTCCTTGTTTTCCCAATCACAGGAAACTTGCTTTTTGGGAGAGGGAGAACTTTAGTTGCTTCAGGAGGAAAAGGAAATATAAATACCTGTTTCTCTTTGAGCCTTTAAAAAAGATAAAAATTTTGAGAGGGAGATATATTTAAACAGTAGTTTTGAAAGTTATTTCCTGTCATTGGTCAGGAAATGTAGTAGTGTATCCTGAACAAAAACCCACCTCAGTCTGGAACCCGGTATAATCATGTTTGGATTAGTTGAGCCTGATGGGAATATAGAGAGTCTTTAAAGTAGCCTGAAAAATCTGTTCTGGGGATCATTTTCCATGTCTTTATACAGTTTAAACAACACCAGGCAGAACCACAAAATACTACTACTGTAGATGGAGCAAAGCATGTTTTCCGGTTCAAATGTAGAAGGGTCCAGATTTTTGAAATACTTGTTGTTTGGAGAAGAGACAATAATAAAGGTTCTTAGTTTCATATATAATTGATGTGCGGCTACTCAGCATGGGAGTAAGCTCTAGTTACGGTTACCTCCATTCTTTGCAAAACTCTTGGTGATCCTTTTCATAAGATGCCCATCCGTGTGTGGGTTGGCGGTTGGAGAGGAGGAGACTGAGGCAGTGCTGCACAGGGAAACAGTATTGCGAGTGTGGTGTTTCAGCTGCTACACTGGAGTGAATGCTGCCCTGATTTCCTTTCCACTGCCGAGAATCCTTAAAATTTATTTATTTTTTTAAGTTCTGGTACATATTGCGCAGAATACAAACCTTATTTGAGGACAGTATTTGTGGTCCCTGTTGTTAAAGCTGCTGTGTTATTTTGCTGATCTAGCACCCTAGAGACCCCAGAATCTTGAATCTCAGACCCGTGTATTTTGCACATCACTGCTAGATTGCATACATTGCTAGATAAACTGCTGGCTTATCACACAGCTTTTGATGTTTGGAGTTTTTCCTTATACGTGCAGTATTTCTGTGACTTTTGTTGCAACTTAAAATAGAGAGTAAGTCTGCACAGTCTGTCTGCTTGTGGGAAAAGCTTTAAAGCCCAAAGGCTGAGAATCCAAGAACACCAGGGCTTTTTTTTTCCTTAAAGATTGTGAATTTTTTTAAATTAATCATACGATTGTAAGTTCTGACTTGCATTTTTTGGAGGTCTAGGGGAAATTCAAAAAGTAGACTTTCTTTGGCATTATAACAGAGCATTTGTCTGAACATGTGTAGTAAAAGTATGCAAGAAACAGGGGCAGCAGCTAGTAGAGAAGGAAAAGGGTGAGCGTGGGTATTCCTGTATCACAGAGCCCAGCTTTGGCTGGGATAGCTCCATGGGAGAAACATTGAATTTGTACCAATGGCCTTGGCTATACCTGGTCTAGCTGAGGTGTTGTACAAAGCTGATTTAGGGTCTTCGCTCATGCAGATTGCTAGTACCTGGTGCGGAGCCAGCTTAGGAATCCCTTCCTGGTCCTGCAGGCCCGCGCCAGGGCCAGTGGGTTGCATGGGTGCACGCTGCGGGGTGGTGCTCCTCAGCTGGAGACACCGTGCAAGAAGGAGTCTGTGAAGTCTGCCAGAGAGCAAAAGCTGCTTGTCCCATTCCTGGACCTGTTTTTAAAGTGTTCTGTTGAAGTTTTGAATGTTTTGAAAGGGTCAGAGTGCAGAGAGGCTGATTCAGGGTGCTAGTGTTTCTTCATGCTGAAGACCCAACTGCTCTTTCAAGCCATGGGGCAGTTCCCTGGTTTAGCACCACTCAAAGTGTCCTAGGTGTCAAAAGTGCTGACTTCAGCATCCTTAAGAAAAAATTATTTTCTGAGACTTAGGTGAGAACACGTTTTGGTTTCTTGCTGACCAAACTATGCAGAACCTAACAGAATTTTCTTTCATTAGCTGAACAAACTAAATTTAACGGTTAAATTGTGGTCAGTCTCCCAGACATTTTGAAGAACTGTTAACAAATCCGATCGGAGTTTGTGCTCTTTTTCCCCTCATCCTCATAATAAACTGCATAAGAAATACGTAAAATGAAGAGTGTTAAAACTGAAGATCCATAAACTGTCTTTCAGTAGGAATGCTGGCAGCAAGTTTTAAAACATCTGTAAATTATTTTCACAGATGCTACTACCTTCAAAATCTCTCTTGGGGCTGAGTAGGGGAAATTTCAGTCACAATGATTTCAGTCAGCCTGAAAGACCCTGAACCAAATATTTGAAATTGGCACCTAAGTTTGATTGCACAACTTTAGGGACTTATTTTTCTTACTTGCTGAGCATTCATCAGAAATGTAAGAGATCCATGTTTGTAATCATTACTTTTCTGTGCCCCCTGTTGCGGTGAGAGCCCTAACAAACAGACTGTTTCTGCTTGGAAGTGGATCTTCCTGTTATTGGTGTTATTCAAAGTTATAAAGTAAATATCAAACAAAAGAATTTTGACTCTCCTAAAGCCAAACAAGGCTAGTGGTTGGGGCATACAGAATACTCTCACTCCTTTTCTCTGCTTCAGTGTAAGCAACATAAAAATGTCCCCACAGGAAAACTGCGTGTGCTGTGTGCAAGAGTAGCCAGTGTCGTCGTAGTCAGGGCAATGAACTGGTATGCAGAAAAAAGTTAGGGGTTAAGTGCCACATCTGGATCAGGGAAAGCAAAGGTGTTTGCGTGATCTCTGATTTTGCAGGAAGCTCTAGCTCAGATCCAGAAGCATTTCCAGTGACAGTCTTGTCAAAACTGACACATTCCCCATGGCACTTTTCAGTTCTTCTCTTTTGATTAAAAAAAAATTTAATAAAAAGATTCCAGACTTGGTCTCTTTCTAACAGTACATGTATAAGGTACACGTCCAAGACTGCAGTGGCTCAATCATTGTTACTCACACATCACTGCTATTTAAACAAAAACTTAAGAAAAGGTATGCAAATTTAACTCTGGCTTGGAAATCTAGATGTGATATATATAATTTGCATTGTGCTCTAAACATAGATACATAATTTGAAACTTCATGCCAGTTAGATCCACGATCCATGGCTGCAGGTTATTCACAGATTAAAATACAGATAATGGACCTTGATTGTTAGACAGGTTTTTGGGAGAAGGTGCGTGGAACTTTAAAAAGACGTAAGATAAAATTACCCTTAGATTACCATAGAATGCTGTACTTCAGGGACATGCCATATGTTTATTTTCAATGTACATAACTGATGAAAAGGATGTAAATCCTCCTTATGTCCCTGATATCGAAGTAATCCACTTCAGATGTACAGAGGGGTTCACCTTAAATTAATAAATCTAGTTTTCTGGACTGATCATATTTTAAAAATAATTATTTAGAACTGATTCGTAAGCTAAAGTAGAAGACACTTATCCAGGAGCAATTTACTGACCGTTGCATAAAGAAATTAAAATTCCAGGCTGTGAAAGGTATGGTGCTCTGATGTTGTGATTCACCTGCTTTTGTACATTACCCACGGGAACTTCTGTTTTCTGAACTGCACTTGCCCCACATCTGATGCCTTTTTGTTGCTGATAAAGGCAACAAAGTTATTAGCGAATAATGTTGTTTTAGAAATGGTCACCTTAATTTGGAGTTTCTTGTGTAGCTAGGCTTTCGCAGCCTTGATAAATCTTGATAGTGGTGTTCTAAGTTCCTGATTCCGGTCTTTCTCTTTGGAGAGTGTTCAGACAGCATGTTGCTCCTCTGTGGTGCAATCCCCAATTTCATTTTATGAATAACTGGTTCTGTAAGGCAAAGGATACACATATCATGAAAGTTCTCCTATTAAGAGATGTTTTTAAAATGGGTCTTGCCTCCTAGGTATAATTCATTATATTCATTGTTTCTAATGTATATTGCCTGAAAAACAGAAAGTCTTAGCTTTCTTCTAATCCCTGCAAGAATCTGTGGGGTTTAGCTGCTGCTTTTTTCTGTGCATGTGTAAGTACTTTGCATGATTTCTTTCAGTTTTTACTTTGTTTTGTTTGTTTTAATTGTACACAAGTCTGTGGACTTGCATCTAGAGTGCATTTGTCCTATTAATTTTATTATGATCAATTATATTCAATTCTTATATTTACAAAATGCACGTGGGAGTACAATGCATTTATATGTTTTTTTCCTCCCTATTTTTTTTTTGCCTGCTTATTTTCTCAAGTACAACTCAATGAAAATTTATGGTAACCAGGGACTCCATTAGCTGGTAAGCAAACACTGTCCATCTCTCTCAGATCCTAGAGTCAATAACTGATTATATTACAATGAAAAGGGGCAATAATGCAAACACTTACTTAATCTACTCCATGCATTGTACATGCTTTGTAGAAGCTCAAAGTGTTAGGTGTCTCCTGTCAAGGCAGAAGAGGAAGCCTTCTGGCTTCTGTAGTTAGCAATGGCCTTTGCCTCATGGTTCTGAGATGTTACCTTAGCTTAAAGTTTACTCTCTCTGTTTGTGCCTCACTGATTGCTGCTCTTTCAGATAAGGAGCTTCAGAGCTGTAAATGTCAGTGCTGGCCCCCATTTGTGCTGCAACTTTTGTGTCTTAGATGTCACGGACTGATAAACGGGTTATGGTGCAGGGAAGGATGTTGGATGCTGATGATATGTCTCTGAAGCCCCGATTCTTTTTGTGGTTTGCTAAGCAAGGAAGGAGGTGCCCCTAGGTATACGGAAGCTGAACTCATGCTACTGTCCAGGCACTGTGCTAAAACTGTGGTAATTTCTTTTCTGCATGCAGCATCATGTGATTTCCTGCTGATTTCAATAGATTGCAAAGGAGAGGCTCACTGAGGATGGATTTGACTTTCTGATTTTAAGAGGGCTTTTGGGGTACCGTATGTGCTGCATGAACACCTGCTCCCTGCTGATTTGGGGAAAAAGTAAAAGGAAATGAGGCTATTTCCTTTCCTTACCGTTCCTCCCAACTCTGCACCTGACATGTACATTGAGGAAAATTGTAAGCAACTTATGCAGTAATCCCTCAGCACCTGTTACCAAAGACTCCTGGTGTTTAATCTTGGCTTTTACTCTTAGGGCAGTGGAAATAAAAATGGACAGCATTAATCTTCTGACTTCTAGTACAGTCACGACTGCCAACTATAGTATAGGCAACCTAATGTTGATTTACTGTTTTGCATATTTCTTGCTTCCCTTAAACCTTGACATGAGAGATCTGATTTACAGTGTCTCTATCTTGGCTCGCAGAAAGGAGTGAGTTGATGTAGTTGTACCGTCTGTAGCAGAAAACTGTACACAGCACCTATTGTTTTTTTCCCTGTTTTTAACACCACCAAACTAACCTTCACTCCGATCGTAAATCCAAAGTAACAAGACCTTTTCCTAAACACCTGGAAGTTCAGAGTGGCAAACCTTTTATTCAGATTACTACTTTCCTGTTACAAGAAGGACCGTTACAGCGCTGCCCCAGCAGCCTTGAAATTCCAACTGTGATTTACCCTGTCTGCGCAGTCCTCCTGCCCGCCTGCTCAAAGATTCAGTGTTTTCTTAACCCTCAGAGAGCAATCTATTCAACAGCGGAATGGCTTTTCCTTACAATTACTGATGAATACAGACCATTTTTATTTTCTTTGCTAACAGAATAAAAACTCCAACAGGGAAACTGGTTGAAATATTGAAACATTTGTTTGTTGCCAAAGAATTTAATGTAGACAAGGTAGACAACTGGTGTCTGGACTTGACTATATCCATCTCTGTGATGTTGTTATAAAATGTGAGAAGATAAGAGTACACCTGTGCTACAGGACTGTAGCAAATAGAGATTTAGAACCTCAGCTCTTTGGTCAGCTGTAGGTTTAACATGATGGCCATTTTACAGCTGCTGTCTACTATCTTATTTCAACGAAAACATTGCTTTGGTCTCTTCTGAGTAACGCAAATTCGGTGTTACATATGCCAGAGTAGGACAGTGGCTCCTGAGCTTTCTACCAGGCATATGTGATTGGCTCTTTTAGATGACTTTCAGGAGAGAGACCCGTCAAAGGATAGAAAAAAGAAATGAATGTATCCATTTAAGGAGCAAACAATTATGAGAGCACAGCTGTTAGCAAAGACTGCTATCCCTATGAATCCATTTCTTGAGGTTTCTTTACTCTGAGGTCTAGCTTTAGAGGTTTTCGTGTGAGTGGGGAATTCTGAGGGCTCTTTCCCAAGTGTTTTTTCTGTTGTTTAATAAGGAATTGTATCATACTGCAGCCTTTCCCTTAGTCAGGTTGTTGACGGGCTCTGCCTCTTCTCCTCCACTGTCTGTTTTCAGGAAATCTGTAGAAACTCAGTTTCTTTAAGATCTCTGTCCCTCTGGTTAAAATTGGTCAATGGATTCAAATGTAGGGTATAGACCAGACAGAGATTAGGTTGTGTATTAGTCATGCCCATTTCCTTGAAAAAATAGGCTAAAAACTCCTACTGATAACTAGTGAGGTAATCTTTGGTTTTATTACCCCAGCCATCCTAAGAGAAAGATACTAACTAAGCCAGTGATTTTATTGCAAGAGTTATCTCTTTGAATCTAAGAAAAAATAATGAATAAATGAGAATTGTGGAAATATAGGGAAAGGCTGAAAAGACAGTGTTAGCAGAAATTCCCATTTCTTTTCTGAATACCTCTTTATATGCAAATACAGGGAGAAATCAGACAGCCATTCACTACAAAAGAAAAGGTACATGGAGAGAAATTTGACAGCTTTGTGCCTCGTGTTCAAGCCATCTGCACTCAAACTAAGTTACTAACCTGTCCTGAACAGAATGCGACATCATCATATGAAAGGTCACAGTTGCCTATTTCCACTTTTGCTTTTTGTTACTGAGGTAGAAACAAATGAATATGAATCTAGTATGAACCTAAGCTTTCTCATTACAACAGCTACTCATATTCCAACTTTCCTCTTCTGTTTGCCCCTTCTTTATTCTATGCTTTACGTAGCAGCAATAACCCTTTATTAATAATAGACAGATCTAGTTTACTTCAGCTATGCAGCCTTGTGGAAATACCCAGCTAGTTGTGTAAGGTGAAGGATGCCTGAGCTATGTCCAACTACATACTTCTAAAATGCAGAGTATAGGACTGTGCAGAGGTTCCAAGGAGGTCCCAAGGGCCCTGTGGCCATTCCTATTTGGAGTTTGCTTATTCTAATTCATCTTGGGTATCTTGACAGGACGCTCCAGAGGATGGTGCACGCTCCAAAGCTGGTATTTATGTAGACATTGACTGTTACCTGCCATGAGTGAGATATAAATCATCATGAGATAATACAAAGGATCATCTCTCCGCTGATTGAGTTTTAAGAGTCTTCAGGTTTCAACAGCTTGGGATTTTGGTTTTTTCCTCCCTGCAGCATGAGGGTCAGAGGCATGCTTGCATAATGAAAGCTGAAATGCAGTAATTCTGTGATTGCACAAGTCTAAGAGAAACATCCTATATGACAGAACTCATGGAATAATATTGAGAACTGATAGGAGTGAGGAATTAGTATAACTTCTGCATGAAGCTATGCATAGGAATAAGACTAGAAGGAGAGGAAATACAATTAAGCTTTGCAAAGGAAATAGAAGTATTTCAGCTAGTCATGAAATTTTTGATTAATGCATTAGAACAATGCAAAACGAGTTGGGAATGCATTAAGTAGACTAAATTTGGTGAAATTTTGTATTATGTTTAATGACTCTACTTCTTTTGGGATTCTGCAGAGGTAGGTTCTTATGCTTTTGGGCATTAACTGGAAAAAATATTTTTCAACCTTTCAGGTGATGCTGAAATGGTGGTGATGGGAAGATTGTTATTCACAGATTGTGTAGTCATCTGGGCCAACAGTATGTGTTACATCACTGTCAAATGTTAATATCATAAATTCAGGAATAAAAAATGTAGACCATGCTTACAAAATACAGGCCCATGTACTGGGAAGCACTTACTGGAAAGGATTTGTGTGTCATGATGTGTAATTAGTTGCATATGAGCTCACAGTGGGACACTGTGGCCAAGAAGGCTACTACAACGTTTGAATATCTGTAAGAATAACTTACAGAGAGAGATTGGGAAGTTACTTTAACTCTGTATTTGGAACAGATATGGCCACTGCTAGAATATTCTGCTAGTTCTGATGTCTGCAGTTCAAGAAAGATGCTGAAAATATGGAGGAGCCCCAGAGAAGAGACATTAAAATGATTAAAAGTTTGGGAAACAGGCTTTCCGACAGCTTGACTTCTTTAGTTTATCAAACAGATTTAGAGAAAGATGTGTTGACAACGTGCAGGGAACCTCTGCAGGGAACAGAAACATGATACTAAAGGACTCTTCAGTCTAGCAGAAAAAGCATGTCAAGATCTAACGGCAGGAAGTTGAATCTAGACAAACTCAGAATCTTAACGAAATCTGCAAATTTAAGTCAGGGCAATGACCTGTTGAAATGAACAAGAGTAGTAGTGGCTTCTCTTTTAAGGCATATATTTTAATTAAAATTTATGTTTGAACAGAAAAGGCTATAGTTAACCACCCTTTGGGGGTTTTGAGAGATTTAGTGTAGAGAAGATCCACGGTGTTTGCTGGGCAGGAAGTTAAATTAGATGGCCCTAATAGTCTTGTTGTACAGTCTAGGAGGACATACTCGTTTATGTAGAAAGATACAGCAATTAGGAATACTATTTCTGTTCCTCTTTTAGCCAGAAGTGCTCTAACAAAACATAAGATAAATTGTCATAAAGAAAGGAATGAACTATTTGTTTTTCTTAATCAACTTAGGTAGGAGTGATTGACAAATACCATTTAATTGATATGTTTTTTGATAGATGAAATTCAGAGAGATTTTTTTAATATCCTAGTTTCTGGAACTTCCATGTTTACCTTTTATGCAGCAAGATGTGGGAATGCTTTTGCTCTTTTCATGGCTCCTCTGGGCACGCATCTGCTTAAGCGGTGCATTGTTTTCCTGTTTTTTTTGAGATTCCATCAATTTGCTGTCTGTTTCAGAAAGTACATTAGCATGTATTGTAACTTCCTGAAGATATAAATCCTTTACTTCTTCCTTTATCTCTTAGGTTGAGGATGCCAGTCAGCCTGGGTGATGGTTGTTTGTCACTGTCATAAGTAGGTCAGTGAAAATCATATGAGTTGGAAAAGAGCATTCCAGTCTTTTGACATATAAATTAAGAAGAGAAGTTAGCAGCCTAAGTTAAAATAAAGAGCATATTGTAGCTGAAGGCAAAGACTTTGGGGCAAATGTCTAGTGTTTTAAAGTTACTGGGATGAAACCAAGGCAAAAAAAAAAAATACAGCTGTTCCACTTAATGGCTCATAAAATCTGAATAAAGTCCTTCAAGGACTTTTTTATAGCGAGAGACTATTTTTTGTATGCGTAGTTATGGTAGCATCTGGTTCCCATCTCTGGGAATTCAGAGAATCCACAGGCACCAGCATGCTGTCTGCTGCAGAGAAACTCTACAGCACAGATAAATGCTTCAGACAAGTGCTCAGTGCGTAATGTAATTGTCTGCGAGCTAGAAAGATGTGGGTGTTTGCTGGGAGGAGGTGAAATCTGAATCAGTAAAGTTTGATTAACATAAGCAATGGAACAGCCGTTGAATAAGATTTCCTTTGTTCACCTGTGTGAAGAGTGGACTGATAAGCTAGCAACACCTGAGTCAATAGGATTAATCAGTCAGAGAAGGTAAGCAAGGCATACCTAAGCCAAGAGGAGTCAGTGAGTTTTCACAGAGTCTTTAAAATGTTGCTGTATCCTTCATGGAGGGTTCAAACAATGGGTTTGATGAACTAATTGTCAACAAAGTTGAGCAGAAAATGTAAAAGGCCAAATGTTACTTTTATGAGCAATCGCATTGGCTTTAGTTACTGTTGAATGATGAAGGAAAGCAGAATTTGTCGGTTGTTTCTGGTTTTAGCACATTCGTCATTCTAAAGACACATTTCCTTACCCTTTCTGTAAATGAGATTTGTGTGTAAGAAATAGTTGTATTAGCTTATGTGAAATATTACATTGTGGTAAGGGTTTGTTACGCAGTATTGACATCTGATATCACAGAAAGCAAAAACTTCGGGATGCCATGAACACGGACATAGCCCTGTTTTTGTGCCTTGTGTCATGCTGAGCACATTGTTGTTACTTAACAAATAATATGACAGAGAAAGGACCTGTAAATATTTTGCTTCTCTTACGGCTGGAGATGGACTCAGCCTCGGTAAGAGACAAATACAAAGCGCGCCTAAGTGCAACTTTGTGCTCGAATGGGGTTTTCCTTCATCCCAGAACACCTGCCTAAGCGCATATATGCAGAATAGTTGGTAGCAGTTACCCTATATGCCCCAAGGAACCGCTATTGGAGGGACCATTTGACTATGTGCTCATGCCTGCCTTTTGCATAGTAACCTCGAGCTTAGTGCGTCTGTCCAATAAACTGGATTCTAGGCTCCCCTGAACCTGAAAGGAATCAAAACCACAGCTCCTGCTACCCGAAAGAATGCCTTAAACCACAAAATCAGAGGAATAGGGCCTCACTCCAGCAATGTCACCTGAGGATGTTCCACAGGGGAACGCGATCCATAGGGCAGCTGGGAGTGCGGGAGCGAGGGAGAGCTCCTTCAGAGGCCTAGGCAGTGAGGTCCAGCACTTCTGTCTCCTTCTCCTGGGGCAGGTGCTGTAGCCACTGCTGTCTTCCTCCAGCAGCCGCAGCCACATCTAAAAGAAAGGAGAGAACCCATCTATTATGGGAGACTTTGTGACTTAGGCTGCTAAATCCAGAAAGAAATTTTGGTCTATTACTCAGTTTCACTTGGTGTCTAGTTCAGCGCTGCAAAGGTGCCGTGCGGTCTAGAAGGGAGACATGATTTCAGAGATGTCTTTCTTCAGCATTTCCTATGGGCCAGCTTATTTATCTGTGACATGCCAAGCTGGAGTGTTGTTGAGTAAAAAGCTTGAATCTTTCTATTCTGTGTATAGAATTTAGGTACCTACTGTGAGGTTGTGAATTTTCCATTAACAGCACCTGTGCCTAAGGTCTTTTATGGATCTAGGCTGAAGTTTAGGCCTGAATCTGAAAAGAACATGTTCAAACTAAGAATTTCAGCCATAATTTCCATTGCAAATAACAAGTGCATTGTGAATACAAGAACTGTAAGTTCCTGAGATAACATTTTCAAAATTGCTGAAGAGAGCAGGTTTCCAAGAGCTTTGAGATGCTTATAGCTACCTTGAGTGGGAGTGATTCAGGAGCCTAGGTCCCATTTTCAAAAATTATTCAAGCATTTATGAGCTTAAGTCACAGTAAGTATCACTGAAATTTAGATTTCTGCAGGTCTAGGTAACTTCTGAAAATTTTACCTGTGAAGCGATTACAACTTTTTCAGCATTTCCAGGAGGCAGATTTTACATCTGCATTCTGATTCGGATTTATATCTGTTTCTATCATGAAGCACTATTCTTGTATTTTGAAAATTATGTTTATTTTTAATTTTTAACAAATAACTACACTTAAACCCCAAACACATTATACAATATGTTAGCTCCAAGGGACAATATTCTGAATGAAAACAGATCCTTTTTCTTCATGCCAGCTCTTTGTTTAGCAGTGCAGTGGTTGTACACATATATCCCAGATGTTCATGGAAACAAAATTCTTTTTCAATTTATAGCAAAATCTGTTTTTATCCCTTGCTGGCTTTGTATTTGTCAAAAACTTTAACATTTCAAGCCTTACATTCAAATAGGCTACAGTGTTACTCTGCATGCCTTTTAAAAGCTAATATTTATAAAATCGCAGAATAATTTGGGTTGGAAAGGACCTCTGGATGTCACCTAGTCAACAGCCTGCTTAAAGCAGACTCCATTATATCAGGTTGCTCAGGGCTGTTTCTGATGGAGTTTTGAGTATCTCCACAGATAGAGATTCTACAACTTCTCCGAGTCCCTGTTACAGTGATTGGCCATGCTCATGACAAACTTTCTTTATATCTAGTTGCAATTGCGTGTTACAGTGATCTGTTGCCTCTTATTCTATTCCTGTGTGTCTCCAGGAATTAGATTGCCCCTTTCTTTTCTAAATGCTGCCATTAGATAGTTGTAGACTTCACTAAGAGCTTTTCTTTACCTTGTCTTCTTAAGGTTAAATAAACCGAGTTCTCTCAGCTTCTCCTCATACACGATGTAGTCCAGCCCCTGACCATCCTAGATGTTTATCTCAGTGGATGAGGAGATAATTATCTCATTGGACATAAGACCATGGAGATCGGCTTTCAGTTTGATAATGTTCTGGAAATGTTAACCTGTTGTCTAGGAAACCTGACTATTGTGCAACTCAAACTTATGCTGAGACTTGTCTTACAGATCACGTTCAAACCCTGAACTTTAAGGTCCAGCTTTCAGTCTCTGAAAATGAATATATTTGCCATTATTTTCCCCGGAGCAATACATAGGTGAGACTGAACTGATCATAAGTTTGCTAAGAAGATGCAGGAGTTCAGGTATTAGGGGTAGTTGTTTCTACAACTAGTATTTTCTGTGCTCTTCTCAGCGTGAATATGAGTAATACTTTGGAACACCCACAGCAGTTCATTTGTATTGCCTTGCAAAGCCCTTGGCTGAGAGTCAAACAGTGTTGGCAACCCAAGCCTGTGCTTCACATGCCTGGGAACCATTAGACATTGATATTTCAAGGAAAAAGCTATTATCACGGACTGTGCTGATTTGGACAACACATGATTCTGTAGGCTGCGGAAGGCTTTCTCCCTGGAGAGCTTTTTCATGTGGGCTGTTGCTGCAGGTCAAGGAGGGCCAAGGCTCAACCAAAGCCAAGGCCTTACCAGAGATCAGCGAGGGCTGGCTGCTCCCTAAGGGGAAGCCAGGAGCCAAAAGTGGTATCAAGGCCAGCAGGGCAGGGGCCTCGCCAGCTAGGGCCTGTCCTGCAGTACCTGAGCAAGGCGAGCAGGATAGACCTGGAGATGGTTTAGCCAAGAATCCAGGCCATCGGACAAGTTCATGATGATGAGGCAAGTCCGAGATCAAGCCAGGAAGTCAGTCTGCAGTGATGGTAACTGCAGGATCAGACACAGCCCTGCAGTCTGCAGGATCAGACACAGCCCTGTAATAACTAGGCAGGGCTGTGGTGACAGGGCTGGGCCAAGGCCAGGCAATCAGCCCACAGGTCAGGGTCCATGGCAAGTCAGGGACATGGCTATGGCAGACTGGCAGGCTGGCACTGCTACAGCATCACTGAGGCAGGGACTGATAGCCCCAGGCTGAGCTGAAACTGGAGCTCCTTGTGGGCCAGGTGTGTTGTTGAAGGCCTCACGTGAGGCTGCTGAAGGCCACTAAGGCCTAACAGTGCCCTCAGGGCCCTGACAGGCCTAGAGCTAGGTCTAGCCCTAGGGCGAGGAGAGGCACAAAGCCTAGAGCTGCAGCAGGTGTGGGACTGAAAAGAGGATGCAAAGCAACAGTGAGGGTTGCAAAATGATTTCTCCCCTGAAAGCTTGTTCATGCAGGCTGTTGCCATGGGTCTGGGCAGTTAAGAGTCAGAGTTAGGAGAAAGCCTAGAGCCTTGGCTAGGGGCCGAAAAGGGGCTGCAAAGCAATAGAGTAGGCTGGAAAGAGATTTCTCCCTGGAGAGTCTCTTCCTGTGGTCCAGTGCTGGGGCTCTTGGGTTTAACGCACAGCCAAGGCCCAGGGTTAGGGTTAAGAGAAGGACAAAGCCACAAGCTCCAGGTGGTGTGAGACTGCAAAGGAATTGCTAAAGGATGATGTCGGCTGCAAAATAATTTCTCCCTTGAGAGCTTTTTTTTGTGGGGGCTGTGGCTCTGGAGGGGGGAAGGGGGGCTAAGGCTTAGCTAAGGCCTGGGGTTAGGATTAGGAGAAGGGGAAAGCCCAGAGCTGCAGCTGGCATGGGGCTGAAAGGGGGCTGCAGAAGGATGGTGTATGCTGGAAAGAGATTTCTCCTCAGAGAGCTTTTTCCTGTGGGCCTTGGCATGTGCTCTTGGATTTTAGTTTCAGCTGAGGGTAGTGTTAAGAGGAGGACAAAAGCATGAGCTCCAGGTAGTGTGGGGCTGCAAAGGGACTGCCGAAGGATTGTGCAGGCTGCAAAACGATTTCTCTCCAGAGTGTTTTCATGTGGGCCTTTGCTTGTGATCTGGCAGGGAGGAAGGCTGAGCCAGCCCAAGGGTTCGGCGTAAGAGAATGAGAATGCCCCGAGCTGTAGCTAGTGTGCGGTTTAATAGGGGCTGCAAAAAGATATCTCCCCTGAGCTTGTTTATGTGGACTGGGGGGCTAAGGGTCAGTAGATGCTAATGCCTGTCTTTAGGGTTAGGAAGAAGAAAAAGCCTACATCTGCAGCTGGTGTGGGGCCAGAAAGGCTTGCAGAACAATAGCATAGGCTGCGTAAAGATTTCTCCCCTGAATTTCTCCTTCATTGATTTCCATAGAAATTTGTCTGTCTGAGGATTGAATTACTGCAGGGGAGAGAGGAATTGCTGTGTTGGCTGCAAAATTACCAGAGTGTAAACATCTTTCAACTTCTCAGAGCAAATCCCAACCCTGTCTCTGTAATATTAAAAATAAAAATAAAAAGCCATATAATTGGACCTGTCTGAACTGTAATTTTCACTGGACTGCTTAGTTTGCTTAGCACTCCTTATTTTTACATCGGAACTGGTATAATTTCCAACTTTCTGACTCTCACTGTGGAGGGTCAGCAGAGATAAATACAGTAGTCGCATTCATCTCCAGTAACCTTAGTGCGTTGGGAACTAACTAGCACAGTCCTAGTTTTCTTAAGGCTTTAGCTATTAATGAAAGGCAGAATGGAGAAGAGTCAGGAAATTCAGCCCAGGCACGTTTCATTTTGCACAGAAGTCACAGAAAAACAGCAGAAAGCACTATTTATGGGTTTTAGGTTGAGCGTTTCCTCTTTATGTGTTTGTTTGCAAACAGCAAATTCCTTTCACACCCACAGAGTTGGAGACACAGAGATGATACTGGATCTTGCGAAATCACACTCATCTATAAATTGATTTCAGATTTTCCTTTGTAATGCAGGTATAAGAATAGGAAATTGTTTAGCTTGCTCAATGAGTCACTTTGACCAGCTGGATCTACCCACCTCTACTAGTCTGGCCTGGCAAGCACTGGAAAACAAATTCTGATCTGGTGAAGTGCTCTCAGAGTGTCTGTGCTTACCCTCAATTCTCTTCTTCCCCACTTTGGTGGGGAATTTTGCTGCTGTCTTCTGGCACTTGCTTGTACAGCATTACGAATATACAAGTCTTTAGACAGTGCCCCATGTTTAGCTGGAATTTGTTTTCAGATAATAATGGGGATAATATCATTTAGAATTTCTCCCTGAAGGGAACAATTTTCCTCTTCCTCCTGCAGTCTGTTGCTTCAAAGTTGATGCTGGAGCATATGGTCTGTTGTACATGTGCCCGTGAGAACTGGCCAGCACCATCTCTTCATCATGTCCTGGTTTCCCAGGTAGGAGTGGGGGAGCACCGAGCGCTCTTGCTAGGCTGCTTGCTGGTCTGGACGATGGCACAGAGAGTCTAAATAGCTGGAAAGGCGAACAAGGGTTAGAGAGAGCCACCCAGTGTGGCTGTTGAGGTGAATCAGGAGAGGAGCCATGCTCAGCTGTGCGAGGGCAGGAGTCTGGCATCCTGTAATGCGCACATTTCCCTGGGAAGTATGCTGGGGGTGTTCTGTTTCTCGCTCCCTTCCCTCCATGTAGGATACAGCTCCCAAGAAATTGAAGTCTCCTTCTGGCCATGATATTCCCTGTACTGTAAAGAAAAATGTGAAGGGCCCAGCATGGTGAAGTAAAGGAGAGCTTTAAAAATCCTGAGGAGCAATCAGAAGATGTAGACTTCTGCATTCTCCCAGCCCTAGAGTTCTTCTGTAAAAGTTATGTTCTGGGGATTCAAGGACAAAAGAGCTCTTTGGTCTCCAACTCCTTTTGCTATGCTTTGATAGGCAGAGAATGTTTTTTTTCCTTGATGTTTCTGCACCACTTTCAATACCTTGATTTGGAGTTCATAGTGTTCTGTCATGCCCTTGAATGACTTCTGTGAGGGATGCGAGCAACAATATTTCAGCAGAGCCCAATACAGATGTGTAAGAGTTTGATCTTTTCTGATTTGTATGATACTCCCATTACATAAATCTTGCTCCTTTGCCAGGAATTCCCACTGCTGAAGGCTTCCTATGGCCTGTGGGTATTCTTTAACCTTTTGTGGTTTCCCAGTCATCTCTCCCAACTTATCTAACTACTTACTCCTGTTCTCATGTCATCATTCCTTGGCGCATTCTCCCACTGGCATTTGCTTTCATGTGGCTCTTAGTTCATAAACTTTAAGACACTCTCAATCAATTTTGGGGAGTAAAACCAAGTTAAGAAACTCCTATCCCTCATCTTCCCCAAATGCTTATTCTTGCTGTGGTGTGACTCTACACCTTGATTATGCTGAAGAAACTACAGCGGTGCCAGATGCTTATGTTGATTATGCTGAAGAAACTGCAGGCCTACCCTGCATGCTGTACCATTGAATGGCCAAAGTTAAGAATAGCTCTTCAGCAACATTTAGTATTTTCAACCTGAATCATTCAGTGATCTGGTTGAGAGCACTGTCCCGCGAACAGTTGTTTCAGCACAGCTGAAAGGGGCAGGAGGCTGTGGCAGGGAGGAAAGGAGGCACTTGTGGGAAAGAAGAGGGGGTGTTATTTCTAACTACACACTGAGTTACACTATTCTGTCTTTTAAGGCATGAATACCAAGAGGTACCATATGCCCAAACATATGATGTTACTTGTTTTGTAAAAGGAGCACAAACATTTGAGCAGGCATTTATATGTCTCAAAACAGAAATACTAATCGTTTAAGTACTAAAGTGTAGTAGAAAATCACTCAGCTACTTAAATTGGTGACGCAAGCTGCATCAAAAAGTGTGCTAGCCAATCTCCAGTTTAAGATTTGGGCTTGTCTAGATCAAAAAGGAACTCAGATTTGAATTCCACAATGCCCAATAACTTGTATATCTGCACAGAAAGGCTGCCTTCGCTCTGTTTGTTCCAAAGAATTTGCAGACCACTGTGAGCAATAAAGCTTGAAAACTGGTGCTTTGAATCATATGGAAATTCTCATGGCCTTGTTAAAATTTATAGTTTCTAAACGCGTGCAAATAACAAAATGTAAACAGGTCTCTAAATGATGAGTGGTGAGAGAGAAGAGCTACTGGTACTTTTGTATATACCTTCGAAGAACTTACTGAGTTAGTCACTACAAATTGTGTATATGGTAAACGTAGAGGGTTTTTTTTAATACAGTAGTCAAGACTGTTACCCTAAGTGTTGCTGAAAGAGCGGTATTTTAAATGATTCCTGTGATATGCTTAGTAGCCACAGGAGGTGTTAAGACTGGCACCAACTGAGTGCTCTGTGGGATCAATTTTCCTGTCTTTTAGCACCAGAAATTAGGTCTTCCTTCTTTCTGATTTTTTTTTTTCCCCCTCCAAATTCAGCAGGGTTCTACCCAGCAATAGCAAAGCCTCCTAGAACAGTCAAGATAATCATGTATATGCTGCCACAGATCTTTGGGTGAAATTGTGCATGCGCTCAGCATGCAGCTGGAGTTGTTCACTGCAGGGATGTGGTAAGGGGAACGGGTTTGTACGCCTGAGCCCCCGGGCACACCAGTGTGCTTCAAGCTTTCTGCAGGCTGGAAAGGATTCACCCACCTCATCTCAGCAAGGGGCACTCACCTGATCCTCAGACGCTGCAAGTCCTGCTCTGTGTCTTCCCGCTCAGCAGCAATCTCTGTAAAAAGCTCTCTGCTGTGCCCTGCGGGTCTGAGTTGCTTTGTTAGGACTGGACAGCAAATTTAAAGGTAGATGATGTTTGGTTTTGACCACCTATCTACAGGTTCTATAGTGCAGTCCTTGGCTGTTTTTTCAAACTTCTCTAGCATTTTGAAAACACGCTATTGCTTATGCAGTTCCATTTATGCACCCTGTAAGACAAAGCAGCATATTGAGATTAATAAAGATTAATTAATAAAGAATTAAAAGAAGGCAATATAATTAATGCCAATCAACATGAACGTACAGATGATAGCTCTTGTCAAAATGACTTGTAATCTCATCAAAAAGAAATATCAAGTAGAGTTGATTAAATATAATTGCACTGATGTGAAATTTGGTAGTGGAGGACTCTTCAGTATAATGTGTGTGTAAGAAGAGGCAATGGCTAGGAAATGAGGACAGATAAGCTCAGAGTTGAAATGAGATGCATATCTTTACTATGAGGACAGTTAACCATTGCAGACTGAAGACTGGTAGAAGCTTATAAATGGTGATTTCTAAAAATGATGTACAGTGTAGATATGTGGCCTGTCATATAGGAGAGCAAACATGGTGATCATGATGCTCTTTCCTGGTTGCATAAACTAGGAGATCTCTAAGTGGGAAGGCGCTGACTGTAGGCTGGGGGAGGAGGAAGGTGGATGCATTTTATGGGAGAATCAGCAAGGAAACTGTGAGTCAGAGATGGGCCTGGGGAAATGCCTGCCTGAGACGGTGGGCACTAGAAGAAAGGTTGGGAAATGCAGGGAGCAGGAGAAGGGGAAGCCCTTCGTCTCTAGGAACTGTGGGAGCCCATCTCAGATGTTCCCCCAGCAAGCTTGAGAGCCCATGGCTCCTGCAGCCATGGGCTCCACCTGCTTTGGCTCACTCCACTACCTCCCGCTCCTCCATAAAGCTGCACAGAGCACTTTCACCGCTGAGCCTTTCCCTCTCCCTGCTGCATCACCCCTGACCCCTTCCAAAGTCCTTCTGAGCAGTGTACCCCTGCCTCAGCATATATTTGGGGGTCCCCTTTTCCTCCCCACAGCTGAGTAGTTCATAAGGGGAATAAGAGTTGTGGAATGTAATCCAGGGCTGCAGGGGAAGGAGATGTGCTAAAAACTGCTTGTAACAGTTGTAAATGTTTCAGAAGCTAGCTGTATATTTATGAGTTTTAGAAAGATTCTGGTGATTGTTGCTCCACATGCTAATCAGCCTTGTGGTTTTCTTTTTTTCCCTCTCACAGTCAGTAGACCTCCCTGAAGTGCTGGAATTCATTGGATGAATGGGTTCAGCCATTACTGTGGATTCGGCCACTGTGTGTATGTGTATGTGTTTGTGTATGCGCGTGTGTTCAAATGTTAGTGTACAGACTGACAAACAGAAGAATGCCTTCAAGTAGATTATAGATTCTTGCCTTACTTGATCATAGACTGGGTATGTGCTTTTGAATGAATAAGCATTTATGTTAAAATTTATGAAACATTCACTTGCTACAGTTTTTTTCATAAGTACCTGGTAATTGCACAAATTCTCAGTTGTAAAATAATGGGTCTCGTTCTTCTACATGTTTTCATGATGCATAGTGCTTGCTATTTAACCATTTGACCTCTTTTTTTTTCCTTTTTGAGTGACCCTCTTTGTATAAAAAGGTTCTGTTGAACATGAGCAAGGGACATACCAGTTGCACTAAAGAAAAGAAAAATGACAATATTTGGCTGCTGATACTTTTATTTACAGTAAGTAATACCTTCCGCTATTAATGGACCATCTAAGTGTGTGGAAAGACATCGGTCTGAGAAAGAATTGGTATTCAAGCTTCATCAGTTCAAGAGTAGCCATAAGAAGTGTTTTGCCTTAGGACGATCTTGAGCAAAATTGAGCTTAGGAGAGGCACAGAGATTCCTTTGAGGCACAATTCCTTTCTTTCTACGCCCTTATTCTAGGTCAGATTTAGAAGCGTGTAATTTCCTTCTGACTAATTTCCAACATCTCGTTATAACGTCCCTTAAGCATTTCAATTGCCCTGACTAACACACAAGGAAGGGATGAGTAGTCAAGGAAATAACCTTTTCTCCCTTCCTATTTGGTCCTTGCCCAACTGCTCTCTCTGGTGCAAGAGGGTCATTTCTGATGAAAATACCAATATTAAAATTAAAAAAAAAAGTTTTCCCAACAAGAGAAGACTCTGTTATCAAATCCTGTTTTTGCATGAGTGTAAGGCCAAATAGGTGACTTACCAGGAGTAAACTTGGCACAATCTGTCTGTGCTGCCTGGGAACTATAAAAATTGCAGACTGCAACTGCGTCAGGAAGAATCTGAAGGCAAACTGTGATGTTTAAAAATGCAAATTGATAGCGTTTTTGTGTTGTTTTGCTCAGTGTGGTTGTCTTTTATTTAAAAATTTTGAGGAGAGGATGTCAGCTGTGTATACTCTTTGCTATGCACTCATCATTTTAGCAAGTTTAGCACCTCAGTGTTATACCATTCTGCTTGGGGGTTTGGGATATTTTTTATTTGTGGGGTATCTTCCCTGCAGTGATAACAAACATGGCTTCTACTCATCCGTAATACGAACAGCCTCATTCAAAGATTCAGGGAGAAAAAAATGTACTCACCTGTGGGCCTGTGAAACAGCTTTCATTAGGTCAGGTTTGAACATAGAAATGGCACCAAACCTTTTTTAATTACTTGTTGTGATAACTTTGCTAGAGTGAAACACCTGGGAAGTATCAAGCCTATCTTTAGGAAGCCCTCGTGCTCCTCTCATGTTCCCAAATTTTGCACCCCATTGCCCTGCTGCTGGTGGCTCCCTGCCTTACCAGTGGCAGAGGGCCTTCCACAGGCACCTCAGCAGAAGTGTGGTGGGGTATGCCAGAGCCTGTGCCAGAGCATCAACACTAATCTCATCTCTTACTGTTTGTATGCAGAATAGAGGCCAAAGCTGGCATCAACTTCAGATTGTTAGTAATAATAACAATAAACAGGTAAAATATTATCCCTCTTTGAAATCAATGGGAGATTTGCCATCAGCTTCGCTGGCCAAGCTTTAACCTAATAAGGGGCCGAGCATGCTTGTGCTTCCTTAATCTATGAACAGTGGTGCTGATTGTAATGAGAGGATACCTGGCTGAACAAAGTGAGCAATGATGCCGAGATCTAACAGTGGAAAAGTGAGCTAACATGCATTTTAACATTGTGGCTCATTTGTCCTGCTAGGGGCTCTACTGCTGGAATCAGTGAGGAGTCAGTGGAAGGATTAAGTCCTTCTTTGGTATTACCTGAGTTCACGTGCCAAATTCCCTGTGTCTCTCTTATTACTGTACTTATATACTGGTCCTGCGTTACTGTTGTCATTTGCCTGCTATTAGTTGCTTATGATGTGGAAGACCTTCTGTACAGAAGGTAAAGACCTTCTGTTTTCTAAGCTTAGAAGGATGTAAAATGTGGACAATTAGTCAAATCAGTTCTGAGATGTTTTCAATTATTTTTCTGGCTCCCCAGATACCTTCATGATATCTATCCCTTATTCAACTGAATGAATTATAAAATCAGTAATCAACTCAAACTTGGACATGGTATCCATCTTAAATCTTCCTTCTAGGGGTTGCTCAAGTAAAGCTAAGAAGATTTAACATAAACTCTCTTTCTTTCATATAGAGCTGTGGACAAAAACTGCACCTCTGGAGCAAATGCACAGGTAGCAGTTTGTCCAAAGGTATTCTGTACTTATCTCCGTAAGAAAAAGGAGCAGAAATGTTCCATTTGGGCTCTGCACATCAAGAGTTTCTATAAAAATGTATATTAGACTCTAATCTCAACCCAAAAAAGTAAATAAGCCATGTAGCCCTCAGAAACCTATTTATTTTAATCTCTCAGTAGCATATGCATATAGAGGCATTCTGGACAGCTGATTCAGCTGCAGTCTTTTAAAAAATACAAAAATGCTGAAGTTAAAAAAAAACAAAAGCATATTTTAGTTAATTTTAATAAATTACTGTTTATCTAGGGCACTGTAGCACAGGAATGTGTTATTTCTGTAGAAAAAAGAGATATGACTGGGTTTAGTATTTTTGTTTGATTATTGTTGTTTTTATTTGAAGATTTTTGAATCACTCCAAGACTGTGACTCTAGACATCTGGTATCTGGATAACTAAATAACCAGGACAAAATTTGAACCAGCTCCCTGAGTGGTGTAACTGGTGACATTTTCTTTTATCGTTGGCCTCACCGCTAATTACAACTACTTCATGTTCATTTCTCTCTGCACAATATATTAGTACAAACACAGAAATTATACGTTTTACCTGTGTGGAAAGTGAACAGAAGTTGTTTTATTTATTAAAGTAAATTTGGAGTTATGAATTATGAAATTTAGAGAATGAATATCACCGATTATTTCTGGCAGTCCATGCACCAATAATAGAGGCTGATCCAGTTCCCACAGAAATCATTAAGAATCTTTAATTTGATGGAGGCTAGGTTAAGATCTTTGCAAGTCATCTGATAACCATTTGGTGAGATTTATCAATTTTAAAGTAAATTGAGCAGATATTGCATTAGTTTGGCAAATTTGCTTCAATACTACTTGAAATACTTTGACTTGCTACGATAAATATTTGTACAGAGTTTGTCTGCAAAACTGTTCACAGAAACAAGAGTGTCTGTTCCCATATGTGTTTACTGCTGAAGTAGATGTCTTGGAAGCCTTCCTTACGTGTCTGGAGGTGAGACAGGAAGTAAAACCTCTATTGTGCAGTTTAACTCACCAGTCAATTCTTTTTTGTCAAAAAAGTCAAAAGCAACCACCAGTTTTCAGTAGCCTAGGGTACACATGTTTGTAAAAATATGCTTTTGAGTAGGCTCAAATAAAGAAGATATCTAAAAAAATCTAATTATCCTAAAAGTTTGTGAATGATAATTCACAGGATGAATTGTATACAAATACAGCGTTCGCATCTCAATACCAGAACAAACCGGTGTTGTGCTGGCAGACAAGATAACGAAGGAATTCCCATTCCATCACGGGTTTTCTAAGACGTTTATGTAGTTATATATAGGCTTTTCTCTGTAATGGACAGGAAGAAGTAGGCAACCAGTTCAAGGAATGAACAAAGGGAACAAAACTGCAAGCCAGTCAGAAATACTGCAGGGGCTGATGTCTGGTACTTCTCTGTACTGCTTGTCCTTCTTGTCTCTGTGTGGTAACTGGGACTGGAGGAGTGGAGCCTTTCTCGTGCCAGGAAAATGGGCATTACAGTCCTCATGAACACCTCTGGTAACGTGAAGGCACATACAATGTCTACAGTGCTATATAGAAGTATATAAAAGCTATATACAAGTATATAGGAGCCAGTCTGGCTTTTGGCAGTGGTGAACTATTACAGACTGTGTAGGATTTTTGCTAAATTATCCGCCCTTCATATACAATTTTGGACACATCCTCTCATTTGTTGTCATCTAACTGCTTTGTACTGCACTGCCAAAACGATCTGACTGCAAAGTCAATGTATCTGGGCCAAGGAGGGTATCTCCACTTTGACGGGAATTGCCTAGTAGCAAAAGGGGCTCTCGTGTTCCTTTGTGTCTGTGTCCCTGGGATCTTGAACTGGGTTTCTTGTGCTGCTCCATTTCTCAACCTTTTGGGACTTCTACAAGTTGACACAGATTGCCTGGTTCTTGTGTTTTTGTCAGAAGAAGGGTGGTGTATGTGGCAGATTGTACCATTTTTATAACCATCCCCTGACTCTTTTAAACCACCCAGTATGAACGTTTTGTGGCCTTTGTTAATCTCAAAGGTCACGTCTTAGCTCAGGGCTTCATTTTCTTTCATTTTCTGTTTTAATCTACATGCAATAAGTCTTTTTTTCTTTGCAGAGAAAGAAGGCTTTAACTTTATAGAAACTTTGCAAAAGAGCTCTCTCTGTTTAGGCCATAGCTGATAATTAACTGGATGCCGGGCAAGGTAGTTTAGATAATAACATAAGAAGAATTCATACTCCTTAACTACATATTCCTATTAAAATCAAATTTATTTTCTCTCTCTCTCTTTCTCTTGGCATTTGGATTATAAATTGTACACGATGTCATGGGCCGCTGGACAGTCATCTGAGTGTAGCTTGCTCTGAATAAATGATGCCGAACAGCATTAGGCAAGTCCCGTTCCTTTATGGAGATAATTTTAATTAAATTTCAATTGACTTAAAAAAGGAAAGAAACTACTTAAAATTATTAAGAGGTGTTTCAGTTGACGTAATTTGTCAGTAAGAAAGAGAGAAAATCAATCTGCCACAGAGTCTTCTGGCACCCTTTGTATACAAAACCTTTGTGTTATGATCTTTATTGACAACTGGAGAGGAAGGAGTTACCTAAGCAATGGTATCAAATCAATGCTTTTACGCACAAAGCACTTCTGCATAGCATTAATGGAGAGCCTTTCACTGTTAAATTAATGTTAGCTCAGTGTTTTCTTAATGCGTGACTTTCATCACGTATATTTAATGCTGTTGACACAATTCTCTTTACTGTTCTTATGTTCCTCCTAAATGTCCCTGAACCAGTGGCCATGGTAACTCTCACTCACAGTATGTTAGGTTACCTCCAACATTGCCTTCTCGGGCTGGTTGTTAATGAGCATCATGTGCTGGTTCACTTGTACAAGGTCATTCTTAATTTCCTTCTGGTGTTAGCATCAGCTCAACTTTGAAGAATCTCAATCCCAATATGCATATGTTTTTTCCCATCTAGAAAAAAAAGAATATATATTTAAATACAAATACTGCTTTGTTTAGCATTTTGCTTGTGTGGCTTCTTATCAATTTTCTATTTATTTATTCATCTTTTTATTGTTGAAATATGAAATTCTACCAGTTCATGGCTCTCCGCGCTATGTGTCTGGGGCCTCTCTGTATGCATTCTAGTTATGCAGATAAGATCTGAAAAGTGCTATGGATTTATTGCCGTCTGTCTGCCTGGGGGCTAGTGTATGGTAAATAGAGTGCTATTTGCATATGATTATATAGTTCTACCCTTGTTGTTAATACATTAATTGTGCATCATTGCTCTACTAACTGACAGACCCCTACCTGGCTTCTCTAATGCTTTCTGCAGGCCGCTCTAGCCCATGCTATCTGTATCAGCATGGCTTTCAGCAGAGCTCACTTGTAGCTGGGAGGTGACTTATGAACAGCACGAAACAGTGGCAGGACTGGAATAGCAAAACAAGGTTTGCTGAATTAATCTAGAGGAACTGAATAGCTGGACATTGTTTGCTTTTTTCCAAACACAGTATCTTGAAATTAAAACTATTAGCAGTCTTCTGCTGCATTGGGCACTCAGGTCCTGTTTTGTGAGCCAGTTTCTGGCTGTTTAGTCAGCTGAGGTGGAAGTTAATGCAAAGCATCAGAATTTGGGCAGACACCTTGTTTTTTTAGGGGTCATTCTTCCTCCCAGAATCAACAGATTTGCAAGTGATCAAATGGTGAGAACGTTATAGGAAAGGGCTATTTGGATCCTATATCAATTTACAAACGTACAATATTTTCTTGCAATTTTGGAGTCTGCGGTTTTTAATGCTCTTAAAGGATCATAGCTTACAATCAAACTACAAATCTCATATTTGCACAGTGGCAGTGAGTGACAGAGTATACTGTTGTTTGCCATATGTGATTGGCACTTACTCCTGAAAAACATGATCAATATATTTATCATGTAAGATAACAAGAGGCTGATTTTCCCCACCTACATTAATAAGGTAGACTGTCCTTATACCTTAATAGATGTTATTCTTGCTGGACTTCCTCTTTCTCTTTTTTAGGGTTTGCCTAATTAAATTGTAATCTCTTTGGTGAAATTTATTTTTATAAACCAGTGGTCTCCAACTTCTGTTGTTCTGTGATTTGAATTTGATATACAATATCAAATTTTGCCCTCTATATTGGCCTTAGTTTTTCACTTCCTGTGGCTGTCACCTATTGTGGGAATATGGGGGCAACTGCCGTAAACTGCCAGGCGAACTGCCGGCAGATATTTATTAGCTGAATATGCTAGCGCTGAGAGGTACTTGAATGCTGTAACTTTAGTGTGTGGTTTGGGAGAGGAGAATTTGATGAATGAAAATAACAGATCAGAGCCTCAGCTGCTAAAATTACCCTGTATCCTCCAGAACATGTGGGGAGCTTTCATGCTGGACTGTCCCTGCTCCTTCTCTTGCTTTTGGCCTGAAGGTGGCTAAAACCTAGCCTAGTGTTCACCAGATACCCATCCATCCTAAGCCCAGGCAATCAGTCGGGGGTGGGGGTGGGGGGACCAGGGCACTCACTTTCTAGCCCAGTCAGGGGAACTGAGACCGTGACTTTTGCTGCGTAGTTAAGGTGCGTTGTCGACATCAGAGTTCATTCCTCAATTGGCTTCTCCTCCGTTTGGCAAAGAGAGCTCGTCTATCCTTATTCGTCTCTCCTTTACTTGTCTTCTCCACAGTATAGCATTTTTGTAGAAGAATGTAGAGACTGTGAAAATACAAAAGAAGTAGCATATAAACAATGTGGGGAGGAGCTATCCAGTCTGTCTTCCAGAGATCTTTTACTTCTCCATGTTTCTAAATTGCAAGGAAGACTTGGAAGCAGAGTGGCATAATATATAGTGAGAAAAATAAATATTGCATCCTGAATCTACTTGCTGTGATTGTTTATATAGTCTTAATTACTGATTTACGATTATTTCTCCTTTGGTCTCTAGAGGTATCTAGAGGTGTGACTGAAGGTGCAGAAGAGTCACTGAGGAAAATAGGATATTATTCTTACCTGTTGCACAGTTCTGCTTTTTGTGTGTGTTCCAGATTAGAGCTATTGGCTGTTAAGATGGAAATATGCTTTTACTACGTTAAATTCCCATAGCATGATTGAACCTATAAAGCAATGGGACAGAGAGTTTCTTTGGCCTGCACATTACAAACACTACTGTTAAGTACAGTGCAGCTGTGGGCTCTTTTCCTCCAGGAGGTGTGGAGCTGCGTGGGCCTCCTCTGCAGGAGGGCAGGAGGCACAGGGAAGCCCCCTGCACCAAAGCTCCCCTGGGGGCTGAATGCGTGAGCCAGAAAGGACACAGTTTTGTTTCAGCTTGAGTATTTTGGGCTGGCAGTAGGAGAAGAAAGGTCTGACAAATTTGAAAGTGGCATTAGTTTGCTCAGGATAGTTGAAAGGCAGTAAAAAGAGAACCTCATGCTGCCACTTTCAGCAACATTTCAGAGTGGAAACAGTAGGACGGTTTAGGATGTATCAGTCTGTCTGACATGCAAAGAAAATTAAACAGTGCGGGGAACACTCTGGATTGCTTGTCCTTTTGCTGTACGGGATGTTTGTTTGGACGTTATTCACTGGGCTTCCTTTGCCAACTGTTTCAGTCCCAGCTCAAAAATTACTTATGTTAGCGTTTCTTAAAGGGAATAAGAAATCAGTTTTGGATATCAAATTCTTAATTGCAAATGGTGATGCAAATGGTTGGGTGAGACTTATTGAATCGTCTAATTCTGGCTGGGTCATGAAGCTAGAATGACATGTCTACTGGAGAAAACAGCACTGAGAAACTGGTTACAAGTTAAATATTTCTTATCCGTAAATGTCATGACAAAGCTGCGGTAACATGAAGTAATCAGGTTGGGGTGTCTCTATGAGAAATTTAGAAATGTGGTTTCTGGAGCAGAGAAGAAAAAAAAAACAGGTTTAAACATTACCCTTTGTTTTTATTGCATCTGAAGAGAAAGCTGCAATTATACAGTAAAAAGTTGATTCTTTCACTTTAATTAATAGCAAAAACTGATTCATACGTCTTTGCATGTCCTGTGGTTTGTATGCCATGTGCAGTCGTCATAGTTTTTCGTCAGTGGCCTTTGATCTTTAAAACTAAAAAAATTAAATACAGTGCAGGCCAATGGAAGGTGACTGGTTTGTGAAGTCACTTTGTGGAAAAGTGGCTAATTCTCTTGACGAAGAAGGGGGCATGTTTCAGTGTCTACATAATGTCTACTGAAAAAAAAAAAGACTGAAAAACACCGTATTTGTACTGATGAACAGTGGCTGGAACGGGATTTTTAAAGTACTGCTCTGAGTTTTTAGAAACTAGGCATAAAGTAGAAAAAAATTCCAACCTGCTGCTACTTTGTTCTCTTTTCCATCCACAGACAGTCTGGAATACTTCCTTGATGTGTCGGTATTGGCAGACAGCATATACCACGTCATTTCAACCACCATTGAAATAATCAAATAAAGCATTTGATTCAGTGTCAGGTGATGGCTTGGAAAGAATCTTCTCTATGTGCAGAAGGTGCCCAAAGATAGTTTCGGGCGCATACGCAAAACCCAGACATCTGTGAAGGTTCAAGCCATAAAAAATAAAAACTGTATTTTTTTCAAGCTAATGAATCTTTTAAAGGTAGATAGGAGTCACAGAATCACTGAATAGGTGAAGTTGGACCTATGAAGTATTGTGATCAGTTCTATCTCTAATGGCTTCTCTCTTAGCATTGAGCCATGTTAGCAGAAAACTTTTGGCTTGGTTAAATTAGGTCTGCTTGTGAGCATGAGTTAAACAAGCACCAAAGCCAGTGGAAGAGAAGGGGAGGGACTGCAAAGAAGGGATGGGAGGAAGGGCAGGACCACAGCAGCCAGCGCTGCCAGCAGTGTGGCACCTACATGGTGCTGCCCTGGTGTGGCCCCACTTCAGCTCTACATTTTGTTCAGGTTCCTGTAACATTTGTCCTTCAAAGAGGCCTTCAAAATGTTCCTGTGCTGAGCAATCAGTTTGCTCCAAGTGATGGAATATCCTTATCCCATCCCACCCCCCATCCCACCCTTAATTCTTTGTCTTCAAAATAAGACAGTGAAAAATTCTGAAGAAAATAATACTCAAAAACTACAGTGAGAGCAGCACAGAGTTAAACAGCTTTAAACATATGCCTGTCATGAAATGTGCAGTGTCAGGTAACTCATAAGTCTGATGACAAACAAGGCTTTGTTAGCTTGCGTTCAGATGGGATCGCATGGTTCAACCCCTCTTGGAGGGGCTTCTTGGGTTGGAGCCCAGCTGCTGCTGCATGTGATAGAGGGATGTATTCAGCACGTGTCAAACATCTTGCATCTGAGAGCGTGGACTGACTGTGACCCAAAGGCATCTATTAAGAACAAGTGTATTGTTCATTCACTCAAAGGTAAATAGCGAGAAAGGAGGCTAACAGCAAAAGACCTGTTCATACTGAACAGGTCTCTGTTCATACTGAACATACTGAAGCCGTCTCCTTTCCTTGCTAGTTTTTCAAAGTTCTGCTCAGCTTGTCCTCCTGCCTGTGGGACACACAAACCAGTCCAAGCTGCTGCACTCTTTGTGTGATGATGTTAGGCTCTTGCCTTGGGCAGCTGCTGCCATTTGTCTGGCCTGAGGCCTTTCATGCATTGGCATCCCCTAAATCCTACATTTTGGGTTTGCCAAGGAAAAGAGCCTGGATCCAAGCAGACTGGCATTTCTTGAGTAGGTAGCTCCCCTTTTCTTTTGTTTTCCTAGAGAACCTCATGTTCCTTCTGATAGCATCTTACCTCTGTTTTGTTTCCTGTTTCTTCTGCCTTACAGCTTCTCCTGATTTAATTCTGTAGGGTCATATATGTTACCATCTCAATCTACCTACAGTATAAAACTATATAAAACTTAATCTACCTACAGTATATTTGTTCTCACCCTTGTTCTCAATAGGAGGGTTGTGGAGATAAATGTTTCCTATAATAATGCACTTTGTACAAAACAGAATGTGATTTTAAAGTCTGCTCAAAATATTATGAACAGAGGGACCTAGATAACTGAAGTCTGAATTCTTGTATTGCCTTACTTTTGGGTGCTTTAATCACATAACCTAACTTTTTCACTTTTTCAATGTAGATTTCTTTTTTTTTTTCCTAGAATATACAGTAATATATATCTAGTACTTCTCGCAATGAGAACTGTCCATAAGATTCCCAAGGTAACTGAGCAGAGATGACAAATCATTTTATCCGTTTGCTGCAAGATGGTGCTTCAGGTCTGCATTATATTGCTGAAATTGTACATAAGCTACAATACTTGAACTTCTATCTTTATGTGCTCAAGTTATTAGTTTCCACTGAATAGATGAAACCAGGGATACGTGTACACTGCCTCTGCAGTTGTCTTATCTTGTGGCTCTATAGTAGTTTCACACTGAAGTATCTACTTTCCTGGTGTTCCCATTCTCTACTTAGCATAAGCATATATGAGAGTTAGACAGTAAAGGCTCATTGTTTTTATAATATTTTCTTAGTGAAGCAGTCTCTGCTTGATTCAGTAAGACACTATTTATATTTTAGACCTCGGGCTACAAGTCATGAAAATAACCTTATGTAAGGAAGGTACTAAAGCATCTACTTACACTAAGCACTTGCTGGAGTTTATATTTGGACTCAAAAATGTTGGGCATGTGCCTCAGTGATTTCTGAACTGGGATCTTTTAACATCAACAGCATGCCTCTCAAGAGGGAGCACCAAGTGAAAATGTAAATCAGGCCATGGTTTCACAAACTGGTAAATTCGTTGTGAGGACCACCAGAACTGGATGAAAACTGCCCGATACATGACGGAAATCACTGAAATGATGCCAAGCCACTCTGCCAGTTCATATTTGTTTAAGATATGTGAAAGCCTAATTTTGCCCTCGTAGGCTCTTTCAACTAGATCAAGCATCATCTGTTCCACAGTTTGCAGAAGTGCCAGCATAAACACTGCGTCTAGTGCTTTAGCTAGTTCAAGAAAAATGCAGTTGGATGTTTTTCTCCCAGCCAGATCAGAATTTCTACTGCAGGGTAAGTTGGGAATATATAGACTGGGTAGTAATGATTGTAGAACCACAACTGTAATCATCGAGGGCTGGAGTGGGAAGCCATGGAGGCTTAATTATGACATAGATAGTAAAGAAAGTTAATTTGATGAGCTGGCTCAAACTTCTCTGTTGTTCACCGGTTTCCAGCTGGGGTTCTGTGCTGTCCTGGTGGTACACACTAACACAAGAGGCTGGATATGTAGCAAAGCCCAGGCTAATAAATCTGTCTGGCTGTTGTTTGGGCTCTACACTGGCACCATCAGAGGCAGTGGGAGGGATGCAGGGGTAAAAGGATGCTGATGAATCAGCAGGCTGACTCTTGTGGGATGAGGAAGCATCTGTGGAGCTTGAATAAAAAAAGGTGAGAAAACCAATACCATCATGGATATTTGCTCACATGAGCTTTCACACCATTGTGTTTTTTCTTTCATGTGGGTCATGGTCTGCTGCTATCACAGTAGGAGTGTTTTATAAGTCCTACTAAAAGAGAACTGTGCATGTGGAAGCTGCTGTGCAGAATTGATAGGATATTAGGTTGGAGAAGCAGAACAATCAGTACACCGAGGCATACGGTTAGGCAAAACTGGGTGAAGATATATGTTTCTTCTCTTTGATAAAGAGTGAATCTTTGTTCTGGGGAGCTCAGCTGTTAAATGACTTGCATTTTACTTCCAGGATAATGTCTATTTTTGACTGTGATGATTTCAGAATGGTTACCCTAATATACCGTAAGATGCAGGGGTTGCAAAGGCAGTGTTAAGGAATTGGTAATCCTCTCTGAATTGCAGTCCTACTGTGCCAGTGGTTAGCACAGTGCTCTTGCTTTACATTTTTTTCCTTTGTCGTATATGCTTCACTGGATTTTAAAAAATGCAGCAAAAGCTTTGAAGATGGATAACACAATTCCTTTTTCACAGCAACACAAACCTGTATTGTGGATGCAAGAGGCAATGAAGTATTCAAACAGGAAACACATTTAGTGGAAAATTGGGTGAGGGATCTGTTCAAATGCATTTCTGAGAGTTGTCCAGAGGAATGAGGATGATAATACCACAGCACTGAGATTCATATTGCCATCAGACCCCATCCTGTAGGGTCCTCTCCTGGTTTTTCACAGTGGCCGCTTGACTCAGGAGCCTCGTAATAGGTCAAATGAATTCTGAATAAAGCTATGAGAAAGTGCCTGTATTGCCAGGCAAATTTCCTGGTACTCAGCCTTCCAGTTTAGCATAGACAGCATGTGTTGGCTAAGTCAGAATCTCACAGAGAGGTCACTGAAGAGCCAAAATTATCAGAAGAATTTTTTTTTTTTATTTCTGGTTATAGTAATTTTATTCACAGTTTATTTAAAACATAACTTTAAAAAGACTGCACTTTGATTTTCAAATTCAGAGACTAAAATGAGAATGCTTGATCATTATGTCAACTTATATGAGCACGTCAATTATTAATATACATGGATCAGAGATGTAGACATAGAAAAATATATTTGTACACTGACTGAGTTATTCCCTTCTGAGTTCTTCTTGGTGGGAAATTACACAAGACATAATGAAGTCTTGGAGTGGAAATCAAATGCCAGCCTGTATGATTGGGTGTAATGGCACCAAGGGAGCCTGAAAGTATTGTCTCAATTTATCATTTCCAAGACAAGAGCCTTGCATTTTAAATGAAGCAAGGAAACGTTTAGAAGTGTTCATTCAAACAGCTCCACTTCTGCATTGGTTATCTTCCTATATCTTTGACATCTTGACTTCAAATAGCCTTTTGGTTGTGCTGACCCCCTGATAGCCAATCGTATTTCTCCAGGTAAAAAACAAACTAAAAAATCCCTTTTCCATTTTCCCCCACCCACAGCCTTCCACCAAACACAAACCACTAACTAAACCTGTTAATTTTTCCCTAAAAGTTTTGTCTGATTGAGAAACATAGAATGATGGTCAACATTAATGGCTCTATTTTTTGCCATCTGAATATATGTTCTTATGCTAATAAAATACATATCTCATTATGTCCTCCTTTTCGATGATTGTTTTCCATCCTGTGGTTTATTATAATAAGAATACTTTAATTTATTCATTCAGTTGCTATGTACTTCACCATTTCCTGTCATCCACCAAGGTGTAAAAAGTGCACTTTCATTACTGCCATTTTACCTTGCTTCCCTCCTGCATTCACTTGCACCACTATTTATGCTAAAATGAGTTATTTCGCTGAAAACTATCCACTGCTCATGCATGCATGCTTCTTTTAAATTGGTCCTGAGAAGAGCTGGGGTTGTCTGTTTCATTGATTAAAAAGTCCTGTAGAATTTGGTAGATGGCTATCTTCTATTCGTGGGCTTCTTAAAGCAGCCCATAGGATTTAAAAGGGTAATTCAATTAGTTACGTAAATACTTTTTGAACTCTCCTATGACCCATATGCTGTTTAGAGAAATTTCTATAGAGTTTGTTTAATTTCTTTTAAACTTTTATTGGTTTAACCTTATTATATTTGATGGGAATTTCCCATGAGAAGAGGAAAAAAAAAGCCCAATGAAGTATGACTTGAAAAAATACCCTCTAGTTGTATACATTCTTTGTAGAAGAAATGTAGAACTGTGTCCTTCCTTAATTGGTAACAATAAATTGACGTATCTGGCTATGTTCTCTTTGGCCTAAACTGTATTTGGAAAAAATCTGAAATTACCAATGTTTCTTAAATTATAAAACACTTACTGTATTATTGAGTGAAAAACTTTTATAAACAAAAAATTGTGTATTGTAGCAGTGCGCTATTCTCCTCTACTTCCTGAACTTCAGATTTACATCATGGTATTAAATATGCCACAATACAAACAAAAAGTACTTTGTAAGATAGAACATGATTTCAGAGTAAGTGAAAGGCAAGATAACAGTACAAATCTTAGCGCTATGCTGCTAGTAGCACTTAATTTTTCCTATACATTTCAATATAAATGTAGACATAGTTTTTTCTAAAAGTGGTGAATTTTATTGTCTTTTGCACTTTCCTCTGAAGCTCAAAGCACAGCGTTTATTCTCCTATCTGGTCTGTAGCTACTACTGACTTAAATTTAGTATGAGCTTTGGATTATACATGGGAGCGCAAAAGAAGAATTTGATTGCATTTCCCCTTAGTCTCTAGATACAAATAACACTCTTTGTCTCTTCCTGTACTGGTAACTTACATTGTACCTTAGTTGTACATTCAAGTGACATGTGAGAAAAGTATGTCTCTGAAGCTGCAAGCGCAATGTTTCCTGTTCAGATATTTCACATATATTGACTTATTTCAACCAGAGGTATCTGTAGTGCAATAGTTGGTGCTTTCCACTGATATTGATGTTACAGGATGTTGCGGTCGTATTTTAGATACCAGTATTAAAGTCCAGACAGAAGAGTATTTTTGGTTAGTTTTGCTTCCTTTTCAAGAGAACTTGTCAAGAGTTGCTGTAATTTTATCTACATCTTGGCCATTGTTCAAAGCCAGCCACTCGACTGTTCCACGTGTGTTGAAGTAAGAGTTGGATATACACATCCTAACTGGTTTGAACAGGTAGGTATGGCATTCCCAGATCAGATTTAGAATTTGCAAATACAAACCTGAGCACCAGAGTTATCACACTGATCATCAAGATTGCTTAGAGTTGGCAGGGCACTCGGCAGTTTTCTAATTCCTTATAGAAACACATCTAGAAGAGGGAAAGACACAAACATTACATTTCTTCCCTGTTTCTGTTTATGTCGAGACTCCAAACCCCATGTTTCCCAACACGCTTTTTTATGCAACACACAGACAGTATTCTGGCATACTTCACAGTCACTTCAAATAGCAGTTTTGGGCTTTGTGGCCAGTTAATTTGAAACGGAACTGAACACGTTTAGAAGTGATTTAACATCATAAAATTTTACAAAATCTACAGATGTAGGAGGATGTTAAGAATTTTAAACATGTAAGATGGTAAAAATGTAGAGTTTGGTTCCATTTCAATCCTGTACAAAACAACCTTTGTCCTTCTGTCAAAGGCTTTCTCCTTTGACAGCATTTTGCTTCTGCCACCTAAGGCTTACAGTCTGTAGTGCAGTACAACTGAGGATGCGTGCCATATTGCGTTATTTGCATTTTCAACCTCATTATTCTTGTGCGGTCGGAGAAGCTAGAAATTGAATTGGAAACCTCAAGGGCCTCTAAAGTGAAAAGTCAGCCAAAGATGCTAAGGTTATCACTATCAGCTCTGCATGCTTAATTAGAAGTTGAGTAGCAGATTATCACTTACTCTACTAGTGTCAAAACCTTCATTAGAAATGAAACTGTGATGAAGAGGAGCATGTGGCAAACGGAGTTTGTGAGCCATAACTAAGGCCTGTTTATCTGGGGCAACCACTGGAAAGAGTGAGGAGAGAGAAATGCTGTGGCTGGCATTGCAGTGGGTGAAAGAAATACTGAATTTTGAGTTGCTCTTTCTGTGGAGCTGTTGAAACTAGCCTTTTGTGGGGTGGTGTGGAGGAAGGAATAGTTTTCAAGCCATTATGCTTTTCAGTTGCTGCCATTTTCTTTTTCCTTAAAACAAAGAATTTAAAGACCAGCCAGAAACCAGAGAGTTCACTGCAGAGTTAGCGTCCAGACGCAGACAGTGAGATCTAGTGTCAAGATGAGCAATTATCTGTATCTGTGGACCATGGATGGAGATGGGTGATTTTCCTCTCTACAAGGGTGCAAAGACACTTCAAAGCCCTCATTTTACAACCTAGCTTCCCAACCCCTGCCATGCCTTGTTCGTGGCTGGCAGCCGGTGAACCAAAAATTCCATTTTACCTGTTCAAATGTGTTCCTGTCACCTTAAAAAAAACATCCTGAGCTTTAACTGCGCTCCTCGCTATTGTGAGGCTGTAGAAACACAGTATACTGAGGCCTGAAGTGGCAGAGCCTTCCCAAGCCTCAGTGAGCAAGTCATTGCGAGATGCGTGCAAAGGCTTGCAGACAGGCTGGCTCTGGTAGTTCTGATAACCACAGCATTTGCATTTTCACCCTCAACTGCTGATTTACTCCAGTGCTTTTACATCAGATAACCTATTTAAATAGAGCTAACAGACAGGTGAGGAGCAGTCACTAAGAAAGCTATAATGGCTTGGGGGGGGGGGGGAGAAGGAGATTTGTGGGTAAAGAGTTTTAAAGAAACCAGATTTTAATTAGAATCATTAACCAGTGGATGCAAGAGAGACATACTGCCAGAACAGTTTTCACTGTGTTGTTTAGCGCCCCTTTACCTATGGCAGATTTCTGGTGTATGTTAGCCTCAGCAGGAGAGTCACATTTTCTCTTAGCACAGACTGTTGTGTAGTGAAGCGATTCTGAACACACACGAAATGCCTTTTCAAAATCCTAAGTGGCTAGAGCTGGGTATCAGATATGGATATTCAAATTCAGTTCTGTTCCTAATGCTAAAGCAGCTACCAGCTTTAATGGGAACATTTTTATACATACCAAAATAGAGGGGATAAGATATTTTTTTCTTCTGAATGTAGTACAGGTGAAAAAAGGCCTTGTGGCAGTGTTGTGGTGTGCAAGTATTGGAGAACTGCGTTGTGTTGGGCGATGTAAGAAGTAATAGCCCCATTCTTTCCCTTTGTTCCATGTTCTCAAAAATCAGTCTTTCATTTGTATGAGTAATGCTGAGATTACTCTTAAGAACTATTTCCCAAAATAAGCAAGTGTGTGTTATCCAGCCTTGTTTGTGGATTACCTTTATTTATCCCCAAAGCAGAAAAGTTAAATACGCTTAGAGCTGTGGAAATCTGAAATTATAGTTTTTCTTCCCACTGATCGATTAAAGCAAGTGAACTTACTTGTTTCATAAAGAAGCCCATCTCTCTATGTTTCTGTTCCCAAAGATAGCTTTGATTACAAATGTCTCAAGAATATAAGCTAAAGTCTGTTAAGCTGCAGTGAGATTTTGTGGTCCTTTCATTTGCACCGGCATGAGGAAGCCTGAGAAAAGCAGCTCTGTACCAAGCAGGCAAAAGCCTTTATCCCAAATTAGAAACTTGGAGCTCATGTTGTACTGGTGTCTGTACAGCAGTGATGCTCTTCTTTCAGTGGGGATGGGCCACAGAGCACCTTCTGGCAGTACCTGTGACCTGATGTAGTGTCCCTCCTCACATGGCTTCCATCACAAGATCAGCTGGTAGGTTGCATCCGTCATTTTGCAATGCAGACCTTCATCTTGTCCACGTAATGGATGTGCCTCAGGCCACGTGTCAGGGAGAGGCAGAAGAGCCCCTGGGGAAGAGAGTGGCCGGGATTTGACTGATGATGCCGGAACAATTTGTCTTCCTGCAGCCCATGTCCCTGTCCATGGCTGAAGCCCCTCAGGAAAAAGAGTGACATGGAACGGTTTGTAGGTGGGGTGAATTATCTCCGCAGCCTGGATCTCGCCTGTGGTCTGTAGGGGGGTGTGCACTGTTACCTTGGGGATCATTTCTTTCTGAGGCTTTTTGAACTTTCTGGATTGGTGGTGGTGGTCAGGTGATGATGACTGGAGAATATCTGTTGCTGAACTCCTAATATGAAAGCTAAGTTCTCAGAAGTAATGTGAATAGCATCTGGTCTACTACCTGTTAATATACTGAATGCCTTGAGCAAGTTGGCAGTGCTTTTTGGTATTATTGCCAGTAGCTTGTAAAAATTGACTTGATTTTCTTTCAGAACCCTCAGAAACTATCTCCAAGAGTGTGTAGAGCCTTATGTTGTCCTCAGACTCCATCACTGGCTTCTCTCCAACTTTGAGATAATACTGAATTAGAAAAGCTAAGATGTTATGTTCTCAAGCATCCGTGAGCTCGTGAAGGAGCATAAGGATGCTCTGGTCCCAAGTGAAAGGGTAGGTAATTGCTTCATGCCCTGTAAGAGTGCGTCCAGTGGGTGCCAGGGACGTCAGCTTCTGTGGCGTGCTCCCCCCGCCCCCCCTTTTCTTTTTTTCTTACCACGTGCTGCATGGTATGTACACAGCTGTGACTACGGGCCATTTTCCTTACTCTTAACTGTGAAAGCAAGCTCTTTAATGAGACTTTAAATTAAATTCTTCCCTATCCATTGGCAAGTTTTTGAGCTTTTCCATTTAATGTAAAAGATCCCATATGTGGAGAGGAAAACATTCTCTTTGTAAATGTATTCAATATATTTTGTTATGGACTGTGTATAGATGGCCCGTAAGTTTTATTTCAACATAAACATTTTATTGTTAAGATTATGAATTTTCTTCATATAAAATATGTTAGGCAAATATTTGAGCATGTTTAAATGGATGTGTAGTGCATTTTTGGGTTCATGTACAGCAAAATTGGATTTTACAGTCGTCTTCTGAGTTGCAGTAGGTACTACTTGTGCTTCTTAATAGTGTCATATTCTTAGTGATTTGGCTTTCATACACATTAAGTAGTTACCTGGTAACATAGGTACCCCATCAATGTTCTGAGTAGCTGCACAGGGGGAAAAAAAAGGAGGCTTAGAGCTGTCAGCCTTAGAGGGCTGGGAGGGACTTCTGCAGTGAATGAAATCTTTTCTCTCATGCGTTTAAAAGACGTGATATCTCAACAGAAGGTAAGAGCTCAGTGAGTTTCTGTGGCCTGTGTTATGCAGAAGGTCAGAAAGGATTGCAGAATGATGCTTTTGACCTTAATACCAACAAATCTCTTCTCGAATATTGCTTCTTCAGAAACTTACTCTAACTTTTCCCTTCCCCTACTAAGCTTATTCCTAGGCTAGGTGCTACTGATAGTACAATACTGTGTGTCCCTTCTGTGAAGGAAAGATGACCAGTAAAAGTCCCCATCCATTTCCATTTTGTTAAAATACAACTTTCTATTAAATGCTTTCCACACAATTTATTTTAACCAGCCATACTTATGAAAGACACAGTCTAGGTCGGCTTAGGAAGAATTTCTAACTCTAGCGTTCCCTGGTTGCAAGGAAAGATGAAAGCTCCATGCCAAGTAGTTCACCAGTGCAGGAAAGGGGTAGGGTTAAGGAGCCCTATCTTTATGATCTCTTGAGCACTTCAGAGGCTTGTAGATGTTATGTCCTTGGCAGTCCTTGACTCTTTAGATATTCCCTGCACAAACATGCTGTTCTGGAGAGCTTCCACTCAGTGATAACAGCTGAGGATCCTACCAGTACTGTTCAGAGGAACAAGGCTGCAACTTGGCCTGAAATGAGGATGTTTCGGATCATTTATCCATATGTATGTTATGGATCATTCCACTGCATTAGTTAATTATGGTCTAGTGATGTAATTGGAATTCTGGAGACATGAATTAGTGTCTTCCTCAAAAAGAACCAGAGCAAAGTGACATGTTTTATTGGTTATTCCATTTAGATGTAATGTAATTTCAGGTACTGGTAGGATTATAACACTGAGGCCTAATATGATAGATTCTGTAAGTGGCTAGATTGGCTGCTTGATAAAAATTAATGCTGAGGTGGGGCCTTTCTTATTATATTTCGGTCTGAGCTAGAAAACATCCTTTCAGACTTATGACTAAAGATTCCCCAAAATGCTGGTATTACTACTTCACCAATAACTTAAACATAAACAGAGTATTTTTAACTTTGAAAAATTAAAAGGGTAGTCCAAACACCTTAAGTTTTGTTTTTTCCATTCTTTCTCTTCTTATCATGGCACATACTCTGTGAGCTCTGAATCTCTACTGGTGTAGACCCCCATGCACTTAGCATAAGAAGTAGATGTGGACCCTGCTTCAGAGAGATTCAAATTCACAGTGAACAAAACGTAGATAATTATTTCAAGGAAAATGTGTAAGAAAAATGGTCAACGTTACCACGATGATGGTAATATGCATGTCTCCAGTTAGTTCCCTTTCTACAACGTATTTAATTGTGCTTTCCCTCAAGCATGAAGCCAGGATTGATGCGAGAATATGAGTAAGTGGAAACAAAAAAAGATGAAACCTGGGAATGATGAACGCGAAGGTGCCTGGGAAAGCCAAGAACAGGGAAGCGAGTTCAGTATTTATTTTCTTTGTGTGGTTTATATCAAGTGGAGTTCTGCCTAGCTCGCAGCTGCACAAGTGACAGCCCCAGGATTCTGCGCATTGTCATCCTAAATTGGTTTCTACAGTTACAAATCCAAGAGGAAAAGTAAGCTTCTAATTGAATGTAAAGGCTTTCTGACTTGGCTCACAACTTACTCAAGGGCTGGTGAGTGCCAACTTACAGGTCATAAGAAGGAATGAGCTCTCTGTTTACAAACCTTTAAAAAAAGAGAAAAGAAAATGTGGTATCATGACTTATGTGAAACATGAAACGATATATAATCCATGGAGGTAACATTGAGATATTACCACAGTAGGTCATGCAGCAATCTGAACTCACCATACCAGCTTTATAGGTACATTATTGAGGGAAAAGATGCAGAGGTCTTTTTAACCTTAATAGCAGCAGCTGTGGTCTACTCCTAATAGTTACTGTCTTAAAGCACTGGACAGTGTAGGTAGTATTTCCAGGGTTAAAATAGCTGGCCTGAAAGAATAAGATAACGCTTCAGAAGTGAGAGTAAGAAGAAAAACAAAGTAAAAAACTTCAGCAAGTTAAAAACAAGGCTTTATGGTTTTGCTTGGTAGTACTTGAAGAATAAGGACTGATGGTAGGTTTTTAAACTTCCTCTCCCCTGCACTGAGGGGCTCCTCTGGCTGCCCGTGTCTACTGGCGAGCGCAGCTTCCCACAGCAGAGGCAGGCAACTGGCTGCTGCCGCTAGTGCTGTGGGGTGACTTTGCTGGCAGCTGCCACCCCCTGTTCCTCCCTTTCCTTCCCTACCCTTCCTGGCAGGAGCAACCTTCCTGCTTTTGGGGCAAAGGAGGCAGCATTCAGTGCTGAAGCAATTGTTGCCTTTCTGTCAGGCCAAACACTGTCTTTGGGAAAGCAGCTGGGGTCATGCTCAGTTGGTGTAAATTGAAAATAGTTATATTTTCACCTGCTTTAAAACATGATCATATTTCTGTTTTTACATGTATATTAGGAAATCCTTAAAACTTGCTGTTGCCACTATCTTCCACTGCCTGTTGTTCCTCATGGATCTCCTGACTATAAAATAAACAGACACAGGCCCAAGTGGTGGTACGCAATTGCCTGTGCTGTGTAACAGTTAGCGTGGTCTTCTGGCCCAGGCCAACTAGCACTCTCCCAGAGAACACCTAGGTGTAGTTCACAGGTTAGCACAGACCAGAGATAGTGTTTGGGTACGGATACCCTGTTTTGGGGGATGAGAACATTTAACTGTATGCTGTACCAGGTGGTCTTGAGGCCAGAAGATGGTTCCTGGCCCATTTTATTTACAAGTATAGCCATAGCCGTGGTTTTCAGTTAGTTAGTGATATGTGACACTGTAGGACTTATTCCGGTGCACCTTTCTTATGTGCCACAGTGACGTGTTTTGGTTTGGTATTGATCAGACAGTCCTGGCCTGATGTGACTCTTGCTGAAGTCACTGGTGAAATTGTCTTTATCTTTGTTGTGGAAGCAAAGTTGGACCACAATCAAAAGCTTAAAACGAAATAACATCCTCATCTGTCATGTCTGTTACTAGAAGATTTTTAAAAAATTCCAAAGGAATGTCAAGGTGTTCTTCAGCAGTCAAGTATGGGATGAAGCATACTGATCGTTAGAGACTGCTGATGTTCAGCAAAACAGCTGAAACAATGTTTTGGCTGAAAGAATGCGTCACTTAAAAGATAAGGACCAGATGTGTAAAGGTTTGTTTTTTAAGTACCTAAAGAAGCAGATTGAAAGTGAGTACAAGTGTGCCTTGCCTGCTTAAGTGTTTTTAAGGGAAAAAAACCAAAACACATGACTTCCATACTTAGTACCAGCCACTTTCTACCTCTCATAAATTTGAAGATGAGGGTTGTGTTGTCTTTCTTTTTTTATACAATCGATGCAGCGGGGTGCATGATAGGGGAGGGGATTCCTCCTTGATAGCGCAGCAGAAAAAAAATATAGTAACAACCAAATCTTTGGCCATGGTGAGAGCAGTCTTGTGTCTGGGCTCTTTGCTTCCAGCAAGAGGTGAAGCAGCAGGGACAAGAGCCATTGAGAAGGACCAGATCTAGAAAACGTTATCTCCAAGGACTGAAAGAAACAGCGCTGTTCAAAGAGAAGGTTGAAGAGGGATTTGATGATGGTCTTGAAATATGTAAAAAGCAGCTGAAAAGTGGAAGAGAGTATTTTCTCCATGTTTGTGATGACTAGAACAGATTATAGCAAGGATAGTTCAGATTAGACATTTGGAAAACTTCCTAAGAATAAGAATAATAGAGCAACGGAATAGCTTGCTCAAGAAAGCTGTGGAGTTGTCATTGCAGGTTGTCTTTAAGATTAGAGTAGAAAACATCTGTCAGAAATAGCATAGGTGTGGATACAGTCACCTGTGATCAGGAAACTTGGATCTTTTGGTGCAGAGAAGATTCTTTTTTTGGGCCATGTTTTCACCATACAAAATAAATAGGTTCTATCTATAGAAACTGAAACTGTTATTCCTGTACTGAAGTGACTGGAATATGAAACTATAACTGAGGGAAACTTGTGTTTAAAAATAATATTATTACAGTTTTTATTTGGCTTTGAGTGGTTTTACACTGTGGCTGTCTACACAGAATGATTTAGATGATGCAGATAATTGCAAATGGAGTTTTCTGCAAACTTTTGGCAAATCCATTCATTCACTGTGAGTGGATTTTGCTGCTGAAAGGTTTTTCCATCTGCAAAGGGAGTTTATGATGAAAGCTTTTCTGTGTGAAGGAGTTTCTGCAGAGATGCTGCTCTATTTTTTTCTGTTTCGGGAAAGCTCTGCACAAAAGGTGTCTTCTGACAGTGAATTCATTGTGAATGCAATATACATCACAATTTCAGCAGATAAATCATTCTGGATCAGGAAGGTAATGGCAGTTCCAGTGGATGGCAAGGTGTTCATATATGAATAGCATTTTGACACACTTGTAGTGCTCCTTCTCGAGTTATTTTTTCAGTCAGCCACCTCTGATTGCCTCCACCGTTCTTTACAGTTTGCATCAGCACACTTCTACCCTCATACTCTTCATGTGCTGTTGTTCTCTCCTCGCCTTTATTCCTTTTCCATGCCCGCAGTGTAGTAGGCCCTATGTCACTGGCATCCCAGATGCCACAACGTCCCCCCTCTCCCAGCGTTTCCTCTGAACACTTTCAGGAACCGTAATTCCAGCACTGGAATCTCGCAGCGCAAATCTCAGCCTCACTGGATCAAGCTGCAGAAAGACATGCCCAAGAGGAAGGAGACCTATCTAGTTTGTTCTGACACTTTGAAGTCCTAGAGGGCTCACTTGGAGATTCACTGGTTAATTGTCAGTGGCTCAGGAGCGGAAATACTTAATAGCAGAAAAACTAGTGATTACGTGTGTTCCTGTTCCTAACGAGCGCACTGACAAATAAATGTTTGGTTGTCCAATCATGAAAACTAAATATTTTACTTTTTGAGATGTGACATATTTGGTAAAGGAGCCAATATGGAAGAAATCTGTTTTTCAGTCTTGGAAGGCAGATTTTTGGAAAAGTGTTTTTAAAGGGCAGCAGATACTTAGAGGTGCTTCTGAAGTTCAAGACCTAGAGGAAAGAAGTTCAAGACCTAGAGTAAACCTGCATGTGCAGCTAAGAACACAAGTGAAAGCCTTGTGATTTTCCGCAAGTCTCCAGAGAAGCCCGTTATCTGTTGTATACTGTAGTATTAAACTAATTTGTACGTGATGAAGGATGTTCATACTACCCAGCTTCTGAAGTTCTCAATATATGGAGAAGCTGAACAACTACAGGAATCTGCTTAGAGCACGAACCTAATATAGCTGCTCCCAGTTGTCTTTTAGAGGAGTCTGTCTCCCTCCATCAACTGTTTAAGAAGCTAGGGATACTGTTTTTGTGGGCAACTAAATGAGGTTCCTGTAGTTTGGCATTATATATATACCTAATTGTTTTCTATGCATTTCCTTTCACTGGAGATGACATAAATGTGAATTTATGTGCAGATCTGAGAAGAGGGAAGAAAGTTAATTGATTTCAGCATTTGGCACTTTAATTATTTGTAACTGCTGTCAGAACTGCCCTTCTAAAAGGAGCCTGATGTTGCTTTTGCTGTGGGCGCCTTTGTGACTTAGAGCAGATTTGTCCTGGGCCAGGGCCCTCCTTTAGTTATATATACAGCCCTTGCCCAAATAGCACTTTCACCCGTTTAAACTCAGATGCTACAGTGAATTGTGGGAGTTGGGCAAATTCACTAAAAGACTGATGTTCAAGTAGTTGCCAGGCCCAGCCTAGTACTATGCTGTACCTGCTGTTTCAAATCTAAGGCATTCCCAAACCAACATGTTATCAATTTTAATGACAATTTTCATAAATAATATTCTTTACAATTTGTATTTAGAATAACTGCCTCTAAACAGTGTCTCCACTGTCTTTTGCGGCATTACTCATTATGTGAATGCTTTGTTCTTTTCCTACACTCTTTTCAGAATGTAAATTAATTTAGATTATTATAATTGTTTGCCTTATATTCTGCCAATTAAGAAGAAAGATGAAATAGTAGTACTGTTTTGCAAGTGACAGTCAGATATGTTGCACTGCCTTAGGTTGTACTTCTGTTTATTTTCCTGATTTTCTTTGAATACAGTTTCACATTTCTCTTTCTTTTCTCCTCTTTTATCTTGAGGGAGTTTGTCAGCAGAAAATTTTAATGTAATTATTAATGCATCATGTTCTTTCTATGGGATGCCTTTCTTGCTACAAAGCCCTTTGATAGGTTCCCATTGGTGTTTCTGGCTGACGTCTTCCTGGCCATGGAGTTTTCCAACCCATATCCCGGTCATGTTATTGAAGAGAAGATGTATAACACCATCTTTTCACTAAAAGATGGTCCTTCCATGTCAGCTTTAATTTGGCCTGACTGGTGAACGTGAAATGCTGTCTGTTCTCCCATGCAATATGATAAAAAGTCATAGGTCTTCTGCAAACTGTGAGTTAGAACAGCGTTTCTAAGTAGCCAAGTGGTAGCCACACCGTCGTGGCATAGTTACGACTTACTAGGTGCACTCCACATCAGAGCCAGGCTCTTATGAAGCAAAAATTGCATCTGCTAATGAAGCAAAGACCGCATCATTGCATTAGGCAGAACCAAAGCTGTATCAAATACTAACAGTTACTGCATAACAGGAAATGTGTTGGCGCATCACCACCTGGAGATAAGTTGGTGTGTTAAGCAGCAGTTGTTGCAAAACAGAAATAACTTCTGGATCCAGTTCATGCACTTTCTAGTTCAGTGTCCTGTTTATAACCAGCAGCTTGCAGCTTCTGAGGAAATGCAAGAAATTCTGTGGAGGCTCGCATAAGAAAATCTTCTGACTGCTAGTACAGAACTGCTTGTTTCATTTTATCTGGGACTTTTGAGTAAAGAGCAAGCAGTGCATCAGCTGGGCCCGTCAAGCAGATACAATGTCTTCATGAGTGAGACGTGGTTACATGCTGTGACTATTGTCCAACAGGCCATGGCAAGGAAAGAAATACCCTGCAGAAAGAAAGGAAATACTTTGCATGTGAGGCCTTGGTGAAGTTGAGGTGGCATTTACTGTCTGGATTTAGGACCAAGATCTGCCATTTCAGTTGCTCAATGTTAGAGAACACGTTAAGCTGTGAAATTTGAGGACTTAAATACCTTCCAGGCCACTCTCTTTATTCTTCTTTTCTTATGGCTTAACCTTCATTATTCAATATTCTAGTCCACACTGGATTTTCAGTAAAGAGATTAGCAACAATTTTGATAAAAATGTCGGAAAATAGTGGTGAAACTATTTCGCTTAGTGAAACAAAAAACTTCATTTTGGAAGAAACATATTTTTACAAACAAAAATAAAGTCCCAAACCCTTTGTCTGAAGGACTTCTGCAGCTGTAGCCATTTGTAGTAGAACAATGTTTGTGATGAATGCTGGAGTATATCAACAATATGTATTGCAGTCTGTGCTATCTTATACATGTGGACAACTCCAGTCAAATTGAAGAAAAAAAATGTAGATGTGGATGATGCAATCTCGAAAAACTTTAGGAGATTTTTTACAGAAGCAGAAACTAGCAAAAAGACAACCCATGATAGTTAAAATGTGGAATGTATCACAAGACAAGTCGGATGTTACAGACAGTGAACACAGAATGTGTGGCTAACATTTGTTTTTCTGATAAATGCTTTCCATTATTCACTAGGGCTGTGCAGAAGATGAGTATTTCTGTCACCTTCCCATGTCTTGCCAGGCTTGTGTTTGTCTTCTTTTGCTGCTTAAGTTGAATAGGTCTCTGCCTCGGCCTCATGTAGGCATGTGTGTGTCCTGAGGCTCCTGGGGAGCAATCGCACGTAACCGCTCCTTTGCCTTCACAGACTTGAACAGTAGAAGTAAACTCACACTCTCTGCTCCTCTTGACCTCTCCAGGGGGTACAAAGCATCCCAATGGGTGGAGAAAGGGATAAAGATATGCTCTTCGCTCACTCTCTTGACAGATGCTGCAGCCCACTGGGAAGGATTGATTCTGTGGGAGGTAAGATGCACCCCATAAAATGTCCTGCACATGCTCCCCAGTCCTTGCCTCTGCACTCACTTCCTAGGTTAGTGGGATTCAGAGCCATCTGCATAGCATTGCAAAGCTTTTACTGGTATGAGCCAAAAGCACTGATACCAACAGTGAATGTCATCTATTGTATCAGTGAAACAGTGCCTCACTAATTACACAGCACTCAAAATCATTATTTTTATTAATTCTAACTGATTATTAAAAGCATTAGTATTTGCTGTTTTTTTAAATCAGGTTGTTTTGTTTTCAGTCAACATTTACAAAGAGCACCCATTGTGATATAATGGGTTGCCTTTCTAAAAATAAAGTAGGATGGTAGTGAGAAAAGGCCTACCTTGTTTTTGGAGCTGAAGTGTACAGCACTTGAAGTTACAGTACTTGGAAAGAAAATTGATTCCTACATATCAACCTATGAATTGTCTCAAACATATTTGCTTTAGTTGGCTTGAGCACAATATATTATTAACAGTATTTAATACAGATTTCTAGGTATTTAGATGGTTAACATGCAGTAGCTTTAGATGCTACTGAAATCATGTAGAAACCATTCGAAATTGGGCTCTTTTATTATTGTGAAAGTGGACATTGTACTAAACCTTGAAAGACAGAAGAATGAATTTTAAAAAAGACTAAGAGAAGGAAAAACAGATTCAGAGGGAGGTAGAAAGCCAGCTATTAATCCTGTTTGTGGGCTTGGCTGCAGTTGGGCTAGCCATGTGGCTTAGGGAAGCAGGATTTGGCACTGGGAAGCTGTAATGCTGGAGAAGAGATAGGGACAGAAAGATGCAGTATGCAACAGCTAAATTAGCCACTGCAGAGACACTGGAATATAGAAAGGGGAGTTCGCTCTAGTATTATGATGCAAGAATATTGGGAATACTGGCTCCATTGTTGTGAGAGAGACTGAGAACTGAGAGAGTTCGGAAGAGGGGATTAAGAATAATTAATGAGTGCTAAAAAAAAAAAGGGCTAAATATCTGTAGTTTGGCTAAGTGGTGACTAATATGGCCTGAGGGATAGAACAGCCCACAAATATTTGAGGGCTGTAACTCCCTAAAAGAGGGAGATAAACATTATTATTTAGCATAAAGTATGAGTTGGAGCTATCAGTCAGTGGAGAAAATAAAATAAAGAAAAGCTTAATTTGAATATCGGGAAAGATTTCCTAAAAGAGAGTTGTGTTATTACTCCATGGAATAATCATACCAAAGAAGTGTGGGAGCCTGACTTTTCAGCATATTGAAGGCTTGGCTGGAAAAATACCAGAAATGCACAACTGAAAAAGTCTTAGTCCTACCAAGAGAGAAGAGAGTAGGTGGCATTATTGTTGGTCTACCACTCCGAGATTCGCTGAAGGCATAAAATATTCCTAGACCTGGTTTTCTTCCCTAATGTTTTATTTTTTTCTGAGAAATCAGTTAAAATTTCGCAGTACATCAGCAGCTATACATGTATAGATGTAGCTGCTCCAGGAAGGACGACCCCCTTGCACCAATACAGGCTGGGGCTGGACTGCCTGGGGCAGCTCTGTGGAGAAGGACCTGGGGTCATGTTATGCAGGGAGTTGGGCATGAGCCCTCAGCGTGCCCTAGCAGCAAAGAAGGGCAACAGCATCCCAGGCTGCACTAACTGGAGGAGCGTAGCCAGCAGATTGAGAGAAACAATTATCCCCCTCCACTCAGCCCTCATCAGACCATTTCTAGATAGGGTGTCCAGTTTTGGGCTCCCCAGTGCAACAAAGACATTTATAAACTGGAGTGAGCGCATCAGAGGGCCACCAGTGTGGTTGGGGCTGGAGCATCTGTCCTGTGAGGAGAGGCTAGGGAAGCTGGGCTTGATCAGCCTGCAGAAAGGGAGGAATCCCAACAGCAGCCTTCCCATCCTGAGGAAAAGGTCATCAAGACAGTGCCAGGCTCTTCACAGCACTGCATGGCAGGGGGACAAGAGACAATGGGCATAAGCTGAAATGAGAGAGATCCAGATGAGGTATAAGGAAAAGCTTTTTCATCCTGAGGACAGCCAGGCAATGGAACAGGCTGCCCAGAGAGGCTGTGCGGTCTGTGTCCTTGGAAGGTTTCAAGGCCTAGCTGGATAAAACCCTGAGTTGAGTCTGACTCCAGAGGTGACCCTGTTTTGAGCAGAGTTTTAGACTAGGAACCGTCCTTCCGACCTGAATTATCCTGTGCAGTGTAAGTCCGGCTCTGCAGAGCCTATGATGAACATCAGAGAACCTTCAGTAGTTTTTATTAGAACAGTTTTTTCCTGTTTGTCTTACAAAAAAGTATGAGACGATGAACAAGCTCAGGAAGGTGAAGGGCATTATTGCTTTTCTAAATATCAGTAAGCATTACCAGCAGCTTGCACATCTAGCAACAGATACAGTAACAATATCTTTTCTTCTGTTGATTAGATGTTCATATTCTTAGTTTGAGCAGAACCTGTGTCATTGGGCTACACTGATACATTTTTTCCTGGGGAAGAAGGGAGCCTCAGAGAAATTATAAACAGCATCAAATCCTTGAGACAGTTCTGTCTATCTAAGGCACAGTTGCTTCTGAGGAGTGTGTGGCTTACATCTTTGGAAGAGAGCGTTTCCCCGCTATCCTGATGCTCCCTTAAGGAGTTGTTCCTGACCATGCTTTCACCTGTGTCCCCTTTGTGCTGGTGATGCTACTGGCAATGCCTTTCTTCTGAATGGACTGTGGCGTGCTTGTTGTGTGCGCAGTAAGTGATGTGGTACTACTGGGAGCTTACACAAATACCACGACTGTAGATTACCTATCACCTATCTAGTGAGGTGCTGCAGTGTTGCTTCATGTGTCTTGGCTGGTAGCAGATCATCCTTAGATTGCTCCGACATTCTGCATCTTGTGCAGTCATTGATGCCAAGGTCAAGTGAGGTAAAATACTTGATTTTTATTCAGGTGTAAATAGTTAACGAGGTTGCAAGGTAAGGAAAAATCAGGCCTCAAGTCCTCAGCCCTCTATAGTGTATCATCAGCCCTGAGCAGACATCAGCATTATTTGGATAAGGAGGAGGCATGCAACAGTGTTTTTAAAATCTCAGGAGAGTTTTTGCAAACGCACTTAGATCAAATTGTAGTTTGAGAAATGAAATGGAAAGACGTGCTATGGCTACAGCTGGGAGAATATTAATGGGGGGAAGTTTAAAAAAAAAAAAAAAAAGCGCCAAGGTGGCACAGAAAAAAAGCAGAGAGGCAGGATGTCAGCCCTCACTCCACTTCTGGCTACACGTTTCTGATTTCATGCCACAGTTCACTGACTCTTCTCCCCCTTCTTTCCCCATATTACGTTGATGCAACTGTTTGTGGGCCTGTGTTGTAAACTCGATCACTGGTAGGCTAAAAAGACAGCTATTCTGGGGTGTGCTTCTAAGGATCCTCTCTACAGAATGGCTGTACAAGCAGTAACCCCATCAGGCAGCAGAGGGGCAAATGTGATTCGGCTTTGCTCTATGTAAACTATACTTAGCAAATTTCATTACAGAAGTAAAAAGTACACTGTGTGCCTGTGTGTATATAAAAACAGTATATATTTTAAAGGCCTCTTCAGCTGCTCTGCCTGGGATTTCTTGAGCTCCAGGTTAATTGCAGACCCAGCAAATGTTTCCATCTCTTTCTCTCCCTCTCTGAGTTACACCCATGCTGTCTGTCTCACTCTTTCACAGCCGAGCTCACATGCGGGTGGAGAGCGGAGAAGGAAGAAACAGATGCAGGTTCTTTAAGAAAGCTGCAGTGACAAGCTTGCAACGGGCTATTCGAAACCTGTTGTAGATGAGAAACATACTGCTCGAGCAGGTACTGTAAGGGCTGTGAAGTTCCTGTGGCGTTCAGTCGAGCCGCCTGCTTGGGATGAAGTCAGTTTGGCAGTGTTAGTGAGCCCGGGGAGCCGTGGCTCTTCCACTCCTTCGGGGTTTGCACCATCCCTGTGGATTTTTGGACCTTTATGACTGTCTTTCTTCACCTCTGTGGCATTGCACTTCTGTGATAAAGCTGCAGCTGTGCCAGGAACATCTGGGCAAAACATTCTATTATCAGACATGAAGAAAGCTTTCTTGCATTTGATTATCTAGCTGTAACATAGTAATAATAATGGCAGATTGGAAGGCAACGTAAGTAATGTGATTATAGCTGTTTTGGATGGTGACTCAGAAGAGTTTTATTACTTTCTTGGCTTCTTTTGTATCTTTCAATATGCCCATTCTTAAAGTATAATCAAAACAATATGTCTCCTTGGTTTATACATTAGTATAATATTTATACATCACGCTATGAGAAGTTCCTACTATTGAGATATGCAGATGTTTTTTCATGAAGGGAGGGCTTAATAATACATATGAAAAACGTGTCTTTCTCTTTTCTCTTGTTGAATCAGCATAGTGAGAACTGAATGGATCAAAACCAGTAAAGTATTACATGGCCTTTCATAATAAACAGTGTTATTTTCATTTGCTATATTTATTTTTATTTTGAATAGCTAACCTAACCTTCATCCTTTTATCTTTTTTTTTGTTATTTTTTGAACGTCATTTGTTGATTAGGAGATTTTTAGTTTCATATCTAAAGAGGGAATTTCATACTAATTCAGGAGAAAGAGTAGGATAAATTTCAAGCTTTCCATGAACCAGCTGGTATGAAATCAAACAGCAATATATGGAGTGACACCAGTTTAACTTTCCTGAAAATTTGCCACAGATGTATTGTGCACGGTTATATGTTAGTGCCTACAATATGTGGGTTTTTTTTTTTTCTCCTAAAGTTTACAAAATGTCTCTGTGATGTTACATTTCTGGATACAATAGGGCCTTCCTGCCTATATGCCTGAGCAGCCTTGGGAGAAGCAGGTAGTGGTTATTGGGGTAAAGCTCCAAACACCTGGTTAATGTCCACGGAATTCTTTGGTTAATTCTGATCAGGTTTAGTAACTATAGCTATATAAACAATTTTTCTTTTTGATTTGGCAGCAGAACTGAAAAGAACAAAATTCTGTTTTGAGGTGAATCGTTCTTTAAAATCCAATATAGAAGATTTCATTTCTCTTTCCATGTATGATAAAGCTTAATGAAAGTTGTATATGTGGTTTTAAGGCACTGAAATGTTTCACTGGACTTTTCGAAATTCTAGTGCACCTGTTCCGCCTTCACGTTTTCAGTGACCAAAGCTATTAGCCAAATTCTGTGTTTTGCTTGGCTAGCTATTTGTCCAAAAGGTGAAAATCTTCCAGCTTCTGGCAAATGTCTTGTGCTCAGAAGTTTCAAGTTCCAAGTTGTTGACTGAGAAGTAAAAACAAATCAACACAGTAAGTGAAATAAAAGAACCCCTAACCTGGAAGCTTAAGAAATCAAAGACTGTTTCCCCATCCTGTGTTACCTGTCCATGTTAGTAGAGAGACATGGTAGAGGGAGTGTGGTAGTTCTCTGCACCAGCAACTCAGGGCAGCCCTGTAGCGCTCACAGGCTAAGCTGGGGTAGTGGCTAATGAGCCACTTGGTCCACCACAACCTCAGGGGACGTCCCCTTTCTAGAGTTCAGCTAAATTGTATGTAGATTGCTGCTGTTCACACATTAGCTTTTGAACAGAAAAGTGCTCCTTTTTCAAGGACTAGGCACTTGTCTCCTGCCTCCCCAGTAGTTTGTCTTCCTGCCCCAAAGAATTCAGACCAGTGTTAGTGGATAGTGCTTGTGAACAGCACACACTGCTGCCCTCACCCCCAAGCTCGCCATTTGTAAGGAAAGACCTATTTTTCCCCTTTGCTTTGGAATGGTGTAGACATTTTGTAGGCTTAATCTGTTTGCTGCTTTCCTCCTCTAATTCAACCTGCAAGGATTTATGTAACCGATATTATTACAGACTAATTTAAACAAATAATCTTCAAATGGTCCCACATACTTATTTCTACCTCCTTTGCTCGTGGCAATGTGACAGACGGTGTTCAAGCATCCAGAATAACTGTGCTTGCTTCCTCTTATGTAAGATGACTCCTTAAAATAGACAGAGATTTTTTTGTTGTTGCTTTTTCTTTCCATCCAGCCTCAGAGTATCACAGTATTGTCATCATGTAAGCCAGTGTGACTGCCCTTCTGGTTGTGCTGTAATGTTATTTATGCTTGATGAAAAAGAACATGAAAATAAGCCTTGTTTTTGTAATTCCACCTTTTCTTGTGGCATCACATAGAGAGAGGGCGGTGGCAAAGTCATATGCCCTGCATTTATATGCCTTTAATTCCAAAATGCGCTGTTCTCAAAGTTGCCCTGACAGTAGCTTATCTGTGGCAGCCAGCTTCTGTGGGCTGGAGAGCCATTTTTACCCCCAGCCTGGTTCAAGGGCTGATGCAGTTCAGCCATGTGGGAAAAAAATATGCATCTAGCTTAGTAAATTATGATAGAGTAGCCCTGTCTTGCCCTCCTAACACACACAGTGGTACCCCCAATTTGGCTGCGCGTCCCACCAGTCATGTTTCCGGGAAGCTCTGTGACAGCTCTGTCTTGTTCACCAGCTGGTTGTCTTCTGTTCTAACATAAGAGCTTTCTGTAATCTTCTCCTCCAGGATGTTGAGTATTTTCTGCTTCTACTTCCGTCAGCAGCAACAGAGGGCGTGCATCATGGTGTGCAGTCAGGTCCACAGAGAGGAATCACTTGAGTAACTCAAAAAGTGCCTCTTCTTGTAAGTTACCCAGCTCCTTAAGGTCCTGTTGGTCTGAGTGAGAGCTAAAGGCATTCAGCACACATTACAAGAAAGGCATAGGTCCTTGCACACCTGAGCTTGCTCAGCAAATTTAGCATACATTCAGAAACAAGTAAATCTAAGATTGGCCTCAGTGAGCTTCAGAGCACGATCTTATCTCCTGAGATTCATTGAAACTGCTCCTCATGTTATTGATTTGCATTTAATGTGATCAGAGTGTGTCTCCATGCAGTGTTAGAGATGTGAAGAACAACCTCACAACCACAATCAGGCCTCACTGATACACTGCTTCTCCTGGTATGAAATGCTGTCCAATTATTGGTCACATAGTCTATGGCTTTTCTGTACATATCTTCATTTTCAGAGGTAGATATCTAGAATAGAAAACAAATTCAACAGGGAATATAAATGCACTCTAGCCTAGAGCACAGATGGCAAATGAAAGTCTAACTTAGTGCAGTGGGCGGGAGCTAATAATAGAGTAAGGACTGTAACGTCACCTCTGAATGGCCGTCAGTATGTTAGTGATGAGCTTAATGCATTTATTCTAAATGCTGTGTTTCTACTGTTATTTGATTAAATGAGTTAACGGGGGAATAAACAAAGCAAAAAGAGGGTAGCGTGACATATATGCAAAATAGATTACAAGAGCATATAACGAAAGAAAAAAGAAGTTGGTGATATTGATGACTGTGAAGGAGAGAGATCTGTGAGCTGGTAGCTCCATGTGGCACAGTGCTGTGCTACTGCAGCTCAGGTCTGGAGCACTGTGTCACGTTGGCCCAAGCTAACATGGCCCTCAGCTGACTCCCCAGCCCCTCTTCTGGGCTCCACAATAGTTATGTTCCTTGGTTTATGCATGCAGAATTGGTGCGGATGTTGAGCTGTTCAGGGGAAAGAGAGCTGGCTGTATTTTGCATGTGTGGGTGTGTGTTCAGATATATGTAGTACAGCCATTTTTGTTGAGGGCATCATCTCTTCTTACTCAAACAATTACATCAGTACAGCTGCTCTTGTGTAATTGCAATGTTATCAGTAAGTGGTACTTTATAGTGATATACCCTATTCCCCTTGCTGTTTGAGAAGAAACTGTACCAGAAGAGATATGTTTACGCTAAAAAGGTAATTTGCCTTAACCATACTGCTGAAATTACAGTGATATAACTCTTACGTTTAGACAGGGACAAAAAATATTTATTCATATGGCATAACTTCAGGCTGTCTGTCTGTGTCGACTTTACAGTGCTTTTGCTACAGTTACTGCTTTCACATCTAAGCACCATATCAGGAAGAAGAGTAAAATTCATATTTAGAAATCTGATGAACTATTTCTTGGGGGGTAGGAAGGTTGTATTATCAGCTACTTTAAGCTAAAGTACTTTTTTCCTCCCATTTTTCTAGCTTGCTGAGTGGTAACATACATTCTGGAAGGACTATTTGAATGAGGCTACTTCAGTGAGTTATATAATGCCCACAGTTTGTGGTGACGTTGTAAGTGGACAAAACAGAAGGAAGATTTACTAAAAATAAACATGGTTCTGAGAGCTTGGGAGGCTGTATGGCTGCATGCAAAGCTGTTCATAGGAGTCCCCCCTGCTGCCCTGTTAGCCTCACTCTTCACTGTGAATCTGTTATGTCCTCTGAAAGCCAAATGATTGGTTTTAAAGCTGGCTATGTTAGAGGGTGCAGAGTGCTTTTTTGGTCATGAGAAGGGAAAGTGCTGTGATATGCTGCTATGTGCAAACAGTCTTTTAGGAAGGACTGATTGCAATCTGTATTTGCTAGACATTTGAACACGGAAGAATCTAGGTGGGAGGATGAAGGGAGAGTCTGCCAGGAGCTCTGCAGAGAGAACTGCATGGTTTTGTTTTGAGCCCAGAAGGCCTAAGCTGATAAAGCTAGGCAGCTTAGATAAGTCTCAAACGGATCAATAGCTTACAGGTAGAATGAACTTTTCATTTTGATCTGAAGCTTCAACAGAGGAATGTTTTACTTTAGATGAATTGGAGAGTTCCTTTATACAAGGAGGCAGCCCTAGAGGTGCCAGATCATAGTTGGATTCTTTCACTTTAGCTACACTACCCACTCAATAAGCTTTCAGGCCTCTCTTGTTTAAATCAAATAAAAATATTTGGAGTGAGTGCAGAATTTTGTGATATGGGAAACTGAATTCCAAGTTTTATTTTCTGGCTAGGCATTGTGTAAAGGTGTTTATGATGGCTTAAAATCACTAATATGTCAGGCGTCTCAAGGGTGATCAGGTTTGCAGAATGGAAAACAAAGGCTTCTCTCGCAGCAAAGGATGGGATGCGGGAATACTGGACTGCTTGTGGCCTCACTGCAGATTGCGGCAGGAGAGCAAAAGGAACAATTTCCTATCCGTCTGTTACCTTCTGATCTGGAAAGCACAGTATACACACAGTCTGACTGTATGAAGGACTTGCTTTTCCAGATATGCAACAACCCAGGCTGAAGGGTTTTAAGATACACAATCACTTTTCTCAAAAAGATGGGAGAAGACACATCGCATATACTTTTCATCCAAGAAGTGTAATTCGCTCATATGAAATGGGAAATGCTTTATTATATGGAGAACAAACAATCCTAGTTTGGGATGGGTTTTGGGGACCCTCCCCAGGGCCACACTGCTTTCTTGTACAAGTATATACCAGGCCTTCCTCCATAAAGCCCTTATTGTGAAGAATGTTCTAAAAAGATGAACCTACATTTCTGATAGGAACTGTGGTGAGAGAAGATTGACTAGGAAGTCCTATCCATGGAAAGATGAGGCAACCAGGGCTTAGAAGATGAGCAATTCTGGAAGAAAACAGCATCCATCTGCTCTTTGTAAATAGGAAGAAAAGAATGCTTCACTTTTAAAGGTCAACAGTAACACACATTTTGCAAAATCGGATTGACTTTTTGAGATAATCTTATAAAAGCGTTAAGCTATTTGCATCATAGCATCTTTAGTGGTGGATTTCTCAAGAGTAAGCTGCCACATCATCCACCCTGTTGTGGGATGCACAATAAGTCTTTGATCAGTAAATAGCTTGCTCATTCAAAACCAAAAGAGGTTGGGTGCAACAGAAATACAAGGCTATGTGTGCTGTGGAAGCGTAGTAAATGATAGGGTGACTTTCCCTTGGACACCAGCCACTGTCCTTCATTCACATCACTCGTTAGGAACTGACGTGATGCAAAAGCTGTTCGCTGACTTTCTCCCATGTTTCTCTGCTTTGAGGCAGTTCATATTGTTCCTGGTAGGACCAAGGTTTTGCTTTGATTGTGTTGCAGTAGTGCACAAAGACATCTGTCAGATTTGGAATTGTATCTCATTCTGTTAAACAGCACTTCACAACAGTGTGAAGTTAAGCAATAGTATTTGATCAGAAGCCTTGAATGGGATGCCTAGCCAATGTCCAGCTGTGTGCTTACTAGCCGAAGAAACAAGAGCAGACCTCTAATTTGCAAAAATTTAGCAAGAGTGTTTCTAGCTGTGACATTGCAGAGATGTTATTTCTTATGTGCACCTTTAGAGGTGATATGTCTCTCCCTGTCTGTGTCTTGCTTTTACCACCTGTACATTTTTATCTTCTAGTTCAGGGGCTGACGTTTACGGAACGAATCACTGTGCTCTCTTAATTGCAGAGGGCGTGATTTAGCTCCACTGAATTCCAGGTTTCTGCTGATACAATTCCATTCAAAGCAATAGGGATTTACAGTTGTAAAACAGGAGTATCACAGTACTGATTGTCCCAGGTGCTGTCTTTCTTGTGTTCTCCTCTTGTCTATCTGGTATAAAAGTAATCTGTAGTAAGAAATACTATTTTTTCTTATACTTAGGATGACACATGACAAGGGGCAGATTGCAGTTGTTTGTTACAGTGTTACAGAGAAGGGATACGGTAGCGTCTGACTGCCGGCTGTCCTGCCTCTTACTTCCAGTGCTCAAAAGCTTTTCCTATACAGCAGATCAGAGGACAGCATAAAATGTCCTGTAGAACTGTATAGGTGTACTTTGGCAACTGTTCTATTTGGTCTTACTAGGAGTTTCTGAGGTAGGTGCCCAAAGAAAGACGTATTAGAAATATTTTCCAAGTCCAACAGAAAACGCTCTCCACAAGATTCTTAACCTGACATGCTGGTTTCCCATCTATGGGATATTTATCATGAGGGAGGTGGGTGAACCTATTTAACAGACCTTCTCCTCAAAGAAAGACCTTCAGAAAGAAGTGATTCTGCTTTGATCAAGGCAATGCAGCGGCCTGATCTTTTTTATTAGAAAGCGCCATTAATATGTGAGGGACCTCTTGCTGGAGTAATCTTGTTCTTGGTTTTCCAAGCGTTCTCTCAGTTGTCATCTGCCATCCAGTTGTGGACAACAGAAACAAAGAGGTAGAGGTAATTTTTATCCTACTGTTTGCTTTGAGGATGAGGTGCAAGATTTTTAGAAGAATATGTTTTGTACCAAGATGCAGCAACATGGGAGATGTGCCTTTTGGTAGGGCTGCACCAAACAGGAGGTGCTGTGGGTCAGGAACCTATGGGTCCTGAGAGAGGGAGGAACTACAAGACCCTACAGCAGAGAGACCCAGCTTTCCAGGAGGAAAATCTTCAGCTGTAGACATCTCTGGGAAAGCTTAGGGTGTTTAGTGAGCACGATTTGTCTTATGAAAGACGAGGAATAGAAAGTTTATCATGCCCCTAACCCTTGAAATGAGAATGGTGGAGAAAGACAATAGAATGGCAAGAGGAAATACCAGAATTATGACTGAATCTCCCTAGTTGGGAAATGAGCTTTCGTTCTGGCTGCACCAACTGAAACATTCATGCCTAATTCTTGTTAGAGCAAACTGCAATCTTCCAGCCACAACAAAGTCTGTGTCCAAAAAGAAAGAAGACGATTAATTTTCTATTCATCTTAATAGGGAGAAGATTTTTCTGGCAACTATTGCTGCTTGGATTTGTCATGCCCATGAAGGGCCCAGTAGGATCCAGAGAGTGCAGTGACTTTGAAGATCTGAAAGAGCAGACCAGCCTCATGCTAATTCCTCTGATTTCCCCCTTGCTTCTCATCAGTTTCAGCTGTATTGTATCAATATTGAACACAAGTTACTGGCACTTTATTCAGGTGGAACAGAGATGTGCATATGGATATTATCAACAGATCAGCAGAGGCCTGAGTTCCAAATGAAATCAAATGGCAAAGCAATTGTTGGGTCTTGTTTTGCATATGACAAGATGCATTTAAAGGAACTCTTTTGATCTAAAATTATGAACCATCGTGACTAACTTATTTTTCCAGTTCTTTAGAGGTATTAAAAAAATTGCTTCTGTTATGAAACAAAAATACTTGTCAAATACCTTTTTAATTTATCAATATACCAACTCTATGAGAATTGCCCTCAGAACTGAAAATTAATTAGTTTTCACCAAAATTTCTACTGGTAATAAGCAAAAAGCTGCAGATTAAAGGCTTTTCCTCTTACAAATTCTGCCTGTTAGTGTCTATGTTACACCTCTCTACAGTTCACTTCTTTCCAGCAATGACTTACTACTTAGTGCGACGCATCTAATTTCATGTTGTTTTTCATTTCACTTATGTGGAAATAGAAAAATGGGAACAAAAGGTTGGTTTAAATAATAACAATAAATGCCAACAGTGCTACTGCTTTCCAGTTTCATAATTTTTCTTGATAATTCAATCTGCGGCATGATTAAAGTAGGTTAAACGTTCAGGTCAGGTCCCGAAGGAAGTGGAGTCTGAGCTAGCAGAATGCTGAGCATTCTTGCAAAAGGCTGGGCACATAAAATTTCCACTGCGATCGGTTGGACATAAGGCCATTCAGTGCTTTGTAGAATTTCTTCCTCAGTCTTCAGTAGACAGAGAGAAAAGGTCTTGTAACAAAACTCTGAAGGTGGCTTAGGTGAAAACGTCGTCCCATTTTTTCCCCATCAAGAAATGTAGCTTTCAGTCAATTACATCACTTCATCAGCTTGTGCTGATTTAGTTTATATCCTACTGGAAAGGAAACAAGAACAAAGAATTCTTTAAATGTGTTTTGGTTAAACACTTACAAAAATAAGTAGTTCTCATTTATTCCATTTGAAATTGTCGTTTGAAATTTACTTCACTTTAGTTATTTCTAAATTAATATTCTAAAATATTCTAAAAATTCTAATTCTATTTCATTTTGGACTGACTAAAATGCTCATAAGCTATTTTGCTGATACTTTTCAGAGAAAAGATACCTTGAAAGAAAAAATAATGTATTTTTATTGTTCTCAGAACTACAGTAGCATTTATTTCATAGTATCATAGGACTATGCAAGCTGGGAGGGACCTCTTTGACCCTTAAGCTTAAGACAGGGTCAGTTCTGGAGTCAGACCCAGCTCTGGGTTTTATCCAGTTGGTCCTTGAAACCCTCCGAGGAGGGAACTGCACAGTCTCTCTGGGCAGCCTGTACCACTGCCTGGCTATCCTCAGGGTGAAAAAGCTTTTCCTTATACCTCATCTGGATCTCTCTCATTTCAACTTCTGCTCATTGTCCCTTGTCGCCCTTCCGTGCAGCGCTGTGAAGAACCTGGCCCCATCTTCTTGATACCCTCCTTGGAGGTACCAGGGGCTGCTGTTGGGTTCCCCGTGAAGCCACACTAGTTATTTGCATGATTCTGCTCAGGAAATCTAGCTTAAATTACTATTTGTCTTTGTAACGGATCTGTGAATTTCTGTGCTTCAGCATCTCTCCATGATGGTGGGATCAGAATACTCCTTTCTTCTGTTTTGTCTGACTTCTTTATAAGCTGTTGTTGCTGGACTGTTTTTAGCGTGGGTACAGTCTATTGAAATGGCGGCCTCAAGAGGCCGCCACCAAGAGAAGCCAAGTCTCAAAAAATTATCACTGTCTCATAGCGGTGATTTAGACAAGTTTAAGGCAAGACTTTCAGGAGCTGTAGAAGAAAATATTTTTAAATTTTTACTATGTCAGGAGATTGTCCAGTGAGGTGGTTTTAACTGCATTGAATTTCAGTGCATCCATGTTGTCAGAGTAGTTTACCATTTGCATGCTAGTGTTCTTTGAAATGCGATGGCCACAGAAATATCGAGGAGGCAAAGAAAACTGTAAAGCTTACCTGCCCTTGTGGTCTTCTGTATCTGTTTAATTGTTCTGCCAACCAGATTGTTAAACAATGACAAAATGGACTGTGAATCAGTGTGCTGGCTGCTTTTCCTCCTGGTGTTATGAAAGGTTTTTGCTGAATGGGCCAGAGATGAAGCAAAATAGCTTTTTGCACAGTGTGTGGTCAGGCTTTAGCATCCAAGGTAGTGGAAAACCTCGATCTTATAAGCCCCATAAAACTTACAAATAAAAAAAATGCTTTATGTGATTTTTAAGGACTGTTATTAAACGGCCAGTGGTTTGTGGGCCTCTTATTGCAAAGCTTGGGTTACTCACGTCTTTGAGTTGTCATCACTGTGATAACTTCTCAATATGGAGAGAATCAGCTATGGACTGGCTAATCAGGAGTCCTTTCCCGTGGTTTGAGACTTGCCAGGTTGCCAGCCATCCGTGGTGGTACTTCCAGGAGAGGACAGTGTAAGTGTACACCCATGCCCTAAATATTTTCCAGCTAACACTTGAAGAGTGACAGTTCCGTGTCTGTTCCTTGTTTTACACAATAACAGTGCAGATATAAAACAGTGCATGTCTCCTTCCTTCTTTCTTAATGACAATGCTGGTGTCTTACAATATAAATCTTAAGGATATAAATGCAATACTTCTTAATGTGCGACGCTTGAGCAGGACAGAGCTTGTTTCTGAGTTTTCCTTGAAAGATGCTGTTTGCCCTCAGCTCAGAGCAGTAGCAATTGACGTTCTTCTGGTCTGTGGTGGTCAGGCTGCTGGCTTGGAAATTTTCCCATGTGGCTTGAAAATGCATTGCAAAGTAACCATAGAAGTAGTTGGTATGTGCTTACATTTGAATTAATTTGAGTTACAGTAAATATAACTGTTTTTCTTCCCATATTAAACTAGTGCTAAACATCTGATTTTATTTTATCCAAGTGTAATGGTTCAGCTTGCTTCATGTGTTAAGCATGCGATGACACTTATCCAACTCATTTTCAGAGCTTTCCAAGAACAAAATAGTGCTTAACACTGTAAACTGTGTGAATACCTTTTTTTAAAAAATATATTTTTCAGAGAGAAAAATAAGCTAGATTAATTAGAAACAAAATCTCTATCCAATCCTCAAAAAAATTAAGTGACTAGTGATTTGTGTTCTGTATATGGGGGCTGAACTTCGTCTTAGCGTTGGGTCCTTCTACCATCTTCTATTGGTCACCAAAATCACTCTTTGCTCTAGAAATGCAGGTTGCTTATGTGTATCTGTAATCAGTAACACAGCAGGAAAGGTTACTATGGTCATTTTTATAGTTTGTGTGAAGACCTGGGTCAGCAATGCTTGAAATTTAGGCGTAGTATTAAGAAAAGAAGGGAAAGAGGAGGAGAAGAAGACATAGGAAGAAATGCACAAAAGTAGAAATGATCTTTTTTCTCAGTAAACGTATCAAGCTCTTGAGTCAAGATGTAGTTTTCTTGATGGATACATTTAAGGACAAGGGTAAAGTTTCCTGTAGAAATTTCAAATGTGATAGTTTATTTTTGATTTCTTACATTTTTTGGGCAACTCGCCCCTGCGCATGAGAGCTAATGAATGATCTTGTCGCCAAAGATGAAAGGAAGTGTTGTCATTGAATCAGAGTTTTTCAGGAACTTTTAGGTTAGGTGAAAAGATTTTTGCAGGAGTACAGTAAGACCTGCTGAAGAGGATCTTGTGGACCAAACAGTAATGACATGTGAAGTGATTTGTTTAGTGTCTTGTCAGATCCTTTTCCAAAATTAGGAGTTTCACTCAAGTAACAAGACTGAGAGTCCTCTATTCTGCGATATGTGCCTGTGTAGGACCATAAGCTTCTTATTAAGCCTCATATTGATCTTCTTCATCTTGGTGCAGTTTGGGATCGGCTCTGTTGTCAGCGGATTTACCCAAATTTGAACTTGATATAAGAGCAGATCTGAGCTGCTAATTCCACTAAGATTGCCTATGTCCAGCAAGCCTCAGGTTTTATAAGACATATCCCGAATAAAGACTGAAGCCCTATTTTTACTGTGTGTTAGAATTTAGAAGTTAGAATAAGAAGTTAAAAATAATGAATTTCTGGGCAGTTATAACACAGCTCCAGGGGAGAGCCCATTCATTAAGGCACTGAGGCCAAAGTTTCTACATTAACCACCCAAGAAGTAAAAGATTGCAGCCTGGGATAACTTTATTGTTGCTATGAAATTGAATGCACGCATAAGAATAAAGAGAACAATAAGGGGCAAGTGTTTACTGGGCATTAGAGAGATGTTTATTATACCTTCTACAGCATAAGCAGAAAGCTCAAATTATCTCCAGATTTTGAAGGCATTGTAAAGTAATTAAACACAAATACTAAAAATCTTACTGAAACTACAAATCCAGAAAATGTTCTTCTGAGGATTCTTATTTCATGCTTTACATGTCTCACTAGGCTACAGTACCACAGCCCTGGGTATGGTCACACAGAGAATGAAAGCAGAGGAGTAAAGTTGCCCTGATTCTCTTTCATAGCTCATCACTCCCGTTGAAAGGCAGGAAAGGTGGGCTGGCAAGGGATGTGACTAGCCGACTGTACAAGGTTGTAGCTCCGTCTTCTCCCCCTCAGTCTGAATGAGAAAGACTGTTCCGTGTAAAGGTGCAAGAATAAGCCCTTGGAGTCCTTCTTGCAGTGTGCGTGGAGCAGGTGGTAGCCCCCATTTCCAACAGATGGCGGAGAGGCAGTCTGGCCCCTTGGGCCAGAAAACTGCTGTCTGCTTGTTGATTAAACATGCTGTAAAACAGCTCTCTGTTCTCTTTGCTTTAGGAGATGCAAAGAAAGGCATGGTACAAAGGAAGCTGTGGCTCTCACCGCCAGGTCATTGCCCTCCTAATAGAAAGAAGAGGCTTGGCCTGAAACCACATTTAGTACCACCTGCCTCAGGTTTTAAGGTAGGGGAAGTGCTTTTCCTAGTAATTCAGGCATATCAACCATGTCAAGTAAGTGTGATTTAGAGTACCCTGTGGCATGAGCCAGATCAGGAGGTTAAAGCAGTAGCACCCAAGTCAAACAAAAATGCAAAGAAAGGAGGAAGGGAGGGAAGGGAAATATAGACAGGGCAAAGGCGGGTATGGGACCTCCCCTTTTGGTGGTCGTACCTTCTAGGTCAACTCAGCTGAAGTGTCACCTTAGTGATCCCGCATGACTAGTACAGATGCTTGGGAGAATCACTTGAGATGATCATTCAAAGCAGCTAGGTTAGATCCCTAAAATTAGGTGATGTAAATATCTTCGTTAGTGTCCTGTTTCCAGTTTCCATATGCAGCATGTAACTGATAAAATTCAGTATGTGAAAACTCTGGAGAAGAAGCAAGTGTGGAGTTGACCCTGTGTTCCTAAAAATCAAAACTAAACTGTCCTCTTCTTATGGAAAAAAAAAATTGTATTTTGTGTGGGCGAAGGGTTATTATTTTGTCCTGGGCGTTGTATGCCCGTAATATTGGAGAAACTTGGAGAAACTGTCAGTCTGCAGAGCCATTCAAACTGCCAGCAAGATGTATGACTTAAAGAAACCCACCTCCCACTGTGCCTGACATGAAGAGTGCTTGTTCTTAATTGTAACAATTAGAAATGGCAGTAATATGAATAATAATGGTAGAAGAAGAATGAGCTCATCTTTGTCAGAGCACTCAAAAAATGAAACGTGAGGCCTGCACGTTTATAATTTTGCTGTACGTTGTTGGCTCTTACCTGAATTACAACTACATGAGGACCTATGTGATACGATGACTCATTTTAAGTAAACGCATTTATCCCAAACAGAAAATACACCATGAACTCATGTTTACAAACATTTCAATTGGAAATAATCAAAACTTCCAGAGTACTTTTGTTTGATGTTCCATCAGTTAAGAAGAACAGTTTGCAGCTTACATTTTCTGTAGTAGGTGACAGTCAATGATTTCTCCTTTTGCTACAGGAAGAATTATGGCCCATATTAAAATATATATATATATCATGACTGAGGCTTTTTGTGTTGAGGGAGAGAGGCTGGGAAATGGTATCTTTCACTTTAGGTGCCCAGTCTTAAGACTGTAGGAACTGTCATATATCAGTGTTTCACACTAGGTAACCAACACTGTTGGTCACATATGTAGCTGTATTTAGAACTCGTGACATATCTGCACAAATACATTTAGGAAATTTGTTTCAGATTTCCAAACTAAACTTTTGTCTATTTTCCAAGCCAGCACTAAGATATAACAGACAAGGCCAGTTCTGGATAAATAAAGTTAGAGTTTTAATTACTAGGCTTTAGTTACTGGGCTTATAAAGCCAGCCCATCCTTTGGTAAGACATCACTTGCAGACAGAAACTGTTCATATCTTGCTTCTTGAAAGATGCACTCAGTAGAGAGGCATTTGCGTTACAAAATGAAATTTATTCTTCCAAATAAAGAGAATAGATACTAATGTAATTATTAGATATCAAATAGATATGTAGTTTTAATGAACATTGCAAAAACAGAAATTAAAGTTAGCTAGTGCGTGACAGTTTAGCCTCCACAGCTTGAGAGCAATTTTCTCAGTGGAAAATAAAATTTGAAAGTGAGCATATTCTCAGTTTTTATTTTGACAGAAAAACTGGTGTATCAGCTCAATGGCCCCTGTAATCTGGAGTTCTGTTTCCAAGGGTGACAAGTACTGGATGCATCAGAGTATAATATATAAAACTCCAATAATGAATAGTTGTACAAATATATGCACCTAAGGAAATTTCTTCCAGATGTCAGTGGTGAGGGGCTGTATCATGTACTCATTAAGAGTCAATGTCTCTTATCAGCGGTGATCTTTGCTACCACAAGTGTGAATGATATTTTTATTATTCACATGAATGTCTAATCTCTTGAACCTAACAAACCTGCTGATCTTACTGATCTCTACTTTGTCAGTGAGTCCCAAAGCTTTAATTAAGCCTTGGATGACATGTCAAAAAATATATATATTTTTTAGCAGCCTAAATAGGTGACCCTTGAATTTTAGTAGCAGCCCCTGTTTTCTTACTTAAATGAGAGTAAGTAAATACACTATGAGCTGGCATAGCTAGGCCTCCTGAAGTTCATGATCTTACAATGATTTACACCAAATGAGGTCCCAGTCCACTCTGTTCAAGCTAGAGATACGTGACTGTTACGTATTACGGGGAGGCTTTATTGGTCTTTTCTTTAATTGGTGTACGGCAACTATTTTTTTTTTCTTTTCCCTGACTATTGCTAAACAGCAAGCGGGCCTGCTTGTTATGGAGCTGTCCTCAGAGTTTCTGAAGTTGCTCTCTGTGAGCAGCTAAAGTTAATTTAGAAGCCATGAAAGTTCAAACTGTGCCTTCCACTGTGTTTGCTTGTATGTGTCGTTGTACTTTAATTGCTTACCGAGTTATTGAGTTAGATAATTTCTACAGGTTTCTATAATGCCTTTTTTTTTGTCTAAAGAGTTTTGTCAGCTTCCATGGTTCATTCATGGGTTGCTTATAACTAATATGATTAGCTTTCTTAATAGGGATCATTGGGTCACCCTAGCACTTACTTTGTTCTGTGTTAAAAATGGATTATTTAATCCATTCCTGTTCATTCATCTCCCCAGATAAGTTTCAGAAAAGTGTAGTTTATTCGCTAACTTGTCAGAATTACCTCGTAAGCTGATTTACTTTCATTTCTTCAGTAAATTCTGCGGAGGATCTTAGGCTTTCGGAAAGTTCATATCAATCATGAATTGGCTTCCACTGGAGCAAAGTTAGCTCTGCACTGAGTTTTTTGGAAATCCTAGGCTGTCCATGGAGTTTTAAGAGAACAAAATCTGTTCATTTCTGAATAGGTAGGAGGTGCAAAGCATTCTGACTGCCCAGCAATGCACCTTACTAAACTTCTGTTTTAAAGAGCAAAACCCCAAAACATGTCCCCTCAAGTAATGAACCGAGTCTTAGCTACAGGTCAGCTGGGTATTCAGAGCATTTCCCCTTTCCTGCCAGCAATCCATCTGTTTTATTTGGATTGAGCTGTAATCAGCTTTCTAACACCCTTTCTGCAATCTCAAACCTTGATCCTGCAATTATTTCCTCTGCCACAAATCTTTTAAGCTTTCACAATGTCTCTAGCAGCTTGTTTACATAGGGACTCTCAGGAAAAATAATCCAAATTAACTAAAGGTGTGAATCCAAAGTGTACTAGGTAAACTGCATTAAATCTGGATGTGAATTCACATAAATCAAATCAAAGGTGCTTTAGCTGTGAAGGAGTGTGTCCACACAGAGGCATAACACAGTGCAAATTACCCACTTCAAAAGTTGGATTTGGCTCAAGTTTCCTGTGTGCCTCTGTGGAGACAATCCCTACCGCAGCTGCGCTCCACGCAGCCCAGACTTCGTTTGCATCGAACGGGAGCCCCTTGCGCCCTTGGCAGTTTTTAACTGCCATTACTTGGCTTAAGACTGACACAATGTAACTCTTAAGAGTGATCAACTTCTTGCCAATGCATAAAACCATGCTGCCGTCATCGCATTAGGGTTACCACAGACGTATGCCTAGTCTGAAGTGGAAATCAGAGTCCTATTATACTAGATATTAAACCAAAACTAATTAGCTTCTCCTGTACAAAGAGCACAGTCTAAGAAGATGCTGGCTGAGCTGGGTAGGCGGCGAGCTGGAGCAATACTCACGTCTCCCGAGGTCCTGCCTGGGCAGTCAGGTTGTCTAGAGAGACCGCACGGAAGAGCCCTTGAATGCCGACCCCTAACTTGCCTGGAAAAGTCAAATGTGAGAATTTCTAACTTCCTGTGCTAAGATCATGTAGCCAAACAAGTTTCAACTGGCATGACCAACTCTGTTCAGAGCAATGCTAGCTACCCAGGCTGAGTGATATTAAACTCATGCAAATGTGCTCACAAAAAGCCACACTGTACAGGTTTGTGTACAGCCTGCAGCTAGTTAAAATATCTTCCTCTTCTCAATCAAATGCTCTGGGAATTACTTGAGGCTACAGCCTTTTTGATCCCCTTTGAAATTCAGTGAAGTATGATAGGGTTCATAAATGGTTTTCTAGCCCTCCACTCATCGATTTTCTGTCCTTGGGGAAAAACAGAAAACCTCATGAAGCTGTGAGATGTGGATCATTTTTTTTTATATATATATTTGCCAATTGCAGGCTCAAAATATAAAATAAAATTCAGGTTCTTCTATTTGAATGCTATCTCAAAGGTTATAACTGTCAAACTAGAATATAGTTCCAAGGTTTTGAAAAGGCCATATATCCTCCAACAACGTTTTTTCTTTAAGAAAAATGTCAGCTGTGGACTTGGTTGGTTCAAGAGGTGGTTTGTGTTATACTATCAGCTTAGAAACAAGAACAGCATAATGTTGGGAAAGCGTGTAGTGACAAGACAGGTAATGGCTCAGTCAACTTAGAAAATGTTTTGTAGGAGATGTATTTTCACCCAAGGTGGGTTAATAAGACAATATGTAAGACCTAAGTGGGTGGAGCCACTACTTACATTTTAGAATGGACTACAGAGTTTGACTATATAAACACAGTAGTATGTTTTGGAGTGTATTTGGCGAACATTTGTATTTTCAGTTGTTACACACAGTACACGATTTTACTTAAAATAATGTTATAGTGCAGCTAGAGCATACTGAAAACCTTGACTCAGAGAGGACAACTTTATCAAAGCATTAGTGTTGGACAGCATGAAGGCTGAAATCGCTGAACCCTTTCAAGCCATTGAAATTGCTAGGAAAAGAAGAAAATGGTGCTTTTTGCGCTTTGTGTTTGGGCCAACACATTTTGCTTATATTTTCAAAGGAAAAAATGCAGAGCATCTTAAAACAGAGGGCTGGGCTATGAACTGCAGTTTGTAGGCCAGAGAGAAGGGGAAGAACAAGAACAATGAGGTGGTACAGAAACTTCTGAACTGTAATTCTATGTCAGGTCAATTAAAATGTCTTAGTGTTTTTCTTTTATTAAAAACTGTCAACCTGTATATCAGCCTGTCTGGAACTATTTTCCATTTACCATAGGCTAAAACTATACACATTGGCGATGCACACAGTGCACCCACAATCAGCTGACATACTGCGACTTCATGTCTAGTGGTAACATGTTCATGTGTCTGAAACATCTGATACAAACACAAGATACATACATATTGAAGTGAGTGCATATCTATATAAAAGCTTTTTTAGTCAGTCTTTTTTCTCTAACTCTTTCAGTTAAATTAATTTGATCACTTTTGTAAGTGCAGAGTTGGGTAATACGCATTGATAGCAGTGCAATAGAGCTACAGTTTTATGCAACTTAGAAGGATTTAGACTTGTTGGTCTTGCCTGTCACTCTGCAGCAAGGTAAGGAGAGCTACTGCCAACGTAGACTGCTTTTATAGTGATCTTAAGTCACAGTTTATCTGCCAAACAAACAACTTGAAAGGAGATGCTACTTTACCCAGTTGATCTGGCTCTATTTAAAGCACCCATTTTACAAAAGGGAAAACTCTGGGACAGCGTGATTGATATCAACATTATCACTGGGCAACGTGGAGCGTGCATGTGTGTTAGAAGAAAACAGCTACAACAAAGACTGAATGTTGAATTGTCTCTCTCTCCCCTCAAAAAAAAAAAATTGCAAAACAAAAGTACTGAACAGTTCTTTTCCAGAAATATTTGGCTTTTTGTTTGGTGTCCATACACACTTCAGCATTCTTATGCAAGTGTATTGTGTTAATAAAACTAAGTCTTAATTTATCTTCCATGCTTAGTGGTTAATACAGCTGTAGTTGGTGCGACTGTCTCCATCTCACTGCATGCAGCAAATTTTCCACTGGTCACCATTTGTTTGTCTTTTAAACTAGCTTGTATTTTAGAGGTGATAAAATTTTAAAGTACCTGGAGCAAGGCTGCTCACAGCTCAGCAGATTCACCTGAGCATTGAATACTAATTACCATAACAGTGGCTGCTTACTTCCAAACATTGCACAAGTATTCATTTTCTAATCACAGGCTTATGAATAACAAACAATTCTTTGTGAACCATTCAGTGACTGAACTTAATTTTATAGCATAAATTGCTGTATAGCTCATTAATTTAATTGCAGATGATGGTGCTTTCTTGCAGTCTGAATCGTTTCAATAGATAGTGGCAGAGGCCTGATTCTGACCCTGCTTAATGCAGACAGTAAATTTGGAGAAACTCTGTGAAGTCAGTAGGGTTAAACCAGTAATAATGAGCAGAGAACCAGAATTATAAAACTTTTGGGGTCAGTGAGGGCAAAATGGAGGTCCTACCTGAATGGCAACCTGATAAATACATTTTTTATTCTTGACTGCTTCTAGTGTTAAGTTTGGAGGATTTTTTGTCATTTTTCCTACATGTCATTTTTTTTTCATTTTTCCTGCAGAGCTGCTCAGAAATTAAACCTGTCTTCCAAAAAGAAGAAGCATAGGCCTTCTGCATCATCTGTTCCTGAGTCTCCTCTCTTCTCCACCAGCTTCGGCAGTATCCTTCAGACCTCCCCACCCCCTGCACCACCATGTTTGTTGAGGGCAGTCAGCAAGGTGAAGGACACCCCCGGTGTGGGCAAGGTAGGCCTTGCGAGTATCACTAAAATGCTTTTTTTCTTTGGGAGGAGATTTTTTTCTGTGTGAAAACATTAAGGAAATTGGAAGACCGTTGTGCTTTCTTTGTTGGCTTTGCTGAAATTTGTCCCTGAGCACGCATTCAAAAGGTTGACAAAATTACTTACTTAATGCAAGTGAAATGCGAATAAAGTTGCAGTGGACTTTAACACAGACAGACCCAATTGTGCAGCCGTAAGACCTTTCGCGCTCTACGCTAAATGCACCTGCTTTAGGAACACAGTGCTACTAGGTGTTTATAATATCCATTCTGCTAGGGTTTCTGGAACAGATTAGTCTCTGTGACTGAATTTAAACCGTGTAGCAGGTGCTTGTTGTGACATACTCCGAGTTCCTGATCCCCTCGCTGTCCGAACTGGTAACTTGGCTGGATGCACTGTAATTTGCTTCTGGCTCATGTGTCCGAGCTTTCTTCCAGTACAGACATGACAAGGCTTGACTGTGTACCTGAATAAAGCCTACGCTGATAATGATGAATTGCTCATTTTTTCCTTCAGTGATGTTATTTCCTCCCGTTCTCCATGATCATACCCTCTTGAAATACTAGTTAGGTATGTATCTAAAATGCTGCTTAGGTACTTACTTATGAGGGAAAATGGTTGAGGCAGTGGAGAAGGTGGCTGTATAGTTTGTTGTTGCTTTACTGTTTGCCTGAGTGGGGATTAAGCCCTTGCTTTCTCCCTGTCACAACTGGAGACCCTGACACATCACATCTGGGAATACATGCAGGCACTTACTGAAGACAGTAGTTTGCTTTAATCAAGGTAGTTTCTTATGCAAGCCTCTGCGTGCTCCGCTTTTCCATATTCGTTGAACACTAAGCAGAGACAATGAATGTGTTGAAAATCCTTCTGTTTAGGAGAGAAATCACACTGTATTATCTAGGAGCACTGAGCACAGGATGTGCTTCCTTATTTCCGTTGCTGATTTTGGCTACTCACTTTGGGAAATTGCACAGCTCCAGTTCTTTTAACTCCTTTCCACACAGGGCTCCCTTCCTTTCCTCTGAATTGGTAGGTGGGAAGAAAAGTACAAATCTGTCATGGTTTTACAAAAGTTAGTAGTGATGCGCACACTGACTTCAGTGGGAGCAGGAGTAAGCTTGTACCTGTTAGTTGTTTTAAGCATCTGCTATGGCAAATATTTACAGTAGAAGCTGTTCTCTAAAGATTCTTACATTTTTGTGCTTGAGATTGGCTCTATCTGAAAAAAAGTATTCCATTGAGTAATAATGAAGGATGTATTTATGAAAACAAGGAACTCAAGTGTGACCTGAACCTCTTCTGCTCCTCTGATTATGTGTTTCCAGTGGATAGGGCTTGGGCAGCAGTTTTGCCATATACCCAAACAGAGCTATGATTTGCTTCTCCATCAACACCACGTATCAGAGCAGGCTCCAGGCTTTCCAGCTATGTAAGTAAAATTGCAATTTTGCAGCCCGGCAGATGAAGAGCTACAGCTGGGAGCTAGGTCAAAGCCAGCCCACTTCTGCAATGGGAAGGGGCTAAGTCAGCTGTAAGAGAGAAGTGCAGGGGGAGCCCTAAAGGGCAATTTTGCCTGTGCCAAAGTAACGATGAGTATGGGGGTCAGTGCCTGTTGCTGCAGGGAGGACATACCACCCCTCACACCATCATTGCTCCCTTTGGGGAGGCAGCAGCGGGCAGGAATTTGCCTGGTTCTGGTGTTACTGAAGTTGGCCTGTGCTGCTGGAGGCAGTTTCCCAGTTTGTGTATGCCTAGGGCCAGTTTTGCAACCTTCACTTTAACTCAAGCAAGGAATGGAGTCTGCGTTCATCTTGTGTGCTGCCAAATTCACCCCCGTTGTAACTCGATGCTGATAACTTGAGGTGGAAGCGTTGGGAAGGAGTTTGGATCTTAATCATCATTCTTTGTCAGGAAGATATTTCTTTTCGATATAGATTTACCATCCAGTAGTTATCAGAGTGTGTGAGAGAGAGCTAGGAGGTTTTTAAAAAATGTTTTAACACATGCTTCTCCAAAGTAGGAGAACCAAATTAGGTTGATTCATGCAATCAAAATAGAGAAAATTCTTTTTTTCCACATTTCTATTAGCAAAAATATGTATAGCCTGCAGCTTCAGGAATTCAGTTCCATTTCTCTCCTCTTCTGTTTCTTCTAGGCATCACCCTATAATTATGACCTAAAGCTCATATAGTTTCATCAAACTGTTCCCATCAGTTTACCTCTGTAGCATAATTTACATTTTAATATGTCAGAGATAGGTGTGAAGCATAGTAAGTGGGTGACTGCAGGATAAAAAAGTAATTTATCTGTCAGACTGGGAAAATTTCAGATGAAGCAATGGAATTTTCAGTTTGCTTGTTTTTATTTTTTATTTTTTTGTTATTGTTATTTGCATAGGTTCTGCTTGGTTTGGTGGGCATGTGTTTTGATATGGCTATGCAAAAAGCTGTGCAAATTTTCCTAGCATTTTTTTTCATATAATGCTTTCTATAAGAGTTTAAATGTATAAAATGTGGGACAGTGTGGAGGAAGAGGGTTCAGGAGAGCTAAACCTTAATTTCGGTGACTTGGATTTTCACTAGTTTGGATGGAAATAACACTTTACCAATAATCCCATTGTGATAAAAATCTGGTTAATTTTGGATTTGAAGGGGCCTGGCATTTTTTAACATGACAGTTTTGTATTGGAAAGTCTTATTTGTTTGTCAGTACTGAAAGGCTGGCAGCCGCTAAGAAATCTGCCTTTCTGAGATCTCTGGGGACGCTCACATACTGACTATCCTAGCACAGGCTTCCCTGTGCTTCCTAGAAGTAAAAGTTTTTGCTATGGAGCTGGGAGCCCCAGGACAGAAGCTTTATGTTACTGGCTGAGCTGCAGCTTCTGAGCTCCCTGTCAGTTTGCCAGGGTACATGGGTATCCAGGAGCTGCAGGATCAGAAGCCAGGACCTTCAAAGCATAGACTTGGAGGGTAAATTTAATTTCAAAACTCTCTAGAAAAAGCTTGCCACCAAAGAGTTGCCATTTTAGATTTTCACTTCCACAGGAAATTTCATGAATTCTGCTTTTCACTACAAAATTGATGACAATGATTTATTTAAAATTCCAGACTTTCTTGGCAAGGGATCGGCTGTCATGTCTGGGCATGTAATTTTTGCAAGTTAAACTACGGGGATATTTGAAGGTTAATTACGAGCTCGATTAGCATGGGTATGGGTACAACTGAAGAGTCCAGATGGACAAAGAGAAGAGAATCTGAAAGTGTATGTTCAAGTTGTGTGCTTCACACCTTTTCCTGCACAACGCCTTGTAAACCAAACTCTACCAGCCTGGAATTAGGAAGAGGTGCTATCTGAAGACTAACATTCAGCTTCACAGAAGGAGGATAATACTAACAATGAAATGATGGGACTGTGTAATCACCACCTTACTTCAGTGCTGGATACATCATTGACCCTAGCAGAAATACATCAATGTCAAACTGAAATAAAGTAGTAAAGGATCAGATCCTTTGTTGGACAGATTTCCAAAAAACTCTCTGTGAAGTAAAGTAAAAGGTGACATGCACACATGCTTTGGGTTTGCCTTTGCTAGCAAGAGCTGACCGCCAATGAGATATCCCCACTGTTGTTTCCAGATAACAGAGAAGTTTCTTTTGGGATGAATGACAGTCCTGCTCCCTAAGCTGCAACAGCTTACTTTTCCTTCTCTCCCTGCTGTCTTTGCATCTTCCTATTCTGAGCTATTCTGCAAAGCAGAGAGGCAGATTGCTCTAGTTGGATTTACACGTATACATAGAGTGCAGCTACCCTGGATGACTGTACGTGCAGTTTCTCCAACTCCCACCGTTTTCTGGAACGTGCTCCTTCAGTCTGTTTTGTCCGTTCTGACAATGAGCCAAGAAACAGAGAAAAAAGGCTTTCAATGCAGGAATAACAAATTATTCTATGGCTTCACTCAGATAACTAGTTTGAGGGCGTTCTAGTAGATTTGCTTAGATTTTTTCCTCAGTCTGCTTCCCTCCGTTTTCACCCCCGTTTTCCGTGAAACAGAAACAAAACAAAAACTGTTTTTTGATGAAAGCCTGAAATATTCTTTTTGTGAAAGGTGTTGTTTTGCTGAACACCACATTTCCCATGAAAAACAACTTTAGAGAAAATTTTCCTGCCAGCCTTAATAAATAAGTTGTGTTCAGATGACTCAGGGCTTAGAATGGATGGATGTGGTCTCTGCGTTGTCTTTCATTTATTATTTTTCTCTTTGTAGCCTTATAGAACTCTGCCACCAAAAAATATCGGTTATATTTGGGCAGAGAATAAATTACTTTATTGGTGTGAATTTTTGATTTTGGTTTTTATTAATCTGAAAATAAAATAGCAATGTTTGTACATTTAAAATCATCCCTATGCAAAATGTTTCCACCAGGGAGAAGCAAGTCATCACTGAACTTTCTTCTGGAGTTCATTTCAAAGCATTAGCAAAGCCAACTATATTTTGTGTTAGTGTGGTTACCTTTTATTTTCTGTAGCACCAGCAGTCCTGTTTGCAAAGCCTCGTCCCATTTTGCTAGATGATATATAAATACAGACCAAAGAAGCTTTCTGTCTCAGAATGCTTACAGGCTAAGTGGAGGGAGGTAGACCAGACAGAGAGAGAGACAGGAAGCCAGGGGAAACAATGAGGTATGACCGGTCATCTTGATAGCAGTGTCCTCAACACATCAGCAATCTAATATTAGATACCCCTTGTCAAGGTTTGTAGGTGTTGTAGAAGAGGAGATTATTAAAATCTTTGAAGGGGGAGTAATAGGTTACATTGCAGATGCTTTTGTGGAGCCCTTTGGAAGTGCGTAGGGCAGGATAGGAAGCAACACAAAGGAGGTGTTTCTGATAATCTCATAAGTGAGTGAGAGATGCGGGAGCGGGTCCTCTGGCAGGGGCTGAGCACAGGGCCTGTCTGGGAAAGGCTGTGAGCAGGAGCTGAGCAGCGGCCATTAATGCCCCCCAAATGACAGACACTTCCGAGTCACACAGCTTTCTCTTTAACTGTGTGTGCCGCATACAAAAGCAGATTCAGTTAAAAATCTTTTTTCAGTTCCAGGCTCTAAGAATTTAATCTAACTTTAAAACATCAACTACGTGATTGAAATAAGCCTAAAATTTACTATTCACTTTACATTACTCTGCAGTCTACCTTGTCATCACCTTGATGAGCATAAACGTCAATCTAGAAACGTCAGAAAGGTTTTGTCTGACTTGAAATTGCCTCCACCAAAATGGCGGGGGATTTTCAGAGATGCTTAATTATGTCGTTCCGTTGCCTTTTTGTGAGTGTCACTGGGAGTTGGCATCAAATTCTCCCAAGCTCCTTTGGAAATTCCCACCGGACTAGACAAGCCGGTTGGTATTTCACTTGGCAAAGGAGAACAGTTTTTGTGTGTTGGGGGGGAATACAGTGCTCCTTGCATCTTTAGAGGCAGGAGATCCTCAGAGGCAGGGTACTACTGATGATTAACTGGCACAGTCTTACTTCCTTGGCTTAAAAAAAGCAGTGATACCATGCTTTTAAAAATCAAAAGATAGTTTTATGTCATACCACCCCACTTGGTACATTGATTATATAATCTACCTACTATTCTTTTGACCCAAGCAGCTGGTCAAGATTCAGTGCTTTGTAGATTACTTCCAGATAGGGAAAGAAATTATGAAGGAATGGATCAGTTATTATTAATGCAATTCAATTCTTTTACAAGGAGATATAAAATCTTGAATGCAGATGGTGAAAAGCAACCAAAGGCAGTTTTTCTGCTTACTCTAGCAGTTCTGTCCAGCCAAGACCTCTATGTCCCATTCCCTCTCCAGTTTTAGGGGTGCTGCAGTACCAGCGTTGGTTCAGCCTGTATCAGGTTTTTCTTGCCCATCTTGATTTTTCTGTCCCTGCTCTCCCCTTGAGCTGTTACTTATTTACGTATAACCCCGCCAAAACTAACAGTGAACAACTCCCTACTGTCCGAGCAGTTCAGATTTCTGAGTAGATTCATATGTGTCTTTTAGGGAAACAGAAGTATATGCCAGTTTTGCGTTGGCAAACTGCTGTAATTTAAACAATCTACTACCTTAAAATAGCTTATGGGACTTTTCACAAGCTAGGGCAGCAATTATAAGCGCAGGCTTTGACAGGGTTTAATCCAAACTATAACAGTACAGAATATGTGTTAATAATGAGTGAGTATTATATTGGCTATTGCCTGATCACAGCTATTGGCTGTGCCTGATGTGAACAGTCTTTGTCAAAATACGTTTTCAATAGCAGTGTCATCTCTTTAAACTCTTTATATCAGTGAAAAGTACGTATCAGTGAAAAGTATATCAGTATATCACTTTGCATCAGTGGAAGGTAAAGAGACGTTCTTAGACTTAGAGGATTTGCAAAGTTGGTTTGAAGGGAACAAAATTGATGCATGTGTTTATTAGGCCCACAAGATACAGGAAACCCCCTTTTTACTTTGAGTATTTGCATTTTGACTCTCTGATTTGTGAATCTGAGGATTTTTGGGGAAACATTACTGTATGCATTAAGCAAGTGTTAATGAAAGAAAACCCACGTTAAGGTCAGCAAAAAAATCAAGCATGACCTGCCAAATATATACTGTTCACTTCACTGCCAACCATCTTGAAGCTTTTCAAGAGAGAAGTAAGAGAAGAGGTTCTCTCTCCTTTACAAACTTTCATCACGCAGATGTATAGGGAGAAAAAGTTAACTGTTACGTGACAAATGAAATTTAAACCTTTTATCACAGAAAGCAATTTCTGAGGTGGAAGCTGTTTTCCTCTGAAGTCACCACGGTTACTGAAATTGGGAAAAAAAAGGACTATTCCGTGAGGCATTTAAAGGAGACGTGTTCATCATTGTTGTCAACATGACTGTTCTATAAATTAAATAATTAGTTCCACTTGTAATGAAATCCAGGTGGCCTTTTGCCCTCCAGATAGAATTGCTCATAAGTGGGATTTTCCTCAGCAAAGTTATTGGTTGGATCTGGCTGAGGCCTTCATGTACTTTGGCTAGAGTCCTGCTAAATGTGCTTTTCTCGGAGGATTTTTAATACATCAAGCTGCTTTAAGAAAAAGGTGAAGTTCGGAGAAGTTGTGAGAATTGCTGTGAACAATGTTAATCTCTGATATCCCTCGATCCTGTTTTATGTGCACAGCTAGTTTGTCTTCCTCCTAGTTACAGCCTATCCTGGTTGTGTGAGTGCCTTCCCAGGCTGGAGGAGAGGGTTAGATTGCATTTTTGTTGCCTGTGAGGTGTAAGGAAAGATTTGGAAGAAATTTTTACCTACTCATGTTTCTACAATTTAGAGGATGGTCGTAATTACGTTTCCTTCTCTCTCAAGTGCAGAAGCTGCTCCTTCATGGAAACTTTGTAATGCACACCATGCAAGCCTGCTAAGGGAAAACTTGGCCCATTGCCTCCATCTGACGCCACACTAGACAAAATTCCCACGTGGAGAAGTAGGGCTGCATTTGAGCCATATAATGTAGGCAGCCACTGCAGGGGGAGACTGGGTCTCAGCCCTGTCTGTTAATGAGTCTAGCTAAGGGGAATGGGTCCATTTTGGCCCACTGGCAAGTTGTTAAAAGCTTAGGAAGTGGCTTTGCAGTTATTGGCATGATGAGTTGGAACTCCTGGTAAAAGGATTCCCAAGGTCAGCTGGTGAGAAACAGGTCCCAGGGAGAGGAGCTGAGGATGACGGGCTTTTAGTGCGGTTGTTTCCCAGAGCATTGCAGATGCAGGCTGGTAAATGGAGGCAGACACGAGCAATGGACGTATTTCTGAAAAGGGGAAATTGAAGGCAGAATACCTTTGCCGTCCTTGCATCTGACGCCACAAAATGAAGCAAATTTGCTGTATGGCATTAAGAGCGCGCTGCCGATCTGGGCACCGTGTGTTCACGCATGATACAGAATACATTTCCCTTACGCTTTTTCAATACTATCCCTATTGTGGGTACAAAATATTGATGACAGCAAATATGGATAATGAACTATTGCTGTAGAGTTTTTCTTGCCTGAAATTGTATGAAAAATGGTGTTTCTCTTCTTGGTTACATCTTCCTCTGTGTACTCAGATATTATACTGATGGGCAAGCCGATGAACAAAAGAGAGGGGTAGAGGAAGTTCCCAGGTGGAGTTTGAACTAGGTAGAGAAAATGTAAAAAAACTATATCTCATTTTGACAGTATTTCTTATTTCTGTGTCAGAAGATTAAATCCTTTATATGATTCTTTTATAATACATGTCACTCAGGTAAACAGCTGTAAAGCCTAGTTTCATATGGTTTATCTTGGTCTGCGTTGCTGAATTTTCCTTCAGATTCTGAGGATCGAAGGAAAGTTAGCTCACTTAAATCACTACAAGCTGGTGCTGCTAAGTTTTGTATGTTCCTAAATGACTTTATTTATATAGTGTCCTCTGCATTGTCGTTGATGTTTGATTTTGCCCACTCATGTTTGACTTTTAGGATATTTCACTGTGTTCTTGTCTGAGGTCACCTGGCAGAATGAATGAGCATAATTTGTAGACTTCTAGTTGACTGGAAGCCTTGATTCACAGACACATGGCTCAATTAATGTGGCTGTTCCAGTATAGTCAACGTAATGAAAAAAGCTACAGAAATCTTTAATATGTGGTCATATACTAAGTATGCTTTCTTGCTTTAAACATACTTTTATGTCGTTGAAATGGTATCACAGTACAACACGTTTTAAAATCTCTTAAACATTAAAGTTAATGCAGTTTGAGTGAAAATTAGTGAGATTTTTCTAGAGTATAAAAGCTCATTGTTTTAAACACTTTGATTTCTTCAAATTTCTTCTGAGCTGTTATGTTTTCATTTCCTTTACTTTTTAATTTAAGTTGTAATACTTACTGTATTTTGGGACGTTATGATAGGTCTAGTTTATCACTTGCATTTCATTTCTGAGACTTTCAGTGCTACTTTTTGAAATGCCCTCTTCTTCCCCTCTCCTCGTCCAAATTTCCCAACCCATTGCATTCACATTTAAATCCATGAAGAAGAGGTCAGTATAAATCTGGAAAATCAAGAGGAAAGAAACTGAAAATTACAAGAGTTTTTCTAGGACAATGCTGTGCAAAGAATTTAAATGCTGAATAGTTTGCTAAACCTGGGATCATAGTAAGTTATCTGAAATCTTTTTGAAATTGAGGGCGGTGTACATTAAACACTTAACTGTAGGTCTTATTACAGACTTTTTTCTTAAAACTTCCTAAAGCTCCTCTTCTCCTCCCAGCCTTTTCCCTCTGTATTTGACTTCTCTCAGCGTGTGTCCAGCAGCAGTGCTCAGTGGCACAGACAGGATGGGGACGCTGCAGGAGCTTCCACTATAGCACTGCTGTAACAACATGGACTAATGACTGGGCTGAGCCTATTGATTCAGCTACAAGGTTATTCTGCTTTCCATTATTCGAAAGGTCTGGACTTCACCTCATTTCTCTGGTACAATGTCGACTTAAATAGGTAACCAGCCCAGCTGCGGAAGAGCTAAGTGTGCACTGCATTTTAATACTGAGAATGCCATGTAGATGAAGCCCTTCTTATTCACCATCTCTTCCCCTTCTTCTCCTCTTCATATAAGAATCAAACCATCTTTTGGGATCATCTCTCTGGAGACATTCATCCATTTTTTGTGCTTCTTTTATGAGAAATGGATCTCTCCCTGCTCCGAGTCATTATCTCCCCATCTTTTTCCTCACTCTTTAGTGCCGCCATTATTGTGCTTCCTTAGCCTGGGATTCGGGTTGCTGACTCTAGCCATCTGATGACCTTCTGATCTGGGCTGGTCATAGAGATTCCTCCAGTAAGTAGTGGGGAGAAGTGCTCCCTATGTTAGAATAGGCTGATTTGCCTACCAGTAGTTCTTTTCTTTTTCAGTTAATTACAAAGGCAACCTAGAAAGCTGCCTGAGAATTAAGATATCTGCATTTTGACTGCGCAAGTAAGGTGCAATCAATCTCTCCCTGAGTAGGAATGCAGCCTTTTCTTGTGCTCTGCTCTCAAACTTTAACTGTAACATAAACCAGCTACCAGGAGGTATAATAACAAGGTGCTTGTAGAACAGTTCCAGATGGTTGCTGCCGTCCTCCAGGTGGACGTCTGTATCCTCCGCTGTCCTGTCCAAGAAGCATCACAGGCTCACCATAATGTACCCAGTCCTGGCTCGAGGCAGCTGATTAACTGCAAAGGCTCTGCCATTTATGCATGAAACAACTAGTCCTTCAAGGAAAGGACCCAAATGGCTTTTGCCACACATTTGGCCTTCTGTGAACCAAAGGAAAATTGAACTGATCTTTACTGATTTAAAGACAGGAGATGTTCAGGTGTGCTTCTGCCAGGATGGGTCTGGAAAGCTGGTCACAATGTGCATACCCATCATGCAAGAGCCGCTGGCCCTCAGATCCCCAAATGTCATTGCTGTGTGAGCAGAACTGTGAATCGCTTCCAGTGCAGACTCCTACCTACAAACAGATGAGACACTGTGGTTTAGAAGATGGGATTGTAACATTAGCGATCTGGATTCCTGATATTCAAATGCCGTTTCATTTTCCACATATAAATAGGCCTTTTCTTCTATATTGTTGCTGACGCGATTTACAGTTAAAAGACTTTTTCCTTGGATGGTGAGATATGAAATGCCAGGTATGAAAAGCAATAGTTTAATGTTCACATTTTTCTTTATGAAAAAGGTTTTTTTTTCTATTAGGTAAAGGTAAAAACAAAGTTTGAAATCATTGACATGATCAGCCCTGCAAAAGCAGGAGGTAATTTAATATATTTTTAAGGGTTTATGATCCACAAAACTTCTCTTGTAGGGCTGGAAAGTGAGAAATGGAATGGTGCACCTGTGATGGATGGATAGGTAGGTATATGTATAATACACAGCATATGTGCAGTGTATACATATGTATCTACAAACATGTATATGTCTGTGTATGTATATACATATTCATCCTCCTCTCCCCCCATTACAGTGTGAACATATAGCAATGAGCTATGTACGGAGTTGCCAAACAAGTTATATGAAAAATTGAGAAGATAGTTAGCTGTAGACTTGCTTTTGTTTATCAAATAGTGGATTTTTTTTTTTTTTGAGAGGAAAAACTCTGCATTCCCTTAAGACATTTCCAGTAACCTCTTGTGGAATTTAATCAAAAATAATATCCTTCTGGTTGCTTAGCTCAGTCATCCTATGCATAACATGATATTCTTTCTCCTGTGGGGTGATTGAAAATGCTCATACAAATAGCACTGTTTTACATTAAATTTTCTAGGTATCTGTGAGGCTCTATTGCATTTCTGTAGATCACATTTGATCTCATCCATATTAATTGCTGCTGGATTTTTCCACAGATCTGCTCAATTTCCAGTATTTATACTGAAGGGGAGAAACTTAGTTAGAAGAAGATATGGTATCAAAATGTGGTGCATATGAGAATGGCAGGAAGAAAGCTGTACTTTAACCTTTGCAGCAGCACGTACTCCATTACAGAAACATGGATGTGGGAAAACTGAAAAACTGTCCATCCCCTTGTCCCTTCCCCCTTTTCCCACAGGAAATATGACATATGTATTTTAAACTGTGCGCAGTGTGAGCATAGTTATCTTTGCTTTAGTCTCTTCTTTCCGTTGTTCTGTGTTGCTGGAAGGTTCATCCAAATACAGTTGGTTAGCAGCAGAAATCTGTTCTTGATTGGGTTGGCCACGGCACCTGAGCCGAGCCCTGATTCTGGAGGCAGCGTGGCTAGAAAAGCTCTTCCCCCACCCAGGAAAATACCTTAACCATTGTATTTTTGCCTGTGCATTTCTGTGAGCGCTGAGGAGCGGCGCTAAGGTATGTGCTGGCAAGAGATCTGACAGAGGCACCGGCGAGGGGTGGGGGGCGTCCGGCCACACAGAAGGTGAAGGCATGCGCGCTGATTGATAACAGCATGTGCAGATGTGATAAACACAGGGAGGCCCACGCGCCTTTTGGGAAACCGAATCGCAGCGCAAACGAGGAAACGGGATTCCCCCGGGGACTCGTGTGCGGCGAGCGGCGGGAATCATGAATCTCCTCAGATGGGAGGCTGTTACTCGTCACGAGGACCGTTCTGCCGGGTGAGGCACTGCTGGAACAGAACTGCACCAAGCTATTGCCTGTCTTCTCAGGGCATATTAATAATGCAGCAGTAATAATAGAAGTACAAATTAAAAATGACTGGATGGGCAGATAGCAGAGTTTTTGAGATGAAGGGGATCGGGAGTTGCTTCGAACAGTTAATTGCAGAGCAGCACATACAAGGAAATTTGCCTTTGCAGTTTTGCCTTTATTATTTTCTTACTCTTCATCTTATCTCTCCGAGCATTGTTTCTAAGGCTTTTACATAGAGACTAATAGGTACAATATTTCTTCACAATTTCAGACTAGTTTTTTTTTTTAATCTCTAAAGGAATGAGATATCTTTTACTGATCCCACTAGTTCAGTAGGGACTAATAATGCTGAATAAGAATAGTATTCTGCTTATTAGCCTTCCTCTACATAAACCTCCTATCATTTTCTCCTCCTACTCCCAGCCCACAGTGTAAAGCCAGACAAGACATTACAAGTGTCACATATTCAGGCTTCAAGGCAAATTTAAGCACGCTATTCCATGGAGCTTTGTAAGCTCCACTTTTGGTTCGCAGTGGTGTGAACTCCCCAGAGCCCCCAAGTCTCTTGTGGCGTAGGAGCTGGGCTGGGCAAAGCGGAACATATCCATCTGATTCTCCGGCACTGGACAATTGTGCTCTTCCCCAGTCCTCTCTTGCGTGCCTGTCTGTCACTGACGTGGCAGGGCTTTAACTGATTTAACTGAACCTCTGCGTGGTAGATTTCAGCGGCATTAAAATAATGACCCCAACAGAACTACTCTTTGATCACCTGCTAGGTACCAAAATGTGTCTTTACTTAGGGCACAGACTATGGTCCTTTTGATTCCATGTCCTATTTGCCAAGCAGTTTTCAGGACCCTCTTAAATTCTGCTTTAAATGAAATAGATAATGGACACAGTGCAATGTGCAGCCATTTCACACAGCTCCATCCAAGCAACAGTGGCCCACTGAGAGATAAGGTTATCAAGGGTAGCCCGTTTGATTGAACACCTGATATGGTGATAGAGTGGAAGCTTAGCAAAGAGCTGCAGCATGCCTATTAGTCCCCATTTTTCTGGAAAGCAGCACCATTTGTGAAACTGGCAATATGGGAGCTCAGTGTCAAACACTGTAAATCATTTGTCATCCCGCTCTTAACATGGTTTTAGCAGTCCAAAGAGCTTCGCTATGTAATATTATTATTACTGTAGGACTTAATCTGCAGCACAGAACAGTCCATCACGGTTGGTTGCCGCCGAAATATCCTCCGTGACTTGGCACGTTAAATGGGTGGAGAAAGCTATTGCTTAAATGTTAATTTTCTTCAGTAAGAGCACCTAAAATGTGGGGGGAGCTAAAGTGCACAATATTGCAGGTCCCTGCCCAGGCATGAGCAGTCAGAGCAGCCATGCCCAGTGCTGAGGATCGTCTCTGCGGCCGAGGGCTGGTGGGACCTGCCTCGCCCAGGCGCAGAGCAACTGCGGCCCCCATGCCTTTGGTTCTGCCTCCTTGGGGCTGAGGCAGTTCCAGGCTGAAGAAGGCTGCCCTTGGGGTGGCTACAGGAAGCCTTGCAGGGGAGAAGATGGTGGTGGAAACTCCCTGTCTGTGACTCCAGCAGGTCTCTCTGGTCTTTCTCCCAATCCTCAGAGCGTAGTGAGGGCCAAAGACTTGCCTCTACCCCTCCTTGTTTTGCACTTGAGAGCCAGCACGCAGCTCACTCTCCTTAATTATCACATCCAAGGTGCTGCCTAGTGCTAGCTAGCTCAGGTCGAACTCAAGTGATCTTACTTGCAGTTAACAGTCACTAGCAAGTAAGTCCTTTGGGGGGCAGAGGGTTGAGAGCTGGTGGGGACAAGAAGATTTGATTTATTATCTGCATGCTGATCCTAAACTTTCTTTACATGCCATTAGGACTTGTAAGCGTTCAGCAAAGTTTGACAGGTAATTTCTAAAGCAGAGGTGGTACACTGGTGGCTGGTCACTCTTCATCATTCGTGTCGTGCAGCCAGTAATGTAGATTATGTAGATCAGAGCTGCAGGGATGAACGTAGCTGTAGGCGAATTCACCAGCCTGGTGCTCCAGGTGGAGCAGTTGGAAATAGGTAAACTCTGTATTGGCCAGCTAACAAGTAGGCTGACTCCGTTTAGCTGTGCTTACTCTTGATAGAAGCACTGTGTGGAACATTTTTCTCTCTTGAACTAGATGACTGAAATACTGAGCATACAAATTAGTGCAGATGGTGAAACTTTTGGGGTTCACAGCCATTTTTATGGCACCTGCCAACAAACTGAGCATCCATGCTAAAATAACTGTTCTCATCCTATTAAGCCCATCATTCCATATCCAGGTCCTCCTCCTTTCGTTTCCTTCACAGAAATGATTCACAAACGTTTTCCATTTACCCATCTGCTTTTCTAGTATGCATCATATTGCCCCGGTGGTCAGTGATCTTTGCTTTTTATGTCAGTTATGCTGTTGCACTACCACTAGCTGGCATGCTGTCCCAGGCATCATTGCACCCTTACGTGGCTGCTCTCCTGAGTTTGCAATCCTTCTTCCTGAGTTTGCAATCCTTCTACCTGTGTCTGGTCCTGTCTGAGCAGTGCATCTTAAATATCGATGTATCTTTTCATTTCAGAAGTTTTTTTTTTTCTCCTAGTGTGATTTACTTACATAATGGTAAATGGTTTCCTTTCTCCTTGTATCTAGAGGGGGGAAAAAAGAAAAGATACATAGCCATTACTGAAAACTGGAGTTAAAGTGTACACATTAAAACTGTTCTTCTCAAGATGTCTGGACCACCCATCACTAAATTTGCAGGTAATAATCACAAAACAACAATTAATCAGACAAGCCTCATTTTAAGGCATTGTCAGCATCCACTATCTCTCAGGGCTAGGCTGTGGAGATTTGGTCGGGGGAATAAATGCATCTGTAAAGAGTACCACACAGGAAGGCTATTAATATTTTCTTAGAGATTCCCCAGGTATTGTCTAGACAGTCAGTAAACAAGGTGGGTGCCTGCCTTGACTTTGGTTTTTTTCACTTTTTCAAGGAAAGTCTGTAAGATGTAAAAATACATTCCAGGCTTATTTTCAAGTTTTCATAGCAAACCTTTGCATTTCAATAGATTTTTTATGTGATTTTCTCTGTGTATGTGATTTTCTTTGTGTGTGTGTATGTATTACACAATCATGTATATCAATCTATCTTCTGTACAGTGTACGCCTAGAGCATATGGAAACATGCACAGAAAGGATATGTTCTAGCTAGTGAGTGGGTCTAATCTACCAGACTGTGGACAAAGTCCAACTTCCCTTTTTCTGCAAGTTACATTTACCTTTATTTCTCTCAGCCACCCTTCCACTTTTTATTAACTTGCTCTCTCATGGCCTCATGACCTAATTCTTCTTCTTTTTTTTTTTTTTTCTGGTTCTTTACTACCATGAGGTAGAAAAGTATCCACCAAATTCTCTGGGCCCCTTGGAAATCTTTCAAAAATATGCTGCTAAATAAACAGGTCCATCAGTTAGTCCAAGATCAAATGACCTGACAAGACAGATAAAGCAAAGCTGCAGTAACCTGCTCTCTCCCACCCTTGCTCCCAACACCGTCATCCTAGAGCCCGGCTGCCCACCCATACCCTCCATCCACCTCCTTAAGGAATGTTAGCATCTTCCTCCTTGTTGGAAGAGATGAAACACACACAACCTTTCAGGGCGATGTGCTTCCTTTTTGCGAAGTAAATGATTCAAGTCCAAATTTGTGTGCTTGTTCAAAGTCTAGCTGATAAGAAAATCAAACTGTGGATGGTTAAAGGCCAGTAACAGATCTTGATACTTTCTTGAGACTAGCCTTTCATACCCGTCAGAATGGGTTATGTTTTAGTGAGCTGTGGAAATACAACAAATAACTAAGGCATCAATCAGATGCTGAGTAGAGTATTTGTCATGTAAATGTTACCATCTGAAGTCAATTTCTTTAAGACTAGATATCAAAGAAGCCTTTGAATGGAAGGCGGAAAGGTATAAGGCTCTGTAAGAATGACTGCATTCTTGTAATCTGGTGATATGAAGCAAATCCAGCTACGTCTCTCACTAGCAGAAGGCAAATGTAGAATTAAAGCAATTTTTTCAGAAACACAGTGTTTCTGCTACTGGAAAGGCGGACTGAGCCTTGCTTTTGCCTAGGTGGGAAAGCCTGGGGGAATGTTTGTAGATCTACTCCCCTTGAACCCACCCAGTGCCACCAAGCCTAAGAGCAACATGTGCGCTAACTGAAGTTTAAGGATTATTTAGAATGGTAGCTACCCTGTGGTGGGTAGGAGGCTCTCAGGCAGCTGTCTTTGCTTGTGGGGATGTGCAGGAATTCTGTTCTTCACATGCTCAGAGAGATGTTATGCTGGAAAAAATGTTTTCTAAAGAAACTGTGAGAGCATGTTTTATTTTAGTATATTGTATTATATTATATCCCCAAAAGGAAAAAGAATGGAAAGAGACTCTCTTAAAAGGAGAGTGGCATAGGAGAGTTTAAGACCTGATATTTTCAAAATCTAGACAGCTGGAGATTCAGAGCAGTGGAGGGAAGGCTGTTGGTGGTCTCTCAGTGAATAGACAAATAGATCAGGAAAACCAGTATGCAAATTAGTAGTCTTGACTGAGAGCCCAAGATTAAACAGGCATAGACACTGAACAATCCTCTTGCTCCTTGAAATGGCCCTAGCCAAACAGTGCTGAGCTATGTTAGTAGGTAAACTGATCTGGATACAGTTTATGCAGTACCTGGTCTGTTAGTGAAAGATTTTGGCCTCCAAAATTGTCATCATGGCGTCTTCCGTAGTATTTAATTCGCTTCAGTAAAAAAACTTACAAAAATAAATCTTGATTTATGTACATTGGGCTGGCTGTCCCACAGCAATCATGCCTCCAGTTCAAAACCCAGTCTGTGCATGCAGAAGTCAAACAAAAACACCTCTGTCATGCAGTGGTGCTTTTTAATTTATGCAACCCAACTAGCTGCCAGAGACCACATCAAGTTCAAGAGTACAGGGGAGAAGAAGGAAGGATGAGGAGGATTATAGTCTGGCAAGAAGAGCTTCATGTTAACTGAGATGTTAATTTGCATTTGCTGATATTTAGCTGAGCTTGAAAATAAAGGATATTCCAACACCATAGTATAAAAATGTTTTTGCTTTTGTTTGTGCTTTTTACCCCCACTAAGAAGCCCAATTGTCTGTGTTTTACTGATCTTGGCGATAAGACAGATAGGGGAAGAAGTGAATCTTCCTTTCAACTCTGACTAAAACAAAAAACCCAGTCTTACTCCTAGCTCCATTTGGACATGCTTTGTCATCATGATTCGGATGTGATCCCTTTGAACAAGTTCTTTTGAATAGGTGTTAAAAATGTCACAAAAGAATGATGGAAGGAAACTGAAGATTCATAGACCTTGACTGGCTGAGTTCTTTGCCTTAACAGAAACTACACAAGGTGGTAGATTAGATAAATCATTATCACAGACCAAACAATAATTTTTATGTTATTGTGCAAATTGCATTATTTTATCAGTTACGTTCCTCAGGCCTTTATACTTGTGGGTATGTAAGGACATCACTTGCAAATCATTCAGAAGTTTTATTTCCTTTGAATAATCAAGGAGTACAAGCAGATGAGAGAATAATAAAAAACGTAGCTGATAACAGAAGGTAGTGTAATTTAGTGTAGATCAGATACAGAATACAGATCAGAGATTGAAGCCGTGCATTGTGATTATGAAGAGCTCCTTGGAAAGAATGATTCCTTTTGTTTTTGGCCGTGTGTTTTTTGTCTTTAAAAATAATTGTAGTTAGTATGGCTGATGAGATCCAGAGGGAGTGCTGGTTAAGCAAAGGAGACTGACAGCAGCAGTATCAGAAGTGTAAGTGGAGATGCACAAGGACTAGTGTGCTGTGTTCATCTTCGTCTCTTTTTTCGCTGTTGTTGTTTTCAACTGTTCCATATCACAGATACCCAAGTTTTTCTCATTTGGTTATAGAGAGGTTACGAGGATGTTTCTGATGTATTTGCGTTGATTCTGCTTTAAGCCACTGAACATTGTTCTCAGAGGACATTCATTGCTACGTGCCTTTGACAGACAAAGAGAAATAACTTCCAGATGAGAAATTAGGTGCTTCTGAAGACTAGCCTTTTAGAATAGCATCTGCAGTCAGAAAGGCTAATCGTCCAAATGATGGACACGCATGGTTGACTTTCCTCTTTATGCTGCCTTGATTGAGACACGATGAGCATGCTGCTGGCTTTTGCAGTAGATAATTTTGTTAGAACAATATCCTCCGGGAAAGGCTTTTATACAGCAAGGATGACAAGTGTGGCAAATTGCTTACAAAGTGCAGACCTAGAGGCTTCTCTTTCTGAAAGCTGCCAGCCCACAATACAGCAGCGCTACAAAGCTGGAATGCAATAGCTATTTTTGCTGCTGTAAAAAGTGCCACTTTTTTCTAAACTCTTGGTGTATTTTCTCGTAAGACTTGTTTTCACTGGCTCAGCAGGTTTGGAAGGCCCAGAGTTATGTGAAAACTTAACAGAACCAGACATTCACAAGGAGGATTGCTTCTTGTTGTACTAGTAATGAGAGAGGTGATCACCTGCTGATTAAGTGAAGTAGAGCACTATCTTCTTTTCCTTTCCATTCCTAATAAGAAACTTTAGCTGTGACAATTGCAGCCTCTTGTCCTCTACACTTCTTGCTTTTTATCTTTCCTATTTCTAATGTAAGCAAAGTGCAGCTGCCCAAAAGATGATCTCTCCTTGCATTTCTTACATTCTTTGTAGTGGCTGCACCACAAATACATAGTTTGTGATATACTGGTCTTCTGAACTATGTATACTTCTGCTATATTTTGTGGTGGTGAGGACTCTAGTCCTAATTGCTTACAATCGCATAAGCAGAAACAGTCTCTGCAGTGAAATGAAGAGGCAGGGCAGCAGATTATTACCTCAGTGGGTGACAGTTCCCAAAGGATTTATAATCTAATTTCAGCTCATTAATGACTGTGATATTTAACCCTTCCATGCAACTTGTGTCTAGTTTTCTGGACTGTATTACTGTGCTCTCCAGAATAGCCTCTGAGTACAGCTTGCCTCTCTTCGTCTCATCTCTTTGTCTCCAAGAAGATTGTCCGTCCATCTCCTTTTCCTCAAAGCCACCTTTTCGCCCTCCCACATTCACCTCAGTGCTGCTTTCCATGTTGCCTCCTCTTTTTGGAACCTTTCTTCTCCTCTTACAGTGAACATTCCTGTCTAGTTTTCCCCGTGTGTCCCACTGCCCTTACTTCATTAGGAAAGAGGAAGAAGATATCTGTGTGCCGTAATAGAAGATGATGATCAAGCAGATCAGGGCAAAAGCTGCAGATGGTAGTGAGAGAAGCTCCACTATCAGTGCTGATTTTGATCTGCTAAAGATCTGATACCTAAAATCTTAGGAACTTATACGTCAGTCTCACATCATTCAGTATTGTTTTGTAAACAGACAGAACAAGTAAGATAAGTACTTGGTTTCAGTCTGGTTATGAGAAAAGAGACATACAGAAGAACTGTAAATGGTCTGGATGCCGTTAATGCAATATCAAACGTCTGTATTATCTGACGCTTCAGATGTTCCTTGGTAGAAACAGCATTTTAGCAGCCTTGTCAGGGACAGCAGTTTCACAGTCTCTGTCCTTCTGCTCAACTGATGTTGCTGGTTGCTCAACTCTGCGCTGGCCGGAGTGGTGCTACCTGCTCCTAATTGCCCTTCCTTCCTGGCCTGTCTCTGTTGCCTTCTAATGATCTGCTGCCATTTCTCCCATAGATTTTTTTTTATTTCTGCTTGCGCCATGATCTTTATTGTACCTTTAGGACGTATTTATATGTTATGAATTATATTTTACTGCTACACTGTTTTCTCTTTTCATAAACAAGCCTTACAAAAATCTCTGGGCTGGGAAGTTGCATATAAATTTGATCCTTTTGTTTTGTTCACAGGGAGGGTAAGGTAAATGATGGATTGCATTAATAAAAAAAAAAAAAGCAGTGTATTGCTGTATGCAGACTGGTCCCTTATGGTATAATATACCTCTCTCCAGCCTTGTATCAACAAAGTGTTCAACAAGGCATTCATTTAGAAAAGGGGAAAAATATCACCTAGCCTGAAAGTTCAAGTCTCGACTTCATAGGATGTGATGGTTAGAGAAACACAAACCCCTCTTTGTCTAAACAGTATGCCAAGGAGAAAAAGACCAGAAACAACCCACCTGGAATGTGGAGATTTGGGAAGCATACATGAAGACCCCCAGTTTCCCTTTAATAAAGACTATGTTTAGAGGTATGCTGATTATCAATTAATATATTCACCCCGAAAGCAATGCAAAAGGTGAATAGGCTTTTCTGACTTATACACATGGTGAGACAAATCTTTATTTGGTGTGACATGACTGAGTTCTCTTGCTTTGCTGGTTGAACATAACTGTAGACGTTGCAAGAGGATGTCCAATACTAACTGTAGAGAATATTCCATGAAAATCCTGGCCTCTTCCAGCCCACCCTTCCATCCAGAGAACTGTTGTCCACGTGGAATTAAAGTACTCCTGAAATCACTTACCATTGCTGTTACATCATGTTCATATTTGGAACTGTCTGGAGGTTATCAACGCAGTTAATTCATGTGTCATGGATTTTGTTGAAGTTAACATCACAAATCAAAGTCTATTTATAATATTGGTTGAGAAGTTAGATAGTTAGAAATGTGTACTTATTAAAAAAAGAAAAGTCTCATCATTCAGCCAAAAAAGTAATGCTGGATTTTCTGTCATTAAACTGACAGGATGTTGTAGCTGCTCTAAATAATACTGACTGCTAAAATCTTTTGGCCTCCCCAGTGTACAGATCACCAAACATGGATTAACTAGTTTCCTCTGATGTGGTTTGTACTAATCCAATATCCCCTGAAAAGAGGAGAAAGCCTTTAATTAGAACATTTTGGTTTCTGTTCTGTATGCTGTGGCTTCTCAGAAATCACTTTTTAGCTTTATGGAATCCAAAGTAAACTTTTCGAATATACTACCTGAATGATGCCTGGGGACGTCTGTGTGGGGCTTTCACTGGATGCATGTCCCTAGGGACACGAGTTCGGTTAGAAGTAGTTTGGACGTTACCAGAAACCAGATGATCAGTTTACTCCTTTCCGTTCCTTAAACTTGCAAGTCTGTGGATGGGAGGTGCTGTGCCACAATCTCAATCCCCGTGTACCTCACATTGTACAGGAATGATGTGAGGGATAACAGGGGCTTGAGGCTGTTCCTGACCTTCCTCATGTGTTTGCATTATCTTTTGTTCTCAGTTGCAGCCAGAGCTGAACAGCCGCAGGGCTGCTCTCATGCGTGCTTTCAGTGACCCTGCTGGGAGCCATAGCTATGGCCTGAGGGTTTTTAGAGTGGTATATGCTCTTTCGGTATTTCCTCTGCCCATGTCACACTTTTGGCACAGTGATCCCGTCTGGGGCTGTGTAGGAGGAATATAAAGATATCCCAGATACACTGCTCTACCTCGGGAGCCCCTGCCATTGTAGGCGTTACATGAAGATTGGATGCAGCAGCTCAATGACTTTTTTACTGCAGAGAAATACAGAAGCCAGACTGCTTTCTGAGAGTGACAGGCAGACAGATCGGCAGCAGCCATCTGAGTTGAATGGTTTCATTTTCATATTTTAACAAAATCCAAGAAGGACGTTATTAAAGGTGGGAGTAGTAGAGGGTAGGCTCTCTGTCAGTCTTAGCACTTTTCCAGCTTCCCTAGATGTCATTATGTTCTTCCACCAGTAGACTGCTTGACTTTCTGGTAATGGCACCGTTGTTCTCTTCTCCTCCTTTTGTCATCAAATTTATAGCAAAGTGATTAGGGGATAGAGGAAAAGAGAGAAAGGGAGAAATTGAACAGGAGAAGCAGTAGTATGTTACTTTTATAGAATACAGGCAGACTGGTTTCTGAATAACTTCACTGAAATTTTCTTATAAAAAAGTAGAAAACTGCCCATCAGCATGGATAGCAGAAGGACCTCTGTATTGTAGCTGAGGATGGGGAAAAAAATTTGGTGTCCAATAGCTAATATGTTCTCAAGAACCTCAACAGATGATGCTTAAGTACTTGGTGATTAGATTTGTCAGTATAAATATCAAGAGGATTTTCGTGTTTATGATTAGCCGAATGCTTCAGAGGTTGTTGTTTTTCCCGCAACACCAGCTTTGCTCCTATTTAGCAGTCGCAGAGACTTTCCCCATATTGGCAGATCTACAGCTAGTCAGGTAGCATGGTTGCACTGCCAGAGATGTGCCAAACAATTTTAACTGGATCTAGGGTCTGACCTTGAGAAGTGAAGCAAGTTTGTCAGGTCTCATGCAATACATATGAGACTGACTGCAGTTGAACCTCATTGCAAGCTCCACTCTAGCCGGGACTGCCTCTTTTGCTTTTAAAGCCTAATAAAGCCTCCTTCCAGCTTTCTGACCTGCTGACAGATGTGCTAACTGTGCCTGGTGTGTTGGGCCAAGGAGGAGGAGAGATACAATTGGAGAAGAACACGTTTCATGGACTAGCTCTGGGGCTCTCGCACCACACGAGTGGATGTGCAGCTGTCCCAAAAGCACAGCGTGCTGTTATGTGGCTCGGCACATGGAGTTTCATGAACTGGAACAGAAGAAAGTCGAATCTAACCAGACATCTGTTTTTGACTCCCTCAATAGATACTTTACACCCTCAAGAGGTATGTTATACCCACATAACGTTTTCTCTTGACTCTCTCAGTACTTACTACAGTTCTTCCCCACATAAGCTGGTCTTGTACGTTAGTTATGAATTTGGCTCCATCTCAAAACAATAATGATTTGAGCAGCTGAGAATCAGAGGATGGAGGAGGAGTGAAGAGAGAAAAAGAAATTTCATCTGAGAGAGCTATCTTAATGAACACAAGCATTTTTGAAGACTTTGCTGGGGGAAAAATTATTTAATTAATACACAGTAATTTTACAGCATAAATGATAATCTCAGACAAACTCATGCTAGAAAATAACCTCTCCATTTCTTTTTTTTTTCCTTTTGTTCAATATATTTGGAACCTTTGAGAAGGCTGTATATAAAAATATTGAAAATTCGCAACTTGAGGGAGAGAACATTGATTTTATCATTTTATATGGACACATACATGCACAGACAGGAGCCAAGTCACTGAGTCCATAACACACAGAGCTGATCCAGAAAAGTCTGTGTAGTTAGATTAACCTCTCGCCTGGCAAACGCTTCATAAAGTTCTGTTAATACAGTGTGAGAGAGCTAGAAAAATAAAAGGAGGAATTTATCATGGGCTGAAATTGGGGGGAAAAGGGGATCTGTTCCTTTTTAAGGTCATGGCAATGAATGCACTGGGTAATTGTACCAGTTGGTTGCAGTAAGGGTGTTGAACTAGGAATGCTCAACCAACGGCCAGTCTTCATATTCTTTTAGAACAATGTTTTAAAAATCTTTACATAAGTCCCAGATGAGACAGATTTCCATTCCATTATGCACTGAAAAATTGATCTTTGGTGGCAGTTATTGTCGATGTTTTTATCTTTGCCATCAGTTTGTTCAATGCTGCTTCAATGATCTTCTCTTTTAAATCAGACTGGCAAAACAGTTGACATACAGGACCAGGATATGGCCCAAGTCTAAACGACCAGAGGAGTAGTCTAAGCAGTGGCGTACCGCATGGCTGAGAGAGCAGAACTTTTGACAGAATGCATCACTGGCCTGCCTCTGCTCCTGTTCCCCTGAAGGCAACAGGAATTTTATCACTGGCTTTAGTGGCAGCCTAATTAGGCCACTGAAGTCTTTTGAAAATCCCTCAGAGCATCTGATGACTGTTCCCTGTGGTGTTCGCAGAACGGGATGAATCTTTTGTTGGTGAAAAAGATGGTCCCACACGGAACTCTTTTTTTTATTTAGTCCAAGTTAATATTGCACCACTTATTTTGTCACTATGTGACTGAAGGGAAGTGTAGCCTTTCACATGAAGTATAGTATGAGTTTGTTACAAATACAGAAAAATGGCACAGTAGGTTAATGCAGTAACCTACCTCTAGACGTCTGGGTTCACACCCTTGCACAGACCTCAGGTAAAAATGAATTGTAGTCCCAGAGGACTCATTAGCACACCTCATTCACAGTACTCCTGCATATTTTGGCAGATTTCCATCTCTGGTCAGAAGAGGCTTAGGACTGGAATAGCAGTAGAGCTCTTCCAGGTGAGAAATGAAGAGCACTGACAGAAAATTGCAAGAGAGTTGTTCAGACTGTCTATGGAGGATGAGTAGAAATACCGTCAATCACATGCCACGTTTGGTGCTTGTTTGGAAGCTTTCACAGTGCAGTTTGTCCCAGACAAAGTTGTAGTTCTGCACCTTTTTGCCTTCCCTGTGTATCTGAATGACATTGTAAGGAAGGTGAGATCCTGCAAGTTCTGGTACTACTTAACGCTTACTCTCTGATTAATTCAAAAGAGCTAATTTTGAAATTTGAGCCTATTTTAAGCAGTGCCTTACTTTTACAAAAGTCATTCCATGGAATTCATCAGGTGAAAGTAAGTATTTAGCCTGGTTAAGTGCTGGGTTCATTGATTGTCAAATGTTCAGGGCAATGAGCAGGTCTTTTCTCCTCAAGCTGGTAGAGTACCTTACAAAGTAATTAATAGCATACAGCTAACAAGTCATAGTAGCAGGCCTGGAAAATTGAGTTATATATGAATATATAATGGGGTGGAGGAAAGGAAGAGAAATCCAGCTCTTGAAGGCCTTTAGTCCAGACTGAGATGCAAGGACATCTAATAGATTCATCCTAACTCATGAACACGCCTAGGAGTATCTGACAAAGATTAGGTCAGTGACCTGTACAGTCCAGTCTCCTGCTGCCTCTGTCAAAGGCCATGGTGTCTGGTGATTTAGAGGACATTTTAAAGTAAGTCACAAACTATGCAACAGCATTCACAGGGTAGAAGGAGCGGAAGGATTTTTTTTCATAACACCTGTGGACAATTAGGTGACACAGTGTGGCAGGAGGTCAGATTATTCATATCATCCTGTTAGAACCATAACTGCAGAACAAATCCTGTTAAGGTCACACCATCGTGCAGATTAAAAAAAAGCCAGTTACAGCGTTTACCTAAATAATCTTATGCAGTCATGAGAACTGCATATTGAAGGAAAGTACTTCTTAGTATTATCATTCCTAGAGTTACTTTCCCTGCTTGGGAGTTCGAAATGAAATTTTTATTTAATCATATGTCATGGGATGTTAGAACCAGAAAAGCTGTCTTCGTCTGTGTCGCTAACAAACCTTTTCCTTACTCTAGTACCTAGTATTTCAACAGCAAAGTTTCTAATGTATTTGGAGGGTAGCTGAACCTTAACAGTTAAGGAGGCGAAATCCCATTTGGGGGGGATTACGTTACTGGCCGTATTGATGCTGATGTTATTCTGAGCGTTTGACCATGCATAGGCTTTCTACCGTCTCTTCCCCAAGGGCATCAACTGGGCTTATGAGCAATTGGTTTTGTGCAAGCTCTGGAGGAGATACCGCACTCTTGAGGCAGTGGCACTCTCCAGCTGGCCGTACTCCTTCTCTCCTGAGGAAAAGATGGTGGATGAGGTGAAGGAGACTCACAGGCGAAGTCCAGCCTATAGACCCCAGCTGTACTCTAACGCTCTTCTGAGAGTTTCCTCTGTTGAGTAGGACCCTCTTTTTTGTGATATGCTGCCTGTGATCTCCCTTTCTTATATTTTTTCGTAACTCCTAGTGAAACTTTTTCTTTCTGCCTAAAAAGATTCTGTTAGTCTTCAAAAACTGGATAGACTCAAGCAAGTTAAGGTCCTAAGATTACCCAGCCTGTCTGAGAAATAGTTTGTGGATAAAGTTAGTGGGCCAGGGTTTCATCTTTATATTTTGGCATATCTATGTACAAATATTGGCAAATAAGCACCATACTTATGTTTTTATAACTTTTTAAAGATCTACACATTCTTTTTCTTGCAAACAGTTCTGTATACTGCTCCTCTGCTTTTTTACTCTTGTGTAGGACCTATTTGCAGAGGGTTTTTGATATAGATTTCTACATGCTTTCTAGATTTATAAATGAGCAGCATGCTTGCTTTTCCTTTGCAGGCTTGTTGGAGGGTATAGGTTCAGGGTAGTAACTATGCTATATATGCCTGTTCCTATTCAAAGTTTTCTGCACAAGAATATGGTGGCTTTTAGGTTGGATTTTAGGAATAGGCTTTTTCTTTTTCTTCTTCTTTTTTCTTTTTTTTTTTAATTCATGTTCCTTCATCTTAAGATGATGAATTATTTTTCTTAATGGGGAAATGTGTTGAATATATGTATACTTCGCTCTGAGTCTACATCTCTAGAGAGATTAATGAAGTGTAGATTAACTCTACAAAATACATGTTACATGACTTCAAAAAGATAATATAATTATGTGATTTGAAGTCCTTTTTATAGATATCAATTTGCTCAGTCTTATTTTCCTTAATTTTATAAAGTCTAATGTAAAGACTTTAAAAATAGTTATTTTTTTCTGTTGGGATTTGCTTAACTCTTTTGGTGCTTTGGTATAATGCACGCTCAGTTAGTGTGTCTAGTTCTGCTAAAGCAATGGCTTCGTAGCCTTAAGTAATGTTTCATATTAGTAGCTATATTTTCAGGTAAATGCTCCCTGTCGTGTCATTCTAGTCCCCAGTATTCATCTAATCTGATTATTTAAAAACTGGCAAAATTGAATTACAGTTGAACTGATGATTGAGCTAGAGATAACGAAAATTTTCACTCTTTTTTTTTCCCTGCAGAAAACAAAATTGAGTTTACAATATTGCATAGGAATGGAGTGTTTTTATTTCAGAATGACTTTTGTTAATGATAATATCATTTCCATCATGCATTATAATGTATGATGTATTTTTAAAGTCAGTGGGAATAAAGCACTTTGTTTTATCAGAATATATGTTTTTTATTCAGCTGAAACAATTTCAGCATTTTGCAGAAAATTTCAGTTTTGAGAACTTTTATTTCTACTCAAAACAAAATCATATTTTGAAATATTGACCTTTCTGTCCTGACAAAATAGAAATTCTAAGTATTTGATCTTTTAAAAAATGCAGTTGAAAATTGTCGGGTTAAAATGTATTTGTGATTTGTTGTAACCTAAAGAGCTTCAACTTCATATGTTGTAATAAATAAAAATTTTCAGCCTTGGACTGTGTAAGGGAGGGTGCTTCTCTTACAAATAGAAAGAGAAGGCATCCTACAAAATTTGCTGACGGATCCAAGTTTGGAATATTTACTTCAGAGAAGTAAATGCTGCATTCCAAAGCTCTGTGCAAAATAGACTTTGAGTGCCATCCCTGCTCTCTGTTATCTGGGGCTACATTTTTGATGCTATTTGTAGCTGTTTGCAACAGTGTTGCTTGCCAGAACTGGGAGGCTTGGTCCAGTTGCAGCTGTACTGCCTGGTCAGTGTGGTCCAGAGTGCACTCTTCCCCTACTGTGCCTAAATGTGCCTGCCTGATGAACTGAGGTTTATTCCAGTCTAAAGAGGTAATGAAAGATAATTGAAATATGTCCAGAGAAGAACTTCGCGCACGGCATTTGGTTGAGACTCATGTCAATACAGCAGTTTAGATGTAGTCTGCTAGGTATTAGATGTATCTCCTATATTAGGGCTGTGGAAAATAATGGCATAATGAAGCACAGCAAATAAACTGCATGTTTCTAATGGAGATCCCTGGAGAGACAAGGTAGCTGGTGCATAAAGCAGGTTCCACCTGCCATAATCAGACATCCAATGTAGCTTGCTAATACTAGAAACCATTCTGCCAGGTGCGCTACTAGGAGGGATTTTGAGTTACTTTTTTCTGGAAGTCATTACAGATAAATGACATCTTTTTCCTTGTGGCTTAGTCCAGCTGGTCACTATTTCAGAATACATTCTAGAGGATGTTGCAGTCTGTGGATGTTCATGAAGTAAGAGACCTAGTAAATTAGACTTACTGTGCATGTCCATGAGCTATACAGAAAAGATTTGAACCACAGACCAGAATAGTTCAGAAAAGAGTTATTACAATCTGTCAAGTCAATAATTCACATTTTAGAAAAGCCCTGCATACAAATTTACAGTTTGGATTCATTTTACAACCTATCAGGCTGTTAATCAGGGCTTTATAAAGTCCCCTAATGCACTTTTATATAATCTATATTTTTATATTTTGACATGATAGACTGTAGCAGTTTAATTAAAATAGCATTAAGAGGTTTACTGAGTCCCATGATATCCAAGGACGTCCAGAGTTAGTCACTCCATTCAAAATATACCCTGTTCTGTCTTATTATTACACGGTATATGGGATGTGTCCTGAAGTGTCTTGACAGAGACCACATTTCTTGCTGCATCTAGGCAAATTGGTAGGAATAAATGACAGAGTGAATTTCCTTTACTTTGGTGAGCATGTAATATTCACCTTGTTGTAACTTGTATTGAATATTAGCTCGTGAGTGTTCACATGCAGTCAGGTAAGATGTGCAGCATTTAACAGAAATTCAGTAAGAGCAGTGGTATAGACAAAACTGGGTGGTGCGAACATGGCAGATTACAATTTATTACAGAATCACACAGAATCACAGAATGGCCGAGGTTGGAAGGGACCTCTGGAGATCATCTACTCCAACCGCCCTGCTCAAGCAGGGTCCTCTAGAGCTTATTTCCCAGGATCACGTCCAGGCGGGTTTTGACTATCTCCAGCGAAGGAGACTCCACCACCTCTCTGGGCAACCTGTGCCAGTGCTCTGTCACCCTCACAGGAAAGAAGTTTTTCCTCAGGTTCAGGCGGAACTTCCTGTGCTTCAGTTTCTGCCCATTGCCTCTTGTCCTGTCGCTGGGCACCACGGAGAAGAGGCTGGCCTCATCCTCTTGACACTCCCCCTTCAGATACTTGTACACATTGATGAGATCGCCTCTCAGTCTTCTCTTCTCCAGGCTGAACAGGCCCAGCTCTTGCAGTCTTTCTTCAGAGGAGAGGTGCTCCAGCCCTCTAATCATCTTTGTAGCCCTCCGCTGGACTCTCTCCAGTAGTGCCATGTCTCTCTTGTAGTGGGGAGCCCAGAAGTGGGGGCACAGTACTCCAGGTGAGGCCTGCCCAGGGCTGAGGAGAGGGGGAGGGTCAGCTCTCTCGACCTGCTGGCCACACTCTGCCTCATGCAGCCCAGGATCCCATTGGCCTTCTTGGCCACAATGTGGCAATGTGGCAATGTGGCCACATTGCTGGCTCATGCTTAACTTGGTGTCCACCAGGACTCCCAGGTCCTTCTCTGCAGAGCTGCTTTCCAGCAGGTCAGCCCCCAGCCTGTACTGGTGCCTGGGGTTATTCCGCCCTGGGGGCAGGACCCTGCCCTTGCCTTTGTTGAACTTCAGGAGGCTCCTCTCCGCCCAACTCTCCAGCCTCTCCAGGTCCCTCTGAAGGGCGGCACAGCCTTCTGGTGTGTCAGCCACTCCCCCCAGTTCTGTGTCATCAGCAAACTTGCTGAGGGCGCACTCTGTCCCTTCGTCCAGGTCATCGATGAACACATTGAACAAAATAAGAAGGACTAATACACAGCTATAGTACTGGACAACAAGTAATAAAGGCAGCTTTAAAAGTGCAATTAAAAACCTACATTGTTAATTTTTCAGTATAATAATTGCCTTTAATGTCTGTGACTGTATCTGGGGCTTTCCAGCTGGACAGATCTGTAGTCCATTCTCTCTAAATACTGTCAGTTCCAGGAACTATTTGGAAGGATTTTATGTGCTGAAAGAAGTGAGGAAAAATCAAGTTGATCCAAGTTTTGGCTTTGGCTCCACCAGTGAAAATCTAAATATTGTTGAGGTTGGCATGATTCTCCTTTGGATCCTGCCTTAACCCTGGCCATGTTCTCTTCTCTGTGTTTCTCACATTTCATACTGATGTATATGATCAGTCTGTACTCAAGCACGTCCCCTATACTTCAAGACATACCTTGTTCAGGTTTCGTGGGTACAATACCATCCTTCACTAGGCAAGCAGGCTGTAAAGCGGTCTCTTTGTCCTACCGCACAGTGCTGATTTAGGATGACATTTAGATTTGAAGTTTGAAGATTTCATCAAGCTTCGTTCTGTGCTGCGCATTAAAAATCACTGTATAAGTGTTATTTATTGTTCTCTCTTTTCTCTTTCTGATATATATTGCCTTGATTACTTGTTCCACCTGTGCTCTAATCTACTGTGTGAAGATGCTTCTTAAAAAAAAAAAAACTACTTCCCCCTCCCCCCATTAATCTACTTTCTGCTGAGTGACAAAAAGTTACCAGGCATCACAAATCACTTTTTCCCTGATACTAAGCTGCACTAGTGACAAGCATGGAAGATGAATTATGTTAAAAGCAAAGAGCCTTTTATTGCTCAGGAGAAGGCAAGTTGCTTCAATCATTTGTGAAACCTGTGCAGTGACTGCTACTTTTATAGCTGTTCTCTGGCTTTCTGTGCCACAGGTGTAAAATAGTAGTGTTACCATAGAGATTATCATAGTAGGTGAAAAAGGACTCCTTAGGTCGATTTAGAAGCAAGTTCATTGGTGCAATGGTTAGGATATCTTCAGTAGTGTCAATGGAGCATCGATGTCACTGCAGTAAGTGTTGTGCACCAAATGCTTATCCACGGCCAGAGCACTGGTTTTGGCTGCATCAGAAAAGAGAGAAATCAAATTGTCAGGGTAGTTCAGGCTAGCTAAGTGAAGGCTACCTGAGCAACCCCTAAGCAGCCAAGACCATAATCTTTAGAAAACAGGGTTACATGGCTAATGCAGGTCCCATCCTGGTGATAGCTGCGATAGAAGGAGCCTTGCTTGGATATGGAGAGTCCAGAATGAGTTTTCAGGCTTAGCTATTTAAATAAATGGCATGTCTAGAAACTGATCACAATGGATTTAGGATTTGTCAAGGCAGGATCACTTTGGCATCTACAATGAAGTTTTCTGTACTCTGCAGGACAGAAGCAATCTTCATTAAACCTCTGTTTTCATCATCTTGCTTACATCTGTCGATGCTGATTATGGCCCTTAACTGTGGCTACTTTATTTCTTTATTTACTGCTGGAGGCAAAATGTCAGCAAAGGAGCTGGAGTTGCCATGTGCTTCTCTGTCGGATCATGTGTTAAGAAAAATAAAAGCACAATCAAAGTTACTTAATACACATGGTTCATCTAGATATCAGGAAAAGGTAAAGTGCTTACCATCCATTGGTTTGTTATGTTTTTCCAATGACTTGTTAATATGAGGTTTTAAAATCCAAATATAAATGCATTTGCAAACTGATTTGTATTAAACAGCTCAGCCTGTCTAAAGTTACAAAGAGAATTATTTTAAAGGTGCACCTGGAAACCGAGATAGAATAACCCTGTATAACTAGCAGCTTAGGGACCGAGTACAATTATAGCATAGTTTTGCTTTAAAAAAGCTCTGGTAATGACCATTGCATTCATACTCAGTAATTCCTTATTTGTGTTTTGGTTATGGAAAAGCTAATTATACTCAGTACAAAAAACGTATTTGCAGGACTCAGCAAAGCTAGGTTTTATAGTCCTTGTGGACAGCAGCTGCAGGCTATCAGTCTGGACTCTTGATAAATGCTTCTGACATTTCCTACAGACACCCTTCACAAAAAAAAGGCTTTTTATTTATTCTCAAATGTTGAATTCTGCATTATTGATCAGGTGCCATTCATTAAAGGCTGCTACTTGCTAGAAAGTATTACCCAGTCCCTAAGCTACACATCACATAATGAATTATTCCATTGAAGAACGGCTATGTTAAAGGAATGTTAAGGTTGCGCTCAAAAGTCAGGAAATGGCAGCTAAGGTTGAAGATGATGTGAATTTTGCCTGAATTAGGATTGCAGAATTACTGCTACAAAGAAGGCTAACAAGCGCTGGATATCCATTCTAGGGCAAGTGGTTAGTTACTCGTTCTGTCCACAAACCTTGGCATTATTTATTACAGTGTTTAACAAGGCAGCAAGCAGTGGATGAAATCGTTAGTGGTAAGAGTCACAAGGCAGATGGGTACTTTGATGGCTGTTTCTCATTGCTACAAGGGTTGCATTCATCAAGGAAGAGGGTCAGTAGCAACCTTACTCTATAAACCACAGCTGAGAGTTAAAGAAGGTAGTGGCTCCCTGTGACGTTAGGCAAGTTCCATTTGTCAAAGTACTGGCTCTGTTTAGTTCTCCCCTGGGGTCTCTGTTTAGTCTTCTTGCTGTCTTTTCGGTTTACCTGCCTTTTTGGTTTGGGTATCATATTGCTTCTATTATCTAGCTAGTTATGTTCAATACAAAAAAACATGTTTGCAGGACTGAGCAAAATTGGATTTTCTAGTTCTTTGCAGTTGCTTTTGCCAGTAGGCTAGCCAGGTACCACATCAGCTGTGTCCATGACGCAAGGAAAGCTTTACAGTCCTAAAGTTTTGGTTCTGTGATCGCACACAGGATTGATACTAAGCAGACCTTATCATCCTCCTTGCTTCTTTACACGGCAGCACAGGATGCAGTGGCGTTGAGCTACACCATAGCCAGCTCAGATGCATGCCAAGGAACCAATACTGCAGAGTGTACCACAGAGATCACTTGCACCAGCAGTGCAGAGCTAGCTGATATGTCCTAAGTAAGACCTTCTTTGTACTGCCAGGAGCCATGCTTGTTGAGTCTCAGCTGTTATGAACAAATCTGCCCAGGAGTATGAGTGCCTTGGATTTGCTAGCCATCAGGGGTAAGAATCAGGTTGTAGTGCCTTCTAGTGGTTACTGAAAATTTCAACTGAATGCTCATTATTGGTCAGAAAGCAATATGGACTAGTGAAGAGAGGAATAAAGAACAAAATAGACAAGCTGTTTATGCTACTTGATTATTTAGAAATGTAATGAGCATCTGTATCATGAATGTTATGCACCATCTCAAAAAGAGCAAAGTAGAACAGAGAAGACAGAGAAGAGCAGTAGGGACAGCAAAGGATTTGGAAGACATGAGGAACAGCTCGAGCTTGGCTTGGAACAGGGACAGTTGAGGAGAGACATGATAGAGTGCTGTACGACTGTGAGTGACCTGCAGAAGTTAAGTAAGTAGGTATCATCACCTCTGATTGAAAAAACTAGGTATCATCAAATGAAATAAGCAGGTAACAGTCTCAAAACAAATAAAAGAAAGAGGTTCTTTATGAAATATGCAAGTAAGGCATGGAAACCCTTGCCAGAAAAATGTGGGTGCTAAAATCTTACATAGGTTCAAAAAGCAGCTGAAGGGACTGAGTGAGTGTTCAGGCAAGCAAAATTCATTGAGAACTATTAATACAAAGATGACTGGCTCAGTAAGTTTGTGAGCTGCAAACTGCTAGCAGAGGGGAATATTCTTGGGTAATATCATTCTTGGCTTGCTGTTACATTCTTCCCCTGACATCTGTCATTAGCCGCTGTTCTTACTGTTCTTTTCCCCAAACTAAATTCCCTAGATGTGGGTGGGACCAAAGAAGACTTGGGGAAGAGAGAAAAGATTACTGGGACAAAAATGAAAAGAAAAAAAAAGAAAGGGGAGAGAGTTAAAGGACTAAAATGTGGAACAAAGGGAGATACTAAGAATAGTGCTCTGATGGTTACCCAGCGCTCCCTGGATGTGTCCAAGGGACTGGTGGACACTACCTGGGATGCTGTGCTCAGGAGGGATCAGAAATCGATCTCTCTGTGACTAGCATATCCCTCCCTCAAACTTCCTCCTCCTTGTTCATGTGCAGCTAGTTTAGCTGTGATCAGAAGGAGACTGGTGAAGAAGTCTCACAACTGAGGGGGCTTCAGCTGGGGAGGGTAGAAATAAAAAAGCTTCAGGAGGAAGAGTAGCCAGAACCTCAGCAGGGGATTCTGGGGGAGCTGGAAGAGGCAGCCTGGTGTACTTTATGTACATAGAGGAGACCTTTCGGGATCACTCCCCCTGAAAGGACTAACAACCCACAAATGGCGCTGTGAACGTGCCCAAGCTCGATAATATCCCTGGTGTACTGCAGATTAGGTTCAGAGAACAAGCTCGCCTGTCAGGGCATGTGGCTCTCTTTGATAGCATGAGTTCCCTGCTTTGTGTCTAGGTGGGACACAGGATCAAGGAAGTAGACCAAGTGGCCCGTGAGCCATGCAGGCATTGGCGTGGCCCAGCTAGGAGGCTCACCAGCTGGGGGTCAGCACAGCCACTGCAGTGGTGCGAAGGGAGGAACAGCTGGCGAGGCTCATAGGGCAGACTGGTCTCTGTTGGAGATGGGCTGCTACAGAGTTAAGTGAACCTTTGGATTCATCAGATAAGGTCTTACGTTCTGTTCATTTGTCCCTGGCACAGTAAATAATCCCGTTTGTTTCAGAGGCGTGCAGAATCAAGCCCACCATAAAAATCTGTTCCACAGATTTCAGTTAAAGCTCAACAAATGTATTTTTAATTATAGACAATATATAGCATTACAAATGGATCTCATTAATTCTAAGTGGCTGGCTGCTTGGGCTCTGTAGCTATTTTTCCTCCCTGTACCGCTGCCAAAGATAGAAGCATGACGGTAGTATTAAATGGGATATAACATGTAAAAAAGGTATAATTTAATATCATATTTCTGTCCTCAGAAACATTATAGCCTACAGTTATGGGACTGCAGATAGTAGTCTGTTTAGATTATACAAGCATTTCCTGGGATCTTGGCTGGTTCGTTTGTAGTTACGCTTTATTTCTGCAGTTGGAAAATGAGCATGATTGTAAATGTATGTCACAGTCCTGTCAGAAGCCCTTGTAAAGCAGTCTATGATCCGCAGGTGGATGGTGCTGTAACAATGTAAATCACGTCATTGCTTGGATCCAGAACCCGGTTTAATTGTTTCCTCCCTTACTCATTTCATTTTTTTTTGGTGGTTGCTAACTAAGGTCAAATTCTGATTTTGTATGCTATCAGGTAAATGAGGAATTATTTTGTTGAGGTTGATGACATTACATGGGTAGGAAACTAACATAAATGTGCTCAGGACATAGTGTGGATGTGAAAAAGGCCAAGACCCCTTTGTTTGATCAGGAAAAGGACATTACCCGCCATTTTAGAGCAGGACCTAAACCTAACTTCAGAAACTTCTGTTTCTTTCCTTTGAAAGCAACGTATTAAATTTCTTGCTAAAGCATCTAATCCTTGAAATCTCTGCTGATTGTTTCATGCCACAAACACCACTGAATGGGGTGTTATGCTTCCCTTCTAGAGACTAGATTTCTTCTCTGTACGCCCAAACATATATTAGGTATCTCGCCTAAAATGGTAATTCTGTCTCCTTCCATTTGTATGGACTCTATTTAGCAGAGTTGGCCCCTTGCTTTCATCATTAATAGATGCTCTAGCACTTGGGATTCTTTTTCTCCCCATGAATTCCCTACTCAGTACTATGAACTATTCCTTTTATTTAGTGGCTATCACTACCAGCTGCCACTCCAAGGCTCTGCACATCTTTTTCCACACTTTTCTGCGTTAAACTGCAATTTGTCACCTCTTCCAGCTTGGCTTAAATAATGTAAATCCTTCTTATCTGATTGCACTGCTGCTCATTATTTATGGTGCTCTGCCATACAATGTCATGTGTAGACTGGGGAATCTTCTTTTGTATGCAGTCATGGAGATCATCTTTATAAATAATGAAAAAGCTTACAATTGTGATTATACGTCTTCTGTGCAATACTTGTGTGTCCTTTGTCTCTCTAACACTGAAAAGAAATCTCAAAGGCATGCATAACAGAAATTTTGTCTTTTAGTCTCATTCTTTCCATTGAAATTCTTGTTTCCTTAGACAAAAATCAGAGAGCCTTGTTCACCTGAGAGTTCCTACTCGCTTGAGATTGTATAATTCAAGATACCACCTTTTCTCTGGAGATGGGGTAGCCTGTCTGCTTAAACTTAGCAAGCCACATCCTGTGCATCTTTTTCATAGCTTCACAAAAAGGGAAACTGCAGCTCCTAGAAATTTTATAGTAAATGTAATTATCAATGAGTGTATATGAGATGTTGCTATTGTTAATAAAACATTTTCTGTCAACACCAGGTCCTTGTGCCAGCAAAGTCAGTACAGTTCTGTTTTACTGGAAGAGCAGGTTTCTAAAAGGAAACGAATACAGCAGAGCAAAGCCGCCTTAAGTCTTTCTGCCCTGCAGCAGATGTAAGCATGGTCTATGAGAAAGAGCCAAGTGACTCCCCCCTGTCTGGTAGCCTCATTCCCAGTGGTCTGATGGGAACCCACTGTAGGCAGAAAGAGCAATGGCAGCCTTGTGATGGATCTCGAGAGCAGAGAAGTTCCCTTTGAGGGGCTGACCTTGCTGGTGTCGCAGGTGTGTGTGCTGCTGGGTTTTGCTGACCTGTCTGCAGGTGTGGAGATTCCCAGCCTAGCTGCAACATGAACAGAAACAACAACTGGCACATCAAATGCTCGGGAGGCCAGTACTGCACCACCTGAGTTTCTTGTATTTAACTTAAAGCAAGGGAAGTATGGCCACACTGTGCAAAATTATGTGGCTGTGATTGTAAAGTAAATTAAACAGGAGCACAAAACATTCCTGGGCCCTGGAATTCAATCATCTGTACTCTTAACATTGTTAACACAGTCCCTGGAATGGTGTTGGGCCACGAGACTGCTCTCCCAAACAATTTCCAGGTATAGTTCAAAAATTATCATGGCAACAGACTATTCTAGTAGACCATTTGGATGTGACCACGCAATATCAGAGGATGAGAGTTACATGGTGTGGATGCTGGCCATTTTGTGCCAGGGAGCAATCCTGGCCATGTTTTATTTATTAGTGTACATGTAGCCTCTGTATCTAAAGACACTTTTGAAAAGGCTGTATTCAGTGGAGAAAAAGGAGCATGAGATGTCCCATGCAATACTCGACGGAGGAGGAAGAGAAGCTGTGCTGGGAGAAGCTCTACTCTAATAGGTCACTGAAGTGAAGCGAAATACCTGTTTGGTTTTGAAAGGTGCAACACACAGATCACCCCACCCATGCCTGTCTGAAGTGCAGATGTCCCTCCAAGAGGTCAGAAAGAACCAAAAAGAAAATGAGGAACATAAAATCTGTTTGTGGCATGCTGGGAAACTTAGGGACAGATTGTTTCCATGACAGGAGAATGCTCGTGTCTTTTTCTTTTTTTTTAAACAGAACAAAGTTACAGTGGTCTTTATTAATCTTAACAAATGCTGAAGTAGCAATGTGACAGCTGAGTGAGTGGGCTGATGGGATGTACATGCTGGAGTCAGACAGTATAAGTACTTAGCACTGTCTTTCGCCCATGACAAAACTCAAAGCTATTGCTGGCACAAACAAGACAGAGTTCACTGAGCTGTGCCCTGTGACCTGAGCGTATTTTGTACCACATTTTACTGAGTTTATTATATCCTCTAATTAAACAAGGATACATTCATGATAAGGGTAAGTTCTTAGAATAATATTGTTGGTGCGAGGTTGCAGTACAGTTATACTAATTCCCATTATTGCTAGAAGTGCAAATTAGTTTTACTACTGTGCAGGAAGGGGGTGATGAGCTAGTAAAGGAAATGTTTCCTTACTCGTTTTACCAGTCACAGAAAGAAGGAGGGACGGTTGTAAAAAAGAGGAGACCTGTGAGCCTTAACAGAGTGATATTTTTTAAAAATTGTTTTCACTGCTTTTTCAAAAGAGTGTTTCACTGCTTTTAGTAACAGTAAAAGCCTTTTCCACACAATGTGAGTGATCAGGCCTCATTCTTTTCTGATTTGTGCTAATGTGAAGTACTGAAACCTGCAAGAATTGTGAAAAATGGAAAGAGGAGAATGAGGCCCAATTACACATACTTTCCTGACCAGTTTACACCCAGTATCATTTCCCTAGGATTTTTTTGCTGAATGTAACCAGGAGACTTCCACTAAAACGTTGTCCACTCACACAATTCTATATTTGTCTAATTTTGGCTCAGTCGGTTTATCTTGACCCTCCAGATTTCACTTTAGCATTATCAGTTAAATCTCTCATCATCTGCAAGGTAGATCCTTACCTGTTAAATGCTTAACAGAGGGTTTTCATATTCTCTGGGCACTGTAGAAAAGCTGCTAGCTTTACATCCATCCTGCGAAAGCATGTATGCGCATACGCGTTGGGAGGCCATAGTGTTTTGCGCTGTAGTGTTTTGTGGCTGGCTACAACAAAAATGTATGTCTGCCACCATTATTTACAGCTGTAACAGTGAGAGATTACAAAACCCACTCTTCATTAACCTCCAATAAGGCTGTTCCTGCAGCCGGTGATTGCCATTACATTGATGGAGTGCTAATACAGCTCAATAGCCCTGGCCAGGCTGTCTCTCGCCTGAATGCAGCACAGTCCCTGCCTCCCACCACTACACAGCACACGTCCGACAGAAGGTGCTGAAATGATTGATGGGAAAGGCAGCTCATAAAGGCAAGCACAGTGCCCAAAGCAACAGCTGTCGAGCCCCATCCCTGCAATAATTAGATAAATGAGCCCCAAACGAAATCTTACAGGCGAGAGTAGAAGGAAGTGATAATATCGCTGCCGTCAATCTCTGATTGCTTGTGTCGCCTCATTCCAGCCTCTGCTTGTGGTTATTAGCATTTGACGCAGCTTACCTCTCCCATCTTCCGTACTTCCTTCACTCCCAGGCCTCCAGACAGACCCCTGCAGGCACAGGAGTCATGGGAGCGTCAGTGGCTGGGGCCGGACTGTGTTTTCTTTTTTTTTCTGACGGCAGCAGTTCTGCTTCCCAAGCCTGCTGAACCTTTATCCTTCTCTGCAGTGTGAGAACCTAACAAAAGGGCCATGGCAGGTCACAAATTGAGCTTACCAGGGAAAAGTCCTGCAATTAGCCAATTTTCTCTTCAAGAAATAATCGACCTAGTTATAGGGATGCAGAAGGTAAAGAAGCAGAGAGCAAGGAAACGTGGTCTAGGCATCTGAAATTGCAGCAGAGACAATTAAAAGGTCTGTATGTATTTTTACCATACAGAGGCATATTGATATTTCAGTAATTTCTCTGTATGTTCCCGTGATGCTACTAAATGGTACATATAAATGAACAGTGAGTTCTTAGTGCCAATAATTACCATGCAGAGAGAATATTGTGAAAATATATGTATATAAACACATACAATTTTCACAAAAAAAATTAAAAGAAACCTTGTTGATAAAATCTAAACAGTATACTTCTGATTCCACTTTCATTTGCACCGTTGCACATCAGGAGCAATATTCTGGAAGTCAGTGACTGTAAACTCATTCAAGAACAGAATAAATCCTCACAGGTAGAAACCAAAGTCCAGAGAAGTAAATGAAAGGGTTGCTGTTAAACTGAATAGTCCTCAAATAAAATCCTATGAACTCAAAGGGGAAAACACATTAAAAAAATGCTTCCAGCATGAGCAGAATTGAGAGGTGAAGTTATGTGCTAGAAAAGGCACAATAATGATTCGGAAAAAGTGACCTTTTCCTTTATTCATTCTCGCCACTTTTCAGATAGGGTAATTCTTGCTGAGTTCAGCCAGATTTGCATGAGAGTAAAATTAGATCAAAATTATGCCCAGGCTGTTTATTTTACCAGCAGCACATGTCTCAAGAGCGTGCTTTCATGTTTTCCTGTAGAAACAGTCAGAGAGGTGCGTCTAAGGCTGCATCTAAAGCTGATCACAGGGATTCAAATAAGAATGTCTGGCAGACTGAGTGGTCCCATAATCACAAGTGGTATCTCTTAAAACCTTCAATTACAAGAGATTAGTAGAGAATTGTAGCGCTGAACTAAAGGAGTAATGACACATAGGGAATTGAAGCGTAAAACCTGTTTTCTTCTTTTTAAGGAGAAGTTCAATTTATAGTTTATTTAAATATAAATTGCAAGCATAAAGTATGTTAGAGTCCTTCAACTTCACTGTTCAGTTAGTTTCAAATTAACTGTACTGCCTTTCTGTTTTCCCCAGAGCAGCGCTCTGATCTTCAACCAGTCTTTGCCTGAAATTGAACTGAAGTCTTCGAAGTCCATTAAATTCCTGTGCTGTCCTCATAGCTGAGTGAATTACTGCTCTCCTGTCTTCCCACTGCCTCCCGCATGGAGTGGATTGCAGGGGCCAACTCTGATTCTGAACCTTTTCCTTGCCACCCCCATTCATAAATTGCGTGAAAAGCTGTGAAATGAGAGAGTAGGAAGCCATGTTCTCCCATCGTTTCTACGACTGTAGCTTGGCTGATTTACTCTTTTCATAACCACTATTGAGAAATGTTTTGCATGAAATCCTTGGTTTTAGGTTACAGGCATAATAATATTTAATTATGAATTGCCTCTCTGATGGCAACTTAAAGCCCATTAACAATATAACTAAATGTATCACTACATTCACATGCAGTGAAATAAGCTGTGACTCAATCAGTTTTAGAGATGGGGAGTGTGAAACAAAGAGAGGGATCGTATCACTGTAGTTGACAAGCATACTGCAAATGAGGCACATCCGCGAGGAAGGGTCCTAGCTCCTGAATCTCTACCTGATTCCTTCACCTCAAGCTGGCCTGTCTTCTCAGAATATACCTCTAGCTCAGATGTCTTGTAGTCTTGTTTTAGGCTTCTTATGCTTACTGCAAAAAGAGTAAAGTTTTTAAAGTGTATGGAATTCTCTGCTTCCTTGAGGCAGCCTACAATGTAGACACTTGCATCTCAGCTAAGCATCTAGACTCTTGCGGTAGTACGGAGGGAGGAAGGAGCACTTGTGGAATTCAATTCATCTTTTCCAGGCAGGTATTACATGCTAAAGGGCCTAGTTCTTTCCATTGCCTACGAAGAGGGTCAGACAGCAGGCTCTGATGGACACATCTAGTGCTTACTGGTCTGAACTGAGGTGAGAGGAATCACTCACGATACAGCTGGGCCAAAGTGCACAGACATCTTCCTGCCAGCTGCAAACAAACCAGCCTCAGTCAGAAGCAGCCCACCTATCAGGGCAGCCACATATTATCAATAAAACATTCCTCAGCCATAGCAAATAGGAAGCATTGAATCTCAAAAAGTAAATCCCCAATGCACAAGAGATAGACATGTTTGTGACAGTGGGTTTTTTTTTTCTTGAAAATGTCTGTATTTGCTGGAGTTGAGGAGCCAAATGGTCATAAAGTTTGTGCTGTTAGACATCTCCTGGGACTCCTGAGTTAACTCTTTGTTATAGTGGTTCATTCAGTTTATTTGGTGCTAGCAAATCTTTAGGCTTTCAGTTAAATTGGTCTTTTACTCCAGGGAAAGAGAAACTTGATGCCTGAGTTTCTATCACTGTAGCTGTTGGAAGTTAGAAGGATTTACTATGTTACTTCAGCAACAAGAAGTGACAGGTATTATTCTGATTTTGTGTGTACAGGTTTAAATCAGGAACAGACAGTGATGTTATACTGGTACAAAACAGCTGTAGTTGAAGATAAAATTAAATGTTCGTATAATTTGAGGACAGAAAGGGCTGTTAGACTGCCTGTATATGATGGGCTGTTAAATTTCACCCACATTCTCTTACATAAAGCCCAAAGACACTTAGCCCTGGGGTATTCAGTTAGCTCTCCTTTGCTCACACGATTATCAAAGGTCTGCAGGCCATGGATTCGTAACAGCCAAAACTGCACATAAACATATAGGAAAAACACATTTCTAAAGCAGACCAAGTATTTTATTTAAAGTATTTGAAGTGTTGCATTTGTTTTGGTTTTCAGCAGTCTAACGTTCTGGATACTGGCATCTGTTTAAAACTGTGGGACACGGTAGAAAAAGCAAAATGGATCCAAAGGTGAAAATAGGAAAACAGTTCAAGACTTACATTGCTTTTTTTTTTTTTTTTCCTTACTTCTCTAGGACTCAGTACTGAGCTCCCTCCTTTCCCTGCTAACTTAGCTAGTGCCTCCCTTCTGCACTGCCAGGAGACCTAAAGTTGCAATAAACTGCCAAACCAGGCCAAGCTTGCACGGACCTACTGGGGGTGCTGCTGCCTTTGTCTGCAGCAGAAATGGCCTCTGCTTAAGGCTGGGCTTAGAAGAATGCTTTTGGTAAAATATTGGAAGTGGCTTTTTCAGTTAGGGGTCAGGGATTAGTTTTCATAAACAGCTGAGTTGAACAGTTGAGAACCCACACATCCCCCCCAAGCAATGTTTTTCTGCTTTCCATCAACTAATGGCATAAAACAGACAGAACTGAAATCATATGCACAGGTTCTTGACCATTTCACCATCTAATGACATCATTGTTTTCCTGAGTTAAAATATTTGGAGTCAAATTACCACTTTGACTCAAAAGCATAAAGAGAAGAGATCACAAAAATATTGAATGATCCTATTTAATTTCTAGTCTCATTGCATCAGCTTCAAAGGAGTTATGTCAAAAATGAATGCCCAGGTTTGACTTCTCAAAAGTGCTGATTCATTTTCATGTTGGATGAGCTTAGGCCAGCATGAAAGGAGACCTGCTTACAAAGAGCACCAGTTTCCATGAGGCTGACAGGAACTGCAGCCTTGTCTGAATTTTAGGGCTGCAACCTCCTAGCAGCATGAATCTCCCAATCCAACAACAGCTGTGCTCTCACCCTGTGGTGAGGTGACCCATCCTGGTCCCCTGCATGCCAAACTTGTGTGGGTTAGCTGCAAGTGACATATAGTTAAGGAGCATTTTACTCTTAAGATCTTCTAGCTGTGGCTAGAAGGCGGGAGTTGACACAGGAGTGACATTTGCCCTGTAAAGTTCAGGAACTCATGTGTCTGCAGGTAGTAAATTTATGGAAAAACCAAAGCCAGACTGATTATCATCAATTCTACTTATATCTAAATTGCTTACTAACAGGGCTAAGGATGCAGTATAACCTCATTAAATCCCTGAAGATGTATCTTAGTCTTAGAAATAACACCTTATTGTGTAGCCATTTAATGAGTTGTGAGCTAACATGTTTTAACAAATCTTTTATCGCTTATTACATTCCACTCCCTTGACGAGCATTTCAAAAGCTGACCATTAAAACAGGGCTCTTTTCACAACTCTTTGATGATGACACTTAGAACCAAGCACTTCATCTCTTTGCATTTGGATTAGAATCGGAAAGGTGTAAATTACAGATCTGGCTTTTATGTGCTTGCTTTATTGATCAGGCTACTTCGTAGAAACCACAGCAGTTCTGATAGCTTAGCAGCCTAGATTACCTTTCAGCTTTCTTAATTGGGCCACTGGGGTGCAGTTAATTTTCAATTTATATCGAGGGTAAGACAAGGTGATGTAATACCTCATCGTTGTACTTGAGTAACATGGGCACTAAAACACAACGATGTACCTCGTAATTATAAATACACAAGTTGCTTGTTGAAGTAGACGGAGAAGAGTTCTGGCTCTTTTCAGTGTGCATTTTAGGCCAAAATCTGTCTATAATCATTCCTGTGTCTTCACTGTTTTCCACTCAGCCACTAGCTACAGTAAAGCAAGTTAAGATTTGGCTCAGTGGAATTAGAAAGTTCATTCAACATACCAGATTCTAATACATCCAGCATGCTAATCAAATGTGGTCGTATTTCTGTTTGTTTGCTGAAAGGTCAAAGTCATGGTGCGCATTTCTTCCACGCTTGCCAGAGACACGTCGGAGTCCAGCTCTTTCTTAAAGGTTGATCCTCGTAAGAAGCAAATCACGCTGTATGACCCGTTGACCTGTGGAGGTCAGAACACCTTCCAAAAAAGGGGCAACCAGGTCCCACCTAAGATGTTTGCCTTTGATGCAGTTTTCCCCCAAGATGCATCACAGGTAGGCAAAGTATGATCAAAATAGTTGTCTAAACGCTAGGGCACACCAGAGCCAAATCCATTCCTTCTGCAACAGCAGTACTCTCAGTGGAGTTAGACCAGGAATGAATTAGGTCTAGCAATATCATCACTAGTGAAACCGGTTTATTAACTCATATCTGAATAACATAATTTTCTGATTTCTTTAATATTTACTGTAAATGTAAATTGCTCTTAAGAGTGTATGTGCAATAAATTGTGCTAATGATCAAAATGCTGTCTAGCAGGTGAGTCCTAGACATCAACAGGTCACTGTATCTTTTAAATTTGTTATTTGGTATTTATGTTGATCTGATCACAACTGCAGTTCTTTAATGCAATCCTCCATTCATTAAGAAGTCAAGGATTATTTATAGAGGGGTGTGTTGTATAGTCCATGATAGGAGGATGGGGATTTTAGTCCACGGATTATTTATAGAGGGGTGTGTTGTATAGTCCATGATAGGAGGATGGGGATTTTAGTCCACATGTGTCTATTGATGTGTACATATTCTGATCTCTCATTTTAATGAAACTCCTTTGGTGGTTTGATGAACTATATTACCCAAATATGGTGAAGAGGACAGTACAAGAGTGAAGTAACATTTTGAAATTTAATTACAAAATAGTACTATAAGGCTGCTTCTGTACTCATAAGCTAAACAGAGCTGGGACACAAGGCCAGCCAAAGCACTGGCATGCAATCAAATCATTGGCTCAATCCCTGACGCAGTTTTGGTCGGAGCAGCTAGCACTCCGCCAGACTAATGTCTGGACACAGCTCAGGAGTGGGATGGACCAGGGACCATCACCTACAGCTGTTTTGGGAGGTAAGAGAGTTCAGATTATAAACAGGAGCGATGTCATAGCAGTTGGCCTTTGAACAGTCCTTTTCCTGACCCATTTTGTTTACTATTATAGCGATAGCTTAAAAATGCCCACGAACTGGGAGAAGGTATGTGATCTATTACCAAATGCAAAGTGCTTTACATAAAAGGCCAAACTCTGCTAATTCTGACTCAGTTCCACCCAGTACTGATAGGCTCTTACTGCAGAACCACTCTATACTGTTCAGCATGCCTGAATCTGAAGTCTAAGAATGCTCAGCGTAGATTTGTATGACATACCTTTTCAAATACTGCTTCAAGATGGAGCCTGCTACTGCTAAAAGCTAAGAAGATTCATAGCAATGTAGAGAAAAATTAAGAAACGTCACTTAGGTATTACTTAAGGGCCTGTATTTTCTCCTTACATTCCTTACTTGCCTGCTAGTGGAATTGAACTGAGTCCATAATTCAAGAAATAATAGAGCTTGTTAAAAAATCTCAGTGTTTGATTCGTTTTAACCAAAAAAAGGATTTTTTTTGTAAAGTCTCCTTAATAGGGAGTTCTAGTAAATTAGCCACATCCTCTTACAATAGGTGTATTTCGTCTAACCCCACAACAGATTTTGATGCTTCAGCAAGTGAAACTTACCTGACACAGAGCAAAAGTCCTGCTTTATTTATTTTTACAGGTAATGTCATTACTATCAACAGTATAGGTCACATGAATGAGAGAAGCAGGATGAGACTTTTTGATACTTCATCAATTCTATCTATCTGGAGCACTAATGACATTATGACCATTCTTACTGAAAATACTCTATTGATTTTCCTTACTATTGTTAACAGTATTTTTTTTTTTTAATTTCCTGTGACAGGCTGAAGTATGTGCTGGGACTGTGGCTGAGGTGATCCAGTCAGTGGTCAATGGGGCGGATGGCTGTGTGTTCTGCTTTGGCCATGCCAAACTTGGTTGGTATTGTTAAAATTTCTCTATTTCAGCAGCAAAGTGAACATTTGTAACCCAAGACTGCTCGTGCTTTAGATCAAGGAGGACAAAGCTTCATTAGTCCATGCATAGTAATTGCATTGGAAAGCAGTATGCTGTGTGCATGACCTTGTACCACACTTTCACCTCCCATTTGGACATTTATTCACTTTGTTTTACATACTGCTTAAGTCTTGGACAGCATGCTTTTTAAAACAGAGATGGGTTTTGAGTTGTTTGTTTGTTCTGTCCTTTGCCTACTAAAGCAATTTTTAGCATTTTTTTTCAACTCTTAATGAATGATCCCGTATTGGTCTACAGTTTTACAAAGGTATCTCGTATTAGAGACTGTTTGACAAAATACCACTTTATTCAGCTGTGTAAAGCCTATGAGCATCTACTCAAGTACATGATGTTTGTGATGCCACTGTGCAAGTGTTGTGACCGGGCACTCAAATCCTGTTACATATGTTCTGTTACCTGTTTAGACAATTCACTCCTTACTAACCTTTTCGTATTCTGTCTCCAACAAGTACTATTCCAATGATTAACCGAATGGTATCAATGGATCAAAATTTGCTCTTTGCAAATGCTTGCATCAACAGCATTTCAGGTGCTCATGGAAAGACAATAAAAAGGAGAGTCGTCATCATCAACACATTATTTTGAAATAACTGCATTTCTAGAGTAATCTTATATTCTGTTCATCCTAATCTAGAGGAAGTATTTTGAAGCTACTAGCTCTCTAATGAAGAGGGCTGCACTGCAAGTCTGGGTGAAATGATCCCTATCCTTTTCTGTCTCAAAGAAACACGAGTGTACTTGTGTTATACACAACGCATGTGTACACGCAGCTTTAAAGGATACTTCTGTTTTTCACATGATTAAGAGAACAGACTGTATCAGGCTACAGTTAGGCAAAATTACAGGCAACAAAAGCTAGAGAGTACTGAGTGCTGCAGTGCTGCTAGCTGTGGTACAACGAGTGGAGCAGGGCCACCTGCCTGGCTAACTGCAAGGCCCTTCTGGACCACTCTCAGCTGCTTCACTAACCCTACCAACACCATTCGGCCATCTGTAGAAACACCCAGATATTGCCACAGATACCTACATAAAAATATTTTCTTTGCTGACCTTTTCCCACTTAGATTCAATGTATAAAAATTATGTATACCTTTGTCACTTGGTTTATAAATGTGGGAGATGTAGAAAACTTGCCTAAATACATTATATGTAATAACACCTAAAGCAGTATGAAATAGTGCTCTGTGTCTGTTCTTAATCAGCAAACTTTTGCAGCAGAGACAAGCCAGAACTATGACTGTAGAGTCAAATAATGGCAAACTATGGGAAAGTTTTGACGTAGATAAAATATTTCAGGTTATCAACCCATGTCTGCATTAAATCATTACCTGAACCTTTTTTTTTTCTGGGTAAAGTTATGCCTCTATGATCCTGGGGCCAGATTTATGTCAATCCTAAATCTAGTGTAATATAGTGCTTCCAGGTAAAATGATATCCAAAGTATACTGCACCCACAGTACTTAAAGCAGGGATTTTTAGAGGCCCGGGCACTCCTGCTGTGTCTGCTGTGTTCAACTCATCCCGCTGTTCCTTCTACGCTAGAGGTTGCAGCATAGGGACCTACAGTACTCTGCCTGGGGAACTGGGGATGTCAGAGGACTTTTCACCTTGTGCAGTGACAGCATGAGGAAATGCAGGTTTCGAATGCAGCTCAAGATTTCATCTGTGCATTTTAAATGCTATCAGTTGTCCATGTATTATTTGTTTGCCTGCCTGCCTGTCTTTCTGCTGTGCTGACTGTTGTTGTTATTGTAGCAAAGAAGTTCTCCTGAGGCTGTGTAGGATAATCTCACTTAGCAGAAGGCTTCCTGGGAGTGATGTTGTTATCTTTTCTCCCCTCCCCATTCCTGACAGGAAAGTCATACACCATGATCGGAAAGGATGATTCCATGCAGAACCTCGGCATAATCCCTTGTGCCATCTCCTGGCTCTTCAAGCTGATTAATGAGCGCAAAGAGAAGACAGGAGCCCGCTTTTCGGTCCGAATTTCTGCAGTGGAAGTGTGGGGGAAAGAAGAAAATCTTAGAGACCTGTTGTCAGAAGTGGCTACAGGCAGCCTGCAAGATGGTCAGTCCCCAGGCGTCTACCTTTGTGAGGACCCCATTTGCGGCATGCAGGTGAATCAGAGATTTACATTTGACACATTGAAACAAGCAACGTAGGGTTTTTGTTTTTTCTGAGCTACTGAGATGGTTCAAATTCAAGAACTACCCAGAGCATAAAGTTTATAGACTTGAAAGTGTTTACTTTAAAACATACAAGAGCTTTATGACCTGCAGCTGCAGGGCCATCTGCTCTCGTGGCCTAAATATTTGTACCTCTGGTATAACTGATGTTGAGCAGGGGCCTGTGTTTGCAATAAAACGTGAAAACATTCAGTGCAAACAAAAATTCACCTCCTTCAAAAAAAAAAAAGTGTGATCCCTCTTTTGTAAAACAGCAAGCTAAAATATTTACAGTACTGCACAAATAGCTGGAGGCCATTTATATGGCTGTTTATCTCTTTATAAACTGCATTATTTATAGCACTTGCATTAGTAATGTTGTAGGAAGCATTAATCGCTACTTATTAATTGCTGCCAAGAAATAAATTCCTGAGCTGGGCAAGCCAAGAATAACTCCAACTCTAAACCTCAGGTTTGGAGGTTTAGCAAGAAGGACTAACTGGCTCATATATTTCCTGGGTAGCCACTAGAAAGTGTCAGCAGCCCTAAATGATTTTTTTCTCTTGGTGTGGGAGGAAAAAAGGCTTATTCTTTCTGTTTGCAGTCTGGGATGGAGTGAATCTGGTTTTTGTATGAGTAGATGAAGAGGGGGCAAACTAACAGGTTGGAGCTTGGATACATACCTTCAACCTTAAAGGCAATGGCAGCTCTCGTCCAGAAATTGTAGGCAGAACACTACCTATTCAAGAATGGGGAAAAGGAGGAAGGAGGGAACAGACCTACAGGATAATGTACCCTATATCCAGCTGCGAGGATCTAGAAATCATGTTTCTCATCCTTCAAAATCATGAGATTTTTGAAAGCAAGTAGTAAACTTTGTGTTTTATCTCTTTGTATTGTAAGCCTTTTGGACGTACTTAGATCCTTTTCTCAACCTTTTGTGTTCTACCCAGGAACTATAAAGTGGCTTTTAGGTTTTAAATAAGAATTAGCACTCTCATTCTCATTGACTCCTGGTGTTAGTGCTTTACGAAATACTTAAGAGTATCATTCGAGATCTCACCCCCTGGTATCCAGTAATGAGTGCAATCCAGTGAGCGTAAGATAGGCGCAAGTCTTCACTGTTCCCACTGGGATGATATATGGGCCAGTTATGATCTGGATTAGCATATGTATCGATGTTACATAACTGTATCAACTGTCTCCTCTTTAGAGCTCAGTTCTTCACTAAGGTCTTTAAGCACAATAGCAATAACAACAAACAGTCCATTGTTGCATGTTGTTCACGCACATACAGACAGAACAACAATATACAAATGAGCCATTTTAGATCAGTACAAAAAAAAATAGCTTCCGTGGGAGATCTATGTCTCTCTGCAATGTAACGGACTGAACGAAAGTTGTAGCAAAAAGGCCTTTTTATTTGTATGCCTTTAGAAATGTAAAGGTACATACAAGACGTAGTGACATTCTGGAGTCACGTGTCCTACAGATGAATTCTCAAAATCCTCAGATGAAAAGTTCTGTGAAAGGCAGGATATTATAACCATATAGATATGCAAAATCAGCAATGTGTATAGCAAATGAATAATCACCATATGCCATACTGTCTGTCATTGGGCCTTTCCAAGTATGCACATTTTCTTGTTGCTTACATTAGTGAAATCACTCTAAAGACTGGCCTGCTTTCTGCTTATTTTTTAACTCCTTATTGGCCCCGCTCTCGTTTTAGAGAAAACTTAGCTTTTAGCTCTTATTATGTGATTCATTGCAGAACCTCAGCAATATACCTCCTCAAGCTGATAAATGAATGCAAAGAGAAGACGAGAGCACTGTCTTCTTTAGGGAGAACTTAATTTTTAGCTGTATTACATCGCACAGAAACAAATCCTAAGAATGGGAATTCCTCACTGAATCTGAGCCAGACAAAACAGGTCTATCCTATGGGCTGAGGGCCAGCTCTGCCTACTGCCAAAGCTAATGCCATCCGATTACACCGTCACATGTCCCTTCCACAGACAGACTAATCTTAGGTGACATGAAGCACACATGCATACCTTACATTGTCGTAGGTTAATAATATCTGCCCTCATATGCTCTCTATCATTTTGGAGAGATAAGAGCAGGCTGGTGACTGTGATTGAGGTCCAGCAAATGTGAATGTATGTACATTACCTGTCCTGTTCCATGTAATGGATTGCTCCGTCTCTTGAGCAGGTGCAGAAGCTTAGAGGATGAAGGGGCAAGAAAATGCCTTCTCTTCTGCACTGCTCCCCACATGCTCTGGGGGCTGAACCCAGGCTTCCGACCTGTTACTTCCCAGGTTAATCCGCAGAGTGCTCCCTCCTAACACTTGATGAAGGGTAACATACTCCTGCCCCTGCCCAGCTGCACCAACTGTGGGTTTGGGAATTTTGTGTCTTCAACAACCATTTGTTTCTCTCTTAACCGTAAGGACACAGGCAGTGCAGCAAAACAAACAAACAGAGGCGCCAGCAAAAATAATGGGCTCCAATGAATGGCTTAAAATTCTAGTGAAGGAGTGAGCTTATGCATCTCTGTCCAGCCCCCAGGACAACTGCCACTAGAGATACTGTGAGTAGGAACCCTCAAAAGCCTGGATTCATTTGTAGGGCTCCTGAAGGAGGTGGTACCATCACTCTCAGTGTCAGGAGGGATGAGTTAGCACGTCTGATTTGGTAGGGCATTTCCTCCTTTTCAGTCCTGTCAGAAGCCAGTGTATCAATGGTGTGCTTTGACAGCAGTATGTTTTCTGATAGCATGGAATTCTACTGGAGCTTCTAGTTGATTTTTAATTTGTATTAACGTGCAGCTTCAGAATCAGAGTGAGCTCCGGGCCCCAACTGCGGAGAAGGCTGCTTTCTTCCTCGACGCAGCTATTGCTTCCCGTCGCAGCAGCCAGCGAGACTGCGATGAGGAGGATCACCGCAACTCTCACATGCTCTTCACTCTGCACATCTATCAGTACCGAATGGAGAAGAGTGGCAAAGGCGGAAGTAAGCTGTTCTCTTCTTCCCTCCTATTTCCTTAGCTGCCTCAAAATTGGCTTTACATAGGCCTTTAAACAATGTTCTTTCTTTAGCGGTGAAAATTAGCAGAGTTCTCCGTTCAGAATGGGGTAGGCCCACCTACACCAACAGGCTATTTACCTCTCTAGGAAGATCCAGCAAAGGCCAGAAATGACTGAAGATAATCAATATCAGTTGTCGATTTAGTTGCTTTTGTGGAAGCATTAACAGTTGACTCTCAGCACAATGTGGGCCTCCACATACAAACAAAAAACTACTCTTCAGAATGGCTTTTAATATTGCTTCTATCGATAGCTGCAGTGCTGAGGTTACAGGTTAAAGTATTATGGAGATGGGGATTCCCTGCCACCGTTATGTCAGCTGTTCTAGTTCAGCACCTAAGCAGGGCAGAGTATGTAGAAGCTGAGGCCAGTGCACAAACTGGAGCTTTTATTGGCGAAAATTTAGTTGCTGGCCCAACTCCATATGCGCAGAACTCTCTAGTGCTTCTTCGGGAAGGCTCTGTGCTGTGAGTTTGCTCCCTCTCTTTGCCATACGTGCCTTAACTGATTCATAAGTCTATATATCAATGTTCCTTTTGTAAATGAAGAGAATCATACTTCGAGCCATGAAGTACGAGCCATGCCTGCTCATGTTTCTATAATTGTCAAAGGTTTCATTCGATTTACACTGATCATGTAGATTTCTAATTTTTTGTTACATTTACAGTCTGTTTCCAGTCTCCCAGCCAGATTTTCCCATTGAAAAAATTTTTTTGATTGATCATTTTTTCACAGGAAAAAATAGGTGCTTAAAGAGCACAGGAGGCCTCTGCTTTTTCAAATTTGTGGACTTACACAGTTCTGCAGAAATAGTATCTATTTCAGCTCCTGGCTCTGCACAGGTTACTTGTAATGAGGACTAGACTGCAAGCTGTGATGTGTAGTGGGTGGACACCGCTGCAGTATTAATGTCTAGTGTTTGAATACAGAACATTTACATTGACTATATTTATAATATAAGAGAGAAAACCAGAAAGCTGCTCTAAATGGAAATGCAGTTTGCATGTGTTTAAGTAATAACCCCTGTGGAATTGGCAGCCAGAAAACTCAATTAACTAAAGGTTTATTAATTAACCAGCCTGCGGTGGAAAGGAAGACTGTGAATGCTCAAACTGACTGGTTGTTAGGAATAAAGATGGCTGATTTTGAGGGTTTTATTGTTACAGTTACTTAATACTGCGGGCTTTTCACATACATGCAAGTACATGTGCACGTAGACCTTTCTTACTATTTTCAAATGCAATTAATAAAAGGGAAAAAACTGTTTTCCTGTGGCTATAATGACTCATTCTAAAAAAAAAAGAAAAAAAAAGACATGATCCTATAGGCTTATAATGTGAGATACTTTGTCCGCCTGCAGTTATGTTTTTGTCTCTTGGCCATACCACCTCCTGTCTTCAAGTTTCCATATCTGAGTGGCCTTATAAGCCAGGCAGGGTCAGATCTCCCTGATAATTGAATGAGGGGGAATTCCAACAGCTCAGAAAGGGCGCCTAGTGATTATCAGTCTCTTGCTGTAATGAAGGACTTTTCAGAAAACAACATGAAGATAGTAGAGATACAGATTCCAGTAAAAGGATTAAAAAAAAAGAAGAAGAAGAAAAGAAACCCAGCTTCTAAAGGGTCAGAGATTAAAGGGCTGGCTAACGTATGGTTTTGGTCAAAAAAATGACTGTGAGGACAGCACTTTGGTACCGTACGTATGTCCTTTAAGATTCATTACCAGGAATGTCATGAAGCAGGCTTAGCACCACTGAAATAAATGAAATTGTGGCAGAACTGGCACGTTCATTTTTCAGCTGTCAACTCTGCGAAGTCTCTGTGGCCATAGACAAAAACAAGTATTAGGATGTTCACTTTTCTTACTCTCTCTATAGTTGCCAGGCACATTAGCAGAGAACTTGCCTAACAAATAGCTTAATTTTCAGATCAATCAGGTGGATCTGTCGTCCTAAAAACATGCCTTATTTTGACTTGTAAATTAAATAGGAATGAAAGATCCACTCCTTTCTCTTGTTCTGGATTTCCTCGGCCTACATGATAGGAATGTGTGTGCAAACAATGTGACTAAAATTTGAAAGACAGTGATTTCTTTTGTTTTCTTTTGTTCCCCCAATGTCCGGTAATCTTAGCAACAGACATATTTGTTATATATAATTCAGGAAAGCCACTGGCAGTCATCAGCAGCAACTAAGCACTTTTCCTTGATTTTCTAAGCAAAATCATTGGGGAATGCTCACAAAAGGTAACTTCTAGCAGTCTTAGATTCCCTCTCTAGTCAGAGGGAGGCAAAGGCCCTGTGGTGGCTGCAGCTGCCCTGGGCTGTTCCTCAGGGAAGCCTGATTTTCTGCCCCGGCACAGCTCTGTAGTGAGTGCTGATACTTCCCAGGGAGCGCCACTGACAGCAGGGTGGTTGAACTTCCATTGGCCTGTTTAATGGGTTGGAGTGTAATCTGGGGACTATTACAGCATTTCAAATGTCTGACTACCAAGATTAACTTCTAATCAGTTTCTTTTTTCTGTTTTGTTTTTCTTTTTTCTCTTTTCTTTCTTTTTCTTTCTCCTTTCTCTTTATTCAGTGTCTTTTTTTCTCTTTTTCCTTTTGTTGTTAAAATCTATTTTTAGGGGTTTTCTTGTAAATTTTAATTATCTCCCACTTGCAATTGACACAGATTTATAGTTTCTTTTGAACTTCATCACTGATTTTAACACATTGTAGAGAAAGGCTTTACACTTGTAAGGAAAATTGTGGCTCATGCAAGACACTGGGTAGTAGCAGTAAGCAGTGCACCCCGTGCATTGCAGTGCTTGCAAAATGGAATCTCTCTCTCTCATTTTTTCGATGTAGGTTAACATCTTTTAAGTCACAGCTAAGTTACACATGTCTTCAGTAGCTGTATTTATATATTATTCATATCAGTCTTCCTGTCTACAAAGAGGTCTGTGAAATGATACGATCATATATCACCCTCTTGTCTATATGTAGAAGCTTTACAAGTATCGTCTTCACATATTTACGTGCAATTATTTCCTGTTGTGGATTTCTTTTTACTTCCTGTGGCACCTGCCAACCCTAGGCTGCATGCCCACATACCATGGCCAAGTACCACAGCTGTTGAACGCAGGCTTATTGACGAAACATGTCTGTGACATGAAGACATGCCAAAAGGAACGAGTAATATCTGGAAACCTCAGATATTTCCAATGTCCCCATCATGTAGTGGCTCCCATTGCCATCTTTGCTTGTGCACTGGTCTCCTCCCACCCCCAATACCGTTTCTACAAGAGGCGTAAGTTGAGGTGTTGTCTCAAAATAGCTGTGAATATATTTGCATAGAGGTAAGCTCAGATGGGAAAGTATTTACAGCTCATGTTTAAGGAGCTCTTGACTTGTGAGCGTGAAAATAAAACTATCTCTTCCTAGAGACAGCTTCTAAACTCACCCTTAAGAATAGGGAGGACTGGTCAAAAATCAGATGTGAGAAAATAGGTAGGAAGTTGTCTTGAGATAATAGAGAATTAGAAGCACTTTGGTCAAGTCTAGATAGTCCTCGTTCCTGGGTTCATAGAGGAACCATGGATTTTTCATGAGAGCAAATGTCTGTTAAACAGCCTTTTGGAAGACTGACTTAGTACCTTTTATATAAACATTGCTACCTTTCTCTGTTCATGTCCAAATGTTCATCTTTGTTAAGAAGAGAAGCAGCCTTTTTTCTCCATACTTAGAAAGTTATAGTCTGTTTCAGTCAACAAAGCTGTTTGCACTCCTGTCACACTTAGCTGGCAACTGAAATTATTCCACATCTTCCAGACCTGAGTATCCACTGCCAAGGTTGCCTCTTCCGCATACCATATTCACCCGTACAATTTGCTGCTCAGTAGATTTATTAAAGGCTGTCCAAACTGGAATCTTCTGCACGTGTTGCAAGTTCATGGTACATTAATTATTTCAAAATATAAATTACCACCCCTTTGAACAACATTAATGTAACATAGGCAAGTGCATGTGATTAACCTATGGGAAAGTAGAAACAGTCCTTTTACTACAACTCCAAATGGATTTGTTAGAAAACTGTTCTGAAAATCATTTCTGTGAAACTGTCAGTGGCTCCCTATTTTTCGTCTTGATTACTCTCTATCAACACCACTACACTTAAAGTCAAATGATGTTACCTTTAGACCACCAATCCTTTAAACTGGACGCAGTTTAGAGCAAACGACATTCAGTCCTCAGTGTATTTCACTAGAATAAAGATTCTTCTTTGTTGCTGGTGCTCTCCCTGGTATACACTTCATCTAGTTATCCTGTTTTTCTGGAATAAATAGGAATTTCCTGTGAAAAAAATGGAGCTTCAAACATGGAGAGGTGAAAGTACCTCTCCTTTCCACTTCTATACCTGAGCATCCATCTGTAGCTCAATTTAAGTTCACAATGTTTGCTTCTCTGTGGTGTTTCCTGGCTTAAATTGTCGACCATTTTGTCGTTTAATCTTTAAAGACAACAAACAATGGTAACAACCTTGCAATTGCAAGCAGTGTATGCTTGCAAGGTCTAGAATAATATAAAGGTAGAACTGAACTATGATCTCCAACTTCTTTGAAGATTTAGGAGTATGTCTTGGTAGTTTTGGTGAATCACATGAAATATTATAAAAATTCCTTGAAAAGATGCCCTTCATATGTCTCAGCTCTGCAATCACATAGTAACAGTTTATCAGCTGATAACCTATGTCTCCCATGGTATTCTGCAGGGTTTAAAGAGTTTTCCTAAATACTCTTCTAGAAACAGTGAAAGGTTAGTGGGAGCAGAGATGACAAACCTTTTGTTAAACCAAATGACTATATAGAAGTATATAGTCTTAAAGCAAAGCTGAATATCACACAGAATGCTACAGCTTCTCTGAATGTCCAGTCTTTGAGGTGGGAAAGACAGGACCACTGCTCACCAGCAGTTATTCCCAGCCTGTACTTTTCTGGACAGATGCACAGCAGTCACAGACAGTAATGTAGCACCAACTCAGATGTAGGCTAGCAGAGCTATATTTAAAAAAAAAAAAGGCACAGTGGTGACTCCCACAGAGTGAAACCTGCACGAGCTGTGAGCGGTGAAAGCCTTGCCAATTTTTAAGCAAGTCAGCAGCAATCAGCAATGTGCAGCAGTAAAGGCTGAAGGGGGGTTAACAGGACCTCAACAGTTTGTTACTGCTAACGTTGTTTAGGAGAGGTTTCTGAATTGTTTCCTCTTTGCAAGTAGTGGCGAGTCTTTTGCTTTCCTGGGAAAGTGCTCTTTGAGCAGTTTAGAAGAGGCACATACTAACTGTTCACTTCTTTGCTTATGGCAGTGTCAGGAGGTCGCAGCCGCTTGCACCTGATTGACCTGGGGAGCTGTGTGAAAGTGCTCAGCAAAAACCGGGAGGGGAGCTCGGGCCTGTGTCTCTCGTTGTCAGCACTGGGCAACGTCATCCTCGCCCTCGTCAATGGCAGCAAACACATCCCATACAAGTAAGTGATATTCCTTGTTATACCTAATGAGAGGATGCATGCTAGCCCTTTGCGTGTTTGGGCCTGACGCAGTTTGTGGTAATCAACGTGGCTGGAAGACAGTCTTGAAATGCTAGAGTCAGTCCAGTCCTCTTGAGGTAAGTAGCAGAATTTGTCTAAGGCTCGTTGACACATGATCTAACCTTGTATTTGCTAGCTATGCTGTATTTGACATTCAAAAGAAGGTTTCAAAAGAAGCAGCCTGCTGGAGTAGAACCCGATTGTCTTAACAGACCTTAAGGACTGAAATTAAGCATATTGGGATTTTACTTTCTAAGAGTGTTCAAAGATTTTTTAATATCTCAAGACATCTGAGATCCAGTTTCATAGTTATCACGCTGTGACAAAAGTTGCTCCCGTAACAAAACACTGTAGAAGCAATTATTTTAGTTTATTATGTTTCTTGAAAATATCTATCAAAATCAATGTACATCTTTGTTATGAGATTATTTCTGTGATCCAAGGTTACTGTGCTTTTTATTTTTTGTCTGGTTTGAGTCCAAGTATCAACCTTTCACTTGCAAGAAGAAGTAGGCCCCATTTGTCATACAAGACAAGCGGCCTTTGCTCCTGCAGGTTGTTTCTGTGAAATTAGAGGAGATGTTCACATAGTGGGTACGTTTTGTCCACATTTCTCTTCATTGTTGTCTCAGCCGATTTGTCATGTGTGCAGGTCTGAAAGCAAGTTTGAATTCATTACGCAGCCCAGACAGTCATGAAGCCTTCCGTTTCCAAAAGACTCTGATTTTGTGAACAGTATTGCTTTTCTCTAGGCTAAGGTCTAGGGAGTAGCAGCTGGCATCGCAGGCAATGGCTTACAGTAGCATCTTGTAATCAAAGTCCTAATGAATGTCACCATTCGTGAAGGACACAGTTATGAGGTCTGGCAGTGGGAACAATAGGATGACGTGAAAAATGAACCAAGAAAGTCATTCAGAGCACATATTTTATTCCATGCATTTCACCTTTTTTGCTGTTTTAAAGGGTGCAGACAGGTCATTATTTTCTCATGCTCATTCAAGATTGTAAGGTATTGATAAGTTTTATTTCTGTGGTTTTGTCTTAGTTTTGGAAATTAAAAATGGATTGAGTTTGGTTATAATTTTATTTTTCTTCTGTCGTTGAATATATTCAGTTCTTAGTGGAAAATTGATTTGGACAGCTGATCCGACGTTTATTTTCCAAAGTGTTTGGCAGTCTGGGCCGAAAATCTGCTCTTGAGGAATATTCCTGTTCCTGGAATTCAGTCAGATTCTAAAGGGCCAGACAAAAGTGCATGGAAACATTCATAAACTACTTTGTGGATCATTTGCCTGGTTGCAGTGTGAAGATAGCTTGAACTCTACACTTGACAAAATGTAGCTTAACTGTGCTTATCAAAAATCTGTCTTCCTTCTTATCAGGTTTTATGGATTAAAGGGAAGACAGACTGAAGGAATAAAAAAAAAAGATGTTAATGATGCTCTCTAGGCTAGAACTAAACATACAAAGAATAGTTACCAAATGCCACAGCTGTCTTTCCTGGCAATGCCTGACTGGGAGAAAAGCATTACCAAAGATGTCTGCCACTTGCTGCACTAGCAATTTCTTTCTGTGGGGATTTGCAGCTGTTGTGCTTCTGAGCGTACACAGGCAGAGGTGCCAGCACACTTGCTCATCACTGGGTCTGTCTTGTGGATGGAAACTTGGGTGCTTAGGTGGGCGCAAGCACGGTTTGCTCAGTGAAGCAGCCGTACAGGTGCGCACTGCTCCTCGGTGGCAGAGAAGAGAGGAAGGAGGCAGGCGCGTGGGCTGCGTGCTAGAAGAGGCTGTGCATCCCGTAGCCCGTGACGTGCTCTCCGCTCTCATGCCTCAAATGCTGTCAAGTGATGAATGTCAATGGTGCCTCTTATTTAGAGCAACTGCTGTGTAGCCCTGTGTAGCTGAGATCATTTCCCTTTCTTTAAGGAACGCTCTCTTTCATCGGGAAGGGTAAAATACCAACTTTGTTAACTACCGTTTTTGAGAGGCAATGAAGAATAACACCATGAGTGTTTTCGTATGTGATAGGGCTGTGCTGTATGTTTAGGGTCTCAGGAAACTGCCACGGAGCAGCAGACAAAATGGAGCATTTTTCTCTATCTGAGCTATTAAACAGCCATTAAGTACTTTATGGCAGTCTGTCAGTAGGCACTATATGGCTTCCTGGGAACCCTGCAACTCACAGTATCTTAGAACAACGTAGACATCAAATTTTTCTCTTACTACAGAAATTTAATTCTCTAAACTCCGAGATGCTATAAGCTCTCAAATTCCATTGCGTGCTACATGCAGCCCCCTGTCTGCCGGCAGTAGTTACAGAGAAAAATGGTTCAGATTCATAGCTGGTATAAGCAGATGCTACTGCATTGCCTTCAATGGGCTGTGTGTTTATGCCAGGAGTGAATTTGCCTCTCTGTCTGCAGTCTCTATGAAAAACACATGCAGACTTCCAGGAATTTTGCTTTTTTTTTTTTTTTTCCCCTGTTCTTATCCATAAGACTATGGAGCATTGGAAGCCAGTCAGCTGGAATCTTTTTCTGCTGGGGGAGGGGTGGAAGTTTGGGAGCAATAACACAGATTTGTATTAGCTTTAGCACGAATTTGTCTATTAGAGATGTAAGAAAGTAATGTAGAAATTCTCACCTTAAACAAGATAGGTTGATTTGTTTTGGGATCTTGTCTTGCAGTCAAGCTAGATTCTACATGCTTCTGAGGAACGGGCAAAAATCCCAATAACGGGCAACCACATGTAGCTAACAAATGACGGTGCCTTGAGAGTTTATCTTTCATATGTGTGCTTATAAATAGCCCTCTAATATATCAGTGAGTTATCTCTTTGTCACTATTGATGTCTAGACCTCTTTTGAGCCTTACTAAGCACATAATTCTGTCATGCTATGACCCAGTGAGTTTTTCTAGCTCAGTATGGACCATATAAAAATAGAATTTACTTTTCATCTGATTTAAATGCCATTTAATGTCACCAGTTTCCATTGCTCTTGAGTTAGAACCACATCCCTCAGAAGACTGGGTAAGAGTGGTTTGCTCCACAAGAAAGTGAAATGTGTTCATAAAAACTGGAAAAGGGCGCTTGCAACCCCAAAGAATAGCCAAGAACTCAACTCTAGCCCTGGCCAAGTTTGACAGGGCTCAGATCTGCTGTAGGAGGAAGGTTTTCCTAAGCTGCAGTAATTGTTAGTGCCATTTTATTTTTTTAAAGCATTTCAGCTATACATTAGTGCTACATTAGCTGCCTGTGATTTCCAAGATGAATGTGTTTTAAACCCTCAAATGAATACCCATTTGCACCAACTCCAGATACTGGTTTATACAGCTCACTATTCAAAAATTACTCCAGTTGCTAGGCAACAGGAGTGGTGATAATTCATGGAAATGCTGTTTTGGAAATAATCATTTTTATACATTTTAGTGACTATGAGATTGTAAGAAAACTGTTTAGAAAAGTGCAAGGCTGTATGAATTTCTTTTTCAGAAATTGTTCCTTGTTTTACTAATAGGCTCGTTTCTTAATGTCCTATCCCCATGTGTTGGTGTTTCTGGAGGCATCCTATAGTTTGAACTAGATGCTTGTGCTTATCCAAGGAAGCAGTCTTATCCAAAAGCTAGATAGGTGTGAGTCAAACGCGTGAATCTTATTCTCTGCACTCCTGCTTCTTTCTCATATGGTTACATTTCCTGACAGATCTTACAGGGTTTTTTTTTTTTTTCCATTGAAAAATGGAAAATAAAATAGTGCTAAGTGATTTGCATAGGAGGTTTAGTGGCGGAGCCACCATATTTTATGATGCAATCTAGTGCTTAAACAATGGGCTAATCCATTCTTTCTTGTTGCATGGAAAATCATAGAATTTATTTATTCGCGTCTATAAAACTGAGCAAGAGAAAAAATCAAGCACAGCTTTGTAAAAGTGTGTTTAGACTGAGCCAAAAGCACTATTTAAATGTTAAGTGTCACTAGGACTCTATTACCTTGTTTTCTTACTTTTTTATATTTAAGGACTCAAACAAATGATCTCAATGTCATGCAAAATCTGGCCTTTTCTGCTCAAGGGTAGACTGTCATTGCTTTTAAGCGAAGAGGAGAAAATGAGAAAACACTGGATTATTGTACTGTGGTATAAAAGATTAGCCTAAAGAATATGCTGTATGTTAGATTTTTCATTTAAGTTGTTAGTTGACTATTGGGGTAAAAAGCAAAAATGAGATTTAAATGATTCCAGTAATCCATATTTTTTTCTTAAAAAAAGGGGTTAACAATCAGTGGTTGTTTGTGACTGCACTAGCTTCAGCTGTGTAAAAAAAAATGTGTGTGAGGAGAACCAGCGCCCCAGATATCTTTTGTTTATATGCCTTGCCTTTGCATTTATAGCATGAGTTAGATTAGTTTTCTCTGAAGAAACAGGTCAATAAAAACTTTTCAGGCAGAGAAGAGGAAAGCTAAAAACCAGTTCACAGTAAACTTGAACAAAACTGAAGACAGCACCTGTAATTAGTTGATCAATGGCATAGATGCTGTACTCCTCAAACCATACTTGTATCTGTTTGTTGCTTCATCTGTTAAACTGCAAAAGTGATGAATATGTATTGGGGCTTCTTAGGCAGGTGTCAATCAGGAGAAAAGGAAGGTGCAAGAATAAACCAAGAGGTAAAACTGATGTGAAAGCATTGTGATTGAAAAAGCCCGTTATAGCAAGTGTACTCATATAGCAGTGATAATTTTACTACACTCTCTTTTATCCCTGCATAAATCAGGAATAACTCCATAGTCATCAGTGGAATTGAAGCACGATGAAAATGATGTTAGCACAGAATCAGACCCAGTATGTTCTGTACAGCAGTGGAAGACACTGATAGGGCTTCCATTATGCCTAGCGCTAAATACACAGCGGCTTCATACATCTGTCCCTGGGATCATCTTCACCTGTAGTTGCTCCTACTGACGCTCAGAAGATGAAATATCAACAAGGGGTGCCATCCTAGAAGGGTTTTTCTGCAGAGAATTTTGAGCAGCTGTTGATGGAGGAATTGGCAGTAACAACTAATAAAGAATTTTCCGTATACCTGGGATGATACTTAATGGCCAATGTTGCTACTTGATGGAGCTTTTATTGCCAGGAATACCCTTATGCAATAAATAGTGTTAGTACCAGAAAAATTTATGCTTAGTTACAAGCTTGTACTAAATATTAGTTTTGTAGGATTCACACAACCATGTCTGCTTACTAGGCCCAAGAAATTAATGCCAAAATTGAACTGTATGCTCACTGAGGAACGGTTTATTGGTTACTCCATCTATGCCTAAACTTAAGATCACTTAAATTATTTCGTTCATTTGAGTGATTCCAGTGATTTTTTGCTTTACACTGCTGCAGCTGTTACTGTCTTCTGTTCCTTGCTTTTGCTCCTCCTCAATGAGAACATGACACAAAGGCCACAGAAAGACTCAGAAGGCAAAAAAAAAAAAAAAAGGATACTGGCTTTGTGATCTACAATCTTTCTGTGTAAATTTAAATTATCATTAGTATATTACAAGTGAGTGAAGAACTGTTTTACTGGTGTACTTGTGGAAATATGAGAGCAGGTAAAGGGGGAATAAAAAGTGAAGATCAGGAGGGCATGTAGGAGTGAGAGCTAAAACAGAACCACTAGACTGGGAAAGGCTCCAAGGTGAACGGGAGAGCTCCAGGAGACACTGGGAGATAAGGCACAGAGGAGGCAACAATCCACAGAGAAGAGCTGTGAAGCAAAGGAGAAAAAGAGGTGAGTCCATTTAAAAAGGAGAATATGACTAAAAAATATCCCTGAGTGATGCAGCTGTAGGAGAGCTGTCGATAGAGGTTTTGTTGAATGTAAAATAGTTCCTAATTAGCTGTCGAAACCAGGAGCTGCTCAAGAACAGAGGAATATTTCCATGATATTTATTGGCAACCGGGTTGGCGGGCCAGAAGCCTGGCTAAGAGACATTGAAGCCACTGGAGCAATGCCATTTTAAACCAGCTGAGGACCTGGCCTTAGGTGCCTAATCACTGAGACTGGCTAGAGTGCTTTGGCAAAATGGAGGAAGAGCAATGAAATTGTTAGCGAGAGGTGAGCGCTGAAACACCGGCAGTGCAGATATAATGAGGATTTGGAGCATCTGGCAGTTGCTTTCACCTTTGGGGTTTTTCTGTAGCTGACAGTTTTACTAGCTTGAATTTCTGACAAATTTCTTCTTTATTCCAGGGAACATCATAAAATAGATGGAATTAGGGATGCACAGTCTGTGAATGTTGGAAAACTCCTCCTTACATTTTATTAGGGTAAAATTTAATCTGCAGCTCAAGAGTAGGAGGATAACGACTGTTGCATGCTCCAGCAATAAGTGTTGCAGGGTTCTTCAACCATATGCTTTACTGTAGGACAGTTTGTACAGCTGATGGTACAGCTTTGAGCTGTATCTGCACACCTCTTACCCCACTGTGTTTCATCCTCAACTTAACAAGAGATAATGAGCAAAATCCTCAAGGAAGGCTTCAGTCTAGCACAAAGTAACAGCCTGCCATTCCCTAGCACTGGCTTTTCAGCTCAGTCCTGCCGGACGTAAGAATGGCGACATGATAGTTATTGGAGCAGGGGTATTTGTGCATGTAGAGGATATAAGTGAATTTGTTGCATTCACTGGACCTAATTCCCCTGTTACACCAGTTTTACAACAGAGCTCAGTTGACGTGACTCCTTTCCACACAAGTGCACAGGAGAGAAGGAGCAGACCTCATGAGCTAGCTCTTTTGATGCTCTTTGAGCCACACAGTGAAATTACTTCTGTATAGATACTGTAACAAGCAAATAATGATGGACTGCAAAATAAAATGAGAAGCAAAGTGCTTGTGGTTTATAGCCAGACTTAATGGCAATTACTAATTGCATTTAAATAGCCATTCCTGCCAGCAGTGTATAGCTGTATCAGGGCAGGACACTAGGTTGGTGCAGGGCCAGCACAAATGTAGCGGGTAATGAACAAGCAATCCAGTAGCGTGCAGTTATTGCTCAAACGTAACTTGATTGGGACCCAAGTAGGCAGTTGTAGTGATTTCATATGCAAATTAATCTATACTTAATTCATTAAAATGCTATCTTGAACCTTAACAGTGCTTCAATGAGACTATCCAGCAGTTTATTCTCACCTATTCCACAGCTGATTCAGGCTCAATTGAACATTAATACATTTTCTCCCATGCATATGTGGTGATAATTCATTTAGTGTTTAATTGAACAATTTTTAAAAAGTCACATTCCTGGAATGACTAGCTCTTGTGCAAGGCAGCAAATTGTCAAAAAGCATGTTGAAATTTTTATTAGTTCGCATTTTATTACTTCACATTTTTGGTTTTTGGTTATCTCCGGTTCCTTGAGTAGTTGCGTACAGATACCGTCTCTGAAATTAACTTTCATTTCCCTGCTGATCCTTCTATCCCTGCACAAAAGCAGTGTGACTCAGGGCCGAAAGGCAGAGAAATCCCACAGCAGACAACCAAAGAAAGTAGCTCTTCTTTGTATAGAGCCAGTGTGTAGCCCCTACAATACCTGGTTCAGATTTGGGCACCCCAACACTAAGAAGGGGTGACAGGCTGAAGAGAATTTAAAAGAGAAGCAAGAAGAATGATGAAAGGCTTGAGATGAGAAGGCGACTCACCTGGAGGAACAGCGTAGCAGAAATAAAGCTTCATTGCTTGCAGGGGAAAGGAGACCTCTGAGAGGGGAGATGACAACTGCTCTGTAGTATTTCAAAGATATGAATACACACAGGAGGAGAGAACTGTTTCTGGTGAGACAAAGTGGCAGAGTGATTTTTTATCCTTAAGTAATGAAACAGAGGGATATAAGCTTGAAAGTGTGCTAGCAGTGATTGCTGTTAGGTAGTGGAATAACTTTCCAAGAGTTGAAGTGAACCCTTCATTGGCAGAATGGTTTAGAAGCAAAAGAAGCGTGTAACTGCCAAATACACTGCCCTTAGCAGTTTAACATTGGTTAGGGGCTTGGCTTAAAGAATTTGAGTGCAGAGTTCTGGGGCTAAATATCTAAGAATTTTCGGTAGCTGTATTTCCATTTTGATAATATATCTTCATACTTGTTAGGAAAGTGAAGGAAGAAGTGAAGGAAGAAGGAAGATTGCCTGCACCTGGCAGGTAGTAAACAAATAATTAATAATAAAACATATTCTTGTGTGTCTACTAGGATCTCCTCCTATTTTTAGGGATGAATGAATGAAAATGAGCGGTCTCCTGCATTGTTGCACTTGAAGAAGTCAAAGAAATCCAGAGAGTTTCACTGGTGCCTTTCTCAGGACTCTGCCCTGGCAGTGGCGTGGGATGTCCAGTCCATTTCTGTGCCAAGTGATTTAACTCAGTTAACCACTTCTTCCTTCCTCCCTCAGTTAGTTGCACCTTTTTAACGGGTTTTTCCTCTTTGAAATGCATAATCAAGTTCTCACAGTTCTTGATCCAAAGATCAATGAAGTCAATGGAGTCTTTTTACTAGGCTTTGGCTTAAGCCCACAGATTAGAAAACATGCTTATATCTAATTAGATGAGATAATCCTCAAATCCTTGCTAAGGGATATTGTATATAGTAGTTCATGTTCAATATTTGGCGATTTACAGCTTAATTTTTGAAAGAGGCAGTATGTGGTTAAGTGTTACCTAGTGATGGGATTTTTCGGGATTGCTAGGGATGTGACTGATGGAATCAATGAATGTGAAAACTGAAAGTATAGTCATATAATGAGTTGTTGCAGATGAGGCTGTGACTGAATTTGGAACTCAAGAAGGTTATACCAGAACTTGTCACATAAGTGGGGATTTGTGATTACCGAAGTGGCACAGGCAGGGCTATTTGATTTTTCTCTTCAAAGTCAGAGATAAATGTAAGTAGTATTTGTGACCTTAACTTAAAAATAAACAAAAACTTTGTTTACATTTTGTGGGGAAGTAGTTGAATAATTTCTCGTCAGATTCTTTCTCTTCTCAGACTGACTGTTTCACCAGTGGGAAGCTTAATGCAGCCCCTGAGTGGAATGACATTATTCTGGATTTATGTGAATGTGCCTGATGATAGAACATCTCCTTTTATTTTGGGGGGTAGCATTTTGCTCTAAGAAGCTTCTGTAGAAGCTTTGAAGAGAATTATGTGGTTGTAAACGCTAGGTATTTTGACCAGTTTATCTCGCCTCTTCAGGAGCGTTTGAGTGGCATTGCAACTGCAAGATGTTTTTTTCCATATAAAGTTTTACTGAAGTTCTTATTTTCAGAGCATGTTTGAGAGGAAAGAAATGCAGACAATCCTCTTGCTGCCCTTCAGATACTAACTGGCTGCTGCTGAATGATCAAAGTTTTCTGGCTGGTGCTTGCCTTCAGGCCTGTACACAATGAACAGATGTGAAGTGAATTTTTTAAAATATGCATTGACTTTTTAGAGTTAAGCAGATTGGTTAGAACTAACTTCTGAAATATTAAAATTAGCTCTCTCTTCTGCTGCAGAAATGAACGTATTAGATTTTTTTTTTTAATTTTGTTTATAAATCGCATTAGTTGATATGTTTGCTAGCAAGTGTGATGAGATGTATTTTGTGATGTATTTAGTCTCATCTACTCCATCAGCAAAACTGTCCTACATGCCATATTTAAATTTATTTTTGAAATTATTTTCAAATGAGGTTATTTTTGAAGGGGCTTGTGTTCCTAAATTGTTTCTATAATTCCCCGTTCCTTAGTTTGTGCTCCTAGGCCAAAAACAAAAAACAAAAAAACCGCTCTCTACTCATTTGGAAAATCAGTGATAAAACTGATTTGTCAATACTGTCAAAAATACCAGCTCTTCTGTGCCTCCCTTTGGTCTCACTGGTTCCAGAGAGTGGTGGGCTGGATCAGCAGAATCACAGTGTCGGCTATTTCGAGTGCCATTACACACCTGGGACTTAGGGAGCTATAGACCTGCGTCTGTATAGGTAGAACAAAAGGAGACCTTTTAGCTGGGAGATGTAGTAGATATGAAGGGATTTGGAGGCTCAGAAGAGGAAGCGTAATACATGACAGTCTTCACAGTAGTGGATGCTCTCGCTGATCAAAGTTTCTATCCCATTGCTTGCACCGTAGGCATCTCGTGCCACTCGAAACACTCCCAGGTATCCTGCCTGCCCTCAGCAGTAGCTCCAGATGGGCAGGGGTCTCCCATAGCTCCTGTGTGGGCTGTGCCAGTCCCTCTGGGCAGCTCAGACAGCACTAGGTGTCTGTGCAGCTAGGCTCAGAGGCAACTGCAGAACAAATGAGGGGGCTGCTTTTGATGCGAACTGTTAAAAGCACCTCTCTGCCTCATCTCTGTGCAAGCGGAGCCTGAGCTCCTTAAAGCGGTCTTTTAAGGACTGGACGCGGTTTTCGTGTCAGCCTCCAGTTACAAACAGAGTGGCAGAATCTTCTTTGCTCCTAGACTGTGTTGCTCTTCTGTTGCAAGCAAGGGTGCTCACAGGCTCCATGTGAGGTGCTTTGAAGTATGAGCCTATGCAAGAGGATGAGAGTTAGATGCAGTATCCAGATCTGCTACCCAGCTGGCATATCGCACATGGAAAAAAATGTTTCCGAAAGGTATGATGTTAGAAAAATAACTAGAAAGAGAAGGAGACTGTAGGCTAGGAGTTCTGTGCACTCAGTCAGACCATGCCTAAGAGGATCTACTGAATGCTGTTCATGTTTCTCATGTGCAGAGACTCATGGAGCAATTGAGGATAGTTGTTCTCATGCCAAAGGGAACTGGGGGTCACTCTGCTTTAGTTGCAATAGTTTATGCCAGTGTGAAAGAGGGGCTCCTGGAGGACCAAAGGTGAATAAGATTTGGCTCTGAACGTACATGTCTGTAAAGGCGAACCAGGTGGAGGCAAAATCACATTTTGTTCCAGTTGTGAAGCCCTCCTACGCATATTTTCAGCCAAGAGTTGAGGCTGTTTACTGTGGAGTGTAGCTTACAGAAAAAGTCAGGATATGCTTTAGGATCTTTGCATCATACAGAATATAAAATAAGCGAGTTAAACTTAAAACAGATTTTCTGTTCCTGTTGGTTGACTACTACCATTTTGGATGGCTGTATGTTGTGTAATGACATTATAATCAGTGGCTTATGCTGATTTTGTGCTACACTAAATTGCAGTGCTCTGTGGATTTCTTGACTTTGAATCATCTATGTGTTTATCAAACATAAAGTTCAGGTTAGTTACACAACTGACAAAGTCATTCCTGTCCGTTCCTAGGGGCCACATCAGTTCCCCTGAGGCATGTCTCAGTCTAACAAGGACCACTGTGATGAGGTGCTGTTGGGTAAACGCTCCAGCTGCTGCGAATCTGAGCGCGATGCTTTCGGCCTCTCTGCTGCACACACTCCTGAGGCTGTTGCCAGTGCTCCTAGCAGGGTCAAGGCTTGTCCAGTCAGGACCACGATGCTTCTGTGGCACCGTGGTGTTGCGCAGGAGGCAGAACTCCCCTGGTCTCTACTGGTATCGTAAACACGTCTGTTAGGCATACTCTGAAAATTGAAATGGATTTTTTCATCCTTCCAAGAAAATTCATAGTTTAGCTTAAATTTTTCTACCAAAATAAATCTTTTGTCACAGAGATAAGCTGGTGAAAGCAAAGAATTATAAGCTAGTTAGTATATATCTTCAGCAATGAGCTGGCAATTGCAAACAGATATCACAGTAAAGTTGCCTTTTCTTTGCAAATTGAGTCATCTGATTAGAGAAATATTTACGTTGTTTAATATATATGATTTTGAGTTTTCTCTGATAATGCTATTATATCACACACATGCAAAAGAAGGTGTAATCCTTGAAAATACCTTGTTAATTGCATTGGCCAGGTTCCATCTGTCAAAGATGGATCACTCTGTAGAGTGATACCTGATTCTTTTAAGGAATTTTTGCTGCATATTAATACCTATACAGATGCCAATCAGAGAGCCAATTGTCCTGTTGCTAAAAATGTCCCTCTTGTCAAAGACCATTACTTTGAAGACTTTGAAGAGAAGAACAGATAACCAAAGAGAGTAACAACAAATCGCCTCATCTTTTCAATAGGGAATGTTTAGTTGTGGGCTAAGACTAAAGAATGTTGTAGGCTGTGTATGAAATCACAGTAAGGCAATATTCAAATGTAACAGTAATAGTGTGGCTACGCGAGAAACATTTTGACTGGCTATTACACATTTATTTTATACATTGCACATCTATTGCATTTGTCTGTATTGAAACCAGCTTTAAGTTCAGAACACAAATAACTTTCTTAATAATTTTAAGTTACTAACCATATAGATGTAAAGCTGATAAATGTATGCTTCATGCTAAGTATTTCCAGTGTGTATTACTTCAACTTAATTCATCTCCCAGAAATATAAAAATCCAGTTTTGCCTATTAATACCTAATTCTTTAATCCATTTTAAATCAAATGAGTGAATTCTGTACTCTTTTCTGTGTATTATCTTCTCGTTATCCATTAATTGTGCCAATAACTGAAGCTATTCTTCATGTAAGTTCCCTTTCAAGGCTGCACAATTTGGAAGTACAATTCTATTGTGCCAGGAGCCACCTAATACGATTTACCAATGATTATTGTCTTATGTATAAAGGGACTGAGCTAACTATTTTCTGCTGACATTCTAAGTGATACACTGCCCATATCACCTTTGCCATTGTTCTGCAGTACTAAATGCAAGAGTGAGTTCTCCTTGGCTAATCTCGTAACATGCAGTAGGAGTATGTATGGTGCTTTTTCTTTCATAGTGAATGGACATCTCATTCATGCTGAGACTTTTCTTGTAGTCAAATCTGCAAAGCTTTGCAGATTTAAGTACACAACACTTTGCCGAGTTCTTTCAGGAGATCTAGAAAGATGGGAAGAAGGCGGAAAGTCTTTGCTCTTCCTGTTGTACAGATTCTAGGAAGGGGAGTCCTGAGGAGTGCTTGCTCCAGTTACCCCTAGTATGAAGAGAATTTTTCTACCGCCGCTACTTTTTTAGGGAAAAATTCCAGCCTCTTACAGATCAAAGCCTGTTACTGCATTATCATCTTAAGGGCAGGGCTAGATGACTGTTGATGAGACTGTTGATAACTGGCTCAGCATACTCAAATATTGAATTGCACAAATATTGATCACCAATGGATGTGCTTGAGTGGTTATATTAGAACCAGATTGTGTTCTTCAAGACAGTTTTGTACTTTGTTTTCATCTCTGTCTTTGACTGATTCAGAGTAGGGTCCAGTAAATACAAGGTGCAATGCTGGTATCGTGGGTTGAATCCCAAAGTCTTTAGAAAAGAACTCCAGCACAGTTAGACTGCAGAAAATAGGATGGGCCCTAAATGTGATCTTATGCTGCTTCTCAAATACTCCTCTCATTCCTGTCTTTGCTGTACTGTTTCCAGGCTAAGTTTTCTTCAGAATTCCTTTCCCTTAAGTCTATCTTCTACTTACTATGTCATGTCATTTTTATGCTGTTCGTATTAGTTATTAACTGTAGAACTTTTATATTCCATGACACTATTAATTTATCCAGACTTTACAAAATGTGGATCAGACACACTTTCCTACCCAGAACATGTTACCATCTTCAATCCTTTGCACTCATTAACAAGTGATAATAGTATGAAACATGCTGGGTTTTTTTTTCCTTCTTTATCTCCAATATATTTCAGAAGTAATTTTTCTTTATCGTGTAATTCTACCAAATAACTGTGAAGCAGTCAATGTCACTACTGCAATATCTCCGTACGTGGTTGCTGAGAGCCTGAATTTTGGCTGCAGTTCCTCAAACACTTTCATAATCTCGAATGGATGGGGGAGACAGAGGCTGTCATTGGAGGCTATGCTTCTGATTCTGGGCTATTCCAGGGGCCCAGCATCCCAGGTAATTTTAAACCTCCTGGAGGCTTAACTCCCAGCAGGTGCCTCAGGATGTCTGTTGGGCATCTATCCTGCTGCCTGGGATCTCCACAGCACACAGTGCCATGACCTATCTCTGACATGTCCCCTCTACTATCTGCAGTCACTTATTTGGTGATCCCCTATGCTAGATTTGTAGGAGACCCACAGGGGAAAGTGTCTTGACTGTTGTCTCAGTGCTTCTGCTACTCAAAGTGCCATGGTATCCTGTATGATGTTCTTTCATGTGGTGGAGAAGGGCTAGAAAGGCTCTCATCCTTTGTTTTCTTTTATATGTTCAAGGTCTGAAATGAAATTATATGTGCTGCTATACTATGCTTTGCTAATTCATTAAATGACATCTATCATAACATAAAGAGATCAAACGGAATTATTTTTCCTCTATGTTACAGTTTAAAGCTCAGAATTCTGATCAAATCATTAGTGTTTAATTTTCAGATGAGCTAGCCAAAAGGTCCTTAAATAAAAATTAATAGAAAAGATTGGTTAGAAAAGCTAGACTGGTAATGAGCTGTTGCACAGTGGTAATGTGCTAGGTTGATAGTTCATATCTAGCTCTAATCAGCGATAAATGCAAGCTGTCAGCATTTGATAGCTAATTGGTGTTTCTTGGAGTTACATTGCAACAAAAACATTAGAATTAAAATAAAGCTTTTCTTTATGTGTGACAAGTTAAGAGTTAATTATAAATACTTGGATCAAATACTCCTCTTAGCTATACTAAATGCAAATCTATTGCCTTCAGGGAGGAGGCCTGTATTGTCAAAACTTGGTCCGCTTTGTGTCATTATTACTTTTTTGAAATTGATACAGTAGCAGCTCTGAAAAGAAAACAGGAACTTTAAACCATTCGCTGTGTGTTTAATAAAAGTCATACATCACATACATAAAGACAAAACTAAATCTGAACTATTGGAAAATATTAATAAAGCAATAATGACTTGAACTTCCGTGACAGTCCATTTGTTATTGTGTTATCGTGTTCATTTGAGAGCTATTCTCCTCCCATGAAATTAATTGGGCACAAAATCAGAACACAGATCTGAAAAACTAGAAAGCCGGAATAATCTAAGCCACAGGACATGACAGATTTAAAAGCCTGGCTAACCTGAAATCTGGGTACTCAGATTTTTGTCATTGCACAGGTGTAATTAGTTGGCTGCAATCACTCCTGTAATACTAATATGGCAAATGTCCTGTCTGTGTTCAGTAGCTGGTGGTGGGAATCACTGCTATGCACAATGCTGTGCTTCAATACCGTGGAGTCTGAGAGGCTCAGATAGCAGGACTGACTCTGAAATATACGCTCCAAGACATTTGTAGCTGCTTCTGAAGAGACTGAAGCATACATGATGACACCATCTCTTTGCCAGTCATCCCAATACATTTTTTAATTGACCATTTAATTAACCATTTCCAGTCAGATTTAACAGAGGGACAGGACTTCAAACATTCAAAGTCTACACAAGGTTTCTGGAAATGGTGGCTGGGAAAGCAAAGAGACTGATGCCATTGCCCTACTTGGGCTGAGCCCAGCGGTCCTCTGCTCCCTTGGTGTTAGCTAGCCAACCAGCAGAGCCTAAGGCCAGCCAGCCAGCACGTGCAAGCCAGCAGCTAGAGGAGAAGCTGAAGTTGGATGAGATGAGTTAGATGGGATATGGGGGCAGGACCTGGAAAAACTGCCAGAATGGTAAGATCCTAGGAGTATGGAGAGTAGGGGGACAGCTGAAGTGTAGGAAATGGAAGAACATGGGACACAAACCCCCTAGAAAACAGTCTTCATTAATTCCTCTATTCGTAGAACAACTTGTTCATTTATTCTGATCCTCACCATTTGAAATGCGATTAGATGAATGTGTTTTTCTGCTGAGTAAAACCCATACAGACAAACAGCTCTCTAAGTGATTTACTCATCACTGTGTATGCAGGAGGAAGGATAGAAAAAGAGAGGGGCTTAAATGAGTTCACTGCTAAATTGCCTGGCCTGAATGAAGCGATCGATTGTTGCTGTTTCACTAGCTGTAAAAGTTAACATCCAAGTGTTAAGAAAGTCCTACTGGAACAAAAATTCAGTGTTAGCGTGCAAATGTTAGAGGAACAAATCCTAAAGGCCTGAGTTCAAACACCCTTTGGAGTAAATCTGGATATCGGGTATTGTCTTCATGGAGGGGGAGCCTTGAAATGTCTTGACTCTTCCCAAGATGGGGAAATCTGGCATATCTGTTTGTGCATTTAAATTCAGCACTCCTCCATGACAACTCTGGGTACAACCTTCACCCTCTCTTTTATACAGACATAATATCTATTGTCTGATTTTCTAGGTGGAAGAACAGTGGTAAATGTCATCCGTCTAGACCTGAGCAAATAATTTAATTGGTGCCCCATGAGAAATTATTAGTTACGCTGAAGAAGACAGAGAGTTGTAAGATGCATCAGAGAGTGAAGACTGGTGAGACAGTAGTAGCTTATATTGAACTGGGAGCTATCAAACTGGAGGAGAGACAGCCAGGGAAGTTTCTCAAGGATCGGTTTTCGGAGAGGTTTTTTGTAGTGTTATTATGAGCAACCTTGGCACATGAAGCAGGAGCGCGCTAATCACACTGGCTGTTACACAAAGCTGAGAGCCATCGTCTGTGCAAAGGAAGATCAGAACATGAGACAGGAGTAGCTGTAGGACCCTGAGGACGAGAGTAATGAAAATGGCACTAATGGCTTATCTAATAGTTCAGAGAGCAAGGGCTTGCCCTCATGGAATGCTAAAAATTTCTACTGAAATCTGGGAGCCCATCAGCTAGAAAAGGGGGACGGGGAGAGGAAGGGTGAGCATCCACAGTTGTTGTAACAGTGAAAAGGTAATGAAACCTGAGGAGGCTTTAGGAATGACAGCAGTAGGAAAACATTAATGCTATTATGCAAGAGACTAGCGAGTCCTCTCCTGGATGCAGCTCTGGTCACCCGTTTAGATGAAGGCCCAATTCAGACTGAAGCAGATGCAGGAACGGCTGGTGGGGGAACCAGAGAGCTCTTCTTGTGAGAGAAGATTAAATGAATTTAGCTTGCATAGCCAAATAGAGTTGAAGAACAGAGAGAACATGAGAAGGAATAGAAGCAGTGTCTGTAAATACAACAGGAGCATTAATGCTCCCAGGGAGTGAGAACAATTTAAACTAAAGGACAGTGTTGGAATATGGGCAAACAGGGAAGGAAATGGCTGCTAATAGAGCTTAGAGATGTGCAAGTCCGAACTAGAAGTGTGCTGGGGCAGGTGCTATGAAGCCCTAATTGTTTTCGTGGTTCATCTTGATAAATGTCTGTGGGGGGTTGTATGATTACCTGTGCTTGGGAGGGGCGGGAATTGATCATTCAGTTTCTTCTGACCCCAAGCATCACTTCTCCTTTGATGACTTTCTCACAGGGATCAGGCTCACCAGAACAAACACTTTTCTCTTCCCTCCTTCTTGTATGGTTGTTGTCCATGTGCTCTCCTCAACAGAAAGACTTCCCTATGGCCTCTCTTGGGTCTCCAGACACACTAACTGGGTTGACTGGATCCTGAGGAACACCTTTCCCCATTCTTAGGGGAGTTCAGTAGGCACGCAGATGGAAATGTGGGAAGGAGGGTGCAGAGCCCCCACTGTAAGCCACAATGACATAGCAATAAGACCATAAGAGTGGCCATACTGATTGCAGTCCAAATGTCCTTCTAGTATCCTCTGGCTATAGTCAACATCAGATGCTTAGGGGACCATGTAAGACTAGAATGAGTATATTGCCAAAATATTCTTGCAGCCTCAACTACTTTCAGCTGCAGGAATTCCTGAGCCTCAGTCAGCAGCGGCAATGTGCGCTTCCAGGCACATTGTAAATGAGTTCAGTTGGAGGCTTTTTGAAGACGGTTGGAGGATGAAAGGAGCTTTTTGTGAAAGACAGGCTCAGCTTGTTTTTGAAATGTTATTTTAATGCTTCTAGGATTTTGGACAGCTAAATCTTTAATAGGTATCTTTTTATAATTTAAAGCTAAATACATACAAACATTAATAGTTGTATATTGCTTTCTGGTGCTCACAAATCTGTTTAACCACCAATTTTGTGGAGTGGCAGCTATTAACATGGGAATACTAGGATTTGAGGTTGATTTTTCTGGGCATGATGGATGCCTATTGAACTCTGAAACATGCTCCAGTTACCTCAGGTAAAACTGCAAACTACATAACAATTACTATACAGCAACTTTAGGAGCAACCTTGCTGTCACAGACTGTTAAGAGATCTCTGAAGTGCCAGAGATAGAAGAGTCTATTGAGGAGCTTGTCTAATTAATGGTATTATAGTGGGCAAAGTAAGTACAAGAATCCGTTTAAAGAGGGAGTGAAACTTCAGATAACATGAAAAATGTATGTGCGTTATTAATATTTTAAATTGCTGCATAGATGAAGATAAATGTAATTAATACTACCTATCTCCAAATGGCTTAAATGGCAAATATATATACGCAAAAAATTGGCATTATACATTGATTTGGCCAGTTTTGCTCACAATGAGTAGTACTTGATGGAGAGTGGGGTTCCTCAGGTTTTATTTGGAGTCCTCTATGAATAAAGTATGAAGAAGTGTGTGGTAAAGAATGAAACATTAAGTTTTCTTGTGCCTGTGTTTACAGATGACAGAATTCCCATTGCCCTGCAGCAGCTGCTAGATTTGGCCCTATGCTGCCAAAAACTTTTAAACACATCATAAAACTGCCTGTGGTTCCATGGTTTAACTTCATGGCCAAGTATTTCACTTCAGACAGGATTCTTTTATTCATCATCTCATGTATCCAGTCACTGTATCTATAAAAGCCTAATCCAAATCCTGCTGAAGCTTGTGGGAGCCTTTGTGCTGATTTCAGTGGCAACTGGGCTTGGACCAAAGTGCCATGGGTTTCGGTTTGTGAAATCTCAATTTTCTGACTTGTTTTCAACACCGCCACAGCCAGGCATGGGTAGAGCTTTTTTTCGTCTATGAGCTTAAATTGCAACGCGAGATAAAATCATTACTATCATCGCTCAGTTTATCTCTACACACCTCTAAATCAGCCCACTGTAAGAGTAGCTCAACCCATCTGTGGATGAAAGTTGTTGCTATCTGATGGCCGTTCGTTTTCATGTGAAGTGAGTTTTTGGTCTCTCTCCAGTCCCTAGAGGAGTTCGTATTACAGGCACACTCCATCCCTATTGATTGCTGGCAGTACAAATATAGAGGCCAAGGACTTACAGGCCAGAGAGCACTGTTTATTTGATTCTACAAACGTCATTGCAGGTGTCTAAGAAAGTTATTTTGACCTTGAATCTATATATTGCGTGATAAAGCAAAATGAAATCTGTGAGGTGAAACCTGCTTTCTGGACCGTTCTGCTCTTTGGAAGAATAGAGATGTACAGGAGAAGCTCAGCTTTCTTATTCTTCCCAAAAGAGAAAGAATGCCTCAAGCTAGACAACTAAGTTCATACTTAACCACCTTATTATTTGCCCAGATTTTTGGGAGGAGGTGGGCACTCATGGAACCTGCTGAGTTCAATGAGACTTTCCAAGTGTCTACGAGCTGGATAAATTACCTGTAGATGCCACGATAGAGTTCCTAAATAACAATTTGGGAAAGGCTGAGCAACTCAGGCCAGTGCGCTTCTTTTAGCAGCTTTTAGCAGCTTGTAGCAGGTACATGCTTCTCCGCGAAGCAAGGTTTGAAGTTGTATGTGAGGAGGAACTTTAAAAAGATATTTAAATGATTACAAGAAATGGTAGTAAGTCTTGAGGCCTGTGGCTGTTTATTTTGCTTTCATGTTGTTAGTTTAATATGTTCACTGCTTTACTTCGTGTTTTGACAGTTTATCGCCAAGTCCCACTTTCACAGGAGTAAAAATTTTTTTCATCTATTGATCTAAGCAAATAGTTCTGGGAATATCAGCACCAAGAAAACCACATTTCTAACAAATTTGTCTTTTAATTCTGGCAACCAGAAAGGTATAAATACTCACTGAAAATTTCCCTGTGGTTGGGCATTTTTCTCACCTGTGTGCTTTCTCTGGTGTATTCTGTAGTGGGGTTTAAAGAGTTTCAGTCTTGTTGCTGTAGGAGCACAAATCAATTTCTCTCCATCTACCCAGCCATCAATTTTCACTACACTTAGAGAGACTTAGTATCTTTGAGGCTTTTATATTGTTTTCTCAAAGTTAGTTAAAATTGGCCAACAGGCTAAAAGGTTATTGTTGAAAGTGGTGAGGCAGGCTTGCTTACAGATACATAGGCAGCATGAACTCTTAAGCCTAACTTTACTGTGGAATAGCTCTAGTGAGTGACATAGATAAATTATATAACTTTTATAATTTATATATATTTATGACAGCCGTAGTCTGCTTTTTTTTTTTTTTGGCCAGGAGTGTGTGCACTTTCTCTGCCTCTACTATAATGCTGTGGGTTGAACACTCTGGGAGATGGGTATATAAAATCTTCCTTATCAAAATGCCAAATGTTTTGCTGAGTGACCTTCCCAGTTTGCTGAAGATGTCATCTGTTTACGCTAGTAGCAGTTCCAAGTGGAGTGGTTTCTAAAACTAAACAGCAGTCAGTCTATTTTCAGGTACCACTCCATTTGAAATTGCAATTAGGATAACTAGAGCTGCTCTCCAGCGCAGGAAACTGGGAAGGTCACGCTGCCAAATTGTTGGCATCTTGATGAAGGAGTATAAACTACTGCTGTTGCTACTGCAGATCAAATGGGTCTAACCAGAATGAAGTAATTATGAAAGCTTCCCAAAAGATCATGAATATTCATGAATCAATTACAAACATTTGAAGTTAATTTTCATTTGAGGAAATAACCCTGGTATTCCACTCTCAGTATACATGAATCATAACACTCTGATAGTAAAGGGCAAAGCACTGTTGCTTGCTGCTCAAGCTAAACGGTGCCCTCTGAGCAGCCAGCGAGCTGCATGAAGATGGGCAGTGAAGGAGTGTGCAGGGCAGTAGCAAGCAGCCCTTCTGTCCTCCCTTCGAAACACTGCACTGTATTCCCTGGGGAGGCCGCGGGAAGGGTGGCCTAGCTGCCTGGGGCAGGAATAACCGGGGAGTCGTAGCAGTTAGGTCAGCAAATGCTTGCTGTTTGCACTGCATGGGGAGTTGGGGCAGCCCTTGCACTGCCCTGCCCTCTCTGCGGGTCTGTCACCGATGGTGGCATGTGTGACCCAGAGGACGACACTGACAGCAGTTCAGCTGGGGCTGCTGGGAGATGAACGAGGCTTTTAGCCTTCAGAGGAAAAAGACCCCTGTTTAGCCCCTTGGATGCAGACTGGAGAACCTAGCTTTAATCAACCGCGCTCAGAAGTTGCCCTGCCTTTTCCAAGGGCGCAGTCATGCAAGCTATGGATTGATCCTGTGAAGGCAGGGGGAGGTGAGGGAAAGCGACGTTGCAAGAAAAGATGCTGAGCAGTGGGACCGAATCCCAATGCACCTCAATGCTAACAGGATTGTGTTGAAATGATGCCATCGTGGGGTGTCTCTTTGCTGTGTGCTTAAGCCACCAGCCACCCAAATTAGCCTCCAGAGGGGCTGTTGTTAAGGTGATGTTTAATACATGTCCTCAGCAGATTGTCAGAGGATCTTTCCTCATGCATCTTTCTTGCTACGTGTTTTCTCCTGTCATTGCAGCGTGGACATACGCGTTGGCCAGCCGCTCTCCACCAGCACTCCTTGTTGCCAGCACTCCTGCTGCGCTGCCAGGACGCGGGTAGCCCAGAGGAGAGGCAGGCGGACTTTTAAGCTACTTCAGTTGCCATTCAGCAGCAGAGACCACTGTCACCTGCTCATATAGAGCAACCAAATGGCTTTGCAGAGATAAGCTGTGCCAAACTTTGGTTTCCGTAATGCTTCCAAGTAAGGGAGATGAGCAAGAAAGGGTATGGGAAGAGGGAAGACTGTTTTCTTCCCTTGGTAAAGGTTAGCAGGTAAAAACTAGCCGCATGCAAAGTCTTTAAAGGATTTAAAATCTGGATCGTTACTGGTTTTAATTGTGGGGATGTTTTTCCCCTGTAAATCTCAACCTACAGCACTATTTCCTACTCAGTTTTTCTTATCCAGTGGCATTGCTAGTCTAGCTGGAGCTGGCTGTAACTGCAACATATGGCTGTAGAATCTAATTAGCTCCCTGGATTAACTGAGCATCTATTTTTCCAATTGAAAATTTATTAAGCGCTGACACTATAATGAGACAAAGCACTCAAATCTTGCTTCTTTTTTCATTATCTTTGTGCTTTGTTTTTTATGTTTTTTACAGTTGCTTGTGAATGATGTTTGGCTCTGTGCTAGGAGTTAGAGTACGGGGGGAAGTGATCATTTTGTCCATTTTCAGTGCAGTTCTCCCTCTGTAACTGTGACTGTCACTCTGTTCGAGCTGCCTTCAGGTCTCTTCCTCCCTTCTGTTACTTGCTTTTGCGATGACTTTAAAGTCCGTCTGAATCTATGAGCTCTCATTTGAGCCCTCAGCTTTCTCCTCCTTCTCTCTTCCCTTTCTTCATTGATTTGGCTGTCTGATTCCTTCCTTTTTCCCACTCTTGATTTTTTTGCTACTCACCCTGGCCCCTGCCCCATACGGTTCTACTATGTTCTCCTCTTTTGCAGCATCTTTGATGGTAATCCCTGATCTTGCAGATTGTCTCACTACAAATTTGTTCTTTCCTCCTTCTCTCCCTAGTCTCCAGCCTTTCCTTTCTCATCTTAAAAAAGTCCACCCACATCCTACTGCTCTGTTTCCCTTTCCTTTTCTGTCCAGTGTGACCCTCTGGGGTTCTTTTGTGTCGGTTCAAAATGCACTCTTTCTTGGCTGCACTCTGCCCTTAAGCTCCTGTGGAACAGCTCTCTCCAAAGTTTTTAATGAGTGCTTGCTTACCCAGGTCTCGTAATCAATAGTCCATAGTCATCCTTCTGAACTGTTGAATACCTTTACTATAGCACTTATGCTTTTCTTCGTGTCCTATGTTTTGGAGGCATTTTCTATAACCATTTTAACAGAATTATTCAAATACTGGTTTAAGCTGTCCTTGTCTATGACACTTGAAGACAACTAGCATGCAGGTTGAAACACTGTGTTTGTCGTGATGATTAGAACTGCTTCCCTTGTCGACCTCTTTTTTCTCTTGGAGCCGGATTGCAAGATACTTGGTTCATGAGTCATCTTTTTGGTCTGCTTAGCAAAATGAAATCTTTGGATCAAATCTTTAAGACCTGTGAAAGTGAAGATACTCGTAAATAATACTGAAGTCTTGTAGGAACAGTCTATAAACTGTTTCTCTAGATACGAAAGAATGCAGGTAGTACTTGAATTGTACAGTTTTTTCCAATGTGAAATAGCTTTACAGATGCATTTTTATTCCAAATTGGTTCTATCTCAAACTTATTTAAAGTTTTAAAGGAAGCCTGCCACAGGTTTAGCTCCACTGGCAGGACAAGCCAGTCTATATGGTTGGAAATGAGAAGATGGAGGAGGGACTGTCCTTTTTGTGCTCCCCCGGGGCTAGTACAGCAGTGTGCAGCTCAGACCTGGGCTGACAGTGTCAGAAACAATGTGCTTTTTAATATGTAGGTGACAGTGGAACTGTTGTATGAGAGCAACTGCTTTACTGTAAGATAGTTCTATGGATAAACTTAAATTGCTGAGATCCAAAGAGTGGGACTCTTCATGTTATTTTTGGTTAGCAGCCTGCTCCTTCAGGCTATTTGGTAGATTGCTGAAGTTTCAGCAGCTTTGGGAACAACTTTTATACAAGAGTTACAGCTCTTGAACGAGCACCTTTTGTGATCAAGGGACAGTCAGTTTCAAGGAGGCAGAGTCACTGGAGCTCTTGGGACCTTCTTCTTCTGTCATTAATTTTCTTCTCTGTCTTTAGTGAAAAGAAACAAAAGATGCTATTGTGTGCGTATCCCTCACGTGCCTATGTGTCGTCACATGCACAAGGACTGTTCTGCAGTATGAAATTTGCACTGTTAGGCTTTAAAAAGGCAAGAAATGTAGCCATCCCATACATGACTGAAGCAACTCTTTCCTTCTGCCCTTGACAGCTGCAGTATCATATCCCTTTCAGATGTGGTTGTGATTTTCCTGGGACATGAATCTAACCACAGTATTTCCTCAGTGTATTCCTTTTGATTGGCTTTGCATTCCCCTGCACAGTGAGCACGACTTTCTGTTTTATGCTAGTGTACCTCATGTAAAGTGACTAACTGCAGTGGCAGTGGCGATTCCTGCTTTGCTTAAGTTTCCCTTGAGGGCTACTAGAACAAGTTCATGATTTCCCCTGTGCCTCACTTCACCAGGTGAAGGATTCCTGCGGTTAAAGGACCAGCGTACTGCACATCTTTCTCCATCTTCCTCAGTAAAGTATATATCTCTGTTGTGTTTGCAAAGCCAGGCCTCCATGGCTGAACCACCGAGAGCTTTATCGCTCCACCTGGCCTCCCTTTACCTGTGCCTACACACATTGCTCCTATTTCCTTTCTCCCTCTTATTAAAATTATTAACAGAAAGGAAAGACATGGCCAAGCAAACTGTACTCGTTCTTCCAGTGAGGTCCGCTGCTGCATACAGGTTACATCCACTATTGGTTTTGTATCTTTTAAACTATAAACTCTCCTCAATAGAGATGATTTCAGTGTAAGAGGAGCCAAAGCCAAATGGAGTATTTATATGGTTCTCCCACTATATAAACATTTATTACTACTAATAAAGCAGTGTATCAGCACAAAGGAGCAGAGCTAGGACTTCATCATCAAAACTAACAGCCATAGTTGCAGGGGTTTTTCTTTTGACATACCTCTATAAATAATTAGATTACAAGACACCCGAGGGCATACATTATCTTATCCTGTAACAATAACACCATGAGGAAGGTGACAACGTTCTCCTTTTGGCCAAGTGCCTGGGAAGACACCAAGGTATATGATTAATAGAGAGCATTAACACACACCCTTGCATTTCATAAAGCTTAGTTATAATGCTGTATTATGTCCCTTGTGGAGTGTTATTATTTCTGTACCTGATGGTCCTGCTTTTGTCACTGAGTGGCCAGAATCCCCATAGCAGTGGAGTGGGAGGAAGGGGAAGACAAAGACAATACATATGATTAAATAACACAGAAACTTCCCCCCTCCCAAGACAAAGCTGGTAACAGGATTGATTAAATAAGTCCTCAGAAAAATAATCGTTCCAAGACTCCAGTTGGATCTTCTTCTCCAGCATTCCCTCCATTTGGGGAACAGTGCTGAGTTTGCTTCTCCCATACAGAGAGTGAAATGCTGAGCAACAAAAACTCCTGTGAATTTCCTGAGCGTAGTATTTATTCTTACTGCTTCACGTTCCATTCATGAACTCTGTATTACTGCCCTAAACAAAAGTAATTATTGTTTGTCTCTTTTCTGTATAAAGCATTTTGAATACAGTACTAGCACTGATTCTCATAAAGCGGAAGGACCTGCCAGAGGAAGATATGGGGAGACACTAGCCGTGCTATGCCCCCTCACCTCTGCCTGTGCCTCACCTAGTCAGCCTTGATGCAGTCGGTCATGGCAAGTTACGGGGGGTTACAGGGTCCCTCTGCTGGGTAACAATGAACGGTCAGGGGGATTGGAGGGAGCGGAGAGCCCTTGGAGGTCAGGCAGTGGCGGTGGAGGACACTGATTGGAGCAAGAGGTCGGGAAAGAGACCAATACTGGCAGAGGGGCTAGAAAAAAGGCTGGCGAATGGCAAAGTTTGGTGGACATGGTTAGACCACAGCAGGATGGAACAGAGCTGTGCTAGGCTATTTAAGTAAGCAGCTGGGGGAAGAGGATCATGGTATGGGAATGAGAACAAGGAAGAAAGTTGGATGGAAAAAGCCTGGGGTAAACACTGTTTGAAGGAAAGAGCACTGAGAAGTTGGGTGTGCAAAGAGCATAGCAAAAAGGATGTGAACCCATGATAACACAACTCTGCTATGGAGTAGTAAAGCTTCACAGTGCTGCTGAATCTCACCATTCCTCACCATTCCAGGCACAAATTACCAACAAAAAACTTCATGGCAAATTCTGAGTCACCTCCTGCTTCTCTTTTGCTTGTCCATAAAAAGAAGGCAGCCTGCTGCTGCTGCCAGCTCATCTGCTAAGTTCAGTGGCTGGGGCATTTTAGTGCCTAGGAAGGTTCCAGGCCTGCTGATGTCTCACTGAAATGTAAACATACCTCCACACGAAATTACGCACAAATACATAAGAGCATACAGGTTGTGAAATCAATCACTGCAGCGGCACGGAATGCTAGAATTAAGGTTGTCCTGGTAATCTTACTTTGGTCCCGTGGACTCTGTGTTGTGCCATCTTTGACTGCAGGATTCTTTTCTTTTTCCATAAAATTAGCATATTTTTCGGGGCACATGAATGATGTGCTCTGAGCATGAATCAGGACTATACAGTGATGGGGCCGTTGTCTATAAATTCCTTCCCTAATTTGTAGCAGAAGTTGAAATACGTGTAGAAGACGGGGCAGAGGACTGCAGAAGAGAAGGGAGCTGGTTTAGACCTGGTTCTGCCAACAAGTTCCTGCTCTTTGCAAGTGGGCTATTAATTGCATGTTCCTGATTTTATGGGTACCCAGACTAAGAATGAGCTGCTCCATTTCTCTTGAGTGCTTACCCCTGCAACAGAAGTCAAAGGAAGCTGTACTATGAATATAAAATGCTATATAATGCTCAGTACTCTGAAAGATCAGTGCTTCACACCAAACACCTAAACTCAGTGAAGTGTTCAACATTTCGGGCATTATCAGGGAATTATATACCTCACCTCACAGATATTCGTCAGCTCTATTGTACTGATGAGCTCCACAGAGAGAAAAAGCCTTTGAAGGAATCAGTCATTCTGGATTCAGAGCTGAGTTTATATAGTCTTAACAGCACAAAAGGCACAAGTCCACACATTACATGATGAGAATTAAATGAAAAAATGAATAATTTCTTATTCAGTGATCACTGTTTATCCTATGCACTGACTGAGGCGGGGGTCTAGTGGAAAAATAGTATCCAGTCATGAAATTAAAGACTTTGACTTAATGCATACGGACAATTGGTATTTAGGTAATGTCCAAGCAAACTTACCATGATCTTGAATGCTTCATTCTTCTAATGTAAGATTCTATATTGTTTGAATCTGAGTATAATTAATCATGCATGAGGAGAGAAAATACAGATATGTTTATGAGCAGTGAAGAGATGTTCATTTTTCCTTCTTACTGAGCAAGTGAAAGGTCAGTAATTTCTACTGATCCCAGTTTGCATGGTGGAATCTCAGAAGAGAAGGCAGAGTGAAGGCTGTGCTCACTCCAGCGATGCCATGTCTGTCTTTTGGGGTAGTTTAATACCTTCTAGGGTTTAGCTAGAAATAGCTGCAATAGCAGCTATTGAGAGTCTCAGAAAGTGGCAGTATGGGTCCTCCAGGAACTCCTGGAAGGAGGGATGGTGGGAAGTATGAGGAAGCTAAGGGAGCAGCACGGAAAAGAGAGCGCACCTCTCCACCTGGATGGCTGGTACTTCACAGAGCGAACCGGACTTTCCTGCTTGGTGAGCTGCACAGTTCATGTTTTCTAGTTCCGCCGCATCTTACTTGCTGACATATTTGCTAGAGAAATTGGACGGTAGTGTCCTGCCCCTGGGGCTCCTGCCTGTGGCTTTTTCCACAGATAGAGCTTTGCACAGTTTATTTTGGGGTTCTATCTGTGTGGGATGTATGAATAATAGTAGTATTTTGCTGTAACCATGATGACCTAAGGAGCTAGGCAAGAAAAGGAATGTAAGCAGGGATAGTATATTTTATTAGACCAACTGATGCAGTTAGAAAAATTAGATAACTGCAAAGGCCCAGAATGGCCTTACTGATATAAAAGCTTTGGAGTCTGCAGTGCAGCATACTTCTGTCCCCCTTCACTCTTCTCTGTATAGGATATTCCAGTGTTCATGACACGTGATGGTAAATATTTCCTAAACTATAGAAACATGAGTGAATGGGCCAGAAGTACATTTAAAAATGAAGACAGGTATACGAAATGGGGTAATCAAGTTGCTTTCGCATGTCACTTTGTTTGTCTGGGAGCAGAACAGAAATGGATTATTTGCATTCCTTGCAATCTCCCCTCACCCCGCGCTACAGAATTCCCACAGATATTCACTGCTAAAGAAACTGGTGCATTTCCCTGCGCTGTTGTGAGAAACGCTGTGGCCTTCTGCATTCCAGCCCCTGCTCAATAAAATCAGCAACATGCACCCAGGAGCAGCAGTCCTTCCGTGAGCTTCTTCAGTATTTCCTGTGTCTGAGTTTATTTCATGCGGTCAGAAGATCAGCAAAGGTCTTCCCTTCTCTAAGCTCTTCCAGTCCAGGCCTTCTCTTTGTAAAACTTGCGTTTTCACAGGAAATTTTGCTTTTGCAAATATCAGCTCATCTTCCCTAATGAAACAATTCAGAGCCTTTCTTTCTTTCAGGCAGGAATGTCATGTCAGCGTTCAGAAGAACAAAGCATCTATTTTGTGTCTCACACTATCCTTCAAGCAAATTTTAGTTAGACATGTCCAAATTATTTTACCAATGATTTTACTTGCTCAGGATAGGGTGAGTTAAAAACTGATAGTTACTAAGCCATACATTTATGTTATTATGTTCTCTCTGATCTTCTTTCTTTCCTTTAAAAGTTACTAAGTGTTATTAAAAGAGATTAGTGAACCATGAACAGGTGAACATGTCTTATGACAGTGTCTGGAATTGACAAAAACCTGTAACTAGCACATTTTGTCCTCTTTATTGAATTTTTCCACGTACAATAGTGACAGGAGGGTACTTATTTTGTCTGGGTGCAAAGCAAGGTTGATGGTCAAGATACAGACAGTGCTGAATGAGCAAACTGTGAAATTAGAAGTCGGTGTTGGCTGGACTTTTTTTGCTGCTGGATTTCAGGCTCTAATCCTAAAGAAACCTGCCCTTCAGTTTCTATCATCTGATTTATGTCAGAGGGTTATTTGAATTTTAGAATTTCCTCTGTATCATCATTCTTCTTGGAAGTGTGTATTTCAGCACAAGGCAGATGGCACAGATTATTTTAAATTCATAATGCATATATCTGTAGGAGAGCCATGCCACAGTTTGCTGATGCTGGCTGCCTGGGCTATGTATTCCCAGGAGCTCTACATGTTTAGAATGTATTCTTTTGCCCTTTCCCCTGTCGTCTCATGTTTTGCTATGATAGAAGCACTAGCAAATGAAAGGCTTGTTATTGATTTCTGTGCACATGTTAATAATTTCCATGTAACTCTTGCATTGGAGTGGCAGTAACTGATGTACAAAAATTGACATCTTAATTATTCCTTGATGGGAAGGGGGCCACTAAACTGTGATACAGCCTATTAACTCTGGATCTGTGGGTTCAAAGTGGCTTTAAGTTGCAAGTGAAATGCGTGAGGCTGTCTCAGGGTAGTTTTTACGGATGTTTGTGTGCCTCCCAAAGCCTGCAGGCAGTCTTCAGTATGTCCAGAGTAGAAGGAAGCAGAAATCCTGAAACAGAGAATGTTTTCCCCTCAGTATTTCTAGTCTAGCTTAAACCACAAGAACTGGAAATTTCAGGAGAAGCACAGTTTGTAAGCTGCTAAGCCTCATTTCTAGATGTCAAAATATGCATCCAAAAAGCTGTTATTTATTCAATCAAAAGGAGAGGTTGAAGAATTCTGATGTTTATCTGTCACTCCCGTCCAGTAGACATGGGTTCAGTTCACAGAAGTTGGAGCTTTATGCAAAATACCCATGATTTGGGAGCGTTAAATGGATGTCTAAGTACAGACATATATGCGGTCAGTAACAGATACTGAACTGAGAGCCCCAAAAATCTGATCCCAAGGCGCTGAAGGTATTGCCAAGACTGAAAGCCTAAACTCCTGTCATTAGAACAGTGAACTCAATTCCTTTAGTAATAGGTAAATATCAGGCTATTGCTGTCTTTGCTTTCAGCCATATATAACTTTATCAACATCCTTTAGTGTAGGAGCAGCCTTCTTCAAGAGGACCCTATTTCCCAAATAACCAGCCAGTCAACATACACCTCATAGCTGATGATTCCTTTAGAAACTACAACGTGCATTCCTCACCACTGGATTAAGATGACCAGAACAGAAGCGGTATCTATGCATCATTATTCTGTTAAAATTGTCATGCTTCACAATTCCTGTTCTTAGTCCCACCACAGCCACACCCACCATAATGCATCAGCATTTCAAAAGCTATCCTCTTCTGAACGATAGAGTAAATGGCAAAAATAGAAAAAATGATTCCTATCGTAGTGAAAGAAAAGATGTAATGTGAAAGAACAACGGTGAGAAATCTTAAGGCTTGATTGCTGTGTTTTTCACCACTATCATCCAAGATTAATTCCAGTGACTTAACTTGTATGATCCTTGAATTACCCAGGGCCTAGGTAGGCAAGAAAAAAATTAGATCCTCTAATTAATCCAATACATTTTTATCCTCCAGAGCTAGGCCAGAGTTTGCTTGTACACTGTTTACTTTGACTAGAAAGGAAAAGGGCAGCAGTTTGCTGATTGATGCAGTGTTCCTTAACAGTTAGTCTCAAATGCTGGCCTGTGCACCTATACTCGCAGTGGTAACAGTGCTGAAGGAGTGAGCCCAGAAGAAGACAGAACGGGGGACCTGGAAAGAGAAAAGAAGTTTAAATTGTAATCCAGGGTCTTTCAGCTTGCTCAGCTGTAGACGCAAAATGCAAACCTGAGGCATGAAACTAATTAGGATTCCATTAAAAAGAGGGGAAAAAAAATCTTGCTGAGACCCAAGTCACATCACAATGGTCAAAGTGAAACCTCGCTCGCTAATGTAGCCTTAATTCATTTTATTTTGCAGAGACAGCAAGCTCACCATGTTGCTTCGGGAGTCCTTGGGGAATATGAACTGCCGCACCACAATGATAGCTCACATTTCAGCCGCCGCGGGGAACTATGCTGAGACGCTGTCCACCATCCAGATTGCATCAAGGGTCCTCAGGATGAAGAAGAAGAAAACTAAGGTAAGATAGTCTGTAACTCGCTTCTTGTAATGGTGGAGGGGGGAGGGAGAAGGACCCTGAAGGGATCTTTAATGAGGTAGAGCAGCATATAACAAAATCAATAATCATAATTTCAAAGTGAATGGATTGTATGTATCCTGTCCTAAGCGAGTGGCTCCGAGCACATAGCAGAGACTAAGGGGATAAAAGCTTCAGCCTCAGATACAGAGGAGTGAATTCAAACATATCTGTTGTATCAGGTTTGCAAGCAGGCCCCATTTAGTGATATGGCTGTTAGAAAGCATTTATTTTCAGTTATGTTTTTAGTGCTGATGAAATAGTAAGGAATGAAACTGCTTTAGAGTTAAGGGAAATTGGGATTAATGTTTCTCAGAGACAGCAGGAGCAAAATAAATGCAAAGCAGTGTATCCATTGCTGGCACTGTTGCCCCTTTTATTCCCACTGCTTCTACATATGGGTGATAGATTTTTCAAAAAGTAGAGTGGTGGTGGGCTGTATCCACTTCTGTGTTTGTAGAGTCCTGGTTCCTTCTGTAGAGCTTATGTTACGAATTGGGTACAACCAGTGAATTTTCATGTGTTCAGTTCAAATTGATGGCCTATGGATTGACAAAAACTTTTGGTAGAGGCAAGTGGAGGGATTCGGTCTACACAGCATCCCAGCAGTGTGTCCACAGAGAGCTGTGTGCACCTATACAATTCCACACACTACCTTTTGGTAGTATGACCAAAAGGAGACTGTATTTATTTTCTGTGCCTTATTTATGTAATAATTTTTCTTGTTCTCTTGATACACACATGCGTGAAAAATCAGCAACACCTTTGATAGCTGGCTGGTTTCTTTGTTCAGGCTTGATTAAGGGACAGATCCTAATACATTTGTTCAGTACCTTTTTTGGAAGTCTTATAACTCTTAGAGTGGCACACTGAGGGCTGGAGCATCCGTTTCTATTTTGAACACTGTTGTGTGTTTTCTGTAAGACTGTGGGTAACAAACATAAGTGCCACGTGCCTCAGTTTACAGCTTTCCCACTTCAGATATAACTGTGACTCTTTTGCGCATGTGCCTCATGCAAGGTGCCATTTGAAACGCTGAAATGTCGTGGTCTCTGTTTCTCTCCCATATTGCAGTACACATCCAGTTCTTCTGGAGGAGAGAGCTCTTGTGAGGAAGGCAGGATGCGAAGGCCAACCCAGCTGAGACCTTTCCATTCTCGAAACACTGTTGACCCAGACTTCCCTATTTTACATCTATCAAGCGATCCTGATTATTCATCCAGCAGTGAACAGTCCTGTGACACAGTGATTTACGTTGGCCCCAATGGCACTGCCCTTTCTGATAAGGAACTGACAGATAATGAGGGTCCCCCTGACTTTGTTCCCATAGTTCCTGCGCTGCAGAAGAGCAAAAATGAGGGCAAGTTAGAGGAGGTTTGTGAATCAGGACCCAGCACATCGGAAAGAGACTGCCTGAAGTGCAACACCTTTGCAGAGCTCCAGGAGAGGCTAGATTGCATAGACGGCAGTGAAGAGACCGACAAATTTCCCTTTGAAGAGATGCCTGCTCAATTTAGCTCAGACCAGATGTCTAAGTGCTCTGTCTCAAGCCAACTGGCAGAGCTTAGTCACTTGCCGGAGTCAGATAAGGAAGATACCATACCAGAATGTCAGTATCCTGAGAGAGAAGCCAAGGAAAATATAAATGCAACACCCAGCAAAACTAAGAGAAATCACTCCCCTGTTCCTTCTGGAGCTCTCACTAATGTTTCAACTCCTTCTTCTCCAAGGAGCGTAACTGGCAGCTCTAGTAAAGAGCTTAGCTCTTCCCAGTTAGCACACAGCACAAGCTTGCAGAGCAGCAGAGAAGGTCTCAACACCTGTGGCTTTGTGGAAGGCAAACCTAGGCCAATGGGTTCGCCCCGGCTTGGCATTGCAAGCCTCTCCAAGACATCTGAGTACAAGCCACCAACCTCTCCTTCCCAGAGATGCAAGGTCTATACACAGAAAGGAGTCTTGCCCAGCCCCACTCCCCCACCAGCTCCCTTGAGTAAGGATGCTGGGGTGATGTCCAGTGAATCCTCACTGCAGCCAGAAATCCGGACCCCTCCTGTAGGAATGAGCCCACAAATCATGAAGAAGTCAGTGTGCTCCAGCAATGGGGAATTTGAAGAGACCATTCTTGACGAAGATCAGCAACAAAACATTTCACCAGAATCCAGGAAGGAGACTTTAAGCACCACCATGGTGACTGTGCAACAGCCATTAGAGCTGAATGGAGAGGATGAGCTGGTGTTCACCCTCGTAGAAGAACTAACCATTAGTGGGGTCCTTGACAATGGGCGCCCAACCAGTATCATCAGTTTTAACAGTGACTGCTCTGTGCAGGCTTTGGCCTCTGGGTCTAGGCCAGTCAGTATTATCAGCAGCATCAGTGAAGACCTTGAATGTTACTCCAGTGCAGCTCCTGTGTCTGAGGTCAGCATCACACAGTTCCTTCCACTGCCAAAATTGGGACTAGATGACAAATCCCAGGATGATGGCAGCAGGCGCTCATCCATCAGCTCATGGTTGAGTGAAATGAGCACAGGGAGTGACGGTGAACAGTCGTGCCACAGTTTCATAGCCCAGGCTTGCTATGGTCATGGGGAAGCAATGGCAGAGCCTCCTGTCTCTGAGTTTGCAAGCACCGTACAAAGTGCTAGCGTGATTTGTGTAAATGACAAACAGAAGCCAGTAGCTGACAACATGCTCATACTGTCAGAAATGGGTGAGGAAGCTTTCGGCAAAGTGCCACCCATCAAAGGCTGTAAAATATCAGCTGTAGGGAAAACGACTGTCACAATCAAAAACACTGCAAGCCTCAGCAGCTGTGAGGGCTACATCCCAATGAAGACAAACATTACCGTTTATCCCTGTATTGCTGTTAATCCTTTTAAAGCACAAGACACCGATGATGCTGTATCGGCAGTAACTACAGACTCAAAAGTTGCTCATCCCCATGAAGGGAAGGAATCCAGTGCTAAAAAGGATCCCAAATTTGAAGACCCTTGGCTAAAGAGAGAAGAAGATGTAAAAAAGGACAGCTCGGGGAGCAGTGATGGGCCAAAGCCTGACACGTCCACAGTTTCAGCCAAGCCTGAGCAAAGCACAAAGCAGACCTCAGTGGACAGGTTTAGCAGCAGCAGCAGTGGGGACACCTCTATCTCCCCAGGATCTGACAGTCTAAAGAGGATCGTGGATGGGTGTGAGATGGCAGCTTCGGGCTCTGCAACCCAAAGCCCTGTTCATTCCACTGACAGCTTGAAGAACAGTAGTCTCCCTCGAGGGCTCCCGAAGGCAAGCAAGCCGGAGGAGCCTGAAGGTGTTCTCCATCCTACTGCCACTGACAACAGCAGCATCAGCTCTTCTGCCCTTCCCCAGTTTTCTAAGGCTAGCCTAGACAAAAAAATGGCCTCTCCCAAACACTGTGTCCTCACTCGTCCCAAAGGGACCCCTCCTCTGCCTCCGGTGAGAAAGTCAAGCTTGGATCAGAGGAACAGAGCCAGCCCCCAACACAGTGCCGCCAGCAGCACCACAAGTAGTCCCTCCAGCCAGCCTGTGTCTTTCCTGGCAAGCTTTCCTGATGAGCTGAATGGCAAACAGAAGGGCCCTGGCATTGACAGCAGCAGCAGCAGCAACAGCAGCAGCAAGTTATTTAGTGCCAAACTTGAGCAGCTTGCCAGCAGGACCAACTCCCTTGGGAGGGCCACAGGAAGCCACTATGAGTGTTTGTCACTGGAAAGAGCAGAAAGCCTGTCCTCAGTGAGCTCCAAAATGAGCCCTGGCAAAGACACTACCATGCCTAGGGCTGGAAGGAGCCTCAGCCGCAGTGTCATGTCCTCACCAACCAACTCGGGCCTCTCGCAGTCTGCAGGTGCCTCCCCAAAAGCCAGTCAATCTAAGATCTCTGCAGTCAGCAAGCTCCTGTTGGCAAGTCCCAAGGCCCGAAGCCTGTCTGCCTCTGCCACCAAAACACTCAGCTTTTCCACCAAGTCTCTGCCTCAGTCCATAGTGCAGAGTTCCAATTTGCCTCCGAGTGGGAAGAGCATGTCCTGGTCAACACAATCCCTCAGCAGAAACCGAGGCTCCAATCTTGCTTCCAAATTGCCTCTTCGAGCTGTCAATGGACGCATTTCAGAGCTACTCCAAGGGAGCACAAGTGCTAGAGCTTTACAGCTGCGTGGAAACTCCGAGGCAGATGAGCGTGGGGGCCTTCATGGAGAGGAGAAACCAGCTATTCACATGCTGCCTTCACCTTACAGCAAGATCACCCCTCCTCGGAAACCTCACCGCTGTAGCAGTGGCCATGGAAGTGACAACAGCAGTGTCCTGAGTGGGGAGCTGCCCCCAGCCATGGGGAAAACTGCTCTTTTCTACCACAGTGGGGGAAGCAGTGGCTATGAGAGCATGATGAGAGACAGCGAAGCAACAGGGAGCGCTTCTTCAGCGCAAGACTCTATGAGTGAGAATAGCAGCTCTGCTAGTGGGAGGTGCCGAAGTCTCAAAAATCCAAAGAAGCGATCAAATGCAGGTAAGTTCATGGTGGTATGAAAGAGGAATACAGACCGAAGAGGCTAGCTACTTCCTGGGTGGGAGGCTAGCCCTGAAGAAGCCTAATTCAATGTCAGCTGTATCTAGTAGCGGACACGTGAGGCCAGGCTAAGTGTCCTAAGCTCTGAGCTTCTTCAGTTTGTCACAGCATGCACCCATCCTATGTGGGTTTGCATTGTCTTTGCAATGGAGTATCCCCTTAAACCATTTCACTTAGGTTTATTTCACATTAACAGAAAAACATTAATCCATAAAGATGGTTGATGTTGGCAATGGCAGCTACTTTCAGGTATTTATTACAAAAATATTCTTCTGATTTAATTCCAGGAAGATGCTTTTGTGAGGTAGAGAGATTTAACTGTTAAGCACTTTGGGCAGAGACTCCCTTCTTGGTATGCATGTGTTTCAGCAACACCAGATCAGAGGCTTTCTGAATAGCAGTATTTGTCCTGAGCTCCCCTTTACTCTGTGTGCTCTCTGTATGCCCAAAGGTGCAAAGATGCCTGGCAGCAGCTGAAACTGCCATTCAGTTCCTTCTTAGCACCCATATTGGCAGATGGAACAAAGTCGTGCCCCAGGTCCTTGAAACATGATATTCCTGCCTCTTTGACTCCTGTCTTTTAACTTTTGAGTTACGGATCCTTCTTTTCCCAGTAATTTATTAATAACAAATTATATTAATAATAATATAAATAAGGGAACTACTGCACTGAAGTATTTGCAAATCTGAGAGCTTTGTAGCGATCCCCGGAACAATTCATCTTTATTCAGACATAATCCTCAGTAGCCTTCACACTACATCAGGGCTTTCTACCAGATAGCAAAGGCCTCCTGGGCCATGTCGGGAGTCCAGACAGTTGTAGCTGGTACATCTTCCCACCAGAGTGTTACCGTTCCAGAGGTTTGTAGGGAAAAGGAGGTTCCATCAGCTGGTCACCTCACCTTTCTCCTGGGGCAGGTTTCCCAACCTGCAGCAATTCCTAATATGTGAGTCTTGCCTAACCTCCCTTTGAGCAAAATGCTTATTGGGAATGGTACTGGCATGTACAGTACAGGTATTTGAAGTAAGAGTGACTACTTATCCTACAGTAGCTCCAGCTGCCCATTAGGAGCTGCAGCTCCTAATTCACCAGCCATTCCCACTTGCTGGGATACTAACCTCTGGGATTTGTATGCAGTGAACTGGAGTGATGCCATAGCTGTCCATTCCTCTGTGCTCTTAATTGTGGTTGCAGGAAGAATGTGTGCAGCACAGATGTGACTACAACAGATACCACTGTTAAAATCATACCCAGGCCAGTGGGCGCATCCATAAGTGCATGGCTGATTGTATGTGTTCAAAGGACACATCAGAAAGTGATCACTCTACATAGTGCAAGCACAAACCAAGTGACAAAATAATCCTTCTGCCACTTGCCTCCTATGAGAAAAACTCTCTTCTGTCCCTTCAGTAAAGTTGGTAATAAATTCATATTCCTCTTTTTGAGGAATTGTTCCTCAAATAGCTCCCTTCAAATCTAAATTGTTTAATGGTGACTGGCAAGGAAAAGAAGGATAATTTTGTATGTTGTGGAAAAGAGAACCAAAGCTGACCACACAGATTGCCTTTCTGGGAGTGTGCTACCAGAACATAGCAGTTTATGTCTTGTGGGGAAGCTGCCCATATGATGGGCTTTGCCCATGGGACGTTTAGTTTTTTTGGATTCTATAATGAATTATGGATCTCTTGCTTTCTAATTGCCTTAGTAGTGTGGAGGTTAAGGCATCCAGTAATAGTCTTTGAGAGATGTTCATCTACAGTAGAAAAGTGGCTCTGTATTCTTTCCTTATGTTTGTCTTAGGGAAAAAGCTTTGTCAGTCCTGCTCCCATGACAGTCTGTGCTTCCTCCCAGTACTTCTGAAGTAGTTGGCCAATTTCAACAAAATTTGACACAGAAATAGATGTAAAATGTTAACAAGTTCTGTGAAAACAGGCAGCTGTGCAGCAGAGAGAACAGAGAGGAAAACTGCAATGTAGATCTGCTTATTACTTATTTTTTACCTTACTTATTACTTATTTACCTTACTTATTAGACACTAGAGAACCCTCTGCTCCTGAGGAAGACACCTGAAAAAACTACCTTAACTGCAAGAAAAGCTTCAGTCAGAGCTTGCACGTTCTTTAGACTTCAGAATCTATCAGCCACAAACCCAAACCAATAGGAGACCAGGATTCATTTGTTCTGAAACTAGTTGTTTCATTTTACTTCTCTCTGCTTTGATACCACATTGGGGACTGGACAAGATATGCGTGAGGAAAATACTATCTTTGCATTGTAGCTATGGAAGAGCTTCAGATCTGCGTGTTCTTTATATCAAGGTTTTCTTTTGGCTCACAACTTTGGCCTTTGATAGTCCTTGTGTAGGACTGAATATTGTGGCAGTGCCTGTGAAAACGGGAGCTGTGAAGAGAGGAGAGATTGGAGACTCAGGTTTCTGGTCACTCTTACAACAGTCTGGAGAACAAAGCTGGGGAGAAAAGGCTTTTTCCTTGGGCTAGGCAGCCTTTGATCCTATCTGCCGTAGTACTGACGCTGGGTTGTTGTGCCATGCTGGTGCGTGAAGGTAGCGACTGATGAGGCAAGCGGTTCGCTTGCCTTAGCAAGGAAGAAGTGGAGTCCAACCTTTGTCATCCTTTTACTGTGGTGTAAAATCTGACATGAATTCCATGTCTTTTTCACCAAACCATGTTTCAGCTAGTGTTGCAGATATCTAGAAGTTGTTGGATATGACTCTCTGGGGTGTTGGGTTTTCAGTGGGACACCTGTGTCCCCGGGAGTTGCCTGCCCAGGTAGCCTCAGCATAGCCTGGCATGTAGACCTCCCTCGAGGGATTTTGCAACCCTTATCTCTTAACTTAGCCTGTCACCTGACATAGGTATGGAGAGAGAGTGTGTGTGTGTGTGTGTGTGTATTTTACTTTTATGAGTGCTTCCTTATATCTTTGCTGCAAGTAATTCCTGCATTGTTATGAATGAGTCGTACGTGTATCTGTATGTAAGTACAACCAGGGATTTTACACAAATTTAAAAAACAGTCTTTACTACCTTCTGTATCTTTAGCATCAAACCAGTGCCCAGGAATTAATAAGCCTTCACTTTCTTATAACACAGCTCCTGTTTGCATTTGGGCTTGCAGCAGTGAAATCATAATTCTGTTTTGATGTGTTTGATAATAGTATAATTTTTCACATGTCAGCAGATTTATGATGGCATAAAACCAGGATTATGACTGCAATGCAGGATAACATGAAGGAGGAACTGAGATATAAGGGAGAACACAGTTGTTCACAAACATATTTTTATTGCATAATATAGAAAAAATGTTATGGTTTATTATATTTCATTTTCTGCAATACTTTTCTTTCTGTAGATTTGTTCTAGTCTGAATGATCTCTCCTAAGGAATGATTTTAATGAAAAAAAAGCATACAAAGGTTCTGAGCTCTTAAAAGATGGATATTATTTTAATACGTAGTGTCAAGAGCATTGGACCTTTCCTGATTTGTGGTCACACATCCACTGTGCTGTAATGGATATGGCACTATAGATATGCTCATTTCAGGTCAGGCAACCTTGTCCACTTTATTTATGATTATTATTAACAGAAATGCTAGCTGTCAGGCACAATCAACATGAATCAGCCCAAGGCCCCTTTAAGAGAAGCTATAAAGAGTCTTTAAGAGAATCACCAGCAGCCCTGTCAGATTTCAAAATTGCTTTTGAAGTTCTGACACATTGGAGAGACATCATTTTTTTCGTGAGATTAAGATCTTGTCTTTCAATGCTCTTAAGTGCCTTATTTGTACGTGTAGGTGCTTCTGCGCTTCTTGTCATGTATTGAGCGTCAGACCTGCATTGACAGCTTTTGAGAGATCAAGTGAGTTCATATGCATCAATGTTAGCTGTGGGTTAAATTTTGGGCTCTACAGGGGCACATGCGCAATTCACAGACAGCCCAGTATTCTACGTACCAAAAAAAAAAAATCAGAAAAATGATTTTCCCCTTGCCTTCTGCTAGCTACTGAAAAATCATGTATTTACATCATGAACCACATAAGCCTTCTCCCTGAAGCTAACCTATCAGTTTAATAAGCATTCCCATCTTTCTAGCATTTAACATTGGTCCTATAACATCATGTCAGCATATATTGTCCCAGAGTGACTGCTTATGGCAGAAAGAGAGCTATTTAGCCCTGATCTATGGCTGTACATTTCGAAGCTTTGTAGAGCTGCTCTTTAACCCACTGCGTGGTGTAAGTAGTATTATAGACCCCATTTTACAGGTGGAGAAATCAAGGCAGAGGGCTTTACTGACTTTCCCAAAGCCTCTCATCAAGTGAGAGCCAGATCCGGGATTAAATTGCAGGCACCCTTGACTCCTAACCGTAGCCTCAGCTGACTCGGCCGCACATCCACTCCTGCCCTTGCTCTTGCCCTTGCCCAGCAGTGGGGCAGGAGGGGCTTTATCTGCAAGCACGCCTTCTCTGCTTTCTTTGCTCACGCCATCAGCCTTTTCCCTGTAAGGAAAAGGCATCTCAACCATTTGCCTGGCTCTGAGTCTAGTCTCCTCTCTCTCAGGTAGGCTGGACTGGCTTGAACACAACTCTGAAATGTTAGGGCACAGTTTGTACAGTTATCACTAGCATCGATTATACATTTTTTTTTAATACCTCAGAGATGTCAGGTGCAATGGTCTAGCGCTGCTCTGTGGAAAGTCAACGACAAGTGAGCTTTTGTAATACATACTCTTTTGTGTGATCAGGAAAAGCATTCAGGCTTAACTCCATTTAAACAAAGCCCTATTTGTATTCTGGGAGCACAACAGGTATGAGAGACGCAGGCAGGGTGGCAGATTAGGACTTGCAAGATCTACGTTGTATTCTCAGTTGTGGCCGCTGGCTTGCTGTATCACCTTGGGCAACTCATGTAATTTCTGTGTTCCCTGGTTACCAGCCCATAAAACTAGGCAATGATGTTGTGAAAAAAGAAAAAAATAGTGGGATCCTTAGATGAGAAGTGTTACATATCGGTTTACTGCTCTTCTGCTCTGTTTGGTAGCATTTTTCCCCAGTGTAGTATGGGTGTACATGGGCATTCCTTAAATTAATTCCCAGTGAAAAATTTAACTGAATGATTTCAGAGGTGCGACTTTACTGCTGGTTCCAGGTGCCTGATCTTGTCAGCTGCGAGCTGAGAACAAGACAAGAAACCAGTCTCTAAATACGTATACCCAGTAAAGGCAGGCACTGTGTGCTTTCCCATGTAGCGTGCATGACTGCCTTGTTTCTGCCTTTCCCCCCCCGTCTCCTGCATACGTTGGTTATTGGTCCCTGCCCCTGTAAGGTTTTATAACTGTCGGAGCCTACGCAGAGACCTCCTGTGGGCCCAGCAGAGTGGAAGGCTCTCTGAGACGATTTGTAACAAGATGAGGCTTTTCTCAGAAACCACAGAGCTCTTGCTGAGGCTTTTTGCTTTCCTCGTCTTTCGAGGAATAGGATTGGGTGCATAAGAGAGAGTCCCCTGCCCGTGTTGCATGTGGTTAGATTTAAGGGCTGTGGTGTATCTTTGACTAATCATGGCTTGCAACAGTGTGCCAGGACGGCATGGTCCTCTCCGAAGCAGTGTGTGTTTTGATTTCTGATTCCCTCTAATGGAGGTTTTGTGAAACCCAGTCTGAGCCTGGAGCTTTGCACCGGGCCCGTGCCGGTGCAGGGGCCGGAGCCGGCAGCGTGAAACACTCGGGGCTGTGCTGGGCGGCCCGAGCGGGCTTAGGGGGAGCAGCGAGCGCGTGGCAGCAGGCGTAACGCAGTGGTGATTGCTGCTGCCCGCCTGTCTGCGGCGCGCGCTGGGCTGGCTCGCGGCGGGAGAGACCGGGGGCTCAGAGAGTTCAGCCTTCCTCGCCGTTGAGTATCAGTGAGCGCTAGAAAACAAAACTCTAGGGATATTATTGGCAGGAAGGCCGTATCTTCTGAATAAGACTCATACAAGCTTGTATAGGCTGGCAGAAAGTCATAGTTCCAAAACCTGAGGTTTCAACCTGTGCCCTGAGCTGCATTCGCGGGACCCTGCTCCTACCAATCCAGGATATGACTTCTGTGTGGGTGCGTGCGCACACGCTCACACGTGTGCACAAGCTTAAATCTTCTTTTCACAGAGAACCTGTCTGACTAGAGATAATTAAAGTTTCTTGCTGCAGCATTTTATGGCTTTTGCAGTAAGGTTTCATGACTCCTTGCAGCTCTTCCTCAGTACTAAGTTTCGTCACCAAAGTAGAGCAGACTGCTACATGATGTTAAACACGTCCATAAAAAGGCAGACTGTTAAGACCTGACAGTAATTATCTACAGTTAGAGTCCCTTTCCTCTCTTACCACTGTGCTCTAGGTTTCACTGGTGTTTCACTAGTGGAATGGCACTAAAGATGCAGATTTAGAGGTTCCTGAAAAGCCCTGGAAACTCCATATTCGACATTCACTCTCTCAGAGCACTTAGCCCTGCCTTTGAAAGCAGCAGAAAAAGCCAGAGGCTGGATCCGTGGGTCATAAATTATGAGAGTCCATCTCTAACCGATATAACACAGCATCCCATTTTGAAACGTGGCCAAACTGATAATGATGAAACAAAGCACGAACAAAAAGAGCCTGAGCTCTTCCTGTTGAATTTAAGTGAAAATAAATTTGGTTCATGTTAAGACTGCATAAGGCACAGTGTAGGGAACTGAAAATTGTTCTTTGTATCACAAAGCCTTAGGGCATCTCCAACCTTTGTACTTCAACTTGCTTGCAAGTGATATTGGTAGCAACAGAGATACTAATTGATAGCCTGCATCATACCTTTAGTACGACTAAAGATGTTCAGAATTAAACAGCAAAATGCTGTTTGCCTGCAGGTGATCCCTCTATGCATGTGACTGCTGGCCGGACAGCCTGTGGGGAGCAGAGGGAGGAGAAGTGTGGGCTTCAGCTACCATTTTTTTTTGTTCATTAAAACAACAGCATTGATTTTCCCAGGTCAAAGCCAGGCCATTTCATGCAGCAAATCTGTGTTGAAAGGGATCAGAGTAATCATTTTTTACACGCTTGACTACTGCATGCCAGCACTGAGCTTTCAGCCACATGAACATAGGAATGATTTAATAGAGGAAATGGCAGCAGGCTATTGTGCACAGTGAAGGCTCCATGTAACATGCATGACTGAGTCGCACACCATTAGGCTGGGTGTAAATAAAACCTGCTCCCTACGCTGGCACAGAATTAGCTCACAGGAATGCCTCTTTCACCGTCCTGTCGGGGAGCTAATGCTCTCGCTGCAGAGCCCCTTGCCCCCTCCAACCTCTGCCTTTACTGGCATCTGTTAGGCAAGAGTGCATCTGTTTACAGCAAGAGTGCTGTAGCAACAATAAGCAGCTTCTTACAGAATAGCACCACAAAACTGACGAATACCCATTAAACCAAAATCCAGCCCAAAGTGAGATAAATATTTAGAGGAGACTCTGGTCTGTTTTTGCTAGGGATTGTGGGTGCTGAAAACTCAGCGCCTGCGACGTGCATCTTCCTGGAGCGTCTCCCAGATTTCTTGTAAAGCTGCCACACTGCAGGAGGGCTGCTTCCTGATCTGGTTTCAGCAGGGCTCATTCACCGGCTCTAAACTGCCCTGAAAAGCTCCTTTTAAAATAAGGCAGTAATTCAGGAAGCATGGTTAGGAAAGGGACAGGGTGGGTAGAAAAAATCACAAGCGGGCAGTACCTCCGGATGCTCAGAGTTCCCTGAGTTTATACCAGTATGGAAGCAACATATCTGTCGCAAGCATGAAGAGAAGATTGTAAACAAGGGTTGCTTTATTCCTACGTAGAGCAAGCAGTCATTTCTAGCCTCAGACGCCCTTGTACTGCTTATTGATTCATAAGGGCAGGATTGCATGTAAGTCAACACAGAGTATGACCTGAATTATTTTACAGTAAGGCGGACATAGGTTGTCTTTTGAATGATGAATCCTGTCACGGTTTCCTATGCCAAGTGTTCAGGTGTAACATGCTCCTTCCTATGTGATCTGAGTTGCCAGGATGAGCGAACGGTGTTTAGATGTTCTGGCAGTAAATGCCTGGATTCCTTGGTGTTCGGAGTACTAACTTCAAGATGGGCACCCTGAGTGCTTTTGATGAAGTCTTCAGACTTTCAGAGGGACCTTCCACTTGAAAGCATGGACAATGCCTTGAAAAACTGGAAGGGGAACTTAGCACTGTTTGAGTAGCACGAAAATCCAAGGAGGAGTGAATGGCTATGTACTCCGTGCTGGGGAAAGGGTAGTGTACAGTAAACTCGGAGGAAGGAGGACAAAGGATCAGGGAGGAGCTGATCCTGTCATGGACAATTGTCCATGAGGGCAGATCCTGTAGGAAATAGGAGTGAGCAGGGAAGTCAGCGGGGAATCTTCATCTCCACCAAAGCAGAGGAGCCCAGTTGTCAGGCGCTGAGAAGCAGCAGGGGGAAGAGGACTAGTAAGCTAGTAAGCTAACAGTCTGAAGCTACAGGAGAGGCTGAAGCTATTGCTACTGCAAGGAGAGTATTCCTTGGAAATGAAGCCACAGGAGAAATGGTGTGAGATGAGGGGTTCTGTTCTGCTTAGCCAGGGTTGGTTTTTGTAATCACCTTCAGTTCAGGCAATCTACTGAAAACAACAAAATGCTAAACACAAAGGCAATTGTACACAAAGGCAATTGTACTTCCCATAATATTTAGTGCAGTGGGGAATAGCTTGGGCCCGATATCCCAGAGCCTTTGAGAGCACACTGTAAACTTCTGAAATTGTGATATATCAAGTTACAGTTTCATTTTGTATTTGCAACAGTTTGAAATTCCTAGGACAGCAGTTGCTTTGCATTCCATTGAGATGCATCCTATTTTGAAGACATATGCGTCGTGCTTTTTTTCAAGGAGATTTTGCTTTTATACTTTATGCTTTACCTTCTTCACAGAAAAGATGCTCAGACTGGAATGCGTGCTTGGAAAGCAATCTGAGGGAAACGTTCCAAAATATACAGTACTTAAGCAAAACCAGTCCTCTTAGGGTTTCTGCCGTGGTCAACACATACTTTTAGGAGCGCATATCTTTGTGCAGTTGGGCAATTTTGCTGAGTTCAGTGGGTCTGTTCTTATCCTTAAAGTTACCTTTGCAGACTTAGCTAGCTTGGTCTGCGTTTCTAATGCTTTAAGGATGAAGGCTTCTCTGGGCTTATCTTTGCCAAAGTACATTATAGCTTCAATGCTGGTCTTCAGTCAGATCTGCTCTCACACTACACACCTTCAATGCTGTGTTACTCCTTTTATCTTAATTTTAAATTCGCCAGTCTTTGGCAGGGCTTAACCTATAGCTCAAGATAGCACTGCTCATCAGTTGCTAAGATAGATCTTGTATTCTGTACATTTTCAGCGCTATTTCATAGTGTGCTTACTCATGCTCAAGCTAGGCTAACTCAAGAGGGCAAAGATTATTGGTCCTGTTATTCTGAGTGTGGATAACTTCAAGCTAAGAGAAAACCATAGCCTTCAAGATGGATGAAGGAGACGTTTAGCAAACAGCATGTTGTTTTATGTGTGTTTGCATATGGTCATAAATGAAAGTTGTTATTTGGTACTGGTTTCAGCTTACTGGATTTCATCAAGATTAATTTTTGATAGTTTTTATTTTTTAATGGAAAAGTAGTGAATCCTACTTACATGGCAGGACAGCTGGTTTGCCAAGGCTGTAAGTGGAAGGTGAACATGCACCCACTTGTAGGGGTGGGGGAGAGGCAGGCAGGACCTGAACATGTGCTGCTCGTGTGCTGAGCTGCCAGGCTGCCTTCGTAAGAGATGTGCAGGGAAGTAGAGGAGTGGGCCGTTGTAATTCCTACAAAGCATTTTATTAATTATACAGTCAAAATTTATGAGTTCCTAACCCCATCAAACACTATCAATAAAGTCATGTCTTCAAATGGGTATTTTGCATGTAAATGGAAAACTGTATTCATTTTAACAATTTAATCATTTTCTGTGTGTGTTATCATGGATGAGCAAGCTGTCAACTGCTATGTGACATTCACCCTGAAACTCTGCTTTGGCTCTGTCTTCCCTCCTGATCCCAGTTAATGTGAAAACAGGAAAAAAAAAAAACAGAGAATAAATGGAGGGACCAGTAGCAGGAGTGACTGGTACCGCTGTTAAGAGACACTGTTATTTTCTGTACCTAGACTAATAGGCAGTGCATATTTAGAATAAACTAGATTCTGTTTGGCTTCACTGCAAACACACGGCAGATCTTTCATTTCATTTCTCCCCAAAGCACTCTAAACCTCAGATAAATCATCCTGAGTCAGCATTCACGGCTCAGATAAAAAGAAGTCCTTCTTCCTCTTTCTTCTCTTGCTTGCACATTGATATGCCTGCTGTGATGCTGCAATCAGACTTGTGCAGGCACCCCCCGCCCCGGGTCTCTAAAGCAGCACGATTACTTCAGTGAGTCTCTGGGCAGCCCTGAGTGTCTGTCCACCTACATGAGGTCCCCCTGCCTGCCCTGTCTCGTTGCTTTGATGGAACAAAGAGCTGACAGGCTCAGTTTGTTGTGATAACCCACAGACAATCCAGACATGAACTCTGACTAAGAAAACTTAATAAGCTTGTGTTAGCATATCTACTGCAACTACGGCAGACTCCTCTGCCTCGCCGCTGGGGAATAAGCACTATTAGCCAGAGCCTCAGGTTGGAGCCCTCTATCTAGACCACAGGCTTCTGCTTTACATTGAGCCAAATGGATATGAATGGTAGCTGAATGCAAGAACATTTGCCATCATCCCTGTAATTCCTACCCTCATGACATCTGTTTTGCTTTTTTCCAAATAAAAGCCTGATTCTGGTCTTGTGGCAAGGTGAATCAGAGTCATCCCACAGCATTCAGGGGAATTGCGCTTTCCGAAGCACCTCAGGATTGCACTTGGACTCTGGTTGGAGAGGCAGCTCTTCCAGCAGGGATGGTTTAAAACTACTCCGTTACACAAGAAGGTAATGTTAAGAAAAACAGGCACAGTCGGAAAACAAAAAGGAGGCACATCAAACATCACAGGAAGGGCAGAGCCCTAGTCATAGTTCTGCCATGCATGGCAGAGCTGGACAGAACAGATTTGCAGCATGTTCAGCTGCTTCCTTGAAATGCTAGAACAAGTCAGTAGGCAACATTAGTATGTCCCTGCCAGGAAAGTGGATGTGACCATTAACACAGGGGCACAATGTAAAAAGAGTTAGCTGTGTGTGCTTTGTATTAGGAGGTCAGAGCTGATGCTGGTACCAGCATTGCTGGCTCTGAAAAATGAGGAGTAGCAAAGAGAGATAAGAGATCACTTTTAACTCAGGCAAAATTTGGAAGTCTGTTCCTGGGAAAGACAATGGCCAAGAGCTTAAAAAGTATCTTTGGAAGTACTTAGTGCCTAAATCCTTTTGTTCTGGGCTTGAGTGACACTTGGAATATACCTTCACATCTAAGCAAGTGGAAGGCTCGTTTACCAGGAGGGGCTGTGGACTTTGCAGGGACTCTGTCTGCCTTTAACAGATCTTAACAGTCCACCACTGTGTCTCATCTCTCTTCAGCTTCACAGCTGCTCTTGCCCTTTCATTGCTTCTCTCTAGCATCACTGACAAGAATCACCCTTAGCATTTCAATCTTTTGGAGTCTTCTCAAAGTATGTGTCTCTCTCATTGCCGCAATCCTTTAGCTATGGTAATTGGTCGGTTCTTGCTTTTCCTTCTGTTAAATTCTGATTCTTCTTTTGACAGGGCAGTTTCATCTAGTGCCTAATTGCAGCACATTTGAAAGCACTTCAGGCGGGCATTAGAACAGGTCTAAAATAACTTCTACTTGCTGGTGTTTGCAAGGCTTCATTTGTTCTGGCATGGACTTATTTGATGGGTTACAGTTTGAGTAGCAATGCAAGTATGATAGGCATCACAGGATGCACTGTTCAAATCTCAGGCCATTTTAGTATAAAGGGGCTTTATAGAGATCTTTGTCTGTCTGACTTGACTTTGCTCTCTTTATCTTCCATAGAGTGATCTGAGATGCCAAAGAATGCATTGGAAATAAAAGCCCTCTAGACTAGGTTTTTCAGATGGATAGCAAGATAGAACTTTCTCATCCATTTTAAAGCGTTAGTTTGGTTAATAAACATTGGTTTCTGCTAGACTGCTGCACTCAGAAATCAATGGGACAAGATGTGATTGTTTGCAAAGTCAGCAGAGAAATAGACACTCATGAATGAAACTAGACATTGCTTTGTTACTTGAAAATCCAAAAACTAGGCAATCAAAAATTTTTGTTTTGTTTTCATTCAAGCACCAACTTGGCAGACATGCTGAAGCTGTTTACATATAAGTTTCAATGAATGTTGTTATGGAGATTTCTTTAAATGGTTTTATCTTGTTTTTAAAATAAAATCTGCATGATCATTCTGCATCCCTTCCCTGCTGGCATGAAGTTTTGTTCTTGCTGCCAAGAGAGTCAGCTAATAGCTTCATTCAAGCTTGCTGGCTTTGGCTTTTGTTTTTGATTTCTCCTATCCCTTCCACTCCTGCTATCTCCTAGGGGAGACACTGCAGGAGTTGTCAGCTACAGAAATCAACTTTTTTTTTCTCCCCAGCCATCTCTCTGATTGTACTAAACTGAGCAGGGAAATGAAACCAGTTTGTTTTCTTTCTTCTGTCTGTTCTTTCTCCTAACAATCCACATGCTCCTGCCTCAACTTCCTTACTGCTGCCATCAGGCCAGTGACATGCTTTCTCTCCCTTGCTTTGCCGTAGGCACTAACTTGGCGACTCACATGGCAGATGGTTTCCATATGGCATAGGCTTTGTCAGCTTGGTGTATTTTCAGCTGTTGCACTGCTCTCATTTGTGGTACTGGTATTATAAAGCAGATAACATGTGTATGACCATCAGTACTGTAGCAGACACAGTGACTAACCATTCTACCAGCTAGTCACTGCTGCTATTGTCTAGCCCTTTACCGCTCCTAGAGTAAGTGCATGAGTGGCGGATGTAAGCTAGGACATGCTTAGCGCAGACGTTTTGTCCTCTCTAGTGTTCTTACTGCTTGAGCCATCTTAAAAGGGTATTATGGAAAGGAATAAGTGTTGGTATACTGGTACTCAGTGCCAGTGTACCTGTAGAACTTGGGTGTCAAAGTGCTTTTTGTGCTATGATTTAAAAAAAAAAAAAAAAAAAGACTTGAGCTGGGCTGTGCAGAGGCTGCCTAATACTTGTCCTTTGGATATAAGAGCCAGTATCAGTAAGGAGACCGTAAAACATAGCCAGACTCTACTAGCACAGATCTAACCTGCTGCTGCGGCCCTTCAGCATACCCATACATGCTGAGACCTAAGGCAAGTGAAGCAACCACAAGCTCTGGAAGCTCTAGGGTATGTGTGGCCCCTGAGGATCAACTCCTGGTGTCAGGTACCTAGGTGCATGTAAGGCTCTGACTTGTGGTGAGTACATCACATCCCACCTTCAGGCAGCCCTAACATCCATGGCCTCTCTGGGGTCTCTCTCTGTTTTCTTCCGTGTGTGCTAATGCAATAAGACAATTTCTGCATTTGTAGGTTCACAGAGACGGAGGATTATTCCAGCTTTATCACTTGATACAGCTTCCCCAGCCAGGAAGCCTGCCAATAGCCCTGGGATCCGCTGGGTGGATGGACCTCTGAGAAGTGGACAGAGGGGGCTGGGTGAGCCCTTTGAGATCAAAGTCTATGAGATAGATGATGTGGAGCGACTTCAACGGCGACGAGGTGGGGACAGCAAGGTGAGTGCAGTTCATGTCATCTCTCTCCTTCCTCTTGGGACAAGGTATTCAGATCATGCGGTCAGAAGTGTGCACTATTATGTACGACTAATTCAATAAGCAGCAAAACCTGTACCTCATTTAAGAGCAGTTGCAACTCAAGTCATGCCTTCTTCAGTGGGAGCTCACACAGTCTGATCCCTGGTATTTTTGCCCTTGATGGCCTTGATATCTCGGTGGTTCCTGTGCTCCAGCATCTCTCATCACATCTCTCTTTCAAGGCAGCAGTGATGCTTCAAGTGCTTTGATGATACCGTTCTCAGGATAGCTTATTTATTCTCATTAACAGATTTGTTTCTGCAGACCTCCCCCCTCCCTTAAAAAATTAGTGAATTGTAAAGGTCAGCTCTTGAGAGGTGTGATTGGGGAGGGTATCTGAAGTTGGCAGGATAGCACCAATTTTGCAGTGACTGTGTATATAGCTTTTAAAATTATCATATTAAGGCATTTTCCTTCCTGGCCTCTGTCGCTTGGTGTGGCTGTTTGTGATGTTGTCTGATATGGTTTTGTCTGGAGAAAAACTTCAGTTGGTGGGGTAGAGGTGGTTTCTACCGTGCTCCCCCCACCCAGTAGATCTGTTTACAGAGCAGAAGGCAGAGTAACGTTGAGACCCTCACACAGACTTGGAGGAGGCTAGTTCTGCTACTGGGACTGCTCCCAGTCTAGCCAGGGTAGCACAGATCTCACCGTAGGTTCACTTTTTGCATCTCTTGATGGCTGCCGTGACTCAGAAGTCATATAAAGTCAGTCTGGGTTTCTCTGGACAACACAGCAGCCTATCCTGCTACTGTGCTCCAAATCTTTGCAGAAAATACATCTTTGTTATTAATGATTATTAATTGCTAGAGCTTTTCACAGAAACATACTCCTTTTGCTTAAGGCTGTTTTAAATTTAATAGTGCTACCAGTTCTCTTATTTAATAATATGACTACTGCATTTCTTATATACAAAGCACAGAGATGTACTTAGGATTTTAATATAGCAAGCAATGGATTTCCTTCTCCCAAGCGCTTAGTTCTTTCTCAGCCAAAACTTCTGGTGACAAATAACAGAAATGTTTTTCTAGAGCTAATCTGATTTCAAGATGTTGTCTGTTATTAATTATTATGGTTTATTATTAACTATCGCTGCAAAGTCTCCAAAGCTCACTGACGAGAAACATCAAAATCAAACAAAAGCAATAAATATAAAACAGATGATAGATGGTTTTTGTGCAGTGATTCATATGCTTCCAGAGTAAATAGCTCATTGTTGGTATTATTGATTAGAAGATCATTTGGCTCACTGAATCTCGCATGGGTATTTCTTCTCCTCTTCACCTCTTCCTTCCCTGCTCCTTTCTCCTGGTTGGCAGGAGGTGATGTGTTTCAATGCCAAGCTGAAAATCCTGGAGCATCGCCAGCAGAGAATTGCTGAGGTCAAGGCCAAGTATGAGTGGTTAATGAGAGAACTGGAGGTGACCAAACAGTACCTGATGCTGGATCCGAATAAATGGCTCAGTGAATGTAAGGATGTTGTTTTATTGCCTGGACTCATAGGTGTCCTTTGGTTTACTTCACTGGGGATAGCGAGGGGAGCAGAAACGTTTGCTCAGAATGAGATGTGAGCTACTCTCCTGCTTGTAAACTAAAAAGAACTGACATATGACCTAAGGGCAAGATTTAGATTTACTGTATTTTTAGAACTATTTCCTATAATTCTTATTAAACGTTAACAGTAGAGCTGAACAATCCTTTTTGCCCGAGAGCTGAATGTTGAAATGGTGCAGCACTGTAGTGGTGAATATTGCCACTGGTAGATTAACGCTCAAGCGTTTCAGTCCACAGCTCCTGAAAATGAGTTTGGGTTTGTTTGTTTTTTTTTTTTTTTGGCCTCAGATCACTCAGACATATGAGCAATATTATAAATCTGCTCTGCTACCACAAAATAACACTGTGGAGCAAATTTGTCCATTGGCACCAGTGGGCTTACATGAAGAATAAATTTGGCCCATTTTTTATAAATATAGACACGTAAAGTTCAGAGAGATTAAAGGGCATTCACATCCAAATGAAGAAGGACCGCAACACCTGGAAGGAAAAAGATAAAGAGAATTGCAGCAATTTGTACAGTAATTTTTAATATTAGCAAGCAGGTGAGTGAATATTGAAGAGTTCTAGAAAAATTGAGGTTTCAATATATTTTGGATAAGTCTACCTGCAGGCAGTAAAAGGAGGATGGCTGCTATGTTCTCTTAACACATCCTAAATCTTCCTTTGACAGCTGCCACAAATAAGTTAACACTCCATTGATCTGTCTTAGAAAACAACCACGGTGTGTGTTTCAGGAACGCTATTAAGGAACACAGGTAAAAAGGACAAATTTAAAGGGAGCAGAGAATGTTACGGTCCAGTTTGTTCGATGCCTTTGCTCCCCACTCAGATGGGAAAAGTGCAGGGAGCTGCAAGGACAGCGCAGACCGCAGAGCCCAGGAGAGAGGACCAGAAGTAGTGGCAAAGGCTGTGTAGTGCAAACCCAGGGCCCATGGGAGCTGCTGACAGCTGTTCTCTGGCTGCATGTGGGAACCTAAGCTGGAGTGATTTCTATGTACTCCTTCCCGTACTACTCTTGAGCGGGCTAGTGAGAACCACTTAAAATAGGGCGAGTGGAAGGAGGTTGGGGGGTGGTTTCTGGTTCTCAGTTCTGAATTCAGCAAAGGACTTGTTCTCACAGGGCAAAGTGCAAGTTTAAATCTCTTTCTGTTCAGCAGAACGAATGCAATAGAGTCAGTGCATCTTATACACGTGCCCTGAATAGGGGTAAATTGAAGTATGAGCTTAGCGTTAACAAGTTGCTTAAGCGTGGTGCTGAAGCAGGCCCTGAATGTAGACACTCAAAATCAATGTAAACTTTGATTTTAACTTACCCTGATTTACACTTCACTGCTGAATTTTCCCATCACGTCCAACCATGTGTTGTTGTGGGACCAAAGATTAAAATGAAGCCTGCAGGTGCTTCATGCCAGTTTATATGCCGAGAGCTGCATGGTTGCTGGAAGAATAGTTCTGGGGCTTTTGTGAGGGAACAAATATGTGGCAGTGTGGTAAAAGGCATCTGCAGTTTAGGAGAGGATGGTAGAGCACATCACTCAAGAAAGGATCCAATGCAGTGTTAACAGGATTTTTCAGTATCAGCAAGCTACTGTGTCATTTTAATAGCCATTGAATAGAAAAGGCAACTTTCAATGACAGTGGCAAGCCAGAGATAATGTTGTATACGGTACCAATGGGCTTGAAGGCTTGAGTTAAGCCTCTCACAGCACCCAGAACTGGTTTTGATTGCTTTTTCTGTCTGCATATGTTCTTTCCCACAGTTGACCTGGAGCAGGTATTTGAGCTGGATTCTCTGGAATACCTAGAGGCCCTGGAATGTGTGACCGAACGTTTGGAAAATCGTGTCAACTTCTGTAAGGCCCACCTCATGATGATCACCTGTTTTGACATCACTTCTAGACGCCGATAGAGAACGAACCTCAAGAGAATTTCAACACAAATCTCTGCCATCCTCCTTTTTCCTTCTGATTAGCATCCCAAAGACAACAGAATGAGGATGAAGGTTTGAGTCAAGTCTCAGTTGTGTGTATGAGAGATTTGCTTTATTATACCGAAGAGCAGTTAAAAAAAAAAAAAAAAAAGGATGAGCATGAAAAAATGGAGATACAAGGATGTTGATTCTCTTAGAGTAAAAGAGCACTTTGAGGAACCTTTAAGGATATGTCTGTAAATAAACTGCTGGCAGAAGAGATTTCTTTCCCTACGCGAGCTGAGGGAGGAGGAAAGGTGGTTGTAGGACTTCCACTGAGAGGTTCATTTAAAAAAAAAAAAAAAACCTACCCAGAAAGACTGCTTAAGTGCCTTGCAAATCTTTATTATCCAAACATTTATGTTCATACTTTCTTGTGTACAGATGGTGCTAGTCGAGAAAAGAAAAAGGAAAAAACAAACACACTTTTGAAATGTATTTACGGCTTGTTTTTCTCTTGGTGTTTTCTCCTATTTCAGACTTGCTGTTTCTAAGTAACTTGTGTTTGTAGAGATATTTCCTAATCAGTACAACATATGAATAAATGTTAACTGTCCTTTATTGTTACCAGAGTAAGGCCACTCAAAGAGAAATTTAACTTTCCCAGATGACCTCAGAAATGTTCGTAGCTGTGAGGGAGGTCTGATTATGTGCTCTTCTGTACTATTTTATATTGGAGGACACAAAAATTTTCCCAACCTGTAGATTCTGCAATGTATGAGAGAAGCGAGGGGAGATTACTCTAAAGTGAGTCTCTTTTCCATTTGATCCATCCCCATGATTTGTTTTCTTTTTCATCTGTTTTTAGCTTTGTACTAGCTAGAGTTCTGGATGAGAGGGCACTTTTATCCTAGCCCTTTCTCTGGTGCTAATAACTTGCTAGAAAATTACTCTTTAGGCTGAGGGTTCCCATGCTATCAGTCCAAAAATGAGTGATTTATTCTTTCTTTCTTTCTTGAGAATATGACTGATAACATTTAATTTTACCTGTTTTTGACTAATACCACTTCAAAACATGTTTCAGCAGCTTTTGTTCCCTGTCCCAGTCTGTCCATAGTCATAGCCATATGAGAAGTGCATGCTCTGTTCAGTTCTAGCTAGTCCAGAAATAAACGTGGAATGTGAGTGAGTGGACACGGCACATCAGGCACCTTGGCTGTGACAGTTCCCTTATCAACCCTGTCTTATTGAAGCCATGGCAAAATTCTCCTTAGCGTCAAAAGTGCAAGGTTCTGGGCCTTGATGCACATCCAGATGTTCTTGTTTGTGTCTTTATCTATGTAACAAACAGTATGTGGGAAGAACATCCTTTGTGTTACGTAAAGAAATGTGTGAAATTTGCGTTCCTATTGTGTGTGAGCATACACAATTATTTTGTGGTGTGGGTTTCTTCTTCTTTTATATTGCAGTAAGCCCATTCACAAAAATTCCTCTCTCATACACGTGTGCAACCCTGTTGCTTATGTGAAACTAAAAGAGCATCATTTAACACATATTCAATGTGCATCAATTTACTATTCTTAAACACAGCTCTTGCTTTACCTGCAGCACCACATTAATGCCATATTACAATATCCCAAGCTGCAACTCCCAGTGGAAAAAAATACGAAAATACTGTTAGGTTCTTCTAGTGGTTACCTGGAAAACATGCAAAATCAGATAGAAATAACTTTTATATAGTTTTATTTTAATACCCTAAAATACATAATAACAAATCTTATTTCTTCTATCAATCAGCCTTGTCACTGGATTTTGTAGAAGATCCATTATATGTGTTATAGGATTATTTGGCAGGGGAAGGAAAAAGTCCCATATGAAAGTTGTTTTCTGTTCCATTCTACAGTATTTTCCTGTCAGGAAACTTGCTCATATTCCAGGTCAGTATTAAAAGACATAGGTCTGCTCTCCCTTCCCTTCCCTCTCAAGGCAAAAAAAAATTATTTTTATTTTTCAAGGAATATATTTCTCTAGATTTGTTTCTTCTTGCAATGATTTCAATGGACTTGGTTGTATGTCAATTCTGTTGAGCCCATCTCTTCGCCACAGAGCCCCATGAATTTAATAGATAGCTGCACAGAGCCACGGGAATTGCCAGTGGAGTTTGATGGTGGCTGAAGATCTAGCATCCTTGGGGTACAGAGTCCATCCTTCTTTGTGGGCTTAGTCCCCTGGAGCCCCAGGTACACAACCGTCGAGTCACACACCCGCAAGGGAGAGGCTCACAGCAGCTGGCTCCCATCTCTCACTTGCCTGCGTCCCCAGGTAGGCCTGTATTGCAGACGTCTGTGATGCTGTGCTTTGCCCCTCTCTCATGCTGGGCTCCACATTCGAGAAAGAGCCCCCCCCCCCCCCCAAATCCTGCACAGGAAATCAAATGTTGCCTTCCTTAACCTCAAGCAGTTCTGAAAGTGTGTTTATTAGAAAGTGTCCTTGGGAATAATTGGATGCATAGTCCTTCCTCTGCTGAAAATAAGCAGCCCAAAATGGGTATGTTGTGTGCATTGGGGAGCTACGGTGAGATGGTAAATGGAAAATGGTACAGTAAAAGCAAACAGATACCTGATAGAAACAAAGTGAAATCCCAGCAAATGGTGCGTGCACAGAACACATTTTTAACAAGAATTGCTCTCTTACATATTCTGAGACTTACACAGATGCGGTAATGTTTCTGTAAATCAAAGGGGCAAATTTTACAAAACAGTAAATTATCTGTTACTTACAGTATTCATCAGCATCATTTCAGGCTCAACTATTCAACGTCTCTAGATTTCATACTTCTGTAGATTATAACAAAAAGGTGTCTGTCTAGCTATTACTTTAAACAATAAGAGCATGTGCTTTTGTGCTTGTCATGTTTATCATGATGAACCGAAATTTATCTGTGAAACCAAATGGATTGCATCAAGGATGAATTCGGCATACTCAGAATGAAGTATTGACTGAGCATAACTGAGCATAAGTCCTTACAAATATTTTATTTCTGAGGACTTAATTATACTGGCCATTGACACTCCCAGCATATACCAGTATTCACATCCTAAAAGGTATAGGATAGGACCTTTTCTTTTGTGACCTTCTGTCAGTGTATTTTAAAACTTGCCACTGTATCTTTGAGAAATGTTATGGCTTAACGCATAAAAGGGAATGAAAATTTACCGAGACTTAACATCTGTGAAAAGTCTTCCTGGTGAATATAGCTTTTTTCTTTTGGAATTTGTATTTTTATACTTCAGATATACGCAAAACAGGTAATTAAAAGCATGGTGACCTTGTTAGGAAATTGCCCTTAGCCTACAGAAGCCAGCATTTTCCAGAAGACCCATACAGATAGGCAAGTAATCCAGGAAGGCCCATTCTTTAGCGATTGCCAGTGCAATGCTATTTTTATCTTGATTTTTTTTTTAAAGGCATTAAGTTACCCAGAATATACAGGAGCAACTTGAATGGAACGCTTCATCACTTGCATATTCAGAAGTCAATCTTATTTCCCTGGAACAGATTTAGTAGTAAACAACAACGTTAACGTAATTAGGTTTGAAGGTTAAGTCTTTGTTCACATGTATACCAGATCATCACAGGACTCTATTATCAGGTTGTTTAATGACTGAAGAATGTCATTCATAAGGCTGCATTACCACAGGCATGTTCAGGTCTAGGCAGCTATAACAGTTTGAGCCTAATTCTGGAAACTGCTCACCTTGATGTACTTGATCCTTATTTATACTACGGACAGAACCTGTTTTATACTGTGATCTGAATTCAGACATTGCTCTGGTCTCTGCAAGCTCTAGGAGTGGGCAGAAAGCCCATGGTCACCAACCAGACCGCTCTGGGAGGGCTGGGTCGCTTCATTTCATACAGAATATTGGAGATCCCTAATTCCTTGTGCATTTTTCATAACTACATGTGTCTTCTCTTATACCATGCATGTGTTGGATTTGCTTCAAAATGAGCTGTAGTCAATTCATTCAGATCTAAGCAAGCAGAAGTATTATTTCAGGGAAACGCAAGCAGACAGATACAAAAACTGCCCTTTCTTAGCTCTCTGCTAGGCCTGGCCTGGTTCTTACCTCACCTGCACTAAGACTCAATTGCATTAGAGTCAGGAGAGTTACAGCAGGGTACACCCAGTTGTGAGGAAGAGCAAAAGTTAATCCAGTTGCCATGTGTTTAGCTATATACTGTGTGGCTGGTTATACAGCTGAAGAATATTTTCCTCTCATCTGTGTGCACCCCTTCATTTTGTCTAAAGGCTGTGTACAGTGCTACCACTCAGCATTTGCAGGCTTGGACCCATGGTCGCAGAACGCTGAATATCCTACAACATAACTTCCCAAACTTGCAGCTACACAAAATGCCAGTTGGCGAAGAGCAATGGCATGATCCTCTGACACCAAGCAAGCTAAGAGAGAGATGAAGGATGAAAAAAGGATGAAGGGTACACAAAGATATTTTTTTCTTTCATTTCTGAACGTGGGAATTACAGTGGCAGAAAGCTGGGCGTGATGCTGGGAGTAATGCACATCAAGTCCCAAGCATGCTCACAGTGATAAATCAGTCCTCCTTAAAGCATTGGGTTTTTTGTTCTGTTTTTTTCATTTATCTCAAAAGCATGATTTCTCTTAAAATAACTGTTATCCATAGGCTGGAATTCAAAGTTTATGACAGCTGAAGGATACGGACCCTTTTACAAACCTTTCTGATTTTGTGTCATCTTTTTTTTTTTTTTTAGGGAAGTAAAAGTAATCATGAAGGGTTGTGTAGACATGCCAGCAGATGCATATGTACATAGCCTGAGAGAAACCCCCCTCCACACACATACACACATTTATGTGAGGAAGCGGCATAGCTGCCTGCTCACAAGCTGTAACAGCATCACCTCCCCCTTCCCCAAAGAGTACCTATAAAGCATTACTCCTGTCACTCACCAAGATGAAGCTGCTTTATTCCACACGGTATGAAAAGCTTACACTTGCAACATTTTGAAGGGTTCTTTAAAAGGTCCTTTTTTGCCCCCTACATCTTCAGCCTATAAAGCCAAGTTGCTGCAGTTGCCATGTAGAGGCTGTCACTTACTGAACTGTTAAAGCCTGTAAAAGTAATCCAAACTAGCTACTCTCTATGTCACATCATGAATTTAAGGTAAGATATCTTAAAACAACCACTGTTAAATACAACAAACTGTATCTATGTATGAGACATACACCCTAGTCATGCCAATTGAAAGCCCGGACTCTTAGCGCCCTGCGAGATAAAGCCTTCTGCCTAGTCCTGATAGTTACAAAAAATGTACCTTTAAGTTTCTGAGTTGCAGAGGACTGCCTAACGCAAATATGATTCTCATATAAACTGGAGATTTTGTGACCCTCTGATGGGCAGCTTGTATGAGAGGGATGGTCAGACAGTGTCAGGGATGCACCAGATCACTGCAGACATCAAAGTGTTCCTATCACTGCACACTGATAGGAGTAAGTGATAGCTGTAGAGAGGGGCACTATTTCACAGAGCCACTGATGGGTGACATGCCTGCTTAATCCTGATGGCCTCCTCGTCTTTGTTTTGTTACTCCGTAGGTTTTTGCACTGGCAACACCCAGCAGTTTTTGGAGACACAAGGCTGGATGTTGCTAGCTATTGCGAGATTTGGAACAGGTTTCCAAATAACTATGGCAAACAAAACTGTGAATGATTTGTCAATGCAGAGTTAATAATCTCTGTCTCTTGCATTTATTGTGCGCTCATTACAGGGTTATCTGAGCTTCCATACACACTCTTGGAAATAATAAACCATTTTATTATTGGCTTTATCTTTTCTTCTTTCTCCTTCTCAAGCAAAGTTTAAAAAAAAAAAGAAAAATCAGTTTCCCTTAACGGTGTGGCACCCTTATCTTGACCCTATTTAAGTCAATATGGATTTTGCCACCGACTCCACTGACCGCAGACTCAAGTTCATTTATGCAACGTTTTGGAGCTCATAAAGGGGAGATGATGATTTTATTCTTTTGAGAATGAGGGTGCTGAAAATGAAATAGTAGCTTTCATTTATACTATTTCAAACCACCCTCAAAACACTCCCAGACAGGAGAAAAAAAGAAAAAAAGAACCCCGCTAACCTTCTGCCTTTGAGTGGTCCTACTTAAGTAGTGAGCTTACTTTATAATAATGGTAATAAAATGGTGCTTGAGGCAGTTTCAGCTATATTACATATACTCTATATACTATAGATATGGATGTATTCACCCTCTATATTGTATATGTATGTGTGTGAATAGTTACATGTAGCACACATACATATATGTTTTATGTATGCATAGATATTAACTTTTCTAAGTTTTACGTCTTTCCCTCCCATAGCTGAAACTGCTGGTAACTAACATCCACATCATATTCTATGTATGAAGGATATAATTTATTTGTAAACTCAGGATGTTCTTGTTTTATAGAGTTGCTTGTATTTTATAATTTATTTACACATCATGATTGGAAATGCTTATCTAAGTGCTATGCATTGAAGTGTATGTTTGCTAAATCCGTTTCATTCTCTCTGTGGCTATGTTCTTTCTCATTATAACAGTGGTATAAAATAGGGCTAGGGAGGAGACAAACTGCTGGATGCAGAACTTCTGCTGGTCCTACCAATGGGTCATTCCAGAAGGGGATGTATCAGTGGTAGATACATATATTTTATCAACTAAATTTTATGGAAAAAACATGGACAGAACAGCATGAGGACAAGTTAAAATGTGGAAAGTCACAGCCACTTCCAAGCTGATCAACAAATGCATTAAGCCTTTTGCCATTAAAATTGTAAAGTTTATTGTTTGCTGGCTAAAAAAATATCCCTTTTGTGGTATCTGAGGTGTGAAACATTGTCAAAAATATGATGTCTGGAAAAAAAATCAAACTATAGTGGCATTAAATGTTTACTTTTATCTTACTGATACTTCTGCTTCCCCCTCCTGACTATTTCACTTTGAATTAAAACATTTATGAAGTGGCAGAGAAGATGGCACTTTTGACCCACAAGATGACGTACTGTTATAATTGTGAGCGTGAGTAAGATCACACTTGAAAGTAAAACAAGGGGTTCTAGCAAGCAAGTATTGCTGGAAAGCGCATTCACCAGAAAACAACAGTAAGGAATTGCAGGGTTCGATAGCAAGGACAGAAATGTTGCAACCTAGCATCACAGCATCACCTTCTCCCCTGCTGCTGTCCAGAAGCAGAAAGAAAACACAGTCACAGAGCCTGAACTAGTCCTGTTTTTACATAAGTTGGTTAGGCCTACGTGTCTCCTCATGTTAGCAGGGATTGCTCAATCAGCATCTGTGCACAGGGGAACAAAATCAAGACCAAACAGATGATAAAATTGTGTTCATAACTATAATGTTTTAATCGTCTGTGGCAGTTGTGTCAGATTTCCTTTGGCCACCAAGCAGATACATAACACAAGGAAAGAATAATAAAAAAACCTTGTGTCCATTACTCCAGACATGTCACTCCCTCAGCAAGACAGTGGTGGCAGGTACAACTGACACTTGAACGTCTGCTAAGGCTGTCTGCAATATCTAGCAGGCCTTTTACTCACATTTCAAACATTCCCCACTGATGAAGAGAGTTCCTCACTTGCAGGGCAAGATGTGACTTAGCTCTCTGGGCAAATCTCTCTGACCACTGAGCAAGCCGCAGTTAAGTAGGCTGTTCTTCCCATTGGTAAGTAGGCTGTTCTTCCCATGGGAAGAAAAAAAGAATGATACTTTTTGTGGGAAATGGAAACAATTTAAGATCTGCTTTAAGAAATGTCATTTACTGGGAGGTGATTCCCTCTTATGCCCTATATTTGTAGGGAATATGTTAATATGTTAGGAGTCTAAATATTAGGCTAACAGTTTTGTGGGCATTTAAAATGAGCCTTTCTTTATCTCATTACTATATCAGCTTGGTGTCAGAGCTAGCAGTCACAGTGGCAGGGAGGGAATGCAGCCGTCTATGGCAACCAAGGCTTCAGAGCAAAAATTCACAATGTGGCTACAGAGGCAACATCTGGCAGGTAATGAGCTGGTGTGGTGGAGGAGAAGGAGTTTTTCCTCTCCCAGAGGTAAACCCTATGAGTCCAGCACAGTACCTTTGCTGTTGCCCCTGGGCCAATGAATTTGCATGCTAGTGCCTCTCCACAGTAGCTGTAAATGAAGATAAATGGCCATTTCTTTTGTCTGTGGGCTGTTCAGAATAGCTATGATTTGCTCTAAAGAGCTAAAAGGCTTATTGCCTATCCTTGAGATAATTTATCTTCATTGCTGTTATCATGCCACTACATCAGTATTAAAGGGCCCGAGGTGCCATGCAGTGACAAAACCAGAGAAACGTGGGTTAGCGCTAGTCCTAGACTTTGTCTAAGGCAGAACTGGTGATGGGGAGCTCTATATGAGCTAAAAGCAAAAATTAATTAACTGGTGGCCAGGTCTAAGTACTTAGAGGTCTAAAGCCTTGGAGCTCTTGATGTTACACATGTCTGGTTTGGGGCAAGACAGCCAGAAGAGGTTTCTAGAGAGAAATAGGAGTAGGGCGCCCACCTGGCCAAAGGCTGGTGGCCTGTTTGACGTTGTTGGCTCCGCTTGTAAACTTATGCCCTGACCATGACCAATTCTTATCCTCTCTTTCCTGCCAGTAACATGCCAATGAAACTAAAGATACAAATCAGGACAGGTCTTAGTGCGGAAACCTGACAGGCTCCATCTCCTTGTAGGGATCCTGAAGAAGGTCCCCACTACTGGGAAAACAGGAGGAGGGGAACAATTTACTCAAGCTGGTTCTTCTCCCACACCTGCATGCTGAACACCAGCCTCTGCAGCTAGCGACTTATCACCCTATTGCTCCTTGAAAGCACTAGCTGCCTCGAAGTCCCTGAGAGGAGAGGGAAGAAAATTCAGCTCACTATATCTCAGATGAACACAAAATTAATGTTCAGTTCCTCTACAAAAAAGGCCATCTGTGAGTGGATTTTATGTTCTACTATGTCTGTTAGTATTCATGACAGTTGCCAATCTGGCAGTTTTGGAGGCTGACATCTGCTGTTTAACCACTGAGCAACACTAGACTGGCTATGACCTCGCAAAGGCTCTACCATGTCCAAAGACCACTCTCATATCTTCTAAAAGCGAGTAGGTAGCTTGGAGCACCTATCTGTTCTGCCTTGAAGAATAACCCTGGCAAGTGCTGAGCTGGGAACAGCCCTAAGATGACCAAAAATGGTCCATCCCTGGGAAGTTTGTCTAGGGGGAAGTTCTGCATTCATTTTCATACATGTTTATGTGTGTCTCTTCTGTGGCAGCTTACTGCATGGGTTTGGCACCCACGCTTTGTGTCAGATTGCAGATTTCATGCCAGCCAACTGGCAGCCAAACATACGCAGCTGTGTGTATTTGGCACACGTCCGTAATTCCATTTCTGCATCTCCCTGTACCCAAGTACAGCCAGACATGTGTGTGTGTGTGTGGTATGAAGGACTCCTGTGCTTGCTGCTGAAAGTCTCACACCTCCAGCCGTAGAAGACCTTTGCCATTCACTTTAAAAGGAGCAGGGGCTCCCTGCCTCCCTGTTTCATCGCTGCTCACCTGCATTCTCTCAGGGATTGTAAACCAGGGAAGCTGGGAGGAAAACTGGTATTTTTCTGTGTTTATTCTGCCAAAAAACAAACTGCTCATTGTAGTTGCACTAAGGCAGAGAGGGAGAGTGTGAGTAGGTCACCCAGCACACTGGGCTGTGCTCTGCATTTCTCCTCCAGCCCCAGTGCCGGCAGAAGCTGTGCGCCACCCAACATGGCCCTTTGCAGCACTGTCCCTCGGAGCTTGACTGAAACAGAGCACCAAGTGGCTCTGAAGGAGCAGCGGTGCTCTTGCCCACCTTGCCTTTCCATCTCAGTTTATGTGCAATGGCTCAGCTCACTCTGCTCTCTGTGATCTTAGCCACATAGCCAGGGACACAACCATGGAAGAGAGTCAGCAGCTGTAGGCATATTCACAGCCTTGTTTTTATTAAAGAGCAAGCTGCCTGCTCCTAAACCATATTTGATGGAAACCTCACAATACACCTCAAGTAGCACCAGAGGAGCCAAGCAAAACATTGCAAACATCGTTTTCTCCTAATTTCCAAGGATGATAGAAGGCATCACAATTATGTGAAATGAAAAAGATAACAGTTCAGCTACTCACCCTGCAGGCAGTGACTCATGCTGCCACAGGGGGCTGGGGTAGCTTGGATTCATGCCTGCCTTGAGTTTCCAGAGGCTCAAAGAACATTTCTGAAGGTTATATTTAAAGCCATTAAGATACTATGAAATCCATGGAAAAGCTTCTGGAAAGCATCTAAGCCCCAGCATTGCAGACTTTACATCCATTGTACTCTATTCTTTCCCTTTACAAGGCCAAAACAATGGAAGCAGCAAATCCTGTTCTATTTGCTTGACAATTAGCAATGCAGTGACATAAAGTGCTCTACAAAGTGGGTTAGTCACAGAAGCAAGCACTACATGCATACTAAATAAAAACCTAGCCTACCAAGAAGGCTTTTTACCTGAAATCTTTCTCGGGGAGGTATAGGTAGTGCTAGAGTACCAGGGCACTAAAATAGTGCCATAGTGAAAAAATTATTCTAGGACTGATTGCTCCACCCGGTAACATCACCTAGGACCTGGTGACTCATTCTATGAAATATTTATGTATTGCCCCTCTGAACAATTCCTAGCTTGCTTATATGTCCTGTTATTAGTTTGCTTTCCAAATTTTTCAATATTTTTGCAACATGCACTGGTCCAAGAGGCAGGAGTCCCAGCTCTCTGTGATGGGTAGTGTAGCTCCTAAGTCAAAGCACGCAAACCTCTCTAGGAGGCCATCATAAGGCTATGCTTAGTTTCCTATTACGGTAATTTTTTTTTTTGAAGGCCATTTGCACCACTGCACATCACATGGAAAATAAGGCAGTGACGCTGCTTGCCCACAACCTCCATAGCACAAATCAGCCGCGGACCTGCTTTCCCACACCCCAGGACCACTACGGAGCGGGAACAAGGCAGTGCTATGCTGCAGGGAGGCAGCTCACAGCTAAAACAAGGAGGGAGCACAACCAGGCCAGGGCCATGGATGCAGATGGACATTTGTAGATTTGTCAGGGAATTAAATACAGTGAGATAACAGGTGAATTGCAGAGTCTTAGCTGAGTAGTTCTCTGCAGGTGTACGCAAGGGTGCCCAGCTTGCCCTAAGAAGGCATAAGCCATGCAGTGGCACCACATTGCATGGAGGTCTACCCATTTCATTGATTCATTTAATTGTCACATTGGAAGTAGAAAATCCACTGTGGCAGTAGGGAGAGAAAAAAAAATCAAAAAAAAAATCTGTAATCTAATAGCAAATGTCAAAACTAGCTATGAAGTTTTTTAGATATTTTTTTCTTCCCCAAACAGGAACTTCGTGTAAAATTGACCCTCATGCTAAGCCATTTTGATCTCATCATAAGCTACTATCATAAAGTGTGGAGACTGTTATCTGGCCTTATCTTGCTGAGCTTGTAAACCCTTTGAGCTTTAAATTACCTCTATGACCCTAGAAATTCTTCCCTGGGCAAGACAGAGTAGGTCTGTCTTTTTTTTTTTTTTTTTTTTTTTTGGAAAGCATGCACTGAGGTAACTTATAATTGATCCTCAAGCACTGAGGTAACTTATAATTGATCCTCAAAATAAGGTGTTTCAGATGGAAAAATCTGTAAACCAGTTTCTCTAGTAAATCACACACCTGATCATATCTTAGAAGTTTTGCTTAGATGCAAGGCCACGCTCTGCAGTGAGGAGCAGGCCCACACACTACTGGTTGCTTCATTTCACTGAGCTTTTGCTGCAAGGCGTTTACTGCAAGAAAAATTATACACATTCTCAGCATTATCCTGGAGCTGGACATGAAGGCAATGCCTAAACAACTGTATTCATATCCTGTGCTGTGAGCACATCAGCCAATCTTGGGCCATGCGATAGAGGCATCTCTCTTTTAGGAATGAGACAAGGCTGTAGTGTGGGGTCATAGCTAGCAGGAAATGTGCATTTTCTTGCTGCATTTGTGCTGCAGCTCTGTTCGGGCTTCAGATGGCTGCATGCCTTGTGCTGCTGGTTTCACGTGTGGCCTCACGAAGGCAGAGTGAAGCCACAGCGCTGCAGGGAAAATGGTGTGTTTAAGGTGACTCATAGGACATGGGGACTAATTCCTGGGGAGAAAAAGCATCCTTCCCCACCCCTTCCTTCCCCCAACAACAAAGCTGTACCCTCAATCCTCTAGAGGGATTGAGGCAAGCTAGGATTTCCACTATTTCAGTTTGGCAACACACTTAAGCTTTTTCAGTGGAGTTGCAGATGGCAGAACAAACTCAAGCCTAAGGACAACAAGATGTGCCTTCCTCAGGCACCTTTTGCAAAACTCTCTTCCTAGGAGTCCAAACACCCTGGGTTGCAAAACTGCTGCACACAGACTCAGGACAAGGCACCACGCAGCAAGGGCTAGTCAAAACTCACTGCCACTCCGGTGCACAGCACAGGAGGAAGGCACGCAGCACCAACACTGGCCTGTTTCAAATGGGCACTACAGGGGGGACAAAGTGGGCGCTACAGGGCACAAAAAAGCAGCTGTGGTCCAAACCCAATTTAGTAGTTGGAGGTTTGTTCTGCCTAACTGTTAGTCTCTGACATTTGCTAAGACTGGAGCAGCAAGCTAAACTGTTTCATGCCTTTTCAAAAGTAATTTTTTTTTTAACTTCTGAATTTTTTAAAGACACTTTTCTGCTCTCTCTGGGCCTCCCCCACCCCCCAGACACAAGCTGAACATTTGACATCTTTTTTACAAGGGTAAAACCTCTACAGCTTCAAATGTGAGGGCTCCCAATTAGAGGGCTTCTGATTTGCTTCACTGGCAAAGCAGAAGCTGCAGAGTGCATTGAGCAAAGGTATCAGTTTCTCTCAGGTGCAGAGGTGGGGAAGCGGGAAGTAGCCTGCTGCTCACAAAGTGTTCCAGACAACATGAAATGGAAGGCCTTGGGGCACCTCCATTCCTATGCTATGAAAAATGCTATGTACTCTGGAATATACTCTGAGGTTGGCTTTGCCACATTGCTACATTCCCAGCACATAAAGGAAAGGTGTGAGCTGAAAGTCTCACACCTGGCAGGCTGAACAAAGTCTCTTCCTTTGGCTCCTCATCTGGCTGTGGGCAAATGTTCCTCTCCGCCCAACTCTCCAGCCTCTCCAGGTCCCTCTGAGAGGCTGGAGAGTTGGGCGGAGAGGAACCTCCTGAAGTTCAACAAAGGCAAGGGCAGGGTCCTGCCCCTAGGCAGGAATAACCAACCCCCTGCCCCAGTACAGGTTGGGGGCTGACCTGCTGGAAAGCAGCTCTGCAGAGAAGGACCTGGGAGTGCTGGTGGACACCAAGTTAAGCATGAGCCAGCAATGTGGCCTTGTGGCCAAGAAGGCCAGTGTTATCCTGGGCTGCATGAGGCAGAGTGTGGCCAGCAGGTCGAGAGAGCTGACCCTCCCCCTCTCCTCAGCCCTGGGCAGGCCTCACCTGGAGTACTGTGCCCCCACTTCTGGGCTCCCCACTACAAGAGAGACATGGCACTACTGGAGAGAGTCCAGCGGAGGGCTACAAAGATGATTGGGGACTGGAGCACCTCTCCTCTGAAGAAAGGCAGAGAGAGCTGGGCCTGTGTAGCCTGGAGAAGAGAAGACTGAGAGGCGATCTCATCAATGTGTACAAGTATCTGAAGGGAGGGTGTCGAGAGGATGGGGCCAGGCTCTTCTCCGGGGTGCCCAGCAACAGGACAAGAGGCAACGGGCAGAAACTGAACCACAGGAAGTTCCGTCTGAGCCTGAGGAAAAACTTCTTTCCTGGGAGGGTGACAGAGCCCTGGCACAGGTTGCCCAGAGAGGTGGTGGAGTCTCCTTCCCTGGAGATAGTCAAAACCCGCCTGGACGTGATCCTGGGAAATAAGCTCTAGAGGACCCTGCTTGAGCAGGGCGGTTGCACTAGATGATCTCCAGAGGTCCCTTCCAACCTCAACCGTTCTGTGATTCTGTTATTCGGTGAAATGTAGATACCTGCCCAGCTAAATGGCTTTCAGACCGAGCTGAAACCAGATAGGGTGCAAGCCCTTCTGGGCTTTGGCCACATTTCAAGGTGATGTGTGTGTCTGCAGAGCGCGAAACTTAAAGTTTCTTCTGCAGCTCTGCAAACTCCATCCAGGAGCTTGTCATCAAACTGGCCTTTTTCTAATGGGTACATGGGACAAATCCTCCCCTCCTTCCCTTCCAGGAGTCATTTCTTTCAAACTAGCAGCAGATTTCAAAGGGCTGTCCCACAGCAGAGAAGATGCTGGGCTCTTGATAAGCTTCCTCACCACCTTGGAGGCCCCCTCACCACATTTTTGCAAGGCTTTAGCCTTGAAAGGTAAAGTGAACCCTTACAGTGGCCAGGCTGTACCACAGTTACAGTGCATGGATTGCCTGAAAAGCTTTGCGACTGTGATGAAATGAACCTGGGCAATGCCCATCTAAAGGATTTCCATCACTTTTCCTATCTGCCAGTGGCAAAGCAAGGCAGCATCCTCGAGGGGTGGCTGGCAGGCTGCCCCATCCTAGCCCTGCCTTCAGCCTTCCTCTCAGGGTTCGGAGGCTGTTTGGAGGCTTTCTGTTGGCAGTTTAATGCATCTTTGCTGATTCCCTTATCTTCGTATTGAGTTGCAGTTTGACATGAGCAAAACAAACATAAAAAGCCCAGCAATTAGCACAGACCTCTTTGCAGAAAATACAGACTCAGGTGTTTTGTCTATTTTTCACAAATTCTGTAACAATCCTCACAGAAAACATTTGGTAAGGGATTTTTTTTTTTTCTGTGTTGCCTCATTACACTGACCTTTTAAAATACCATTACTTACTGGTGCCTTTGGCTACAAATGTTCAGAAATTAACATTCCCAACTTATGATAGAGAGCACAAAGAATTGCCTTCAGCCAGCATTCCTGTTAGCAACATGGGGGACATTATTCCCCAGTAATGGTATTTTGATCATAGACCTCTACAGGGTATAAACTGGGTGCAAGACGCCTAAGGCCACATGGGCATTTGCCTCCGAAGACATTACAGAGAACACAAAATTACAGACGTTGTCATTATCTCGCCTGAGAATTTTTCCCCAGAGCTTGACGTGATTTTGAAAAGGAGACTGAATTACAGTAAGGGCCCAGAGAGCCAAAGGGCAGAAATTGGGGGCAGGGGGATCCCAGGGAGAAATGGAAAGCAAACCCCAACAGTCAGTGCCTGCTGCTTTTCACATGGTCCCCACCACTGCTGCTAGCCAGGTCCTGGATCACTGGCTTTCTCCCAGCTTTACAGCTCATATGAAAGGTACGGAGGCCAGCTGTGCCTCCAGGGCAGAGTGATGTCTTTGGCTTTCTCCAAAGACTGCTGCGGTCTCTTCATCCCTCCCAGGGAGCTCCCGCGGGAGGCAGGGGAGCACGGTGAATTAATGAGTATTTTGCACAGTCCTTGCGTGTCCCCAGCTATGCAGGGGCCAGCACGATGGAGCAGCAGCCCCAGACCTTGCCTCATCCCATCTCATCAGAGGCTGCTCTGCACCGCACTTAGCACCTACTGCAACAGGAAGGTGACACTAAAAGAAGGGCTTTGTTAAAAAGAGTTCATTAAAGGTAAACAGGCAAGTACAGAAAAGAGCAGAGCAAAGGACCCAGGGGAGGGAGGTGAGCGCGACTAATTTTCTCATCAGACACACTTCTCCATCACCATCTCCTGGCTCCCGCTCTGAAAGTCAAGTGGGATTGTCAAGAGGAATCACCTGCAAGTTAAAGTGTAGTTTTCCTCCAAGAGGTATGTAAGATTGCCACCTTCCTATTTGCAGTCTCCGGGGACCAGGAATCAGAGTCACTGAATTGAGGGGGCGGAGGAAGAAAACGTTGCTCTTTTCTACAGTTCTGCAAAACAAGCCGCTAGCTGAAACTGAGCTGGGGCTCTTCCACTCCAGTGACGGGGACCAGCGAGGCTGCCTGAGCCCAGGAGATGAAGGGGAGCGTTAAGCAAAGTAGAGGATATGTGATTATCCCCTTCCTTCTGTTGGGGGTTGGGGGCAGACTGAAGAATGAGTCGTGCCCTGGTCCGATTTAGGCATCTTTAAAGTGAAGAAGGACTCGGGCTGGTTGCCTCAGCCCCGCACTCTTGCTGCAAGCCCCCCCACAATTTGGTTAACAAGGAGATGGAGCGCCAGAGACTATGGAGAAGCTCCGTGTGTACGTGCATTTCTGTGTGCGTGTGCAATCTGTAGCTATATAGAGATATATTTAAAGGAAGGTTAATTGGTCTCCTGGGAACTATGAAGAACTTGTTAGGTTCCTCTGTGTGCGCAGTGTCTGTACGAAGCCTAATTATTAAGCCTGAGTTATTCTTTTTCTTTGGGAAAGGAATCTCTAAGGTCCTTATTAAAACCTACAAAAATTCTAAACAATGATGGAATTAGAATTGATTTGTCCATGTTGATCACAAGCAGAGAGCAAATAAAAATGTTGTACTCACCCTGCAAAATACTAATGGGGGAGGTCGCACATCGCTAGTACGGGGATAAACAGAAATCACTGTGCTGAATGATAAGATCTGGGAATAAAAGACTGCAGGTTTTCAGGCAATGTGCATGGTTCATATTTAGGACAAGAATAATACATATTTAGCTATGATGGAAAATATTCTCTGTATTTCATAAATATGTTATGCACAACAAATAAGTTCTAGTAGTGACCATTTTACAGAACATCCTGCTCAAATACTTTCTCAAGCTGATTAACTTTGTAAAATCGGATATGAAAGAAAAAATGACATTTGTATGCGAAAATATATACTGATAGGAAAGAAAAAATAGCTTTTTTTTTTTTTAAAAAGAAAAGGCTCTCTAACTCAGCTTTGGTCTGAGATGCCCAAGAGCATTTGTCTGGACTATTCTGACTCTGTTAGGGAACACGCTGACCTGACAGGATGGAGAAGGAGCCTTTCCCACATGGAGAAGGTGCAGCTTCGGCAAGGGCAGCTCACAGCGCTCTATAGGTATGTCACAACTCTGTTTTGGAGGAACTTGAGGTAATACTTGCAATTATGACAAGAAAAGACGATGAGGTCATTTCATGGCATGCATCCCACAAGCGGTGAGGGCAGGAATAGATTGGAGATAATAGACGTAACTGCAGCTCTGTCAAGTTCACACGTGACATGGTTAGCGCTTGTATATTAACACGGCAACCAGCTGCTTGCTGCTCTTCCCCCACAGCTAGGCTGGCCAAAATTTTCTTCCCTATAATTAATGTGTTCTGTAACTGCTAGTTTACTCGGTGATGGGCCTCTCTAGGGAGCACCGCTACTGAGTTTGCTGCTCATATTAACACCTTTTTCCGCAGAAGAAGTCCTTGGCCCAGACGGCTGATACCAGCCTTTGCTCCGGGGCTTTTTGCATTGCTGCCATCGTGTGAACTTGAACACATTGGTTCATTTATCTATGGGCTTCGTTTTCCTCAACAGGGAAATAATACTTAGCTTTCTTTTTAAAGTACTTTGAGGTATTTTAAGAACTGCATCATTTTCTGTGAGTGACTGTCCTACAAATAACGCACTACGGGAATGCAGAGACTCTCTGAGCCCTTACAGGAAGATAAGTAGAGAGGTAGAGGTGTGGAGAGTGTCATATCCCGTTCCCTTGGGCCTTTTTGCTTTTTACAGTGAGGAGAAATTTCCCAGGGCTCAAGGATGACAAAGCCCAGCTACGCATGCCGGTCTAACCCTAGCCGACTTGCCCAAGGTCAGGCACACTCTCTGGTGCTGCTGACAACCCACGCCAGAGCTCCACGGTCGCAGCGGTGAGACCTTCCTTCTTCCCCTTGTCTTACGGGAGATTTAATTCTGAATCAGAAAAAACAATCCTTATAATTGGCACAACCTCTGTGAGAAACTGAACTCTCTTCGTCAAGAGCGTTCCAGCGGCCAGGGACTATTTGCAATACACTGTGCTGGGAAAGAGCCTCTATATTTCATAAATACGCTAGGTACAAAAATAAAAAGTTTAAGAAAAGTTAGCTTAAAAAAAAATAGCCATCGTAGAACAGGGTCACAGCTAGAAATAAAGGAAACGCTGAGTAGTGGGAGAGTTTTGTTGGCATAAACCCATGCACAACAGGATTCACAGCAGGTTGATAAGACTCAGGGAGATCACAGCTCTAAAATATTGTTTAGGGAACTATTGTAGGTGTATTAGTTTCCTATTTTTTATATATATATATATTTAATATTTAAATATATTTACTGGAGATAGATGTTTCCTTCAACTGGAATCAGTTATCCTCAGCAAAACTGCATAACCCTCATGTGTTTTTTCTCATATGTTCTGCTGTTTTCCTTCCAAACACGTACTACAGTGCTGTTCAACTTCCTCAAAATGCAATCTAATGTTGCTCCTCCAGGACTAATTCAAGAGATAGTGACAAATCAAAAATAACTCAGAATTTACTTCTAAACCTTGAGGTGAACCCAAATTACCATTATTTTTCAAAAGATACTGGAAAAGTCCCTGAAGTGCTAGAAGCAAGCAGCTGGCCTGTCAACGTTACAGATAACGCTGCAGTCTGCCTCTTTCTGACTTTAACATCTTTAACTTAGCAAAATGATTCTACGTGAAAAATTTTTTAGATTTTTTTTTTTGAGGGCCAAAGCATCAAGTTTGTGCAAAGACAACTCCAACTACTTGGAATCGGAGCTAAAAAGAACAAGATTACCTGGATTTGAAATGAGTGTTATCCAGTGCTCCTTCCTCCTTGACACGCTTGCTTGTAACTGCACTTTCAAACTCTTCATTTAGCTCAATCTCTCTGTAGTCAAGGCCAGCCTTCCTTCCAGAAAATAAGGAATGGAAACACTGCCAAAGAAAACACGTCAGCCACAACACTCCCAGCAGCATCAGCAGCTCTGGTGGTGGTGGTGGTACATGGGAACCACCAAGGGAAACTGCTCAGTAAGTATTTGAAAACAACCAGAAAATGCAAATCTTTTCCAAGCTAAGAGAGAGAGAGAGAGAGAGATGCAAGTTTTGTACCAGTAGTAATGAATGCAAAGCGCTAATCAGGCTCCCATACTTCTGCGAGCCGACGCGCAGGATGAGGCAAGGCAGAGCAGCAATGCGCAGGGCCCTCAGGACCCTGCCCAGACACCTGCGCTGCAGCCCAACTTGGTCTGGCCAGTTTGGTTCCTTGCATCGCTGTGGGGGCTGTGGGTCAGATACCTTCAGCCCCACGCACATAGCAGCACACTCACCTTCATGATGTGCCACAGCCAGCGTAACAGTGTCTTACTCTATTTCCTGACAGGCACTGTTTCACTTGCACATTTTCCCTGAGCATCTGCTGTAGGCCACTGCTGGAGAGAAAAATACTGGTGTAGGTAGACCCTCTAGCTAAGGTAACGTGGCCTTTCTCTTGTGATATCAGGCAACTGTGCCTCTCTCCCGGTGCACATTTTTCCCTGCCGTGGCACTTGCAGAGTTGTGGCGTCCTGGTAGCTGAATACCCAGAAGGCAGCGCTGCGCGTTCATTTGCAGAGACGTGTCCGTATACGTGAGAGCTGGTGAGCCACCTCACAACATACCCTGCACAGAGTAACGTATCACCTTACCTCACATTTTGAAATTGTTTCCATTTGCAAATCTATCAGATTTGTAATAATAAGCTTACACAAGCATTGTCTTTATGGAAAGTATCTATGTGTCTCTTTAAAATCAGAAAATAACTTTTGAAGATTGGGCGCCTTTCAAATTTTCTGATTGTCCATCAGTGATGCCTCTGCTCTGTCAGCAATCCCAATAAACGCAAAGGTCTGACCCTTTCCCCAGATAATTTCCTTTTCATAATAGCAAGTAGACACAACCAAGCAGAGAATTTCTGCGAGGATTATTGCACTTCTTGGGTCGCTGATGTGAGTTGGCCTCTGGCCTCAAGCCATGCTACGTACTCCAGAAATGCAGTGCATTTCAGAGGTTATTGCCTGAATATTACTGCCGGGCAAGTGAACGCTCCATATGCTGGAACAAATTCAGACGCCTCAAAAGGAGTTATCTTCCTCAGCAATGGCATTCATGTGCTGTGCCTGTAAATTATACCCAGAGTGTTCATTTTATTTTTAAATGCATTCTCATCTCATAATAATTAATGGTGTCAACTTACTGGTGTGAAAAAAGCCTGGCTTTCCAACAACTACGGACTAATGAAATAACAGTCATGGCTGGAATAGCAGCAATAAATTGTTAGTGAGGAGTGACACACCTGAAAGCGATACTTTCAGAGACCTTAAATTATTTAGGTTTCAGTGCTCCTCATAAATATTTGGCTTTTGTTAACATTTGTTTCTGTGATAAACATGGAAGCCGGCATCGCTGGCAGTTACAGCTCTCATGCTGATAAGCGTGAGGAAACGGAGCACATGTTTTCCAAGAAATGCTTTTCTTTCCCCGGGAACGTGGTGAGAAACGATCTCTCAGGTCAGCGACCATCCATAGGGCTTAGCGATTCACCACATAGCCAGGTGCTAACACACCAGTCTGTTTGGTGGGAGGGAGGGGAAGGAGAAAAAGAGGGAAAGGAATATAGCTGTCCTAAGAGAAATATAAAAATGAACATGCTTAGAAATACTGTTAACCAATCTGTGTGACTGCTCATGTGCTGGAGCTCCATTTTCCGTTGCCCGGCCCAAATGGGGAAAAATTGACCATATCTGGCTGCAATAACCAGGAAGGTAATTTCTCTGGTCTGGAAGAAACTCCTAATTAGTGTTTAGCTACAGGATTAACTCATTACACCAACCTATGCTGCACACTATTCTGGAGTTTAAAGTACTATTTTGGGAAGCAGGAGCAGCAAAGCCTAACTCTGCATGCTCAGCAAGCATACGACATCTTCCTGGGCGCATGCTCAGACCACTGGCCCGCTGTGCAAAAGCAAAGCTGTCACCTCAGGTCTATTTAGCTGCTTCCCTGACTGAGCTGAGTTGCTGGAGGTTCAGAGGCAAACAATACCCCTAGGCATAAACTTTTGATTTGATTTCAGCCCTAAAGGAACTTATCATGATACAAGGATGCTTCCGGAGCCAGGTCACCTGATAAAGTAGCTTATCCAAATTGCTTCTTGAATGCTTTCTTAAATCTAAACACATAGTGTGAGGTACAACTCTACCTCTAAAAACCTAAGAGGCAGCCTAAATACACCCCAAAGGGCACATGTCCCCTTTTCAAAAGTGCTGTTAGCATAAAGGAGCACCAAATTTATAGAAAGACAACTGTATATACTTAATCCTGTTGACAGCATTCCTATACCTCCTTTGTTCTTCAGTAACTTAGGCGCTTCTGAACATTTTCCTCTCATACAAAGGAAAAAAAAAAAAAGAAAAAAGCTGGAACTTCTTTTATCTGAACAGATATGAACTGGTTTGTCACCCTGTAATCCATATTCCCTTTTACTCTGTCTTGGTCAGAAGCATCAAATGCCCAACCCCAGATTTTGAGGATGCTTCACAAAAGCTCTGTGTGGATCTACAGCAGAAGGTTAAAGCTTATGTGTCCACGTCCCTCTGTTTTGTAAGCTACTATAAAATGAGAAAAATCCGATGATGGTGTGCAGTGAAACAATCAAAATGGCGAAATATCAGAACAATATGCATTTTCAACATGGATACACATTTGATTAAGTTTTTCATTCAGTCAGTTTTAATATTCAATATTAGAACTTTTCATAATAACATATAAGACGCAAAAAGAAGAGGGTCAGAGCCCTGCAGGTAAGTTGGAAGGGAGAAAAATCTCATCTAGAGCATTGGAAAGCTGTTATTTGATATCAAAGATCACTGGATCAGACTTTTGGAAAGAACGCCTATCAGGAAGTCAAAAGGAAGAAATATGCTCTCTCTCTGTCTCTTGCTGTAAACTGACATTAAAAAATTGACTGCTGTTCTCAATGGAATTATACCACTTCACAACAGATGAAGATCCACCACGCAGTTCCCAGTATTTGTTATCAATTCACCAATGAGGTGTGTGGTAGAAAAAAAACTTAACATGTTTTCTAATAAATTGAGACATAAGGCAGGTAGTAAGGTGGGACTTCATAATAATTCCAGAGCTAGTGCAGATAGAGAAATCTGTTCCTAAATGAGCGTAGGAGAAGCTCAGTAGGAAGTTTAGCCAAGTAACATGTTGGAATTCAAGTCTAATTTTTTCCCTACATTCAGAGGTATTTGGATGGGAGGCTTTGGTTATTAAACAAAAAAGAGTAAGATTATTTCTGTCCATGCATGTAAGTGTGTATTTTTATCATCAGCATGTATTACGATGAAATATTAAGACTTATCTACTGCCATTTTGCCTTGCAGAAGTTAAAATCCTTCTGAAAGTGGCAAATATTCCTCCAAACATGAATTCATTTCAGAAGATCATACAGCAAAACTAATAAACATGACACATTTCTGTAAAGCAAGTAAGACGATGAAAAGACTCCAAAATCAACAAGAAGCTTTCCAATGCAATAAAAAGTATTGGCTTTCCTTTTCCCTTGAATATCTTGTTTTCCAGACTGCAGTTTTTCTTCACTGCACTCTCATGACAGTCTCACACTGTTCCTTTAGTTCCATCAAGGCTTGCATCAGGCTGTGATCTGCTCCATGGGTCACCTTCATAATGTTATAGGCCTTGAAAAGAGAGTAGAAAGGGACATGTTAGTCACTGCGCAGACCATATGAAGGGTTTGGTAGTGGCAGTGGGGCATGGATACAAGCACTGGGGCACTAGGGGCTGGTAGGAGGCAGCTCTACTGCATGGCGTAGCAGAAGTACGAGTGAAGCGTCCCAAAGCGCGTAATGATTTGTCTCTAACAGAGGAGGAGGCACTGGCTTATTGTTCCTTGGAAGTAAAAAATTAAAGCCTACTAATATGTTGCACAGGTGGATGTTTGGAAGAGGTGGGGAGCATACTGAAGGATGAAGATGTTTTTAAGATTGGTCAATTGCGACACCCAAGATCTTGATGCATTATTTAAAAGATGGCTGTGATACTCACGTTAGTAGCCTCAAAGTGCTGTAAATCGATAGAATTAAGTGCCTTAACTGTACCAGCTTCAAACAAAATGTAAACTAATAGCTTCACTGCAAAAGGTACGCATGAGGATTGGTCCTTCGCTGCTTTTCCCAAAGAGATCATTTGCTGTGCCTGCTGGTCATCTTACACTACCAGGCCAGTTTAGGCTAATATTACCTGTTGCGTTGCTAATTCTCTGCCACATACATGCCTGAAATACTCTTCTCCCAGCTCACACTGAGATTGTCACTTTTCATATGACAGTTCTGCTTCTTCCTTCTATTAAATTTCTCATGCAAAGGGATAAGTACCAGATGGAACTGGACTCAACGCTTCAGAACAAAGAGCAATGGAGCTCCAAGTGTAGTGGTAGGAGAAAAAACATCAGAGATTTTTCCTCATCCTAAACTGAAGAATCATCAGAGACTAAATGCAGCCTGTGTTTCAACGGGTTCCTGGTCTAGTCAGCTGATAAAATTCAGCTAAGTTAACTTTAGATTACAGAAAAAGGATCTTCTGGAAAGAAGTATTGAGGAAGGAACTTTGCTTTAAATTGGAAAGATAAAAATAAATATAAATATTCTTTGGTGAAATGAATGATACTCTACTTTCAACTTCTAAAGACTGGCAAATGTATGGAAAATCTGGCATAATTTATTTTTTCTTCCAATTAGATACTTTTTTAAAAACAGGGAGGCAGAAAAAGATTGATAGATGAAGTAGAAAAAGCAGTCAAAGCAAACCAGTGCGTGCAAGGAGCCCTACAAAGGGTAAAATACATTCTGAGCAACTGCAATGCCTTACTACTAAATGAAAAAATACTCAATCAAGCATAAAAATGGAAATGATTTCATTACTATTAGAAATGCCTAAGAAATATGAGATTAAATTTAAAAAATCTCAATTTTTGCATATTTCTATTTTAGCAGAAATACAAACCTGGTCATGCTTCTGCAAAATTTTTGCAATAAAGTCATAATTATATTCCCCAAAAAGACTTGCCAAATTGTTCTTAGTGTTTTGATTTTCCTAATTTAACATATTGGGGAACTGCTGTAAAGAATAGGTTGTAAAAGTCCTTCAGCATAGCTGAGCGTGAGGTATCAAGCTGTACAACAACAGGTTTTTTTTTTACAGTTTTTTTTTTTTTTTAAATATATAATTGAAAAAGTAGTGTAAAGTACAAGAATAAGAGCCAGTCCTCACCTGGCACAGACATCCTCACTGAACGGAGTGAGATGAACGCTTACATCCTATAGGAATCCCTGCATGGTGCAGAGCAGAATAGCTGAAGGCAGGATCCCGCGCACGTTGCTGGGTGGGAAAGCAGCAGTGTGGGCCCACAGACTCGGCGCGCAGCAGTCAGTAGGTGAGCCCCGGCTAGCCTACTGATGCACTGCTAGAGATGGGCATATGCATATGCCTCTGTTAAAAGGCAAAAATCCTTAATACCAAACCTAATCTCGAAATAGTGCTCCTCCTGCTGACTTCCTTCTCACCTCCAGCATTTCCTTCCCTTCTCTTCCCTTTCTTTCCTCAGTAGGACAAATAAATGCACCCAGTCTTTATCCTTCTGTCCCCTTCAGGGTGAAAATCATTCTCACGCAGTATTCTGTATTACATGTTGCAGTAAGAGCCAGCACCAGGGTGCATCAACTTTCAGAATACCAGCGACTTCCACAATCCCCAAGTTAAACTGGTATTAAATTGTGTAGGCATTTTGGCCAAAGGCTGTGCAAAATTGGGATAATTTCACCTCCAAAGCAAAGTTTTTTTTTCCCCCCGGGCAGAAGAAAGAATATGCAGGCTCTCCGAATGCTACCCTGCACCTCTAAATCTCCCAACCAAGCAGCAGAGCTGAGGCTGAGCAGAGTCTTGTGGTCTGTGCGGTCTTCCTCTCAGCTTAAGGAACAAATCTGATTATGAAAAAGTACAGTAATCGCAAGACAGCAACACAGGCCGTGGCGTCATCAGCCACACACTCTCTCCCTTAAGAATACAAAACCCGTCAGATGAGCGGTGTGACTGCTACTCCATGAATGCAAATGAAGTGCCGCACCGCCGCGCGCTCGTGCCTGATGTGCGCTGGGATGGGGCAGGGTGCCCAGTGTCAGCGGTGCAGAGATGCATGTGCAAACGCGGGGCAGCACCGCTCCATCACGGTGCAGGCAGCGAGCAAACAGCCCCGCGCCTACATGGCAGAAAGTATCGGTGCTTCTCCATCCCTCTTGACTGAAGGGAGACGCTGCTTAGACCTGGTGCAGGAAAAACAAATGTGATCCCAGCTACTGTCGAGCACGCCTGGCTAAGGTCTCAGCGTCTGAAGTTGCAGTGAAACCTAGGAGGGCTTTTACCCCACTCGTTGTGGTTTTGCCTATGCGTCAGGGCTTACGATAAGAAGGGGAGCAACAGGGAACCTGAACAACCGGCCGCCATGGTGGCTGCTTGAAAAGGACTTGATTTCTGTGTCCATAAATGGTGCGACAAGGTCTGAGCTCTGTGGATCGAGGGAGAGACCAAGGCTTTGCGTGAGCCATGGACGCGCCAGCGCTGCTCAAGGTGGGTCGGGGGCACTGCCTCGCGGCTGCAGGCGCGATGCCCGGGACGATGTCCGCCAGCGCGGGAGGGTGGAGGTGCTCCGAGCACAGGGCCTGCCGGGAGGGGCTGCATGCATGCCTCCTCCCGCCTGCCCGTGCCCCGTCCCCCCTCGGCCCCCCGGGCACCAACGACTTGCCCGGGGGGATGGACACATGAGCCCTGGCTGCCACGACCGCCGCTCGTGGGACGGAGCAGCGGCCGGGGCCGCACGCCGCAGCACTCGACCGAGGAGACGGAGGCTAGTAACGAAGGCCGAGCCTTGCCCTCTGCACCCTGCTTCCTCCCAAGCCTTGCTCCGGTGCACGCAGGTTTGGGGCAACCACGCAGGCGAGTGCCACGAAGGTAACAAAAGACATCTAACAAATATTTATGTTGACCAGTGCCCCTCAGGGCAGGTCATATGCACTTGTGAGGGGATTGCCACGAGCTCCAGCGATGCCCAGCTGCTCTTGCACACCTGCGAGAGAGCTGCTTCCTGGTCCAGAAGCTTTTGTCTTGACAAAACAGCTCGCTGGACCTTGTATCATTGCCACTTTTTTACAGTCGGCCCAAGCTCTTCAAATTAGGTTTGTGAGACGGGGCTGCAGCTCCAGGCTTTTGCTGACAAAGGTTTTCCTGATGTGTAATTCCATTTGTCCTCCCACCATTACATTTTTCATACACATATATATGAGTGAGTGTGTGTGTGTGTGTGTGTGTGTGTGTGTGTGTGTGTGTGTGTACGTATTCTTAAATACGTTAGATATTTTCAAAATATGCTGGCTGCACAATAAACCAAGGGCTAACTTCAGGTTTTATTCCAGAGTATTGCTTTCCTCTAACACTTCCATTTCCCAAAGCTGGCAAATTAGATTCTGCAGGGCTTAATGCACTGTAAGAAAGAGGGTGAATTTCATCTTGATAGGCAACACAAAGCTCTTCACACTATTTAAACCTTCTTTAGCTGTGCAGGGCAGAGAGCTAAAACCAAAGGGCGGTAACAGTAAGGTGGCTGTGGTAGTGATTCATTTTCAGCCAACAGCGAGAGCAGCAATGAGACACCGGCCACCGACCTGTGTATGAAGACCTGCCAGTTCTTCACACCCTGCACATCTGATGCAGAAGAGGCTGTCAATCCACAGCAGCTCGGAGGCTGTGCCTGATTAAACAGGACTGATATGAGTGAGGTGAAATTCACTCAGATCTCAATTCCTCCTGCACCATCCACATCCTTCTCCTTAACACCACGCTGAAATTAGCCTGACGAGGGCTCCAACAGGGTGCTATTCAGTGGCAGAGCGTATTAAGAAGAGTAATGAAGCAGAGAAGGTAATTGAGTTTCTGCTCTGCGCATGTGGCATGCTCCGTTGACACATCTAATCACACAGGGCCAAACGGAGCTCTGATATCACTCTAGGACATTATCTGAGTTTTATTAGGAATCACATCCTCACTCACAACAAACTGGGAATTATATCTCACTCTAATTTGTTCCAGCGTAGACAGCAATAAAGGGAATCAGCTTCAGCTCCCATTCAAAGAAACCATGTGTCCTATGCTTACAACTTGCACAAGGAAGTAGGATGACGGTCCCAGAGAGGGGGAATTCAGTCTTTTCCCGTCTTACATATGTGGGTGAAAAGGGGGAGGCTGAACAAAGCCGCAATAGGATTAGTTTGTAAATGGTTCTGCATCCCAGCTGCAAAGCACTTACTGTGTCCTTGTGCACCACTAATGGCTTGGAGACCACGGTTAGAGATGCACGGAGGTATGGTATAGAATGGGAAAACAGCTCTTTATTCTCCCTTGCTGGAGAAAGAGGAGATCAAAGCTTGAAAAGATGTTTCTGTGCTAGGTGTTGCTCTGTATCCAGCAGGTAATAGAGTGACAATCTGGCTTAAACTCAGCAGCTTCGCTAAACACATACAAAAACCCATCACAACTGCCACCTGATGAAGAACGTTCAGGCGGCTGAGGCAACTCACTCTGGTTTCCTCCAACACAGTATCATACTAGAAGAGTAGGCAAAACGTATGCATGCCTGTTCATATACTGCAGAAATATCAACGACGAGAAATTCCTCTGACTGACGGTTCACTCCACCTACTAAAAAGGAAAGTCTGAATGTTTGGAATTTATAAATATTACAGAGGAAATAGCAGAGCAGATTAGCTGGCACATGACAGGTACATGGTTTACTTCTGAGTAAGGAATAGGAAATAGAATTGATTACTCTCCCTTTTTAACGATCAGAATTGGCCACAATTTAAGTTAAATATATCAAGCGATGACTTAAGTTACTAAGATTTAGTAAGACTGACATCATATTAAATACTGATTTATTATTAAAACATGTGGAAATTATCAGTTATTCAGCGTGCATAATTAATAGGATGTTAAAAACTAGTAAGTGCTGGAGATTAAAAGAGTAAGTACAAAATGCTAAACTAGCTATAGCGTCATAGCTAGCTGTAGGGACTGCTATTAATGCTACACAGGGGTTCCAGGCAGGTGTAAAGGATCAGTCCTCCCTCCGATCCCCATTTCCAGCAGTACTGACACTCCTTGCCTTCTATCGCAAGCAGCTGCCCTAATATTTTGCTACACAACCAGCTCTTCATGTAGCATGGATATTAAACTAAGGTGACATACAGCCAACCTCTGCACCAATAAAGGGTTAAAATGTTCCTGCTTTATTAGTACTAAAATCATATAACAGTGTAAATGGAGAAGCAGGAGGCTCCCATGAGACTCCAGGAATTGCTGGTTTGTGTAAATTACAACTATTCAATTCTATGAATTCTACGAATAGGGCATAAGCCAGCAATTTCTGGCATCAAATTTCAGACATCCAAGAAGGAGGGAAGGGAAAACACTGAAAACTTTCCCAGCCTGTGCTAGAAGCTCTTTGGTCTCCCTGCGCTTCAATTTCCTATTTGGAAGATGGAGATGATAGCGTTTCTTCACTGTTGTCTTACGGATAAATACACTGCAAGCATGTGAAATACCCAAAAGGCATCAGTACTATAAAAAGTTCCTTGCACAGGGCAAACTCCAATATTCAAGACATCTACCAATGATGCCTTAACCACTGCACACCTTGCTCTCTTGGCCATTTAAAGCTTAATGCTCATCTACATTGATGACACCGCTCGTGCCCTTCCTATTGAGACAAGAATCCCCTCAGAAGGCCCCTAGAAAAACCTCTGGAGAGGCAGGGGCCTGAGCTCCACGCAACGGATGTTTTTGTGACATACAGATAACAGTGAATGTTTACTGAGTTTGCTGACTTTCACCCTTTGCACCAGGTCCTGGAATCAGGTATTTGTACAGGATTCGCACTCACTTCAAGGAGAGTTGCGGACATGCAGCCAGGAGCTGTGTATTCGCAGGCTGTGCTCCTGGGGAGCGACCAACCCAGCCCTCCTTCTGATGGCCCTGCCATCTCACTCACAGCTTGCTTAGGTGCACAATAAGGCTTGCAATATGCCATGGTTCTGCTTAACGCTAAAACTACAGCCAGTGTTGCCTCCACGACTGGAGTCTACGGTCACTTAGCAATATGGCTCAGGAAGCAGATGCAGACTTGTATTTGTAATTTTATTTGAGAGGAGAAACATCAGATTAAGGTAAAGCATCAGCTACTGCTGCCTGTTAGGCTCCACTTAAGCAGCTTCTGTAAAGAGCCAGACCCATGTCAATGTAAATCCCATAAAGAACCAGAGTAAATCATACTGCTGTTTCAACCTGACATGGTGCTGTAGTGTTTGGGTTTTGTCATATAACACGAACATTAAAAGGAAAAAATCTTTACGCTGGTGTCAGCAGCGGGGCCTGCTCTTGCCTGGCAGCAAAAGGCTGAGCCAGACGGCTTTCTGTGGCACTGAGCAAAGGAAATACGAAGAGTGTGTCAGGCACTGGAGATGGGCAGAGAGACGAGTGGGGAACATCATGGTGTGTTGTGTACAAGCCACATTCAACATAGGGCAACATCAATAATACAAACGAATAAGCATGAGACTTCTGTGAGGGGAACTTGAGGTAGCACATCTTGTAGGGGAAAAATACTCTAATACTGATTTAGGGCTTGAGCTGGGAAGTAAGTGAGAGCCTGCATCCTGAAGACAAGTGCCCAGAGAGAGGGATTCTTCAAAATATTTCAGATGATATTAACAGCAATACAACAGCAGGACAGGTAAGAGCCTGGGGTAGCAGGCAGTGCATATAAAACTCAGTTCAGGTACAACAGGAAAAACTTAGAGGTGAAATGTAACTAGCAAAAGACCAGCTGCAAAATTAGATCGAATGAAGAAAAAGACTGTGAATGACACAAAAATAATAGGGATCAAGAAGCGTGCCTGTTGATTTGAGCATGGCTCACAATAAAATACAACCATTAAAACAACAAAGTTGTTCTATCCTAATTCCCAGATCCCTGCTAGGGAGGAGAGGGGAAGGAGCTGCAGATCTAGTCCCGTTCTTCTACTTTCAGCATTCCTAGATTGACTTTGCTTCTCAGCGCAGCACTGAAAAGAGAGGATCCAGACATTTATCATTACCCTCTTCTCCTTACCTTTAGCCCTTACACTCCTATCAGCAGTGACCAGCTCAGATACATACTCAGATACAGTAAGAAGGAGACCATAAGGCACCTCTTTAGATCTAGTAGTTATTTTCCATTCAGGCACCTCTGAACTACTGAACTGTAATTAGCAGTGACTGATACTAAAGGAAGACTGTGCATGAAACACTGCAAGCAACGACCCATCGCGGCATCCAGCTACAGCCTGCGGAAATAGCACTGATAGAAACGTGCCGAGGAGTATTCAAACACATAAGGTACAGTCAGAGTAAAAGGGGAAAGAGGACACGGTGGGTCCAGGGGAAGCAAGGGAGGTGGGGAAGTAGAGGAAACACAGTTTGCAAACACTGACCTGTTTCAAGGTCTCCAAGGCTTGAGGGAACATGTCTTGGCTATACTGCAGCTTGCCCACTCGCATCAGCTGGACGGCCCTCAGTGGATGAAAACCAGGATAATACAGTCTGCAGAGAAAAAGGAGAGAAAATGTGTCACTCTGTCAGCTCTCACCTTCACAGTCACTGCCTCTGTGGAGAGCTATTAGGGTGGGACAGCAAAGTCATTGTGAATGTTAATAAGGTACTCAGAGAAAATTAGCTGCACTATGGAAAAGCATGAAGTACTGAGGGGAATTAACAAATTATTACTCTCCATCTCAGAGGAATGCCTTTAATGTTATCCTGTTAGAAAGTGACGGGAGGGGGATTATTCCATTTGCTACTGTTGGATAATACAATAGCATTTACTCTACTTAGTGTTGCAAACAGAGGTTGTTCACAATCCCAGTGTCCCCAGAGAAATATAATTTTAAGAAGAAGATTCAGTAGGGAATCCAGTCCTGGATCCTCCAGAATGAAGGAGAAGGACTGCAGGGAAAGCAGGCAGGTTAACATGGAGGCCACCACTTCTGAGGGTTCACTTGCTGCTCCCCGTTGCAGAGAGAGCTGGAGCTGTATGTTCTGTGAAACAGCTCAGGCCTGACTGGCGCATGCAGACAAGGTATCTGTTAGTGTGAGAAAAACTGTTCTCATTCAATTAATTTCACAGAAGCAGAGGTTTTCTGTCAGTCTCACTGGAGTTACTTCAGAATTACATTTGTAGAGATGAAAACAGAACTAAGCTTTCTTTTATCTAGGAAGTAGATGGAGAGTAATGTCGTCATTCATTCCTTTCAAGATGCTTGTGAGACGTCCATGCTTTCGTGGTGATCACTTTTTGGTGCCAAAGTCAGACCTGTCCGAGGCTCACAACATCTGAATCCCACCTAGCGGCCGGAGCCCCGGCTGCAGCGAGCGCAGTGTCCCTGACGAGCAACCCAGGGTCTGTGGGAAGCCAGCAACATAACTTGCCCAGAACAACACGAGGTGAAGGGACACATGGAAGTTAAGTCACCTGCAAAAGACCTTAGATCTTTCCTAACTAAGCAAACCAAAGAATAAAAGTCATGATCAACCTGACTCACCAAAGACAAATGTCCTGTTTGGTCAAATAACATTTTATTTCCTCCAGTACACCAGTGGTGTGCTTCAAGAGCGTTCTAAAAAAAGGCAAAATCTGTCCTGACTGCAGGAAGAAGAGCCAATAAGCTTCTCAGAAACTACTCTTTGAACAAATATTCTTTACGCTTACACCAAATCCACAATCGTGGAACTTCACTTCAGGGGAATCAACAATGAATGACACCTCTTTAGTCAGACAGACACTTAAATCTACATAAATGTAATTAAATATATGTTAAAACATTAAATGATTTAAATATGTGCAATATATAGAAGCCTTCCGATAAGCTTGCGTGCAAAGGAATGAATTATCTTTCTCCTTCATTATTCTTCACTGACGAAACTGCAATCACAAGTAAATGAAAGCAATTGTTTAAATGGCAGTGTATCACGTTCTTCTTATAAGTCTCAAATCAAGACATGTAAACCTCACGGAAAATGTTTTCTCACTCCCAAACCCCTTTTCTGCTGATTCCCTACATTTTCAGGGAAGACATGCAGAAATATATGGGAAGCATGCCTGGTAGGAGCTCAGGGGCAACAGCTCTCAATTTGTCAGAGCCTCTCACGAAGCAGCAGAGACCAGCTCCTCAGTGCAAAGACTTCATCCTGGACTGCTGCAGGATTCGGAACACAAGAACCGCAAGAGATGCACAGTGATATTTTCAGACATCTTGAGGGATGCAGTCCAAAAAGGTCTGAGAGCCAGCAGACTACAGAGCAGAAATATGCATCTCAGTCCAAACTGAGCAGTCATGAACTTACCGGGCCCAATTAAACAAACACAGGAAATCATTGGCAGGTTTATTCTTAGGATTATTAAATCAATTAACTTGGGGCGATCTGCTACCAGTTAAACAGGGAGAAAATGCAACTGAGTAAGTCAGATATTTTGGTGCGAGTTACTGAAGAATAACAGAAATTGAAGAGATAAATTAACCGTGCCATGTGCGCAACTGTAAAAAAACTGCAAACATCTGGCTAAAATGCTGCCGTGCCAAAACAACCATGCATCTCAGGACCTGCCTCCCCTGCAGCCACCTCAGGGAAGGCAGCTCAGGGAAGCATCCAGACTGTGCCTCAGCTAGCCAGTGCGGGGCTTGCTAAACTTCACACAAGTCCATCAGAAATCAGAATGTGCCCCTGCGTGCAAACACATCTCTGCCTATAGATCGTACGTTCACTTGCAGTCAATAAAGATTTAGGATTATGGTGCATGCAATACCAGAGAAAAGAGCAGGCAATTTAACAATGTCAGGTACCCGGCCAAGACCACTACCAGCCATAAACTAAAGCAAGTGGGAATTTAAGATGAGGACACAGGAGGAACAAGTGTGAAACAAAGAGCCCTGTCTTCATAAATATTTACAAAGCTATTTTACTGTGCTGATTTACGTTCTAATCTTACGCACGTATATAGTTACATTTTGCGAGCCTAAAAATTGACATTTGAAACAGCTATTTATTATTATTTTCTGGAATAAATCTATTAAACTATTGAAGCACCTTCTGTAAAAGCACATCTATTGAGCGAGTTTATTAGAGAAATCCAGGCAGCTTGCAGCTCTTCTGGGAGACATGTAAGTGGGCAAAATGCTGTTGGCTTCTTCCAGGCATCCCTATGATTCAGTGGGATGAAAAACTGGCACGGCAAAAAGAACTAAGAAGCAGCATCAGGTACTAGTGAGCCAAACTATTATTCCCATGAGTTGCTCTGAACAAAACAAGTGGATAAATTTAAGACTAAGAAAGATATTTACCAGCCGGGGAACTGGTACCTAAGTCTGTCAACAAGAGACTAAGACGACTACACAGAAATACATGCTATAAAAAACATTACAGCTTGGGAAGAGTAGGATTTCAATCTGAAAAGGATTTTATGAGATTTACCAAAGCCTGAGAGACAGGAAGGGGAACAGGCTGTCATACTGAAAGCTGAAATAAAGGAAGATAGTTCTGTGTAGTAATGTTTCTGGTCCCTTGGCACTGGTCAATGCTCAATAGTCCACTTGCAAGGACAGATTACATAGCACATAATAACTAACAAGTACAGCTGCACTATAAACGAGAGAACTGGAGGAGGCTGAGAAAGATCTTAAAATTTCGTATCACATCCTCTGCTCATATAAGTCAATGGAGCTTTGCTCCAACCTGTGAAAATCAGAGTCTATGCTGGCCCATCCCTCCAGTCTGCCCAGGCCCTCTGGACGGCGGCCCTGCCCTCAAGACTATCGACTGGTCCCCACAATTTGGTGTCATCTACAAACTTAAGGAGAGTGCTTTCTGTTACCTCCTCCGGCTCATTGATAAAGATATTAAACAGGACCAGACCTGTTACCAGTCTACAAGCAGGGCACCAGTGATGAACCAGGGCTCTCTGAGCCCAACCGTCCAATCAGGTTTTCACCCATGTAGCTCTCCACCCATCTGGACCGTAACACCCTAACTTGGTATACAATTTTTGCAGAAAACACTGTCAGAAGCCTTGCTGAAGTCAAGGTAAATGGCATCCACTGCTCTCCTCTTGTCCACAAATAAAATTCAGTCATTTTATCACAGAAGGCAATCATTTTTGTCAGGCATGATTTACGGTTGCTAAATCCGTGCTGACCATTCCCAGTCACCATCTTCTGTTCCATGTGCCCAGAAATCTGTTCCAAGAGGACTTGCGCCATGATTTTCCCAAGGGGCCAAAATGAGACTGATGGGCCTGTAGTTTCCCACCTCATCCTTTAGACCTGCTTTGAAGATGGGTGTAACATTTGCCTTTCTCCAGTCATTGGAGACCTCCCCAATCTCCTTGGCCTTTTCAAGACGATAGACAGTAGCCATGCAAGGACATCGGCCAGCTCTCCCAACGCCCTTGCTGGATGCAGCCCAGCAGGTCCCATGGGTTTGTAGGCGTTGTGCTTTCTTGGGTAATCCTTGAACCTCATCCACTGCTGGTATTTCTTCTCCTTGAACCCTTTCACGAAGCATGGAGGCCTGGAAGACCTTGCAGGAGAAGACTGAGGCAAAGATGGCATTGTCTACTCTGCTATTAAAATCCTCAAATGAAAGATATTGCCTAGTCTCCAGGAAGCTCGTGCCAGTGTTTCACTATTGCCAGAATCAATACTTCCTAAGTTTCATTTGCAAAACAGAAGGATACCAATTTTCACTTGGCAAAGATATGGCCCATACCATATGGTATGCTTTTAATACAGCATGAAACTGATAGCTTTTATTTTTCATTTAGCCACAATATTTGCCTTGATAACCTCGGGGCACTCACTGACCAAACACTTTATGAAGAAAAAACTATTTTTCTTTGTTTCTTTTATCTATATTAGCTCTTAATTTCTTAAAACAGTCCTTTGTGTTACAGGACAATATAAAAAGGCAACCCTCGACGGATTTTTAGCCGTGTTCCTTCTATTTCTTAATACTGTAGTGCCATTAATTCCGCTTAAGTTCTCTCCCATTACGGGGTAAATAATCAGAGCTTTTGTGTTCTCCTGTGAATTAAAACCTACTATCAGAAAAGAGAATATGCAAAATCACTATCTTTTCTGATGCTTCCTATTTTAAAATAAATAGACCCCTGCTATGTTCCGGAAAATTAATCTGCAGGGTTAATATTTACACCTCTGCCTTCAGCCTGATGTAATTAGAAGCAGGCAAGATTTATAAAACCTGAAATAAGGGTTTAGAATGGAAACGTTACAAGACTTTAATGTGGTGACAAGTAAAAGGTGGTGCTACACATGATTGTAAATTGGCTCGCAGTACCTTTTAGTGCAAGCAAATATGACAGCATAAAAGACATAAAGCAGTTTTAGGAGCCCTAGTGACAGAGAAGGAATTAAGAACAGGCTCCTGGCCTTCAGGAAGTACAGTGAGCAGAATGCAAAGGGAACAGCATCAGCTTCCTGCCAGAAACAGACTAGCTAAAGCTAGTAGAAATATTCACTACAAATAAAGCACCCAGTGGGTTCAATCTTATTTTCTTTTTCTGACTTTTTATTGATTTCTGAACTATTCAGTATTTGAGCACATTCATTAAAGCCGCTCACTGAACAGCAGTGTAGGAATTATTTTTGTTTTGCATTATTTGCTTTTCATTATTCAATGATGTGACATTGGTCATCTAATTCACCTGATGTTTTTCCACTCCTTGACTGGATGATCAGTGGGTTCAAAATATGAGAATTATGAGAAGCATTTTAGGACAAATTTCAGGACAAATTATTATTTATGCTAAAAAAGTATACAATATTCAGTATCTATTAACATTTTCAGGGAAGAATCAGCTATTTTATGAATATTCAGACAAATAATATACCTCAGAAATATAAGACAGGCAAACTAACTGTGCTAATTCATGGGCTCACAGCCAAAGGGACTGTGCTACGGTTTCTCAGTCTGATCTCCCACACAGAATTTCACCTTGCTATTTCTTCACCAAAATGAGTAATTTGAGGCTGAAATAGTGCATAACCACAATGATCTATTTATAGATACTATTCTTAAGTAGATTTGTACAAAATTTGGTCAATTTTAGTATTTTTTAATAGCAACCAGCCCTGTGCAACATTTTTGTCTGGGATGGAACAAGGTTATAAGGTTAGTTTTAGAGGGAGTGGGGAAATGTTATTGACACCGGACTAAATGACTTTGTTTTGTATGTTAAGTATCAGAAGACTAACTGTTTTGTATGTTAAGTATCAGAAGACTAACTGGAACTGTATGATTTTGAAGGGCAATATACCTATATTAACCTATTTATAACCTTTAGGGTTGCCTGTGAAAGCCTTCCAAAGGAATACTGGCCTGGCTGTCATGTTAATAATGTGTTTAGTCTTAGAATTATTCATAGAATAATACTGTTTTTAAAGCGTTATTTTTTTCTGGCATCTCTTTCTCTCTCTCTTTCTTTTTTTCTCATAACATCTCCCTGTTTATCACGGAATCAGGTAAGATTAAATCAGTTCAGGCCCTTACAACTCTCCTAATACCCTCTGCCACAACCATGTCATTTTTGGAGTAGCAGACTGTATCCTTTGCTTGTGGAAGAGCTGATATACTCCAGATGCCCTAAAATGTTTACTGCCAATTTTATGTCCCCATCACAGTGTCCCACTGAAATGATCAAAGTATAAGTAAATAGTTTAATATTGGCATCACCCTCTTCTATTTCTTCCCAGATTTGCCCTGTGTCACTTGAATTGTGGGATGGGCTCCTCAGCACTAGCACAGAGGATTTCGTGAAGCCAACCCCTCATGCACACCACTGAGGCATTACAGGACAGCTCTGCTGGCGATGACAAGAAATTATTAGCTGAATCTTTACAGTGATAAAGACAAAATCTTTAAAAAAGATTATAAAATCAAGCAGGAAAAGTTGACTTTCTGTTGCTACTACAGTAAACTACTAATTACCCATAAGAGATTTATTTTGCTTCTAGTTTTACCAGGAAACAACGGAAAGTTAGCATTGCTTCCTGAGCCAACTGGGGACTGATATCAGCAGAGCTGTGTAGACCTAGCACCTCTGATTAGACTTCATTTGGAAGTCCTTGTATTCTTGAGCACAATACATCTTGACTGTACCTTTCTGTAGTCTAATTTACATGTGTTCTCTATCCGTATTATTGCTCTATTGCTCTCCTTATCACTAATGCTGAAAGTTTCATCTAGAGGCTACAACTCATATAACTAACAGCCTCATCCTGCCGAGCACTAAAAAGTACAGCATGACAGGATGGCCTTGTTCTGCACAGAGAAGAAACGGAGATCCAGGCAAATGGAGTGATTTGTCCAATGTTACAACAGAAAATCTCTGGGAAAGCCCAGAACTGAACCTGGAACTCAAGACTCATGTGCAGGCCTTTAGTCGAAAAAGCCATTTTTTTGGCTCAAGCAGAGCCCAGTTCGCACATCTATGCTGTCTGCTCTGTCTGGCTCTGCCATGCTGAATGAATGTATGCTTTAAAGGCATGTTATATATTGTAAATGAAACAGAGACAAAACCTTAGTTTAGAAACTTTTGTGCCAAATTGCAAACTTCCATTTCTTTTTTTTATTCAGCAAAATGTCGTGCAATTTCAGTGAAACAATTGCCTCTACAAACAGTTCAGGATTTGGATCTGTTAAACTGCAGCTCAAAATCTCCTTTCATCATATTTGTAGCTGATATTGTCCCATTATTATTTGTTTCAGCAATTTAACTGCATAATTCCTAATCAACTGAATTAACAAGAAATGTCAGCTATCCATCTCCGAAATAATTTCTTTCTGGCTTCTGATCATACTCTGCTGTATTTGTCATAGTGATAATTTACGTCATATTAAAATGGATGCTGCTCCAGATTTTGGCCCTGCCAAGATTTGAATGAAAACTTTAATAAATTGACAAAGTGATAGCTACTTCAAGTTTCATCTTGGCTCTCCACCTGGCTAACTCATCCATTTAAAATCCTAATACTGTCTATTTGAACTGTCCACTTCAAATGTTTCATCTTCTGGTGTTAAGAGATGTTAAGGAAGGAGCGTATGGTCTGGAACAGAAGTAGAAGAAGATTTTATATGGATTGCCCCCATACGACATGTCTTAGCTGATCTTCAGCTGATCTTCAGAATATTCTGTAGCTCTTGGTGTTTTTGTCTTGAAGTCACCTTTCTTAACAGGTTAAGATGGTAGGAAGGACCACCGCAGAAGGGAGAAGCATATTGTCTCTGTTCTCAGATAACCAGAAGACAAGTGATTAGCGTCAGCAGTCTAGTTCAAAGAATTTATAAAAAGGTTAAAAAGATCAAAAAGAGTATGTTGGAAGAATGGTAGAAAACACAGGAAGTGTAGAAAAGTCGATGAAGGAAGAATGGGAAAGCTAGTTAAAGAGAACATGCATGGGGAGAGAACTGAAATATGGAAGGGAAACGCACATGAGAGATACTGTAATTTGTGACGAAGACCTTGGCGTTCACCTCCTCCAACACTGAATCTACGACTAGATGCCAACGCTAAGAAAAATGGCCCACCCTCAGTACGTTACACAGCTCAGAGTGCAAGTACAATACTGGCCACAGATACAAGCAATGCCAGTTCAAATCTCAATTTTCTAAGTGTAGATCATGGGCCTACGTGTTTGCGTGACCTCTCCTCTTCAATAATAGCATCAGAGAGTGACTGAAAAAAAAAAACCTGAAAAGCACTGCCAGACCCTTTATGTTAGCTGCAGACAACCTTCCTCTACCTGATTTCCTTTCTGCAGGATTCCCACCAACTGCAGAGCCACACACATCTAATTGCTATTAGTGTGAGTGGAAACTTCAGAGAGGTTGCCCATGTGTGTGTGAGCTCATGCTGACATAAACCACACAAGGAAGGATGCAACTGATAGTATTGCCATCTTCAGTCCAAAGGGTCTTCTCTCCACTAATCAATATCTCAGATCACCTCACAGTTGTCTTGTAATACAAAAGACTGACAACACGGGAGTTAGAGCACTGGCTTCACGCAATGGTATCAAACTTCCTTTTTTTCTTTGTTATCACATTTGGCATAATTTTCCAGAGAACTAACAGGTAGAAGGCAATGACCGTCTTTCTTCAGAGAGATCAGAAATGTCAGTTTGCACTACAAGGAATTTTCTTTTGTTTTCAGACAAGATGGCTGAAATGTGGAGACACATAGCCATTTTCTCAGGAAAGGTGTGGGTCAGGAAAGAATCAAAGCAGCATGTCCTTTGGCTGGACTTTCTGGCACATTCCCCTTTCGAAAGATAAGAGAGTTATCCTATTTCTAATTATTTATTTTTGTACACATACGTCAGTGTTCTAGTAAGCGTTTATACATAAAGTTACGGGTTCTGAAGTAACCGTTAGTATTTGGGAAAGTGAGCCTGGAGTTATTACGGGTATTTCTATCCACACATCAGCTCTATGAATATTATTGGTCAAAAGCACAAAACAAGTACTAGGATTTTTTTCAGAAAACAAACCATGAAAGTGCTGTGAAAACCCACCGTGCTCCCACATCTTGGGTCTTGCATGTAATTCTCATCCTGTCATCCCAAAATGATTTAGTAAAAAGGAACAGAGAGGGGTGATGAGAATAGTCAAAGACAATGCAATGAAGGAGTAAACAAATAGACTAGGACAAGCCTGCAAAAGAAATGTTTGTGGAGGGACATGATGATGGACCTATAAAATCACAGGTAGCATGTAAAAAGTAAACAAGGAATGATCAGTGTCTCTCATAATATCTAGGAGATATCGAATGCAACCAACAAATGGCAGGCTCAGAACAAAAAGATGTTCTTTCTCACACAGATGCTGGTAAAACTGTTAACCCACTACCTCAAGATGCAGTCAATTTTTGATCAAAAAAAATGGATAACCTACTTACTCCAGCTTCTTATTTTCTTCTCTCATGGCTAAATTATTTGGCAAGTTACAGTTACCCTGTAATAAACAAATCTTTTTCCCTCTCTGCTATTTCCAAATGATAAGCCAAGTGGTATTTCCAAATGGTAATTTGAAATTAACCCACCCAGCATTTTCCAACAGGCATTTTGCATAGAATTCCTCAAAATGAGGTTTTGGATTGAGTTTTAGATTAGGCCTTTGAGGTTCATGTCTTGACATGACAAGGATGTGTTTCCATAGGCAACATAAGGCATGAACAATTCATTTAAGCTAAAGTGCAATGCATTCAGGGACCTACTGAATGTATCATCTCTTGAGTAAAAACAGAAACAAAGAGTTTGCAGAGTGGTCACTGAAAAGGTCTCTGAAAATATAGGGTGCATTATGCAGGAACCCAGTTCCCAAGGACTTAGCTGTTTTTTGTCCAACTTAGTGGCTACTACATAAAAATACATGACGGGTTTGTTGGATAACGTGTTATCAAATCACGGGAACTCCAGTTCTTGTGAGGAGAACCACGTAACGTGGGGGCCACCTCTCAGGACCAGACCACAGATGCAATGACTAGACGCAACACTGAAGAATTTGGGCATGAGCACATCAGGAAAAAACAACAACAACAACAACAAAGAAGAGGAAAAACTGGAAACTGCATGGGAAATTCTGAGGAGTTATTTGACTAGGACCTGATCAATCCAGGCCTTACAATGGTCCTTGCACAGACACTGGCTGAGGCACAGTCATTTTCTGCCCAATCTCCTCTCCCTAGAGGGAGTAGGGTAGGCATCCCATCAGTGCAGCATACTTCTGACAGGAATCCCCCGATTCTCCGGTAAACTTTTCCTCGCACTGCATTCACTAAAGACAGCAGGCACAAAGAAACAACTACAACTGCAATATCGTATCTAAGGCGCAGTCTTGCAACAGTCTAAAACTACAAAACAGTGAACAACCACACACTTCTCTCCTAGCGAGAGAATTCGCTAAGAGAGAACTTTCATTTCTGGATGAACAGAGGAAGGGAAATGAGCAAAAGAAACACATGTGGACTCTATCAAAATCTATTTTTTCTATCAAATTTTAGTCGAGGCCCACTGAGCTAAAGAAAGACTCTGTAATACTTGGCCCACAGTTCTTGATAGACAATTTCTGCACAGTGAGCCAGATTTACAGTTCTAGCTTGGGATAGTAGTCAGCACATTGGAAAGAGCTTCAGGAAGCTGTTGCGCAAGTGCAACAAGGCTGCTGGGTAACTGACCACAGGTCCTCCACTGCTATATCATGCTGTGCCCCAGGTTATACCTCTTTTTCTAGTAAAATCTTCTGGCATGGTATTTACTATTGGTTTCCCATTACACATATACCAACTGTGTGTGAGGCAGAATCTCCTGCCTATCTCACAAACCGTTATATCTAACAGTAAGAAGAAATTCTCTTTTCTCCCTCTTCCTAGCTACCTGTCTTCTATTATCTTCTTAGGTTTTCTCTTCTGATTTTGGTATCTTTCTTTCCTGGCTTATTCTTGTCTTTATTCTTTTTTTTTCTTCTTCCACCATTCTCTGTCCCACTGAGTTGCTTTTTTGCCCTCTGATCTCAAATCCCATCTTTTTATTCATCATTTTGTATTTCTGCCTCTCCTTGGCCCTGTCTAGCCACTCATAACTGACGTGTTACAGGCCTGGGGATGCTGATTACTCATTCGTCTGGGCTCCGTGCAAGATACACATCTTTGAAGCAACTGTTAGACCACTAACAATTGTTTCAAAGTCAAGTCCCTATACACACTGAAAATTACATGTTAAGACATGCAATTGTGTACTGTGTGTAGAGCCTCAGGAAACTACCCATCGATCTGTGATGTGTCCATTAATCTGTGCAGCCTAAAGGGCATCCTTCTAATTTGGTACAGGAGGCAGCCATGAAGAAAATCTGTCAATATCCTTTTGTGAGACATAGGATAACCACATACTGAGTCTTCACTGTTAGATATGAATCCATGGCATGAGGCAAGCGTCAAAATCTAAAATGGCATTTACTTGCCTCAGGCAAAAACAAAATGTCACGGCCCCATTTGATTTTGCTTGTAGCGCAATGGGACCTCGTCATTTGATTGTCAATTGGAGATTTCTCTGAAATATGGCATAGCCATTTCTTGGCTTTCATTGGCATCTATTCTGAGGATTTCTGCATCACTTTATGTTTGCATTTCATGCTGGAGCACATGTATCTCTTTAGAGTACAGAAAAAGACCTCTACTAGTGAAGTATGAGGTTTTTCAGCTTGGTGACAGTTTCTCTCCCAGAAACACAGTGCTCTTTCCTGGAGTCCAGCTTGCAGTCCCATATCAAATGATTACAAAGCTTTTTTTAATAGAAAGCTTTTCATGCCTTTTTTTTTTTGATCCACCTGACAAAATGGAGTAAAAGTACCTTAGCCAACAGGCTGGCCAATCTGGTAAGGAGGGCTTCAAACTTGAAATGACAGGGATGGGAGAGAGTAACCAACAGTCAAGTAAAGAAGTACTGGATGGGGCTGGCAATCACAGGATCTGGGGGGATGTAAACAGAAGGGATTTCTTAGACAACAAAACTGGACTGAAGTGGAATGACCCTAAGTGTTTGCACGTAAATAAGGAAGTGCCTACAGGACCACATCATCGAGAAAGCTCTTGCCTTTCTAAGAAGTCAGCACGCTGGGGTGCCTCTCTGAAATACCTGTACGCTAATGCATGCAGCTTGAGGAGCAGACAGGAGGAATTAGAGGTCTGTGTGCTGTACAGGGCTATGATCTCATTGGGATCATGGAGGCATGGTGGGATAGCTCACGACTGGAGTGCTGTGCTGGGTGGATACAAGCTCTTTAGGAAGGACAGGACAGGAAGACGAGAAAGGGGAGTTGCTCTTCATGTGAGAGACCAGCAGGGATGCATGGAGCTCTGCCTGGGGATGGATGGGGGGCCAGCTGAGAGCTTATGGGTCAGGATCACCGGGCAGCCCAACACGGATGACACTGGGGTGGGTGTTTGCTATAGACTGCCTGATTAGAAAGAAGAAATAGACTAGGCCTTCTTCAGATTACTGAAAAAGGCTTCATGTTCGCAGGCTCTGGTCTTCATGGGGATCTTTAACCACCCTGATTTCTGCTGGAGGGACAACACAGCATAGCACAAGCAATCCAGGAGCAATTCTGGAGTGCACTGATGATGACACCTGCCTGGCATAGGCAATCAAGGAGCTGATGAAGAGAAGTGCTCTGCTGGACCTCAGACTTACAAGCAAGGAAGGACTTGTGGGATATGTGAAAGCTGGGGGCAGCCTTGGCTGTGGCGACCACAAGAGGGTGCAGTTCAAGACCCTTGAGAGGAGGGAGAAGGGTAAAAAGCAGGATCACAACCCTGGACTTCAGAAGAGCAGACTTTGGCTTCCTCTGGGACCTGCTTGAATGAATCACAGGGGCTATGTCCTGGAGGGAAGAAGGGACCAAAGAAGGCTGGCTGATATTCAAGGATCACCTCCTTCAAGCTCAAAAACAGGCAGGAAACCAAGCAAAGGCAGCATGAGGCCAGCATGAATGGACAAGCTGCTGCTGACTCCTGGCCCTGAAACCAGAGGGGAAGTCTGTACCACTGAAGACCCTTGGTGGAGAAGAATCATGTTAGGGAAGGCTTAAACAACCTGGACATGCACAAGTCCATGGGCCCTGATGGGAAGCATCTGCGAGCACTGAGGGAGCTGGCTGATGTCATTGCAAAGCCACTCTCAACTATCTTTGAAAGGTCATGGTGATCAGGACAGGTGACTAAGGCCTGGAAGAAAGCAAGCAAACATCACCCCTATCTTTAAAAAGAGCAAGAAGACTGATCCAGGGAACTACAGGCCAGTTAGCCTCTCCTCAATCACTGGAAAGGTGATGGAGCAACTAAGCCTGCAAACCATTTCCAGACACATGAAGGACAGGAAGGCGACTGGGAGTAGTCAGCATGGGAGTACAAAGAAGAAATCATGCTTCACCAACCTGCTAGCCTTCTGTGGTGAAATGACTCGCTTGGTGGATAAGGGAGAGCAACAGATGTTGTTCACCTTGACTGCAGTAAGGCTTGTGACGCTGTCTCTCTTAACATCCTCACAGATACGCTGATGAAGTGCAGGCTAAATAAGTGGACAGTGAGATGGACTGAAAATGGCTGAACTGCCGAGCTCAGAGGGTTGTGATCAGTGGGAAGAAGTGCCACTGGAGATCAGTAACCGGAGACCAGTCACTAATGGTGTACCTCGGGGGTCGATACTGGGTCCAGTACTGTTTAACATGTTCATTAATGACCTGGATAATGGGACTGAATGCACCCTCAGCAAGTTTGCAGATGATACAAACTAAGAGGAGTGCTTGCTCTGCCATTCAGAAGGACCTTGACAGGCTGCAGGAACGGGTAGAGAGGAAGCCCATTAAGATCAAAAAAGGGAAGTGCCAAGTCCTGCACCCAGGGAGGAATAACCCCTGGCACCAGTTCGGACTGGGAGTTGACCAGCTGGAGAGAAGCTTTGCAGAGAAGGACCTCGTGGACCTGGTGGACAAACTGAACATGGGACAGCAATGTGCTCTCATGGCAAAGAAGGCCAACAGCATCCTGGCCTTCATTAGGGAGGGCATTGTCAGCAGGTTGAGGAAGGTGATCCTTCCCTTCCATTCAGGCCTGGTGAGGCCATATCTGCAGTACTGGGTCGAAACCTGGATTCCCTTGTATAAAAAAGACAAGGATTTACTGGAGCAAGTTGAGGAAAGGGCCCCCAAGATGAGGATGACTGGAGCATCTCCCATATGACAAGAGGCTGAGAGAGCTGTTACTGTTCAGCCTGGAGGACAGAAGGCTGGGGGGGGATCTGATCAATGTGTGTAAGTATCTGGAGGGAGAGTGTAAAGAAGACAGGGCCAGACTCTTCTTTGAGGTGCCCCATAACAGAACGAGAGGCCACGGGCACAAACTGAACCACAGGCAGTTCCGCCTGAACCTGAGGAAAAACGTCTTTCCTGTGAGGGTGACTGAGCACTGGAACAGGTTGCCCAGAGAGGTTGTGGAGTCTCCTTCCTTGGAGATATTCAAAAACCACCTAGACACGGTCCTGGGCAACCTGCTCTAGCTGACCCTGCTTGAGCAGAGAGGTTTTACTAAATGATCTCCAGAAGCGCCATCCAACCTCAACCATTCTGTGATTCTGTGATTCTTTTATTTGGAATTATATTTTATTTCTTCCTCTGCTCATGGTGGTACACTAGATGATATTCTCCGTCCACCTCCTCCCCTTTTGCATAAGACTCTGCCAATGGGCCAGCAATTTCGACTCACATGAAAGACCAGTACCCAAACTGGGACACTTTTACAAAGGGTTCTGCTAATTGCTTGCTGGCTTTCTGTAGGCTTTCTTGAGCCAAAACTGGGACATACCTTATCACAATCCTTGATATTTAGGGCTGTTCTTTACATTGCCCTTTATTAAACAGACAGACACCTGATCAGAGCTGTACTTTTACACGAGGCGGTATATGGCTCAGTTCTAGACCGTACTTGGTTGGGGCTACCATCATGTCCTGGGCCTTGAATTGCCAGATTTGCTCTTGTCCAGGTCTGCTATGGATATGCAACATGGTGCCTGTGTTGACTGCTAAACTCCTGCCTTGACTTTTCAGGACAGCTATTCCACGTGTCCACTTCACCTCTCCCAGGCATGTTCTGGGTGCCAACCTAAAGCTGAATGACCTCTGCTTGGAGTTTAGTCCCTGGTTTTGAAACCTGACAACTCTCCTCCTCAGAAAGCATGTAGATTACTACAGTAACTTTTTGTACAACTTGAATTTTAAGATGAAATATAATAATTACATGGAAAGGAAACCCAAAGTCATGCATTTCTAGATGGTATCATTCTCTTTAACAGTACACTTTCAGAATATAGATAAGAATGAAGTCTACTTCAGAACACACAGTTACTTAGTTACAACAGAGCAGGATCGGATAGTTTGCCCATGTAAATGATAATTTTTATATGTTGCTATAACGTATAAATAATGCTAACCATGCAAGTAAATTTTGCAAAATATATTTTTCTTTTTCATTGCTTGTTTCAGGCAAGATACAGTAGGCTGTTTCAAACTGTAGGTTATTAATTGCTCCATGACATTTGTTTATGAATAGAGATGAGCCAAAAGGCAATTTTGCTGTACATGGAAGTATACTGACAGCCTAAACACTACTCTATACTAAAACTATTCCCACCATGACTTAAGTAGTTGTAGGTTTAAATGAAAGCAAGCACATATGCAGATTGCCTTAGCATTTAAAAATATGAGCCCAGATAGATTATATACAATATACTGCAATTTTTCTGATTCTGACATCATGTAACATATATCAAGTCACCTCATATCATATCATACAATATTATTACAGTACACAAGACATAGCCTTTTAAACCAGCTCCAGGTGTACAAATATTTATATCGGAAAACAACCACTGCAAATAGTTATCCTCCTCAACTTTTGGCAGAGGAGCCATAAATGGAGACACTACTGGCTTACAGAGTACAGGAATGCCCTGTTTTGTCTCCATCTCAGAACACTTACGCTCACCTGTTCTTCCATTCTTTTTCTCCCTTTTCTTTTGGCAGCCTCGTCTTGTTCCTGAAAACCTAGCCTCTTCTGAACTCTCCATTGCCAGATCTCCTTGAGCTTTTACCATAGTATGCCTCACTCCCAAGGCTCCTTCAGTGCACATCTTTCCTATGTCTGAACCCTTGCAAAGGGCTTTTGATGAGATCACCAACTTCCAAAGCCACCGGACTTCTTGTCAGTTGCATCACAAGCCTCATCGATAGACCCCGGCATCAAATCTAGGAAATAGGCTTAATACACTGTACTGAACCGCTTCCATCACGTATTCTCACTGCCAGCACTTTTTGTAGCCTCGCCCTACAACAATGCCGTTACAGTTAAAAGTAGTGAATAATCATCTACACGAAGAACAGATTTCCTAATTTCATAAATAAGAGCAGTGAACAAACTGACAGCAATTCAGGCATTCAGTACACATAGAGCAACTTACCTGGGGTGTCTTTGTCACCCAGTAATCATTCTATAACATTGCTATTGATTATACCACTGTATGGGTATTGCTGTATCACATATCATTTTCACATTTTAAGCTCCATGAATTATTTCTTGATTTGGCACTCCCATTAGATTTTACTTCTGGAGCTTTGATCAATAGCTTTTGCAAAAGAAGGAAAATCTCTCTGCCTTATTAGTAGAACCAATAACTCAAAATAGTTTGGAAGGCAGCGTACACATCCTATAAGAAAGGTTTGTTTAGTCAAACCTCAGTTCTCCACTTTCCAGCGTACATGTGGCTAACCCAATGAACACTGAGTTCACACTTGGCTAGACTTGAAATCATGGCTGTAATACGGAACACTTTTTGGATCACAATTTCAAATTTTCAACTTTCATAAAATGTGACTAAGTACACTGATTTTTCAGGAGGACCTCAGAAATAGCTACAATTTTTAGGTAAACATATGGAATTCTTCTGCATAAATACCACAGCCAGAGAGCTTGTCTATATACGGACTTTCGAGGTTAATATAAATTTATTAAAGGTGTGAATTTAAAGTGGTTCACCTAAACCATGGTGTAGATGCTGTCATTTAAAACTAACGCACTTATTTCAAATTTCGCTTGATTCATTTCCAAAGTGAATTAAGCCATGCTGCATTAAATCGAGAGAAACATAGGTATTTGAAAAGATTAATTAAAGCATTTTAAAATCTGTATTTGGGTAATTTACCCTTGAGGCAAAAGCACTGGCCAAACAAAAGGGGTACCCTTTAAAAATAAAAAGCAGATGTATTTTCAAAAACATCAGTCCAAAATTCACTTAAAAGACAGAATCCCACAATGAAGATTGTGTAACATTCCTTTCTTCAGAGTAATATCTGATGTTGTCTGTGTGGCTTTCTTTAAGTGGATAAGAGGTAGCTAGGAAATTAGTTAATATGTGCAAAAATAAAGAAGATTTGTCCATTCAGATGTTAGTAAAAATGGGACAAGGCGCAAAGCAGATAAAAAATATGTTCTGCACTATCAAGTGAATAAGCTGGTTGCGCTACATTTTGATTCAAAATCGATGGTACAATAAATATGAATTATGAAGTCCTAATTAGAAATGGCAGACAGCGCTTAATGTACCAGCAAATACTAAACTATCAGCAAACACATAATCAGTTGCTACAGTAATTCTTGCCTCCACCTATGCCTTAAAAATCAGTAAGGGCTAAGATGAATTTAGTCCTTTACAGAATGTGTGCTTTCACATAATCGTGGCTAGTGGATTTTCTGCACACAATCCCTGCGTGCATACAGCACAGCTCACACAATGTCTAATTAGACTTAAATAACTGATTTGAATTTTTATTGAATGCTGACCTCCTCCAATACACATTTAATTTGTGTTCATATCTAAAATACGTGTCACTCTCAAACATTCTACTATGTTTATGTTTAAACAGAAGCCAGCATGAAAGTAGCGGCACTAGGAAAAATAGAAACAGATCCAAAAGGAAAAGGAAGCTATTTAAAGTAAAGTACAACAGCTAATTATTGTAAGCCCAAAATCTGGGAGAAATTTTCCCATGTGTAAAGGGCCAGTACAGGTCCTGTACATCAATTAGACCCACTTAAACCACATTTTAAAGGCTTAGACAGGATTTATGTGCTGCATAAGCCTGAGGCTGTCTGTCTGCATGTGAATTTCATCCTCTATGACTATACCTGTCAAGAAAGCTGAATTCTGAACATTAAGGAGGTTGTTACCAAATCAAAATCGAAATTCTCAGACATTGCCACCTCAGTTGTGTTTGTCACTCTTCCTTTTCTCACAGCAAAACAGAGTGGTTATATGCACAAAGTACGTGCAAGCAACTGTCATTACAGTACCTAACTTCTATATTTAAGATGCCCTAAAAAGGAAGACGGACAGTCCTCCCTGAAGAAAAAGATTGTTTCTTTCTCTTTAAAGAAAAGGTCACAGTGGTACCCAATGAAATTTATTTTTAGGTTAGGAAATGCAGGGCAGGACAAAGACTGTACTAAGCTCCCAAGATACAATGCCTTCGATTACCTGTTTTGCTCCTATAAATGAAAGACTGTAAATGCATGATTAAACTACAGTATCTAAAGAATTTAAATTTGAGCCCTGGTGAGCATTTATTTAGGATCCACGGATTCTTAGTAATTACAGGTTTCTCTAACGCTCTAAATTTCTGACTTAGCCTGTCATTTCTAAGGAACACTGCGTCTTGGAAGCTGGAACCTCTATTTTTTCCCAGAATTGAACAGAAACCATTTTTTATTTGAAATCTGAAACATTTCGGCAAGATTCAATTACTGGGATACGTGCTAAATTATGTAATAAAGGAAGGCCTACTGGAAGCATTTTCCTCGTAATTCCTGGGGAAAAAACATTGATACTCCAGGTGTGGAATTTGCACTCAAAGCCTACAGAACTCAGACACTGTCTTCTACTAGAGTTTCCCCTATCAGGCCTCATCTGATCTACCAGGGATACCAGACTTGAGAAGCTTTTTTTTTTCTGTGCATTTCTCTGCATTTCCATATGTTTTCTCTCATCCCAAATTGCCAAAATATCACCACTGCTTCATTTAAATCCCTCTTAGGAATTTACATGTTCTGTAATTGCAGCGCCTGAAGGAAGCACAGTTACAACTGCCTCCCTCACCCCCACCGCAGGAATCCTCTACTTATTCTTACATCTAGATTTTTTGGCAAACGTTGCCTTCTGCGCATCTTTCAGTCTGAGCTCTGCAGTCATTTCATGCCTTTGTACAATGCATTGTGCTGCACCAGCTAAGCATTAAAGCACGAATTCCAGCTCTATTCAGGAAAGCACTTAAAAGAGGCGCTTAAACAGCTGCTTAGTTGACTTCTGTGGGTCTTATGGACCTGTCTAAAGCCTTTCCAGAGCAACCTGCCATTGGTTCTAAATAGTTAACGAATGCTCTGTTCTGCTATTATATTTGAACGTGACTTTAGAAAAGTTGTACATGTCCGTAAGAGTAGAATTATCCTAATAGGATATTCACACTGTCAGTTCATGGGCATCTAACTTTAGATATCCAAATGGGAAGCTTAATTTTCCCAGGATCCTCGTATAGTTAGTACAGAGCAAAAGCTCCTTGAGGAGGAAATTCAGAATATCTAACGTATTGCGCTGAATACTTCCCAGCATTAATAATTCAAGAACACCTTATGAGCTCAGTTTTCTGTCATGTTGACTCACAGACTCCTAACCAGGGGGATAATTTGCACCATATTTTGCTTCTTCAAACTGAGATGGGATCACAAAATTCATTTTGCTTGTTATTCACTAACCTTTGACATATTTGGGATGCTTCAGGACAGTATATTTCTACAGCAACAATGCACTCCCCAAAAGAGATGACACCTAGCTGAAAACTTCCTCCTATAAGTATGTTAGATGTGCAAACTTCATCAGTGATTGTATTTAATAAATGCTGTAGCAGTAAATGTCTACAGATTAAGAGCACTATTCTCAAAGGGCCACAGCTTCTGTTTTCTTTGAAAAACAGACACAATCTACACCATGAAAAATTTAATTGCACTTTAATTACCAGTTAGCTGAATAGCATGCGATATGTGTGCCTTCATTTTTTAATAGCGTCAGCCACTTCCAGCAAACTGTGGAAAGAAATAATGGATGCCCTGAGTTTTCTTTCTGTCTGCTGCTATCAAAATTAAAAAAAAAAAAAAAAAAGACTAGAAAATCAAAATGAAGATTCAAATTCTTCTGGATCAGTCTCAATCCAGGAGGAACACTATGAATGCAGATACACAAACGCAGCTGCAGCTTTCACATCAGTGGTAAGCTAATGCAAAAATTTGCCCCTTTGGTTGAGTTCTGCTACATTAAACTGAAAAAAAGCTCTTGGCCAGCTGACTCAAGGTTGCTTCTTTGTTTTATAAGGTCATAGCTTTAGCACTCGAAAAATATTTTGCATGTTGCAGTATTTACCACATTTCCTTCTACAGAGACTTAGTAATCATCAAGCACAGAATATTGTCTATACAGGGTATATTATATGTATATATAATGAACAAAAACATACCAGCATTTTAAAGGATTTTATTAAAAGGATATTTATAACCAATGAGAAATGTTAGGCTGGATACAGAGCAGTCTAGCATGGCTTTTATACCACACCCTGCACACAGTGGCACCTGAACAGCATACAAAATGTGCAGCCTTACAAATCAGTGTTTCTTCTCCCCTTTTCTAATGAAAATGGTCAGGAAACTCACTTCATTGACAAATATTTCTAGTGCTTAATTTTTCTCTCCTCATAACTGAGAGTACATTTGCATTTAAAAAAAAAAGTGTTTATCTTTAGAGTTATGGGAAAATAGAGGCAAAACAGCATGACTTCCTTTTGGCCCCAATGTCTGTTGTTCATGCCGGTATCAAGCACATGAGATTTTCCCAAGTATAATAGTATTGCTGAATTATTTAATTCAATATATGCTATAGCATATCATTGGGGAATTAGCAAGAACGAGAAGCTTGTGATAGGGAGAAATCATTCATCTATCTATTCTCTTAGAAGGAGGATGGAAGACAAATGTATGTACGAAGCTTAGTGCTCTTTACGACAATAGATTTTTTGACCTCAGGATAGAAAGCGTACATTAGTGGCAAACGGAAATATCCCTCTCAGGACAAGGAAATTTACCTCTGGTAAATCTGTATCAAGCACAGTAATGTGGACTGCTTTTTAAAAACTACTACGTTTTGTATTTTTTAAGAGAACAGCTAACTAGTGAAATTGTCAGATAGTGCCTGATATGAATTATTTGGAGATGAAGAAGTAGTACTGCTCATTGTGATAAATCCTCTCTACTGCTTTGCTGGGAAGATACATCACACAAGAAAATATTTGGCCTCCACAGATACAGAACTGTCAAGGCTGAGATCTCAAAAGGCTTCCACTTTGTTATTACATCAGGAATCAATATTACACTGAAAGTGTAAATGAAGCAGAATCAGGTATTTTCATTTGAAAATTGGAGAGGAGAGTAAAGAACTTGAAAGAAACGGTACATTTTCTTCATAGTGCTTATGCCATAGTACTCTGCGCGGCATTTTCAATGTTCTGTTGTGATGAAGAGTAACAACGAAAGCCAGGTGAAAGACACATGCTTAGCTATGGATAAAGCACCTATTAAAGCATAGTTATCCAACTTCATAACTTAGTAGATAAAGGACATTCACTGGAAGCAAGTAATTCTGAGCTGCATCTTGCAAATATAGGTATGTTTAAAGCCCCCGAGTTTCTGCTACAATTTTCATCAGGAAGACAGATTGTAAAATAAAAGAAATCTGTTATGCTATCTTTTTTCCTGACAGGTGTGAAATGTTGACTTCTTAATAGCAGAATATTGTTTTTTAAAATGAAACTTTGGAAAGTCTTGGTGTTTCTCTAGCATTTTAAAGTCAGATAGATTAAAGGTTACAGGGAGGTGAATACTCCTCATCACTTTCTTACCACGGTGCTCCTTTATTCCCACCAGTTTTTGTACGCAGTATGAATTTGCATAGCCAATACAGCAGTGAAGGAAGAGATCAGAACACGGATAGCTAAAGAACTGTTACATGAGAAGACAGAAACATTAGCTGGTGCAGCACAAGCATTTTTTGGAGGATTTCCATTTGAGAATAGTATTCTTCCTGAGCGCTTGCTTTATTTCCACTGTCCAGGATGACTAATCACAAAAGCGCTAGTATTAAATAACTAAGCACAGTTGAGACCCAGCAAAACGTGTCAAAAGTAGATGAATTTAAGCTTGCCGTATTCAAGGAATGGAAACTATACCCTGGGGCATGTTAGAGAAGTACATGGATAGTAATTATCTAAAAGGAGATAGCCAACATGGATTTAGAAAGGCAAGAGCCTCCCTAACTAATCTACTTGACCTTTATCATGAGGCTAAAGACAAGGCTGATAATGGGCTCTGCAAATAAAAGAGTGTGTATTTTCAGGGGGTCATGTGGGCATACACAACAAACAGATGAAAGAGGTGAAAAGAAAATCTGAAAACTCATAAGAAAGCACGTACCACAGGGGAACACGTTTAACCCTCCATCACCCACTGAGGCACACACAGAATTGCTGCAACCCAACCACACAAACTGCAGCCAGAGACTGCGAGTTCCACGGGAGCAGATGGTCCGTTTAAATCGAGGGAATGGTGAAAAATCTACAGAATCTGCGGGGGACTCAGCATAGACCAAAATTTGCTTTAGGAGATTAAGCAACCACATGACATTTCTTTCTATGCTAAGCTTCTGAGATTTTGGTTTGTTTGTTTGTTTGTTTTTGTCTTTTCAAGACAGCAGATGAACCTGGACCTGGAGCACAGAATACTGGAAGGGTAACATGGGTAAAGCTACTCTCCAAAATAATGCCCATCTTGAAACTTCTCTTCTCTGCTCTTCTACCTCTTCTAGGTTATGACAGTGTGCAGATGTTTTGTTTGGGGAATCCTTGGGCCACAGCACAGTTCTGTCTTCTGACAGCCACATCCAAACCCACAGAAATCAATGGGATTTGGACAATCTCCTAACAAAGTTTCACTTCCCTCTAATTCAGTGTCAAGGTGCTCATCTCTCCGTTTCTCCTTTCTCCACAGGAGCCACTGGAATTTTTCCCTCTGCTCTGGTAAGAGTTGAAGCCTCCAGTGATGATACTGCATTTGCTGTCTTAGGTTGCTGGGATGCTGAGCGATAAAGGAGAAGAAATTACAAAAAATGCTCCCCCAAACTCATTCTTCACCAAGGCATAGAGAGAGGAGTCAAAGAAATGAAGATAAACAGGTCAGAGTTAGAGAAGAACTAGGAAGTGTGAGAAGAATCTGGGAAAGGAAGAAACCTGATCCAAAACACCTCCCTAAGGTCAGCTACTGAAGCAAAGAGGAAAAAAAAGAACCTGAACCAAAGGATGCTAGAAGGAATAGTCACGATTCACGCTGTCTCACAGCACGCTTTAACAGATCTGTAAACCCTACAGTGAAAATGCTTCATGCGCCTTCCTAAAATATTCCCTATATCACACCCTGCTTTCTTTACTGAAAGGACAGCAGCCATAATCAGCTCTCTTCCACAGGGTCATAAATATCCTTGCACCTTGCCAGTTCCCTCTCCTTGGGGCAGGCAGGCCAACAAAATATACCTGAGCCTGTGTTCTTGCACGGTAGCTGGCGCAACCTGTGAAACAAAACAATTCTCTCAGGTCTGATATCAGGTTTCACAGTCGTGAGAGAAGGTGCATTTACTGCCATGACCTCACCCACAAGGTAAGTAAGAAATTTTGAACAGCTGGACTGGACTGGACTGGATTTTGACTCTAATCACTGTTGCTAGGGGTAACACTGGATCCAGCACAAACACATCACATTACTACCTTTTTCCTTTTGTTTCACAGTGAATTTTTTAGATGGCACATTTTAGGTAGCTCAGGAAACTCAGGAACAATTCAGAGGAGTGAGGTACCGCCGTACCATTGTACATTGTGTGAGTACCTTATGTTCATATGGTAAAAAAAAGAAACTTTTACACATAATATTCATTTGTAGTTGCAGAAAAAAATCCTCTTGCAAACATTCAAAGTATCTGATCGTGTAAACAGCACCTGGAAACACTGCTTCTTTTTTCTCCTTATTTCAAAAGCGTCCTAGAAGCAGTATAGAATATTCTGTTCTTTGTTATCAAGTGGAATATATTTGCCTGCATTTTTAACTGAATTTAGCAGGTCCCTGACTTTGTTCCACAGTCCCTCACAACTTCAGTTCTACTAACATAAATGTTCACAGCATGCATAATCCATTTGTCATATGTGTAAATTTTTCTGTTAAAGCTTGGATCCCATAATTAAAGCCATTAGTGAGGATCCCAAAATGGGTTCGTGCAGAAACTTGCAGAACCATAATCTTCACTTTTTAATGCCATTACTTGGCTGGAAGCGTCTTAGTGCTCAGCTAGTATGGAAGGAGAAACAACAGGAGGCATTTTAACCTGAGGGATAGAAACTGAGCTCTGGGTTTCAAAGGTCCACAATAAAGTCACAAAGTAAAATATTCTGAAATATATTCACTTAAAGAACTCCACTTAAAAATAAATCTGAAAAAAGCGCAAATCTGCTCACGACTGTTGTGAGAGCAAAGAAGAAATTAAATTTGTGACATGAATTAGCTGCTATTCATTGCTTGCTCAGCTCTAGTCATCATTCACTTTGTTCAGGCCCAAATCTGACACCACTGATGGAGGCCCATAACCTCTGACTGAGGTCAGTCGTGTTATGTGGGACCGGTACACTTTCAACTACTGAAAAGTCAGTAATGGGGAACCATAAAATACAACACGGTGCTATATTCTAATGTAGTGATTCCCAGGGTCTGGTCCCCTGAGAATTGCTTCGGGTTATGCAAGGGTGCCCTTGAATCAAATATTTCAATTCTAGATGTTGGGAAAGCATCCAAAGATGAATATTGCGTTCAGCAGGGGCAGCATCCTGGCATCATCCTGGCAGTGGAAGGGAAGATAGTATTTGTGGGTAAATACAGAGGCAGGAGGCGGAATCCTATGCTGCTGGCCATCATTTGTAGCTTGCCTTCTAAGAGAAAAAGGCTGTCATTTGGAAAAGGGAAGTGCCTGAAGCTGGGTGGGAAGGGGTAGGAAGGTGTCCTGAGATGGGTAGGAACGTGGCGAAATAGGAAGATAGTGTTTGGCGTTGCATGAGATACGGGAATGAGTGTCCAAGGCCAGGTGGAAAACAGAATAACATCAGGAGATTTGGCAGCTGCCTAACGTGTCTTTGCAAAAAGAAGTTGATGGTCCACTGCCCTAAATCTGTAAGTAAACTGATTAGCTAAAGCTATCTAATGAGTATTAGCGTACCTAGCAAACTGAGATGTCCAATTCTCATTGTTTAGTTACATCAATAGGAGAAATACCCCCTCCTAAGTTTAAGCTTTCCATCTATCCCTGTTACACTTTCTCTCGAGCTGCCCTTCACACCTAGAAACCTCCTATGAACATCTATAAAACTACTTCATTAGCCTTCTGCAAATCCCTCATTAAAACTCTTCCTGGTCATAATTCTTTGGAATGGCCCGAGGATGGGGGAACCGGCAACCTCACTCACGCCCACCAGTAGTCAGATGGTCTAAGGCTGGAAAGAACCGATGTGACACGTGGTCATACTCTGTCTTATTGTTAGCCTCGCCTTCCTCATCCTGCTAGCTTTGTCTTCCTCTGTGAAAAGAACCATTTTAAGCCTGGAAACAATATTTATGGAACCATCACCTGTCTGTCAGTTCTTCTCTAGTAACTTCTGAATCCCTTGCCCAATTTCAACTAAATGTGACATAGGGCTAGAAATCTCCAAGATGTTTTAGTTCACACAAAATCAAGAAAATAGAAGGGAAAGCACTACCAACACCGCTTTCCCCAAGGTAAAGAACACTGTGTGAGCTTGCCTCGTATTAGACATGAGGGAATGCAAGCAGGAAGGATACTATAAATTCTCCTAACACAGGAAATGCTTCAGAGTTTGTGCACTACAGAATCCATTATGTTGTCCCTCTAGTGTGAATTCCCTGACATGTAATAAGTAGTGAGCTGACACTTCAGCACGGCTATCATTCAGCCAACCAGCATACAAAGTCAGTCAATCAGAGACAAAAATCTAATGGAAAAAAGCTCCCTTAGTTATGAAGACCAGAGAACAACTCATTTTTCCAGTGCCTACATGGCTCCAAGCATCCTAGCGTAATGTTTGTGGCTAGAGCTCCTCAGAGCTATACATGTATAAATTATGAACTCATAACAAGTCACTGGAGTTACACTAGAGGGAAGCCAATATACATTAAAATAGAATAAGGTCACTGTGTATAGGAACTTACTTATACGTCGTATCTGTTGAGCACACCCCTGAATTTTTACAGAGAATGTCGGTGATATTTTTACTTTAGAGCTGACAGACTACTGCCCCTAGCTTCTTATGGCCAGAACGTGTCCTGATGTTACGCTCACAGCCATCTTGAAGTACTGTCGTGTGTTAACAAGCAGTGAGAGGATACAAGGAAGGTACTGAGCTAGCCCGAGCACCAGGGTCTGAGATCCTGTGATCTGAAGAGTCCACAAACTGCAAAATTTCAATATACTTATTGTACATGTCTACACCAACTCTGCTGTATGCTTGTACGTTTATGGACAGCACTTCAGGGAAATTGTTGGCTTACAAAAGGCAGGCATTTAAATGTAAAGAAGAAAAACAGATCTCCTGAGAGACTGTTGTTAGCTAGCTGGCTTCAAGAGGAGAATAAACCAGATAACGCTCTATAAAGTATGTCCATTTAATAATATTTTTATGAAATAATGCATTCTTCTTATGAGGCATACAGGGTTAGAGGTATCTTACACAGAAATCACTTGACTCCGGTCACTGGTATGATTTGTATCAGCCGTAAGTTAAAGGTTAGTAATAGCTTGGCCAAAGGGCATCATAAGTTGCTGTCAGGGATGAAGTAGGGGCAACTTGTAGCGACACAGAAGGCAGATCATGTACAAAATCAGGGATATTTTCAAACTAGAGCAGGAATAGTGGAGGAAGCTATTAAAAGCAAGGCAAAACATAAATCAGGACTTGCTTCTTCAGACTACGACAAACCATCCCTAACACTTCTATTACCAAATACACTGCACTGCTATCTTAGCCAGTGTCAGTGTCAGAGGCTGAATTTTATCCTCACTCACTATTTCGACTTACACTTGCAGTACACACCAACTTCATTTTCTCTAACTTCCAGTTAGATAGCTGTCATTACCTGAGGTCTCTCTCATCCACCAACATCTCTGGTTTCTCTTTCAAAATATTTTGAAGTAAGGAGTCACCATACTGAAGTCAAGGAAAGATGAAAGCTGTGAAACGGTGAAGAAGAGGGCAACAGTTCTGTAAGCATCACCTGAACTCACACCTTCACCAAATCTGATACACAGTCTTACAGTTTTATTGGTCCCACATGTAAAAAGAGTTTCTGAGGAGTGTTATTCAAGTACATAATATCAGCTTCTTCAGGACTGCCATTTGGAAAAAGACCAAATTTCTGATAAACTCCTGTAGTGCACAGTGTGCTCTTGAAGCAGAGGAAAATAATATAATTGGACAGTTTCAAAGTTATTAATTATTTATAAGTTCTCTTTTCATCTCCCTGATCTCTCACTTAGTAGTTTCCTTCCTTAATGTTAACTTAAAGAGAGATAATAAAGATCTTATTTATTTATTTATTTATTTATTTATTGCATTATCCAGAATCTGTCTGCTTAGGAAAAGAGTGCCTCACAAAATCTTATCTTCACTTTCTGAATTGGAAACATCTGTCAACGTATCATAACAAAAGCTGCTACACTGAACAAAAGTTATGAGCCCAGGTCTCTTACTTATAGAGAAGCTTCCTAATTTAAAAGATAGGTAGATGAAAGAGAATCAGGTTTCGAATCTATGGAAGAGTCCTTATCCATACGGAACTGAGGAAGAGAAACAAACTGCAGAATCCACATACGTAAGATTCATGTATTAGGTGACCGGAGTATGAGCATGCGATTGCTGCACTTTGAGGCACATGAGAGAGGAGAGGACTTGTCACTGCACTGCTGCTGGATAATGTATCATCTAGCAATAAATTATTCCAGCTGACTTTTCCCAGGCATCCTCATTGTTGGATGCAACAGACACAGAGAGGGAGACAGGCAACAGCTAGTGCACCAGGCTGGGGAGTATGAGGGAGAGGTCAAAAGGGCGAGTTTCCCATCCAGTGTATGAGACCTGACAGCTCTGAAGGTACCGGGGACACTTCCATATGACTCGTCCGATTGACCTACAGTCAATACAAGAGGAGAAATTCTAGCCCTAATGAAGTACAAGAGAATTTTGCCAGTAATCACAGCAGTGCCAAGCATTCCACCTGATGGCTTTGAAGTTTTTCCAAACGTATAAGCCAAAGATTATATTTGCTTTGACATATAAAAGAATGCAGACGTGAAAAAGTCTCTCGACTCTGTCCAGACAGTGCAGTAAAAGCGGCTGTTTATGAAATGCCTTTTTTCATGTAACTTTCAAGTAACATTGAAGTTGAAGCCATGATTCAAGATTTCCTTTGCTTTTAAAATGGAGCCCTCATTTTTACTGTGGTCATTTTTTTGCTCCATATATTAACACCAAAACAAAATGAACAAAATAAACCAAATCAACAAGAATTGTGCAGCATAAAAAGCAGGAATGAAAACAAATATATCCACTGATACTGTGAAAAATTCCGTTAATCTAAAGCACCCACTGAGATGTAGCACCAGAGAGCCCTACGCCTGTCAAAATGCAGACGTTGAACTCCGATGACATCATTCCTAAGCGGCATATGGGCCTCAGAATACACAAATATATTGGCTGCGCTTTATTACTTTCTTTCTCCTCTCTCTTTGTACTTCCCCCTTCCACTCAGGGCACTGAGAAGGGGCTTAGCTTCTCCCCATAGCCGTGTCCCTGAGGGGAAGAGCTGAATGACAGAATACAGCTAGTCGTAGGAGCACCAGAATTTACTAAACGCTCTGTGGCTCACAGTTGGATTATGCCACCCCAGTAAGTTAGGCACGCAGCTTGTTTCCACAACTGGGACATTCACAGCAGCTCCTTGCCGTGTGGACTTTCTGGTGCCTAATAATACATTTGAAGATGAGCTTCAACTTTTCTTTCTTTATAGACATTCCTCTATCGGGCCTCTTCCTCTCCCAAAACTTGTAAGAACTTCATATGTCTGAGATCTCTCTCTTCGTGCAAGTTGGTAGGTAGCACTAACAAGCCAAGACACACAGACAACACGATCCTCATTTACACTGCAACGTCTATAACACTTCTTAGCAGTTACTGCAAGACCAAGCACTTAGTGGGACAATAAATGGCATTCTTCCAGCATGTCCCTGACCCTTGCTGTTCTGCTTTCCTGTGCTCTGGGCTGAACGAATATGCATGACATAATATTGCAGGGTAAAGTGGTGGTGTCTCGTTCTGTTTTGTTTTTTAATTGGGATTTTTTGCAACTATACAGGTTTTGCCATACTTCTTCGCATAGTCAAGATTCGCTTATATTTGAAGAGGACTGACCTTTATTAAGCCAAAGCATGCTTTCCTACAAACACACAACAGCACATGCAAACTGGCTCCACAGAATATTATATACTATACTCCGAAGAATATGCATTATGTGTAGTGATCTAAAGGTTAACAAGAGACTACAGCACATACAACTCACGTGAGTAGAATTATATTTCCAGAGACCCATTTTTTACGTTATTTCTTACTCTGCTCACCCAGACAAATCTCTTGAAGTCAGCTGAAACAATATCTATGCTACAGGTACAGTAAATTCTGCATTACACAGAATGCAAGATGTTAGAAATCCACATCCTCTTTTTATTTTGTTAACATATTGAATTGATTTTTTTCAAGAAACAAAACCCAGCCTTTTGAAAGTCTATTGCTTCTTTTGATTCTATTATTAGTAGAAAATGCTAGCATAAATGACAATGTAGGATGTCTGCAAATTCCATGCTGAGGTGCAACTTAGTGCAATTTTCAGAACACCAAAACTAAAGAGTTTTTACTTTTAACTGAACTACTGTCACAGCCACAAAGGCACACAACTCAAAATCTGTAAAATGATCAATGCAGCTAGCAGAGATTTGCGCAGACACAGGAGCCTTCCAGATCTTCTCATGGTGTTTACTACTTCCTATGATTAACAAGTGGTGGAACTCAGAAAGTCCCCACTAATGATATAAATGTAACGTCTCCTTTACATATATACCCGGGTAGAATTCAACTCACAACTACAGCCATTGTCTGTAAAATCCTACAGTATGCTTAAACAGATCAGTAGGATCAGTAGTAGTATCCTTCTACTAAATGTTAGAGATTTGTTTAGCTATTTCTGCAGAGCCTTACTTCATTTTTGCAGAATGCTATTGGTGTATGCTAGAATTTTAAGAGATGCCTGCTATGGACTTAATTTTCCATTGAACTCTAATGAGACTCCAGCATCTTATTCCTGAATACTGTTGTAGAATCCTTAGTGTTTTTCAGTTCTTTAGCCTATTTAAACAAAGACAGTGCACTTTTTACCCATCTCATTGTAGAAAGGACACCTCTTTAAGTAAAAGTCCTTCCCTGACGAAGTCCTGTCAGGGACCTACCGATGTTGGTTCCACACCTGCAGCTACTGAACCTTACTGCCAATTCAGGCATACGTGGCCAGGGTTTATTTAGGTTAAAACAAGGAAGCATCCAACAAAGCTGGTAGAAGCTGCACACTTTCATGAATCAGTCTATTTTACAGGTTCCATCTGCTCTTAAATGCTTCCCAGAGAACAAACACTGTGTCACTATACTGCATATTTCCATTGCACTATCCCAAACACACTTAAGCTGCTGACAGATTAATGCTTAGTTCACTTGTGGCATACATTCTTGGGTTCTTACACATGTTCTTATAAGGAAATGGAACTCACTAAGCACTTAATCACAAGTTGGGGTAGAGCTATTGTACTGAATACAATGCTCTAACTTAGTTTGGGGAACTGACTAAGGTATCTCTATATAAGCTATTGTTGTCACTAGCACTGCCAAAGACACTCAAAATCAAATCTCATTTGCAAACCTCAGCTAAACAAAAACCAAGCAAAAATTTGCCAAAGGGCATCCCTTGCCTGGGGTCTAGGGATGAGCTAGCTGAGGAGTGTTCAGAAGCGACCAAAGGGCCTGCTTGCTCTGTTAACTGGAACGCAGCTTGTTTGGCTTAAGCTTGTATACGTTTGTTTCAAGTAAGCCACTACAAGCAGACCTTGATAAAATAGTTACAAAGGCAGGGTACAATAGGCAGGTATAAAAAGCAACAACAACAACAAAAATAAAATGCAACCCAACTTGCTGAAGTCATTGCCCAGAGCAATCCAGACTGCGGGGAATTTACCTAGCTCAGAAGCAGCAACAGCAGGCGATGCTGGCATGTGGAATGGGTATAGGAACACACACCGTGAATAACTGCATTTGCGCCTAGGAGAAAGGCGTAGTTTCATGGAAAACTTTGAACTAGATCCTTACCTGATGTAAAGCAGGCTTGAGCCATGCAGAACAGCTGCGAACCAGACCTGCTGTCTTGCAGCTGTAGACCTTGTTCAAACTTCAGGCACAAAAAGGACGGATAGTTGTTTAGGGTGCCTATCACAGAAATTGGAGGTAATTTTTCTTCTCCATTCGCATAGTTTTGAATTCGTATAAAACCTGGCAAATACGTGTCCAGTTCTGACCTCTGAAATAGACAGGTTGCAAGAAAACTTCGTGCTTGACTCCCTAACCAGATAGTAATCCCCCCACTACCTACACTACACCGTTATCACCAACAGCGAAGGCCTTACCCCACTGAACTATGTGTATTGCCAAGACCTTCAGTGAAATCAGGATCCACAAATCACCACTGATTTCTATGTTTTTATTTATCAGTAAATTTAGTATCACACTTCCCTCACTTAACTTAGCCAGGTCTGAGTACAATTTGCTGTGGGTCTTCATTAATGTCACTGGCTGCATTAAATACCCTATGGTGTTTTTAAAACGCAAATATCAGGCACGGTGACAGTCCTAGTCACTGTAAACAGGAAGGATGTCCCACTGCAGTACCTGGAGCTGGTCACATCTGGACACAGCTTAACACATCAGAGGTGCATAACCACTGCAATTCATGGTGGTCTTTAAGGTATTAGAAGACCCATGAATTTCCCAGGGTCAACACTGCCCCCAGAGCAGGGCAGCGGGTTGAAAGCATGAAGGAATACCGAATAACTTGAAAATAACAATTTTACTGAAAGTCAGTATACTTCCATTTGTTTCACAACTTAATGTTGATGGTCTGTTACAGAAAAAAAGACTGCTTTTTTCTCTCTCTCTCTCTGTACTGGCACAAGCAACCTTGCACAACTTGATAGCATCTTTTGATAACTATGCAGCATTGGTAGTACTCACCTGCGCTGCAAACATGCCAGCAAGACAATACACAGATGAACTCAATCCAGATGGGCAGCATCAGATAAAGGCTTGAGCATGCATTCAGGATGTTATCGCACTGCAAGCATGCAAACCTGCTTTTCATCTCAAAATTCTCAGATGTTGAATCGGTAGAGGTAATATTACCCAACTTGGCTACACATTTTGAAATCCACTGAAAAAAAAAAGGCCTGACTCCTGCCCAGTACTGAGACAAATTTCTAAGATAACTTATCTTTAGCTATTCTTGTCCTGAGAGCAAGCAACTAACTAGTAGGGCATTCCCTTGGTCATAACCGACTTTGTGTAATTTTTTGTAACATTTGAGAGGTTATGCTCTATTTCGTAGAACACAATGCCCCTGTTTCAGAACACCTCAAACAGTACTACATAAAGTAATTTTCCATTCTTACCAAACAAGATCTCCAGTCATTTTTCCATAAATATTTTTAACATATGTATTTTGTGTCATTGTCTAAAAAGAAGTTCTCCAGAAAATGCAATGGTAAAGCTTGCACATTCCCTCTATGACAATAAAATTAATCTCCTAAATGACTTCCCTTTTTATGACTGTATATACTGAGCCTTTCATTTTGTAGTAATGTAAGATCTAATTCCATTTTTCAAAGCCTGCCAATCATACTACCGCAGGAAAAGATTTTATTTTCTGTTTCTCTTTTTTATTTCATCAAGAATGAATTGAGTGGAAAGGCTTACTTTAGGATGCTTCTACTTGTTGGCTGTCACTCTCGCCAGTTCTCAAAAAACTTCTGAAATGCTGGCCAGCCTTAAATGTACATTAAATCCTTAGTGTGCATCATTCAACATACCTGAATTAATATGGAAATATATTCATGATGTAGCTCTAATGAACATACTTTGATTCCAGAATTTTATCTTCACTTCTGGCAACCCATCAACTGTATCTTCTAAGAGTGTACTACACCAGTAGAGAAAGCTGATTTTCCTCTTAGGAAAGTGTTCGCAAATGTGACAGTATCTGTTTTCTTTCCCCACTCTCCGTTTTTTTCTTTTGTGATGATGGAAGAAGTTAAAAGGAAGCGTAGGAGGCTTTTCCCCTCTAATTTTGCTATTTCTGTTCGTTCTTTTAATTGTTCTTTGGTTCCCTAGACTCTTCCCTCTCTCCCTTTACTGGTCGTGTGTGCATTGCATTCCTCAGTTTTCCTCAAAGATGACTTTATTTTGTTTGTATTTTTAATTATTCACTAGTAGATTTGCATATTTTTCTGAAGGTGAATTTTTTCTCTGATATAATTATCTTCCTGTCACTTTTGTCAGCTTTTATGGTCCTCTGGGCAGCCTATTTTCTGTTTCTCTGAGTCTTTTCCCTCAGCAGTGCTGTGGCCGGTCTTTTGTTTGCCTGTCCAGGCAGGCTACACTCAGTTGCTGTGTTTGTCCAGGTCTCTAGCCACTGCCATTTGCTTTCTGTTCTCTCCTTCTTGCTTTCATCTTCAAAGTCACATTACTTGAAGATGGTTCAGGCTTCTGTGTCTTGCCTTATGACGAAATGACAGACTGAGACAGAGAAAAGAGCTGCCAGCGTACTCAGGGAACAACAGGACATCTGGGAGGGAGGTGGGAGAGTGAATCATCTGTTTAATCAAGGGAATGGATCATTTGGGACTTGGTAGACATCTCTGGGTTATACAGAAGCAGACAGTATTTGGATTTCTGGCCTCAAGTGAAGAGATTTTTGAACTGGAAAGCCAGAGTGGAAAGAAAGCAAGAAGTAGCTTCGGTGGCAAACAAGGGGAAACATGCAGGAGGGTTTTGCAGATGAGCATAAAGTCACATCCCATCACTGTCATGCCTTTCACTCTAAATTGCATAATCCAACAGTTAGACATTGTACAGAGAAGTAAGGAGAAGATTAGCCATTGACTAAATTTCTGAAGGTCAGGAAATGTTGTATTTATGAGGTAGAGCGACTAATTTTCACACAACAGTCAATATTCTCAGCATTTTCTTGAGTGGTCCCCTATGGCACAATCCTACTGCTAATTAAATGAGGCAGAGTGCTATGCTTACATGGCGGTTTCATTTCTCACACCTGGATTAGATAATTTAGAACAAGTCCTAATATCTCCAAATGTCCTCTGTGTAGGAGGACTGGCTTTTTTATTTTTATGGTAATAAAGAAAACTGATTAACAGACCTTGGCAGAGGATGTAGCTCAGAGATTTGACATGGTAGGCGTGAAGTGTGCCTGAGCCTGTTAACCACACTAGCATTATGTACAGCTTAGCAAAAACAGGATCTGAAAGTAAAGGTATTGTTGGTTTTAAGAGACATCTAACTAAGGTAATTGAGGTAACAAGAACTTCCATTTTAGCCATTTTCCTCAATAACTGGCAAATCTAAGAGCTTGTGAGCTTGTAGTGTATCATCATACTAGTAAACGTGTGGTCCCTAGGATATGCTCACTGCAGTAATTTACCTTCTTCCTCTTTCTTGGACGATCATTTTTTTTCTCTTTCTTTCCTCTCACCATCAGTCTGGAAAATTTCAGCTTTCCTCTGCATCACCTATTTTGCTGCAGATCCTCTCCAGCCCTCATTCTCTGGTTTCCTAGCTGGATGGGTCATCTCACCAAGAACTTGATCACTCATTGAGCTGGTTCTGGTTTGGCACTACTTCCCTTTGTTTTTCTGGTTCAGCATGGTCCTCTTCCAAGCACCGCCTTTCCATCACTCCCTCTCTCCTGGCCCATCTCATTGTTTCACCTTTTAAGCAGATGTCTATGTTCTTCTGTATCTTTCTCCCCATATCTGCTGCTTCTTTCCTCTCTCACAACTGTGTTTTCCTTTTTAATAGCGTTACCTGCACTCCACTCTTTCAACAGAAAAAAAAATCGCGTTTTCATCTACTTCAGCCGTCAGCCACAAGACTGCTTTGACTGTTTGTCTGTCTAAGTCAGACTCAAATTGACAAATCTATTCAGAAAAACAAATAGATATCTTGTGACTAAAATCAGACTCTTCCTAATTCTCCCCCTAGGGAATGCATTCTCCTTACAACTTCTCTACTGCTATTTTCTACATGTTCTCTCTCTCTTTTGTCTTTTCCATCAGAGAGATACTACTGTAACTTTATCTTTCTTTCCTAATGATTTCCCTCCCCCTTCTCTCTTTTCCACCACTACTTCTGTCTCTAAAATAGCTTTTTCAAAGCAATGCTCAGTTACTGTCAAAGCAACCCAAAGCTCTACCTCTGCTTCCTACATACATATTTTTAACTGTTAATATCGCCCTTGATACCACTTCGCAATCCCATTTCAGTTCAGGTTCTAATCAAACCTCTGTTTAGAATCTGTATGTCATGAACTCCTTCCTCTTTCTCTCAGCAAAATTCACATTAACATTGGGAATTCCCCAAAACCGTTCTCCAGATTGTTCCAGTTGAATAACTAAAGCGTACATCTCACAACTCATGGGTCCTCAATACCTGCTCAAGCATTTTCAGTTTAATATATCAGAGCTTTGTACCTGCTTAGTACTTGCATAATGTTTAATATTCACTTCTATTTTTGCGTCCTTTAATTGGCGTATAACAGCAAGTAGACTAACAAAAAGAGTTCAGGTAACTACTGCAGAAGTTAATTTGCAAGTACAAAAAAAAAAAAGGGACCCCCTTATTACAATGCAATGACACTGTCCACTTCTGCTTAAGGGTAACAAAAGAAAATTGAATCTCCCAGTTTTAGTAAGCTTATTCTAGATAAAGCCTGAAGTCCTAAATAGTCTAACACCTTAATCTCAAAGAGATCCTGCAGTGCCAAAAGAAATCTTCTGCAGATGAAGTTGCCATTGACAGAGAACTCAGTTCTTTCAAGAACTATGTCTTAAAACACCTTGGAAATATTACATGGGAGATGGAGAAGTTAACACCTGTAGTCACAGCAGATAAAACGAAACTCTGTGAAACTCTGTGATTTAGTCAGGTTGTTCACTACCAGCAAAATTCATGTTCACGTAGCTTTTGGGAGAAGTAAAAGGTGAAACTAGAAACTAAAACTGAAGCTAGAAAGCAAGCAATATATGGATATACAGCTACTGGCTGAGCACTCTTAGAAAACTCTTGCTGCAGTGGAGGTTTTTAAGATACAACCTTAGGCTATCTGATCAGAAACATGATATATACTGAACAAAGTATGGCAAATTAACATCAATGTTGTTGAACAGAAGAGCATACTGGATCACCTGGAGACCTCTAAATCACCTCTGATAAACAACTGGCAAGACATGAAATAATAAGAAATTTTACTCATATGCACCTATGTGAAAATGGGAAAAAGTAGACGATGAAACACTTACTGGAGCAGGCACTTACGTAAGTCAAGGCGGGTTACAGAGCTTGGTATCACTTTTGGAAAAACGCATGGTTAGCATGGTAACATAAGGATATGAGAAAAACAAGTAGGAAAGGGGAGAAGAGTCTATGGTGCCGATGCTATGCTGACATACATAGGGAATGCATTTTCTGGTTTGTTGCTTGCTTGCTATGAGGGAAATGGATGGACCGGGGCATAGATGACTTGGGCACCAGGCTTCACACACAAAACATTTCTTTCCGTTCTGGAAAAAGCTGCTGAGATTGGAGGTCTGTGGCGGGGAGGAAACGGGGAGGAATGGAGGATGGGAGCAGGATGCTGAAATGCTTTTAGGGATTCCTAAAGATATCAGCCAGCGACAGGCACACCCCCTGTTTATCTATAAAATAGGTACACCCAAGCCAGAAATTGTGCAAATATTGCTACAACCATATCTCTTGGAGGAACTACCTGCTATTACCCAGAGACAACACACTACCCAATTTATACTAGGTTTTCATGCCCAGATGGATACAAAAAGCACCAACTAGAGTTTACAGTTTTGATGGTTTTGTGTGTGTACACTTTTGTCCTTTCAGATCTGCACAAGAGATATCCAAACTTTTCCAGAACACAAACCACCTTTAAATTTCTGACTAGGATAACAAATTCCCAATGAGAAACTGCACTGTGAGGCCTGTATTATCTCTACATTCAAGGGATAAAAAAAGAACAAAGACAATAGTTAGCCTCATAGTTAGATCTCAATTTTTGGAAAAGCTATATAACATGACAATATACAAAATACCGTACACAAGAATGTCTGACTTACTCTAGAAGATACTGATGCTCAAGCAAGGAATATTTTAATATTTTTGTCAGACCATAAATATAACTTGTAACATCAGTGGTCTCTCATGAGGACATAAAACTGCTTCAGGAGTCGCATATGGTTTGTAAAGACGGTCAGGCCTCCATGGATTTATGCTAACAATGTCAATTTATTTCATATAACCCATTAAACACTAACAGTGAACAGTGATCTGCTGTCCATAACCTGGTGTAGGATGAGGTAAGGGAAAGCGGAGGTGCTTACGGTGCTGTCTAACGTTTCTCGTGCTTTAGCAGTTTCTTACTATCAAGCTCTCTTTTCTCTCTGTTAACTTCCTTTCCTTGAAGGTGCATCAAGGCTACTTGGTGCTATTTATTCAGTTTACAGCAATAACTCCTTGAAGCTCAAATGTGCTGTGATGCTCCCGGCCTTGCACATTCACACGGATGCAGCTTACTCTCCCAGCAAACGCACCTCTTTCTTTCTTTCACAAACCCTTGATGTTTACTTGACATTTTTACTATTTCTAGATGACAAACCAATGGAATCATACATGAACCACAAATAAAGCTGTCCTTTTGAGGTAATTCCTATATCTTTTTTTTTTTTTTTTTAAGAAAATGGAAAGAAAGGATATCCCTGCTATTCAGATTTTTTTCCATGAGCTGTATTTTTTAATGTCTTTCAGTTCTTTGGTAAGGTTTGTGTGTGCCTCCGCTTTCCGCATGTTTTGCTCTAAACATTAGAGAGAAATGTCCGTGGTCATTTTCTAAAACCCTAGAAAAGATAGCAGTGTTAGATTTTATTCTTTCTGCTCTTTTGATTCATCCTTTCTCTGAATCGCTTTATCTGCCTCCACATTTTTGTCTCCATCTCAGGTGATCCCTGAGGTAAGATTTATGTTTACTACTGATGTTTTATGATCAAGACACTGAACTGTGATCTCTGAATTACTATCAGTGGGTTCAGAAATGTGCCAGCCATGCACAAGTCCCTAGGGGACCTCCCACAACCAGGGTGCCAATTGGCACTGACCCTAGGCTTTAACCCTTAAGCACTAGCATCCCCCAGTGGCCCTATTTATCACTGCAGCTCACTTTTTTGGAATTTCCTAGGCAATTTAGCTTTCAATATAAATTCCAGTAAGGTGTCTCAGAACTAGGCAGTACTAGGCAAACTTCCCCTCAGCAAAGAACCAGACATATTTGATCAAGGGTAAAGACGGACATTTTTTATTCATCTTCATTGCCACTATCATATGTTTATTGTAAAACATATCTCTAAGAGCAGGGATAATTTGTAAAACGCATTAAGAAAAGGGGGAAAAATGAGGCAAAAAAGAATTATCTATTTTCACTGGAGAGCCTCTACTGGAGAGTCTTACTGAAGAAGAGAAAATAGGCTGAGTGCATCTTGCAAGAATATTAGGTTCCACAGCTATTCTTTCCTACTTGGCTTTTTTACAAAATCATGACTCATGGAAAAGATACTGCAGCCATCATCAATTTTTCATCTGCTTTCTGATTAAAGTTCACACACTTAGAAACTGTAATCCAGAAAACCTAGTGAATTAGCGCTCTCAATCAAAAATCCCTGGCTGACATTTCATTCTCATCATGAAAATTCAACCGCGTTCTCAGGAAGTACCCTGAGTCTTGCTGTGGTCTCCTCCATGTATAATAGTATTTTCTGGGCGGGTGTGCAAAGCACTCTGCATATAGCATGGCCCAGCCACTGTTCTTTAACTCAGCCCTTTGCAAAAAAATCTGAAATTCAGTGGACCAGGATTCTCTTCCCTGCTCCCTAAGAAGCCTCAGTCCCTGCGGAAAGGCAAAGTAAGGAAATGCTTTACTGCGGAGCACCTTAAGGTGTGGCAGGAAGACAGAGAGCGCACAGAGAGCGAGAAGAGGAGACAAACGCTGCACCTCTACGCAAAGCGTGTGATGCTCGCAGCAGCCCAGCTCCTTCGCGCCCCGGGAGCAGCGCAGCCCCGCCACTGCGAGCCCCGCGTCGGTGCTGCCGCGGCGCAGGGGGGACGGTGGGCAATGGATGGGTAAAGCTGCTGGGGGAGAGGCAGGACCACGCTGCTGCACAACACGTCTTTACAGGCTGAAAAGATAAATCTCCTCTCCTCAACGCTGGAGGCTTTCAGTGACTCCTAAGGCTGCAGCAGAGCAGATGAAGGGTTGTTAATTAAAGCAGCCCATCCGAAGATCAATGGGACTTAATAGTTTGGCAGCAGATTTGGTGCTGTGCAGAAAAGAACTGGACATTTTTGTCCTCCCTGTAACAGAATCTCACCAGACCTGCTGCCGCAGGAGCCCAGAGGGGCACCGGGGCTTCACCCAGTCCATTTTGCTTCCTAAATCCAATAGGCCCAAAACGTCACTTTACTTCTTTCCCCGCTTGTACTCATGTGGCAATAGCTGAGGACATCTAGCAGATTTTTGTGACAGATGCACACTTCCACCCTTTGTCCGCAGCGTAAGCACTGGATACATGACACAACCGGAAAAAAGACTAACCAAAACCCCAAACCGAAACCCCAGAACGTATGTGTCCTGTCTGCAATTTAAGGGCTAAGCGCTGGGGTCCCTCCTCAGAGGTAATCTCAGGGAAGTCTGCTTCACTCAGTATCGCTGAATCGGATCCTTCATGAGCAGCAGTGAACCCAGAGTGTGAATGTGTTAACTGAGATGTGACAAACCCATGTAACACCTCTTGCTGATAGTCTGTTATTTTGTGGTTACGGCTCAGGAGGATTTTTGTGAGGACATTTATTTTTGTAAGCTGCCGAGTGCTGACTATGATGTGGGGCAGCTTTCGCTTAGGCAAACGTCTTAACTTTTGTTAAGGCTCTTGGACAGACAAACTGTTCCTGGGACATTTACAAGAAAAGTTGTGTATATACATTTGGCTTAGGCTATTCAGCGAAAGTACATGTTGTAGGTTTTAGCAAATTATGGACAACTACGGTTTAGTACGAAAAGAGTAGGCAGCTTTTCGTTTTGACAGCCACCAGCTCTCCCTTTCTTTTGGAAGCTCTAAAAACATTTGAGAGGTCTTAAACGATGTTCCTCATAAAATGTTATTGTCACTACTTAAGACGGAGAGGTAGGTAGTAAGCACATAGGTTTGACAAATCAGTTTTATGCAGTTTAACCGACTGTCTCCACTAGTTACACAAAGCGGATGGTTCTGAAAAACTCAGCAACCATCATAATGAAAACATATGTTATGACACGTGTCACACAGCAGTGAAAATTAATCCTGCTGCTTAAGAAATAGGAAATGCACAATAAACACATTACCTGAAATTAAGATTTTTGGGACCAATTCTCTAGAGCCTTTTAAAGTTGTAACAATGACTCCTTATTTATATGGACTGCTTGAATCCTCAGGTGATTCCCTGTGGAGAGCCATATGAATATTTTTTCCAGAGATGAGGAAAGGAAAATAGATAGCTATAATGGAATTGCAGGAGCAGCCAAGCAGTAGATTGATTCAACAGGAGAAATTCAATGCATCCCAAAAGATTTCCTAGGATTTGCTCTCCTGCCGCTTCAGGCGCAATTTGTTGTAATGAGAAACTGAGGATTTCGTTTCAGGTGTGTCAAAGCTTATAGGGGTGACTTGAAGGTATAAAGAAAAAACTACAGCTGAAAATCTCTCTTAAATAATGCTTTTGGACCAGAAGAGAATAAGGGTAACTTCTTCAAGGTGCAAAAAGAGTCAGATCTCTCATGCAAACAGCATTTCCTAAGAGACACTACGGAATGCACAAAGTTGAACCCTTTCCTTCATCTCCAAACTCCTGCATTAAACAGCTGGAAAACTATAGTACACTTCAGTAAGCAAAAGAGAGAAAGCTTTTTTAAATTATCTGATACAATTGCACTTGGTCTCACTGTAATCTCTCCTCTGTGAAACCTCTGTAGAAAACTCTTCAGTTTTCTTCTATGAAGAACTGAGTTAACAAGTTAACTGAGTTAACAAGCAAACCCTCAAACAGGCAGTCTCCTCAGCTCACGTGGAAATTACGGTAGACGGCTGGCAGGAAGCATGTACTACTGCAGTACTACATAAGCCCTATTTGAAAGGTTAAGTGGGATATGCATGGTGTGAATTTCACCCTTAAGAAATCTTGAGAATTTCTAGGTGCTCATGCCCCCTTGTATGAGACGTCGTTATGAACACACAGCTTCTCTGTAGCTCTGCTCTACCACAGCCTATGCAGATCTCTTGCTAATTCTGTTACGGCAAAAGCACTGAAATGCTGTGTTGTATCTCAGCTGCTGCCCAGACTTTTATTCAGAAACAGGCTGCCAGATAAAATTTCCTCAGGCAAAATACTGAATGCTGATGGCAGCCTGGTTTGATTAGGGAAAAGATGCCGAATCTGAGGTGTTCACATCCACAGCATTTTAGCATTCGCATGCTCCTCACATTTCACAACATCATACTGTGTACTGGAACACCATGCGGTATATAGCAGAACCTAAGAGAATAAATGGATGCTCTAGCAAATATCTTAGCAAAAATTAGCATTCATGTGTGCACAACATTTTATACTGATATTCAACACAAGTTAACATTTAGTTACAAGCAACCTAAACATCCAGACTTAAGAGTTTTAGAGCTTTTAAAACAGGGCAAGCACCGACAAGAGCAGGCAACATCAGCCCCCTCTCCATTAGATGGCCCAAGCAGCATTATGACTCCAGGCTCCAATCAATCCCAAGACCTACCGCATAAAGTAGAATCTCCTAGAGCAACCACACTGACTTGCAAAGGGCCACCAATGTCAGAACGTTTCCCAGCACCTAATAAGTGCTTCACCCTGTCGGCCTCTGGTTGTTATCAGAATAACAACACGGGCTTTTTCGCTTCCAGTTGAAACTGCTTTTTGTAATGATTTATTTTATTATTATTTCTGTGAACTCTATGTATAGCATATACAGCGTTCATACACTATCTCAGCCAGCTCCCTGTCCTTAAAGCTTATGCTTAATTCAGCTCAGTATAAAACACGGACACCCTCATGGCAACAAAGAAAGAAACCAGAGTAAGGAACCAGAAGGTAAGTTTTGGGTTAGAGATGGGGCCAGCATCCAGATACATGAAACACTGACAAGCACTACCGCAAGTACCCAGTTATTCTTGTAGTTCCTACTATCATTTTATTTGCTCTTACCCCGACTACGCAAGCAGAATTAGAATTCTGCCTCATCCATTAATCCAGGGAGCATGGCCAGATGTACAGCAAGATAGCTTTAGAAATAAAAGCAGTAAGCAGCATCCAGAGAAAACACAATCTTTGTTTTTAATTAGAGATCTCTTCTTTGGGAACAGTTGAATCAACTGCATTTCTTACCTGTATGGTCCAAGAGTCCTGCTGCCATAATTCAAAGCTTCTTCCCAGGATCCAAGGTTAATACAGGCATCCATGGCACAGTCAAGCATTTTCAGCTGATAGATATTTGTGTCTGGAAGCCGACCTGCATTGCTGCTTAAGAGACTCTGGCATGTTGCCAAAACCTGTTCCCACTCTGTTGTTAGCCTTAGTTAAAGAAATATCTTTAATCAAACAAAAATACAAGTTTTAAATACTGTTAGGAAGGAGTAAGAGCTGCAGGGCATTAGGATTAAAAAAAGCTACCATTATTCCAGATGCCGCTTCAGTTCTTGAAAACATACTTGAACTCATAAGTGGCAGCTCAGGTAACTATGCTCTGTTTACACTTAGCAAAACAACTTCTAAAGAAGGTAGCATTTCAGCAATGAGGGGTAGAAGAAAAGTGACAAGATGAAAGGTTATTTTAATACATAACAAGCTAAAATTCAGGGGTTTTTTTTGGTCACTGAACTATTATTTACTTAAGATACCTCTCCACATCTTACACCTAAGGACAAGAACCCATGGAAATGCATCTTAACAAAATGTTTCAGCAGCTAAAAAAAGAAATTTCATTTTATGTTTTAAAATAACGACACATACTTTCAAGTGACACAAGATTTTTTTTTAGAATTCTTACGAAGTCAGAACCCTTCCTGCAGTTCCTGAATTTTCTTTCTACTTGAAATAGTTACAAAGGACAAGGCTTTCTTCCATCATCAACTGCTTTCAACAAGAAGTACTACTGCACGTTTCATGCGTAAGAAAGAACAGCATCACAACTCTGGCTGCAGTCTGGCTGCAGTTCACGTTTAAGAAACTTGGCAGTAAAGAAGATTTTCACCTCCAGTGCTACAAAAAGGTTTTTTGTGCGTTTGGAAAAGGAAAAGAGAGCCGGGGCTTGCATTTGCATTAGCTGGACGCTCGTTCTTGCAAAGCATATTTTCATTACAGTCTAAACTGATTTAATTTCTCTGTGGACCACATTCTTCTCTCTCTTATCGCATGTAAGCTGAACACCAATTCTCCCATATGTTAAATAGGTATTATCATCACGGTCCAGCAAAGCACCTTTATAGGAGTTCCAGAATGGAAGCAGCCCCCCAACACCAAAACATCAACAAAGACACCAGTAAGTTCAAATCAAATAAAAACAGCAATAATAATAATAATAATTACAGTAACAGCAGTAAGAGCATTGCTTGCATCATAGTCCTTCACATACGATCAACTCATGGAAGCTCAACAATTATCTTCATGAGACTACTGAAAAATATTATTAACTCCAAACCAGTAATGGATTTGAGCATACAGTGATAATCCTATGATGAAATAATTAGTCCTTCCCAAACATGGGAATATTTATATACTTTACTTTAAGAATGTGACCACAACGCGGCTGGGCTAGGATTTATAGCATGGCTGTTACAAGGCTAAACTAATTATTTGTGAACTGCTCTCATGCCCTTGGATTGAAAGAACCATATAAGGGAAGGAATGTGTTATTATAAAATTGCACCTTAACCTTTATATCTCTGGCAAACATCCATGTATTCTTTACAACTGATTAAGGATGGACAAACAGAAGAATGAGGGATATTATTTCCACTTGATACAATTTTCCTATTAAGTACAAAGTACTGACATTCTTGAAAGATTACTATTGTAGCTGAGGCATGGTATTACTCTGTATACTTTAATTTCTCTACATATTGCTTTATTCACGATCATCTAATAGCAAATATGTTATACTGCAAAACCTGTTGGGGCCAAATTTTCAGATACAGAAACTGCAAACTAGAAAATCCAACATCCCCAGCAACAGGCTAAAAGAAAGGTTGGCTCTCCTGTTTCTGCCTAGGCCTAAGGGAGCAGCTCTCAAGCAGCTCTTCTACCGTTGAATGGCCTGGGATACCAAGGAATCCTTTTCTCCACAATAATCCCCTTGCACTTGGCTTTAGTTTCTCAATTTGTATGCCTAAACTGGAATTTGGGTACCAGGCAGTTCACCCAGATGCATTGTTTCAAGTTCTCTATCTGGAGATTTAGCAAGATAACACTGTATCAGTTACACGCAGCAGCTCAGGTTTTGCAAATCACTAACTTTCTGCACTGTAGAAAGTGTCGGTTTCATTTGCTAAAAATACTGCACTTGCAGAAACTAATGACTAAGTGTCTCAATCAGCAAGGAAGATTTTCTGTTCATTCTTGGTGAGCTGACAAATGTCAAGCCCTGTCTCAGGTGCTGTGTCACACTGCTGTGGCACTGTGCTGCAACGGAAGGAAAGATGCCACATTTCAAATAGCCCGTGTCTGAGAACAAAAACAGCATTAATAACAAGGACTTATTTTTAAAGCCTGTCGTGTTACTTTGCTCCACCAGGTGCTCAATTAATTTTAACCTATCAGTTCAATAAGTAAATTTAATTAAAGACCTTAAGAAAAATTCAGTATGTGCCGTTTCTCCTGCAATTAAACATAGGAACATTACATTGTACCAGTATTCTGGCTCCATACTTTAGGTATCAAAATGATTGCAACCGCATGTTGCATATCTATAATTTGATATTCAGATTACAACATGGCCCTAGAACTGTAACTGAATGCCTGAAGATCTAGTTCAGTATTGCCTGTCTCAATCCAGTGACTACAGAGGAACTTAAAATATACTGCAAACTATAGGAAAATTAATGTTACATGAGATTAATATTTGCCTTAATGACAGTCCTTTTGTTAACAAACTGAAACAAATTCAGTTTTTTTAATTACAGAAAAGTTTGTGATTATTGGTTTCCAGCCTGGGACATCACTAAGCATATTTACTCTTTCTGCTGCTGAAAAGGAGTACCGAAAGATTTTATTTCCCTAGCTCCAGATACTGTGCAAGTGTCAGAAAACAGTAAGACATCCTGCTACAATATGGCCAAATTCATGGTCAGTGAAATTCCACTAAATAGATTAAGGTGAGAGATGACTATGGCTCAACATGCCTATGCTCTTCTAGTAAAAATCTCTACCTTCCTTCTACTCATCTTTCCTTGGTTGTTGTTGCTAGTCACTATTTTTTTTGATGGAATGTCCACGTGATGGCCATTAGGCTCTAATCCCGTTCACTAGCACAAGATCATCTCACCCGATTTGGTTAATAATTATAAATTATTATTATAATTTATCCTAATGAGTCTATGTTTGCAATGACCCTGACTGTGATTATGCCTTTGTTATTGTCCTTGCTACGCCAGGAGTGAGATCCTTGCAACAGGAGTAACAGGACAAAGAATCTCACAGCTTTTCAGGTTGAGCTATTTATAATTATTTATTATAATTATTTATAATTGAGCTATTTTTCCTATTTCTAAATAGGTCTAAACCTGATGAGCCAGAATGTCCCTTTCAGTTCTCTTCTCTTTACCACGAAGCAGTTCCAGCCCAAGTAACTATTATCCTCAATACAATTAATAATATTATATGGCTTAAGCGCGAAATGAATTTAAAATGCATTTTAGAACAATATAAAATGAGAAAGCTTAAGGAGAACAGGTTTACTAAATGGAGTTTTGGATTGTTTTCACAACTGACTGACAGGCTGTAGCCCATCACTGAAAGGATACCTTCTTTTGATTTTGGATATCTCACTCCATTTACAGCATCTCTGACTTCCTTCCACGCATGCTCTTCACCTGCCAGTTTCTCAGTGTCCTGGTTAATGGAAACAAAAGCATTTGATGAGAAAATCAGTAAACTATGTGTCTGAGGGTATATAATAATGATGAAAAACAAGCTATAAAAGATTACACTGACAAAAGCAAGTTGCAGGGATTGTATCATTATTATATTTGCAAATGCACAAAAATTCATTTCATTTGATGGTCTTTTTCACCCTGTGTTTACTTGACAAAAATTACTAGTGAATTAGTTCATTCGTGGACTGCTGATGTAAGTAAATGAGATGATATCAAGGAAAATGAAGGCAAACCTGCAAATATTAAATATTCAAACCAGATATTGAGTTTATAAAGAGAATTATGATCATCTGGAGAAGAGAAACAGTAGTATGTGACTTTTTACTCTTGAAATGGATTGAGCAAATAAAATTCTCTCAAAGAACTGCAACCTAATACTTCTCCGACCCACAACTACCTTGTAGAAAGGATTTAGCAAACAATTTTGATTAACCATGTTCTGATAATAAGGACTTTACAAACACAAGGAGGCTACCTTCCTTCACTACAATTTTAAGTATGAGCTTACTGGAAAACTCTACTACTCCAAAAAAGCTGAACTTCTGTTTCGTTTTATAATTCATTGTTATTTCTTCCCTATTCCATTTGCCTGTACAAACAATTATATTTTCTAATCACTTTGTCATAATAAAGGCAAAAATGATTGATGGTTGCAGTACGAAGAGAAACAGTTCCTCTTCTCAACTCTCTAGCACTAACTAACTGCACCTGAGGCAACCCCCTTGGAACAAAGTTATTAAAGCATCTGCAGACACAGCTAAGCATCTTGAGGGATTTTCAAAAGCGTCTAGATTTCCAATTTCCATTGCTATAAGCACTTAAATATCTTTAAAAACCTAGCCTTTAAGACCCTGTAGTTCATTTTCTCTCTCTCTCTCTCTTTGTAAAATGTTCTGTTACTCTCAAAAGAGTTAGAGCAAATTCTTTCAGGAATATTTTAAATGCATTCCTAAAAAATCAGCCTTCAGCAGGGGTCAAAGAGAAGGTGTACTGGTAAATAATCAAGCACTCTGCAACCAATAGACGCTTACCGGGTATCGATGCTTACTGGGTTATCACAAAAGTAACTCTGCTGGAAAGCCTACATAATCTGTAGCCTATAATCTGTATCTGTCTTGATGTACATGATTCTCATATTGCACTGCTCCATACTTATCCCGTATTCAAAGCAGAAAACAGAAAACATTTACAGCGAGAATCAGCACTCACTTTCACATTTAATTTGCAGTTGTCTTTCCATCTGTGCCATAAAACAGCCAGTTCCTGCGTATCTCCCCAGGATGATTAAATTAAGATTGGTTTCAGCTGCCCCACCATTCTGCAGAATGTACCAAGTCGGGCAGCCTGACCCTTTTGCATTTTGCATGTGTACTTCCCATCCAAGCAGTTCTCTGATCAAAAAGCTCACCTGGAAATAATTTTGTGCATAGCTGAATTTGCCACCAGAAGGCATAAGGTGAACGTTAGGACAAACAAGCTCATATTGCAGAAATTTTATCAGCACAGTTAATGCACACACCTAGCTGTGCTGTAGCTTTGTAACAGACTTACACTGCGTGTGTTAGCTTCCGTGTAACCTCTCCCGACTTTTATGGGACTGTATCGCTTCCAGGAGGCTGAACTCAGCCTATGAACCTGTAATAATCTATTTCTAGAACACCTTTGTAGTGGTGCTGCACAGATCTATCTAAAAAATATATCTGGCCTGTAAAATATTAATAATGATGTCTGTGAAATTTTAGCTTTAATGAGCACATTAAAAAAAGAAAAACTCTGTTCAGCTATCTTTTCTCAGTAGCCCAAACACAATTCCGAGTATTTCTGTAAACATGCAGTAAGCCTTACAACTAAAAAACTCAGAGGCATGGGATTTGGGACAGATTTATAAATGAAAGGAAAGAAATAGAGAAGTTACAGGCCAATCACTGATGCAAAGCATCATCAGGACTTACTGCATACACAGCGGGACTGACGGATGAATCAGGTTAAACCTGTCATTGACATAGGATTAATCTTACGCTTTCTTGGGCCATCCTTTGGGTTGCTTTCCATTCTCTTCTAGCACTTCATCAGGAACACAAAGCGGCGCAGGGTTGGGGTTTCCTCAAAGCTCTGCACCAGTGCACAGGGTTAAGCGATCACTGGCTTTGTATCAGGTAGAGAATAGGGAGTGTCTGCTGGACACATAATCTCCCAACCCCCTCTGGATTCACAGCCTTTATCCTTTTTGCAAGAGACTTTAGGATGGACGGAGCTGGGCAGGATGCCCAGCCTGGAGGAGGATTTAAGTCAAAGGTTTCAATGATATCGTGCCCCTGTTTTCAAGATGAGGCATTTGGGGGATTGGTGTACGTAAGAACGAGCAAAGCTGCGGTTACTTGGCCCTTTTACACATCTACTGTTTTTTGCCAGATTTTCATACACCAGAGAAGCCTAAACACTCAAGTTTAAGGCATGATGGCTGCTTCAGAGGAGACAGTCAAACCAGAGGCTGCAAAATGACCAGGAAGAGCTGTCACTGAGAGCACTTCTGCCTTCCAGGCTAATAAGCTTTTTCCAAGTAAGTTGTGTCTCTCCCTTGGACAATGCTTTGAAAGTCATGGCCATGTGATATGACTAAGCCAGCTAAAAATATAAAGCTGCCTTGGAGTCGGAATTATGAAAATAATTGAAGCGATTAATAATTACGCCAAACTCTTTAATTTAATCTAAGAGCATGGCAGTAACAGCTATGGGAGATTTAGCTTTCCACAGAGTAACACCCACTCAAAGCAGCTCTTTTCAGAGCATATTCACAGTCAAATCTCCAGGTGTGCAGAGCTGCCAACAATAAAGGAAGACATGTTTGTTTTTTTTTTTTCATTTGTGGAAAAGGAGAACCCTTGCTGAAGGAAAGAAAGAGGCTTTTGAACAAGAAGGAAGATTTAGCAACATGACTTATGACATGATATGATGTCTAATTATTTCCCCTATTGCTAGCATCAACACTAAACGCGAGAGTTTGTTCTTCAGAACAACAAATATTTGTCTTGGTCTAATTAGCTAAATAATTACACTAAATAATGTAGTCACATTCTGATGGCTGAAACTGGCATATTTTACAATTCAAGTTTCACATATTGGGATGTGCTAGAGAAGAGTGAGAGCTGAAGGGTTGAGGTTCCCTGGGGAAGCAGAACAGGCAGCTGGAACACATGCTTTTCCATAGCAAGAGCACCACCTCGCAATACTCAGGAATAGTCCACTGGAGGCAGAAGCACCACTGGATGTGCTTGCTGAACCCACAATCTAGGCCATGGAGAAAAACATAAGCGATGCTGTGATTTACTCTGAGCAATTATTCCAGACAGAAGATGATTCCAGCACCCTGCTATCCACTCCCTCGAAACACGTGCCGGGGAAACTTGTCTCTTAGAAGGTAAGTTAAGATACAGTAATGACACGTCAGCTCCAGCTCTCCATTCTTCCAATCCCAAGGCAGCTGCTGCTACAGCTTTCTTGCTGAAATATGCCTGGAGATTCATCATCTTTACCCTGAAGCTTTCTGGAAACCTCCAGCAACTACCGATCTCTCCAAAAGATGGAAGCTGCTGTGCTGGCCACACAGACTGCTTAGCTACCCTGTGCTTGGAATCCTTTAGGCAGTATCTGCCACTGTCACTGCATTCCCCTTCCTCTACAACTGCTTATGTGCTGCAGTCCATGCTGTTGACACACAAGGTACACCAGCACCTACAGACTCATGGGAGATAGCTATCTCCTCCTCCACCCACTGTGGAAGTCCTTTTAATGCAGCACAATTTCTCCAGGGTTATATTTGCTTCTTCTCGTAAAACAAGCCATAACCTAAACACCTGACACCTACTGAAAGGAGGATGCTGGGGACCTTCAAGTCTTCACAAAGACTCACCCACGTAATTCAATCAAATAAAATCCTACCCCTGATATCTGTTTGGCCCTTCAGAACGGGCAAACGCAAAATACTCTGTAAAGCAAACTTTCCGGCCATATGAAGAAACATTTTTCCTCCCTTAAATGCTACAACAGTTTCACTTCATAAAGGATTCAAGAACGTGATTAATTTTTTTATGCATTTGCCTGAACATCACAATTTCTACTCAGCTTATAGATCAAAAATAATACTTGGTGTTGTTTTTCTGCCAGAATATATCCAGCCTTTATATCTGGTTATCCTCCTGAGCAACTGTGGAAAATAGAAGTTTTAAATTTGTAGCTACACATCCCAACCTGCATTTAAGGAGCTTGAGAATGGACATGATTAGCTCTGTTCAGCACATCCTGTAAACGCTTGTGAAAATAGTCTGTGGCATACAGGGCACCACTAAATGTCAACAGTTGCTTTAAGTGTTACACAGTTTTCCACAGTTTAGTTAGTGGTAAAAACGAAGCTATAACCACACATAACAAAAGAAAGAAAGTGAAATAAGAAAAACTGAGGGCAATAAGTAATGATGGTTAAAATCTATTTGTATGGTGATCAAACTTAAAAGGTACACAGCACCGTCTGGCCCCAGGTGATAGGAAGATTTACGATAAAAGTACCCTCTCCTGAAACAACTAAATACATCAGTCACCACAGAAATAAGCATTTGAAAATGAATCACCTGTTTCGCTCTCTTTTATTCCTTTGCTCCCACCTTGGTCATAAGAATTAGTCCTTTCCCTATCCATTTTGCTATTCTAGTGTCCTGAATGCATCCTTAACTCAGGTCCTCTCCTGAGAAAGGAGTTTAATTTTAAAAGCACAGATATGTTTCCCGTTCCTTCCTCGTGCTTTACATCCTCCTCTTTCCTTTCTTTGTTTCCCTCTCTCCTTCCCTGACTACTTTGTTTCTTAAACTTCCCAAAAGCGATCCCTACCTATTCATTTCAAGTGCTGCTGCTTTTACATGCAATGTATACAATCACTCTGCTACCCCAACATTAAAAATGCTGAATGTTAAAACATTCCCACACGGACAGCACATCCTCTGGGAGCAGGCATCTCTCCAACAAAGAAGCCCATGCCAACAAGCGAGCATCTTTCCACCCCCCTGTACAAACACACGCCGCAGCCCCAACATTGCTCTTCAGCAATTGCTCTGCTGCACTGAAAATCTCAGACAATAAAAGGGTGGCTTGAGGGCTAGTCCTCCCTTCAGACTCAGGCTACAGAACAGAAATAGGAAATGGATTTTCTCTCCTTTCTACAGAGTTCTTCTTCTCCTTCTCACAGACTAAGAGAGAGAAGCAAAGCAGAAGCTTGCCACAGAAAGGAACTGCGAAGAACTGGCCCTGTCCCGCCACAAAAGGGTGACATGGGAACCGGAAACTCCAAACAATAATTAATTCCTACATCTCTCTTTCTCCTTCCCATCCTTATCCGATAGGTCCAAGGGCATCTTGACTTTGTGCTCACTCCCAGTGTTCAGGTATCCAGTCCCATGAAGGCAAAAATAAGCAAAGCTGTGTAGGGGGTACTTCATGCTAGATTGCTCTGGAAGAGCAAAAAACAAGGTCTAAAGTTACCTATGACCAGTTTCTTCTGTTCTAAATAAAAAAATGAAATATAGCTGTGTAATGTAAACACCAGCAAATATTAGTTTTATAATGGTAAAAGCCTGTAATCTATAGCTCATGCAGAAATTAGGGGTTTAATGTGTAGCATAATTGGGTATGGTTTTGCGCAAGACAGAAATATCACTCTGATTGATCATAGTGATTCCTTCTGGACACAAAATTTATGAACATATAAGAATAATCCTCCAAGAGAGCGGCCTATAATTCTGCTCTTGTACTTTTTTTGCGGAAGCTTTAAAAATTGTCTTAAAAAACAAAGTTTTCTGGAATGTCATATGTTAACACTTTAAATGTTAGGGATACCTCAAATATCTGAACGTTTCACACAAAAAGCTGGCCACAGCTTTGTGAACTGCTTAATTTCTACCCATTTTAGTGCCAACTGCACGCGTGCATCTGAAAGAACAGTTCTGATCAACTTGTTGGGTTCAAATACTCTTCAGAAGAGTATTTCTTAGGTTTTGTTTGGAGAAGGTTTTAAAAGAGCTCAGACACATTTAGATAAGGGCATGACATTTTAAAATAGACCGCTGATATATTGTACTCTTAAAGCATAAGATAACCTTCTATTTCTAATTCTATTTAATAGCGTAGCAGCCACTGAAAGTATGTTTCTAGCAAACTCATTAACTCATTGCTCTATACTTGGCTGCAAGAGAAAAGCGTTAAATGAACAGAATATATTGCATATCTTGTGAAGCTACAGTTTTAGTAAGATGAGGAAAAATGTTGGTAGGAGAACGTGACATGGAAGCTGCTACAGTGTCACTAAATCGAATTTGTGAGATGAGTGCTGCAGAACAAACAAGATATGAGTACATGTCTGACAACCACAGGTGTGTGCAGTTACAGGCACAGCAAGAGAAATGCATGCTTGAGTGGTTCCCTGAAATACCTGAGGTCACATCTTACAAAACATTTTCAATCTTTCTAGTTTCCATCGAGAATCAGTGTTTAACTTTGAAGCCCTAAGCTGTGGGATGGGGTAACAGTTTGTGACAGAGGACTGTATAGCTGAAGAAAAACATATACTCATTGGCAAGTACAGAAGATTGTGAAAGAAATGATGATACAAGAATTTGACTCCACATTGAAACCTGCATTGGCTTTACTTTTGAACACTGGATTAAGTTTAAATGCAGAATCAGACTCCTCGTCTCTTACCACAAGAGCTACCATTTGTAGAATCTTAAAGCTTCACTTCAGGATTTCACTCACTTCCAACCTTGTGAATGTACTTTGTTAAATACTATGAGAAATGAACATTGCACAGAGGCCTGTTCGAATGAACTATCACGCTCCCAGATTCACCTGCGACTGCTAAAGTTTCCAAAGCTCTCTCCTGCCTCCCACTGTGAAAAATAATGCCAGCTCCTTAAGTACCAATGCAACTGTCCTTTCCAAGCTGCACAAGAGCGTCCTCACCAGCTAGCTGAGCTGTCCAAAGAGAAGACAGTGTGTCTCCTGTCATATGGCTCTGAAGACAGTGGATGTGACAGGTGGCAGGTCCAAAGCTACTTTGCCTGCACAAAAATCCATTTTGTGATCCCTGTAAGACTATGAGGATGGAGTGAAGCATACTTTTGAAGAAGTTGAATTAGCATTTTTCATTTTTGAATTTGAAAGTAAAATAAGATACATTGGAATTGCATGTCATATTGCAGCTATGCACTACATTGTTCAGCATTAGACAGGCTACATTACCTCACCTAATTGATATCAGCTGTTCATATAGCACTTATCTTCATGGATTACTGACTCTGGTGCCTGGAAGGGCATGGGACCTGCGCTGACTAGTAATATTCTAAATTGTACTGATATTCAAACGTTTAACAGTCATTCACACCACTCATGTTTAAATACTTAGGTAATTAAATTAAGATAAAAGTTTCCCCAAAGGCTGTGTACAATGACTGGACAAAGACAAACACCTGCATATGGATACCCTCCTGTTAACACTGTCCAACTTAGTTATAAGATAATAATGCTTACCTGGAAACTTAAAAAGAGGCATCAAAAACAACTGTGAGAATTTTACTAAAATGAGATGCTTTTAACAAAGAGAAAATGAAGATCAACAAGTACATTTAAGGAGTCAGTTTAATCCAACAAAATGAAATGAGACAAAGATAAATTTATCCCAGTAACACCTAATCAATTCTTGAAGTTTAAGGTAAGTAAGTGAGGAGCTAATAGACCAACAGTTCTCAAACACTTTCAGTTCCAAGTCCAACATCTGTCGGGCTCACAATACTGCAACTAAGAAAGTAGTTGTGTTTCTGTCAGGTTCATGACTCTACGCCACTAAAGTCCCACTTCAGCCATTCATTTTTGTGATTTTTTTAAGGCACATTTTTAAACAGCCTTTTCAAAAATATCCACATATGTATTTTTTTATGTTACAGAGGCTATCTGACAAATGTTGCATATTGAGGTAAAAAGGCATCCCTCTTCCTACTAATGACTCCTCTTCTTAGAGGTTCAAGGATCAACCTTTAGAGAATACATGTATAAATCACTGTATTAAGAATAAGACAAAAGACACCAAAAAACCCAAAGCTTTTTACTATTTTGTTATTTTATTATCCATGAACCTAGTAGCCCAATTGACTTTTTATTATCATAAATGCTCACAGATCAAGTCTTACTATAAAGCTTTTCTGTTTTATATACAAGGGGTTTTGAAAAACCTAAGCCCAATAATATTACAGATAGTATTCCCTCTCTCAAAAAGCAGCATACAATGCTACTAGGTTACCTAGCAAGACAGCAAGATAATATCTAAAGAGACGTACAGAGTACATACAGCATACAGGGCTAACACACCTAAACTTCACAATAGCATCCTGCCTGGACCTGGAGAATCCTCAAATGAAAGGCACATTAATTTAACACATTCTGAAGTGATTTCATTTAAGTGCTAGCTATTCTAGCTGCTGACCAACATATTTCTCACTTGTATCTATTTTTAAAATATGTCCCCTATACACTACTCTTCCTTTTGATGAAGCAGGAGTCATAATCACACATGGACTACCCAGTTCTTTTCATCGTCCATACCCTTTTACAAATCCTTGCGTCACGCACAGCTCAGCTTTGTGAAGTCCCTGCCATCTTCCATGCCATTTGAGCCCCTGAGCTCAGCACTTTGTGGGTCCAAGATGCAATCGCCTCGTCCCAGTGATGACTAAGAAAGTTTTGGTGATTCCACTAGCAACAAGACCAAGCAAGCTGTGTGCTCAGGACAGCACTGCTGGTATAAGCCCCCTAACTTCAGGAGTTTGGAGTTGACTACAAAATTCCTGTCCAAGCTGCATAGGTTACAAACTGAAATAAAAACTCATTGGATCATAGGAAGAGCAATAAATAGAAGTTGACTACTTATCGACTCATAAAAAGCCAGAGAATGGGGCAATGGGGGGAAAGTAAAGGACAGTATTTACAGCTTAGCATCAGAGAAATAGGGCCTTATGCTGGACCACCCAAAAAGTCTTGGCATGTTTGTAAATCCTTTGTAATTTCCAGTTTCAGTCAAAAAAAACCCTGTGGATAATTTGGTTACCTGAGGAAGGGTACTGTTCAGCCTAGTACCTAGCAACCACGTATTTTGTACTTCAGACTGTCCTAGGCATTACTCATCTATTAAGGCAATCTCTCGGTCAATCTTATCAGCCACACTGGAAACCAAAAGGCAAACCTGCCTTTGTTACTAAGTCTGGAACCTGTGAAGACAGACAGCCATGAGGACATTTGGCGGCTCAGAAGAGACACATAGGTCCAAATCCCTCAGAGAACTTAGGCATTCATAAGCATAATCCAACCCACACTCACTAGTGTACTTAAACATGTATTTAAGTTTAAAGGCATGCATAAATTCCACTAAAATTACTATTATGCAGATGACTAACCACTTCAGTAAACAGGTGTAGTTATTTGTGCATCAAAGGTCAATTTATGCTTTAGTGCTTTTAAAAATTCATGCCCATCAAATGATTGGTTCTAACTGAAGATATACTGACATGATATTTGTTTTGAACGCTAATATCAAAACAATTTAATATTTTAATGCATGGTATATCACATGCCACAGTGGTAGCTATAGTAATTAGGCTTTCTAACGTAAACTGAAATGTACAGTGACAATATTTACTGGAGCATACCGTTTTCTGAAAGAATGGGTATGAAACACAGGGAATTTAGGCTTTAGAACAGCACATACATCATGATTACAATCGTATCAGTTGATCAATCTATACATGAAAATATTTGACAGATCTCAAATGTGAAAGTTGTAATTCCTGGAGGGTGGATAAAAATTGACCACGTAACTCATTAGCAATTTGCCTGAATATTCTATGTAAGATACTCAATGTAAGATTTGCTCAAAAACATAGCAACCACTCTTCAAGTTTTCTAAAATTCGTAAATATAAGAAGGTTGAGTTCAGTTCTTACAGCTAGAGCTCTTACAAATAAACACATGGAGAGGAGAGCAAGGAGTCTCCATCCTTGAAGATACTCAGCTGGAAATGGTCCTGGACAATCTCCTCTAGCTGATCCCACTCGAGCAGGGTGGTTGGACCAGATGATCTCCAGAGGTGTTTTCCAACCTCAACTCTCCTGTGACCCTCTCAGATGGATTAGTTTCACCCCTCTGAAAAGCATGGTAGCTCCATGCCCCCTTTTATACACTTCTTTTGAGGTGGGGGAGTACGAGCTCACTTTGCTTTCTATACATGGATTACCACTCTCATTAACCAAACACAATGTACTAGTAACTGAATTTAACAGCATCTTTCTTGCCTATACCAAATGACTATAGGTTCAAACTACTGTACTATTGGACAGTAGCTGGAATCATATCAAAAGCTCTCACTTCTCAGAAGGATTCCTTTTCTGCCCTGGAATGATGCATCCTTAGCGCAATATTTTATATCAGAAATATTTTGAGTAAATGCTTAGCCATCAAAGGAAGTGCAGAAACTTTCATTTATATCCAACACTTACCAACTCTGACCAAGACAAAGATTCATGCCTTATCTCTTCTAAAGCCATATGATGCAGCAGCACATTTTTCTTAGTGATTTTGGTCAGGTATATCTTGGGCAGAGTTGTGATACACTTTTCTACCACATCAATTCAAATCATTCTTTTCAGTGTAATCAATAGCTTTGGTAATACAATTCACTGAGCAATCTTGTGGAAAATAGCAGGAGATCCTGCAATGGGTCAGCAATTTACACATTTCTCTGCTGTAACTCACATGGCTGGAGTAAATCCAGCCTTTTCAAGCCTGCTGCCATTAACCAACAAAAAGTTCCAATCTGTGGCTAAAAATAAAGCTCGCAAATGCAAAATGTGTAACTACGGTTTTAGTTACTGCCTTGTTGTAATATTGATTAAATTATTAGCAATAAATTGATACAGCACATTGCTTACCACAGCAATATTTGATTCCAAAGCAGCCAGTCTGCAGTTTTACAATCGTAGAAGTTATAGACTTTGTTGCTATTCAGACGAGCCACACTTGCTTTAGTAGACCTTGGAGGATATTAGTTAAGGACGGGAATTGATTTAGGTACTGATTTTGCCTTTCTCAATCTGTGGTACTTCCTACAAACTCAGCCAGAGTCCCAAACCTTGAAAAATCGCACTGTCAAAAGGAAATTAGAATGAAGTCATGCTACCTGATGATCTTGCTAACAGGGTCTTAAATCAACCAGTCTATCAATCTTTCAAAACTAATATGAAACTCAAAGTTGAGACCATTTGGCTTGGAAGGAGCTTCTAAAAGTTAAGGGGCAGCTGACAAGGGTGCCATCTTTCTTCACTTAAATAAGACGACTACATGGAAAGATAAACTTCCAGAATATAGCATAGAAAAAAAACAACATTTTGAATCTTTGCAGTGTGTTTCATGCCACAGCATTCTAAAGAACAATTCATCCTTTTAATGTTACTTGTATGACGGGCATTTTCATACCTGTTTTACGGAGGATGATACAAAACAGGGCCATGTATTACTTGCCAAAGATCACAAAACAAGTAGCAGCAAAAGACACCTACCAGCATAAGCTATGCTTGTGCAATATATTGTTGAGTAAAAGGGTATAATACATTTTAGAATTGTCACTGTCTGACCCATAGCCTGGATACCTACGTACATAAGCATATGCACACAATATTGCTTTCCTCCTTAAGACCTGTTTCCATCCATTCTAGGTGCGTGTCCACCTCACCATGAAAAGTAATTGCAATGAAATGGACCCACAGAATACACTGTTTCTCTTAACACGCAGACAGGCTAACCAGATTGTATTGTCCACAGATTTGATGATGGGGCAGACTAACAGATTAAAATCTGGACTGCCCAATTAAAAATTTGACCAGTTTTTTTCTACCTGTTCTTGACCCATATAAAGTAAAGCCATTATCTTACTTCAGGGCCTACTATGCACAAGTCTAATTTACAAAAATACTCCTTCTCCCTCCTCTCCAGTTGGAATTATTAGAAAACAAGGATAATAGACCTAGGAATGAAGCTAGCCTTCTTCTTTACCTATGCGTTTACATCAACTGCGTATGTAGCACTTTATTCCAGTGATTTCCTGGCATTGTATGGACACTAATTAACCTCAGAACAAGCATACTGCAAGAAAAGTAAGACTTATTAACCCAGTTTTCCAGCTGAGGAAAGTAGGACAGAAAGAGAATGAACAACCCAGCATTGCAAAGAAAGTACATAGTCAGGATGGCATTAGGACTTAATAATTTGGAAAATGAAAAAAACTCCAAAAAGAAGGACACAGTACCCACTCACGTGAAGAAGCATCATCAAGAGCCGTAACTGAAAAAATGTTTTATTTTCAGAAGGAAAAAAGGTTTCTCTGTACTGGTTTTGGCTGAAGTCTTCAACAGGGAATGAGTTTGGAGATGACTTGAAGTTGGCCCTACATGAAGGTTTTGCTAATGTACGGTAGAATGTGGAAGTAAAGACTCTTCAGTTCGATTAAAGACTTTTGGCTCATTCGTTTCTGTTGCTTTTTAAAGAATTTCACATGCATGGCTCTTTGGTTGGTTTGGCTCTTCCAGAACCACTCAAATGTTTTGACAGCAATTTCACCAGTCTGCTCTCCCTAAACAGAAAATGCATCTGTAACATCTGCATCCAGAGATATCCCTTAGTGAAGGAGACCCTGAGTTCTCATGTCCAGCATAAATGTGTGAGGACTAGAGACCTTACAGTGCTTCTGACTACAGTGAAAAATTAATAGCTTCCTGACATTTTAATATACACACTAAATATTTTTACATTCTCCTAAACAATTTTCACGTCTCCTAAACAATACAACCAAAACAACCACATCATCTGGTATCACACAAATTCATTTTACAAGGTTTTATCCATTTATGTCTTGCTTAAATAGAAACGTTATGTATTAGCATGGATTTCAAGCTGCTGGTAGCATGGAAAAATGTTACAGGCTTTCTTCATGCATTTGCTTTCACTGAGAGTGGCTAGCAGAGTTTACAATTAACAAAAATTAAAATTTTTCATTATAACTTTGTCTTAATGTTTAATCCTTGCAGAAATGAATGGAATAATCCAAAGAGACCAGACAGTACTCACTTAAATACAAATTATTCTTAGTTTTATTATAATCTATCATTTTCCCTACCCTAAGACTGATTTATGTTCAGAGCTTTTTATTCTGCACTATTAGAACAAATATCAAGATTATTCAGATATTATTTAAAATAGACTTTTGTGCTCAACAAGTTCTTTTTCCCTAAATTCAACCATCTACTCGTTTACTGCTACTTAGGATGTGTTGGACAGATAGTGATGATACTCTCTTCAATTTCTCTCACTTACTCTACGTTTTCCTTGTTGTTTCTCTCAGTTTTGCTGCTTCTCTTTCAAGGACACCTAATCTGTATTCCAGAGCAAAATAAAGCATGCCTCCTCTAGCTGGAGGCTTACACACATCTCATGCAATCCCAGCCTCTTCTGACCCAACAATATATTCACAAATCAGTGTTTGAAGTTGGATATCTCATCGGATAGTGTGACATTCTCCCATAATACAAATAGTTTGCCTCAGGGTACTACTGCTTAAAATGTACTCTATCTCTATCGTAATTAAAAGAAATGAAAATTAGACTGGCAATTTAAGAGCTCTGACATGTATTGGTTTGTTCTACAGATGAGTAGATTACCAATTTGCAAAGATGATACCTGATTTAAGCAGCAACAAATAACATCATTATTTTCTTTCAGCTGTAGGTTAAGTATAGCCTTTCCAATGACTGAAACAGAATATCAAAAAATCACTTTTAAACAATATTCCATTTTAATTGTGACGCTTGCTATATACATGTGTACTATTGCAAGTTATTCAGAAATTTGCTGACAAAGAGTGCTTTTCCATGTTGTTTTTTCTCCATGTTGATTGTCCCAGATTGTTTGTAGCCTTTACTGTCACTATCATTTATAATTCTGGCAGTATTGCAGCCCTACTGTTTTGCAGGTTTTTAGATTCTGTACAAGTAAAGAGACTACTTGCCTCAAAGATCTCAAGAGTCTAGCAGGAAAGTAAACAGGGAAAGTGGAGGGGACAAAATATACAGTGTGCTAGCTGTTGTGATCAGCCCATATATCGTTTATGTCTTGCTTTGGAGTCTTAAGTGTAAACGTTATCTCCAGTGGCTATGCGTTTAGCCAGTCATTCCTTGTCACAAAGGGATTTGGCTTCCAGCCACAGAACTAGTGAGAAAGAGATATTTCCATTCACTTTTTCTTCCTTCTTCTTCTTTAAATTTCATAACCCGATATTTATAATATTTACCCGGGAAGACAAAAATCCAAGTTCCTATTTCTACCTGATTCAGAGCAGAAATCTAAATAACAGATACTGTGAACTGTAGGATCTGTCTTAGATCCAGCTGCATCTCATCCACCGACTGAAGCATTATCGGAGTCCTGCGGTCCCCTTACCCCACAGGGAGCACTCTGACAACTAGGGAAGAAAGAAGTCATTTTCACCCTGAGGATATTAATATTTTGTCCAAAGTGGGTGAACTTCAATAGGAGAGATTTCTGAATCCAGAAAATTGAGCCCACACCAGTCAGTAAAACTCAGCAGGTTAATGCAGCAACATTATTTTTCTAAATGAATTGGATGGAATCTGAATCAAAATCATATTTCAAGTAAATCTCCTAATCTCCGGCATTTAAGAAGACCAGCGTTACTTTTCCTATGCCAGTTTATGACCCATGTTTTTCATTTCCATTTAACATACCCCCAACCAAAAAGATTCATGGAGATTTTTGATTTGAAAAGAATTCCAGCAAATGACTGATCCAAAGCCATTTCTTTTTTGGTTTGTCCAACACCTGAGAAAAATCTCCCAAACCAGCTCTCTCCAGCCAAACATCTATTTGCTGCAGCAAATTGGAAATTTTATCCTTTCTTACCGGAGCACTGAAAGGGAAAGATTAAGAGGTCTGAAGTCCTTGACTCTCATATCTTGTACTGACAAAATGTTTTGGGTTTCTTGAGATATGAACCTTTTGCCAGAGGGTTCACAGGAACACGGACAAATAAGGGGTAATATCGGAGGGAGAGAAAAGATTTGCTCTTAGCAAATAAAAGGAAAGAACAAATTGGAGAGCCGTTTCCATTTTGCAAAAGGCAACAAAACAGTACAGAGAGAACACACTAGACCAAGAAAAGGCATCCAAACTCAAAATTAATTCCCGTAAGTCCTACTGATATTAGAAACCACCTTGAAAAGCTGATATACACAAGACCTGATAGCAACCTCAGTGACAGAGAACTGAGAGCTTGTCTTAGCATAGGCCAGGTCATAATTCTTTGTGGAAACACCCTTTTAGGAAACCCAAACATGTAAGATAGTGTTCGGGCTGCTCCACTAAGGGCACAACAACATTTCTTCAAAATTCACCCTGTCTTCTGGACTATTACAGACTGTTCAGTGAGGCCTTCCTTAAAATTAACTTCTCATGTCACTATCAAATGCAGAAACAGTATCCGAGTTTATGAGAGACTGAAGAGCTGGTAAAGCAACCTCTGGCCTCAGGATCTCTTTGGATAAAATCTGTGAACCATAATCTCTCCAGGAAAAGGTGTGTGGAAAATGTTTTGTTAGATCTAGCTTTGTGTTTTAAATTACTGCTGTTTCGCTCAACATGTTCTATCTTTTCTATGTTTATTCTGGACTGCTAATCCACAGAGAGACTTCTTATTTTGGTGTATCACTCAGATGATAGACAGAACAAATAGTGAACGCTATATGAATGCCACCATCTAAAAAAAAAGAAATCATAGCAAGAATCATTAGCTCTAACTACAGTTCTAAGGAATCTGGACCTTTGCAAAGGAGGAAGACTGCTAGCTGGGAGCTAAAATGCAGCCACTACAGCCTGAAACAGCGATGGAAGCAGCCTCCACTCCCTTTGTAGAAAAAATGTTTCTGATTAACACATCCTCCAGAAGATTTATATTTCCTTTCAGAAGGCTGCATCTGAAAGGAATGTGATTTTGCTGCTCTCAGATGAATGGAAAAATGGACTCCCAGGAGAGTGCCATACTCCAACTCTTACTTCAGCTTAAATATAAAATTGTTGGACCACATTAATACTGGTTTCCCTATTAAGGATCCCCTGAACAGGAAGAAAATCTGCCGACAGCTCTGAACTCCAGTCTATTTAAATGAACAGTAATGTCTTCTTCCGTGACCTTTGGCAACCCAAGTGAGCTCCAGCCATCAAGTTGTGACCAGAGCACACCGAGGCAGTCCTGATGCAACTGGAAGAGGTAAGCTGTCGTGGTAAAATGATCACTGTCCATTTGTTATATTCTGACACTGCCTGTGGGACTGCTCTTTCACAGGAAAAAAATTACAGTGTCGGAAGATGGAAGAAGCCTCAGAAGTCGTGCGAGCATACTAAGAGGCTGAAGAGATGATGCCTTTGTTGAATGAACAAGAGAGCCCAGAAATTAGAAACAGTTGCCTTGGTTTTCAGCATCATTTTTGGCACTAGGAAAAAAAAAAACCCTCTGTCCTTGGCTATTGGAAATGCATCCCAAGAGGGTAAGATCCCCTGAAAGGGACCAGAAGACTGTTGGATTGATTGTTGGATTTCAGGAACAGATCCAGGGTTTATTTCATTACTAAATGTCTCGCCAGGAGGAAGGAACTGTTAATCAGCCAATCACCTATGAAAAGAATAAATATTGTATCCCAGTGGGCTGCTAATTACTGCCACTGGCTTCTGTAGGCACTTGTGATACTAATGTTGGGCTGAAAGGGTGGGTGGGTTAAATATGACTGAGCTCGATCTTTGGAGCTTGTTACATCTTATGCTGGAGTGCTGGTGGGTACCTTAAGATCAGTAGCTGTAACTACTGTGACTTGACTTCCATCTCTGATTTTCTTTAAAGGTAATTGTAGTGGCAAACCAGTAAAAGGAGATAAGGAACGAATAGAGGATTTATGGAATAAGCCGCTATACAGACTAACTTCTGAGCATAGATTGTTCAAACCAGCGTTTTGTTGGGGCAAAGTCCTGACCCCTAATAGTAAGTACCTTAGAATCATGACTACAGACACAGATGTTCCTACTTTATCCTTTGCATTGGTGAAGGGGTTTTATGTTCAGTTATCTACATAAGCAGATTTTTTTTTTCAATAATCCCATTTACTCCTTGCTTCCAACCCTTCCTTTTTTGGTACTTGGAGAACTTAGTGAGAATGCAAATACATCAAAATAAATAAATATTGAGGAAGCTGGGACACCAACTTCTGGAACATCACAACTGAGCAATTTAAAAAGGCACTTTGTAACATAGCATGTTATATTTCCCGTGTGTCCTAAATACATGCTCCCTGAGGGAGGGATGATATTCCTGTAGTAACAGTAGTTCAGTGATCTTATACCAAGCCTTTGCATTCTAATTCACAAGAGCAGTCAATAATAATACTCTCCACGAACAATGCCTCTGTGATTTAAGTACATGTTCCTCAATGGTATTGCTGACATCGAACATAAAGATCAAAGGTGCAAATGTTGCGTAAATTCTATCCTTGGCCACCTTCAAGGATCTCCCAGAAACTTCAGTGAGGCAAATCAACCACAGACATAGGCAGAGAATTATACTCTAGCAATAAACCTGATCAAATAGGTGAAGGATTGTTTACATTTGAATGACAATTCTGGTTCTGTTGTTTCCTATGATTGAAAAAGCAACGCTGAAACTTCTAGTAGGTTCAGGCACTTATTCAGTGCTTTTATATAAACGAGTTAATGAATGTACGGAAATTCATCACCAGCTAAAGGATTGCAGGTGATATTTTCATGTGGATGTAGATGACTTGGCTGCTGTTCAGATGACCTAATTCTGAGAGTCCTTGAGACGGAAACTGGACTTGTGATGTTCTCTACTAAAATTCAGGGTGCAATATGAGTGAGTACTAAGCAAAGCAGTAAACTGATTAAAGGAATAAAGTACTTATTGGCATTACGTTATTATTAGCTTTGGCAACCAACAAACACCGGCCAAATGTAAAAATTCAGGTTCAAATCCATTGCTGCTGACCTTGTGTTAAATAAAAGCTTTCCAAAAACTAAGCTAGACTAAAATATTAATTCTTGGCTCCAAACGAGAAAGACGACTAATTGCAAAGTGATTCTATAAGCACAAATCTCCCTGAAACCCTTGGCTGAAAACGTGGAACATGAACAATACTCTGGCTCTTGACAGCGGAAAAACTGTTCTCCATTTAAAATGTTTGTCATCAGTGTAATCCCATCTTTAATTATAATTAATGTAAGGGGCTTTTATGTGCTGGAATGGTAGTACATTGCCAAGAGTTCAGCTTTTAGGAAGGAACGTATTTCCGAATTATAGTGGAGATTGATCTTAAAATGTCTGGAACGAATAATAACGTATAAAGCGGTCAGAGATACAACGAACTGAAGGCATTACAGTAGCCAATACTGACAGTCAGCAAACATTCTGTGAGTGGGTTTTACGAAGAGGTCTTTTTTTCCCTCTTTCAGTTACTGAACTGTTTTTCATCTTGGGCAAAAATCAATTACAATTATTAGTCAGATTTGCAGTTAGTGCCAGCTACTTTGGCAGTAACTGTACCGCCAAAAGGATCACCTTCATTTTACCTCATCCACTTTACACTGGCAGGTTAGCACATGCTACTCTTCCCTTGTCAAATCAGCAGCCAGGCTGCTAGGCCAGTTGCAGAAAGTGACTGGCCAGGACTATGGTGTGACAACGGGAATGATGTGACATACAGTTTTGTCATAAATTGTTGAGTGCCTCTCCGGAACGATTCCTCTACTTTCACCGGTTCCTGGTAGGTGCTCAGCAACCGGCAGGCACGTTCAGCAGGACTGGAACTTGGGAGTGACAAGGAGCTACAATCTCTGTAACTGCTAGTTTAAAAAAATCTTGCTTTTTAGGGGAGATAATTACAACAGAAGAAAGACATGCAAGACTTGAAAACATAAAGCGTTTCTCAGCCAAAATGGATTTTGCCTTTTTATCCACAACAAACATTACGAGTTAGACTACTGCTGATTAGGCCATCATATTTACAAAGCAATGCTGCTATATGGGAACATACCCGGCAGCAGCTGCCTATTGTGTTGACAAAGACTTTGCTTTTCAAGAATTTTCAAGGCATCTTGAAAACCTGTCTTGATATCAGGGGTATTTCAGAAGTGAGATGACTGAAAATTTTTGCCAATTGATAACTTTTAAGCATCTAAATCCAGCCAATTTGTACTTTAAAAAAAAAAGAATTTCCCAAATTTCCCAAAATACTCTACTCTCTTCCATGGTAGCTGCAATGTTACTTGTCTCCTAGCTTACCAACAGTGACAGAGACCAATGCTAGAAACATAATATTTCCAAGTTAGTCACATAAACAGTTATATTTATTAGCTCTGTCACAAAGACAGCGCTATGAAGTTTGCTGCAGATTACATCTAATCATCTTAGAGCTGAGCTAAGGAGAAAGATGTCTTCTTCACAGGCATCAACACACAACACCAACATGAGGTTCTCAGCCCCTCCCAGATGTCTTTACATGGTAGCAGTAAGGAAACACTAGCAAATGTCAGAATGCAACCAGGAGGAGCTTTCCAAACATTTTGTAATACCTTTCCCATAGGGAATTTTGCCAATTAAAAAAAAAATCTATAGCAGATGAACTCAAAGTACAGTTAATAACTTCGAAGAGAAAAAAAATCATTATTTCTAACCCATTTATGAGACTACTGTATCCATAAACACATGCACATACAAGTCCACCACCACATTTGTTGATGCAGCAAGGTTGACTATCACAGTAAAGCGTACTCCAACCCCTGGATCTTGTTTGTTAACACATTCCACATGCTGAAAGGTCTTTACACCACTTGTCTACCCTTCTGCAGTCAGTTAAGCGATCCTTAAAGACACCTTAGACTGCTTGTTTTTCCTAATTATCACTGCATCTATAGTGGAATGCCATTCCCCAAAACCAATCTGAGATTTCATGGCACTTGAGTAAGCATATTTAAAATAAAAACAGAGGTCCTTGCTATCCTTTACTGCCTCCAAATAGCGTTACAGCAACCTTGTATCAGGCACAGAATGCCAACAACTTCTGCGCATGGATATGAAGTAATTTAGCGCCATGTCATAAGCCAGAAACTCTTCTGTGGTCCCTTTTTGAACTGCTTACTGACATATCAAAGGATACATTATGTGTTCAATGGCTTGAATGAAACTGCACACTCAGACAACTGTCCTACTCCAAAGATATACTTACCACAGTTTAAACTTTGATTTTTTTTCCATTTTGCTGTACAGCAATCACTTCATGAATCATACCATCATACCATGCTCCTCGTAATCACAAGTTCACTAGCTTCTGTCATACCATCTCTGATCTACTGGGAACACATTTAGCTACGGCATGTGACTCACACAAAACAGGCATTTACAAAAACAAGAGTGTATGTAACTAGAGAGACAAAGTAGATGCAGTGCTAGAAGCCAGCCTCATTTTGCATATTTCATTTGATTTCTCATCAGGCTTGGAGCCAGAACTATTCTGGCCAGATCGTATAAATAGGAAGCCATCCAGAACCTAATTAACCCAGGCCAAGCTGATTCCTAGTAAAAGGTCATGCTGAACAGAATTTCTGTCTACTACAACTACTGACCTGCTGCTCCACGAGCTTGAGAAAGAGATCATAAAAGTTACAAACAGTTGTCCAAAGAGTTTCATCACCCTGGGTGTAGACTAACTCTAACAGATGCTGAATGTGAGTGGCAGTTTTTGAGAATTTATTGATGCAGGTGTTTGTCAGACTAAATTTAAATTAACTATGAGGAGAAACATATCCCTCCTCTAGCATCAGACAAGTGGCTTCAGTTAAAGTTCTGAGATTTTTCTTCTGAATAGAAAGAAGAAAACAAAATCCTTTCCTCTCAGCTTAAAGTAATGTTAACTCTCACGTTCAGAGGTCCCTGAGTCTCAGACTGATCTGAACCACATCTTGGGACAGAAAACAGTTCCTAGCTTTATGAACAATGCACATTTTAGCAAAAAATTCTTATCATGTGGTCGACATTTCCTGCTTTCCTTTCCTTCACACTTGTCTTTCATAGTAACATAAACAGCACTGAGGGCAGAAGTCATTTGCTTCTGTATTCTGGCCACTCAGTTAGTAGCAAAAAGATAAGTATTACTTACAGGAAAGGAAGTTGCTGACAGGCCTTGGAAAATTCTGTTTTACGGGAAGGAATTTCTGAACTCAACCTACCTTGTCTTGATTCCGGCAGAGAAGACAGTCACATTCAAAGCAATACTGGCGCATCAGGTGCTTTTGGCGTTCACTGGTGGGCACCAGTGATTCAATATAGCTGATGGTGAGCTGTGTGCAGTACAGAAGAAAACAGAATATATTTTACAAACATTCCACACTCGTTTATAGATCTAAGATAACATTTCACATTTGCAGATAAAATATTTTTGCTGTATAAAATGAAATTTCGTCTTACCAGATGATTTCCTAGAAAAAACCCACAATTTTGTCAATGGGGGAAAAAAAGACAAAAAAGTTTCATGGAGGAAACACTTTTTTTTGCACTTCCAGATCAATATTGCTCAAAATTCTGAATCTTGGGAAAATCACCGTTATTTCAGCTTTTCGTTCTACTTTGGAAGAAAGAAGAGAAAAGAAACAGAAAGAAAGAAAGAAGAGAAAAGAAACCACGTTCAGTATTTGAATTCCCTGTGCATGAAATCTCATTTTCTGCCCAGCTCCAAATCTTAAGTGTTTATTTAGTGCTGGTGTTACACAACATCCAACTATTTCCAAAGATTTTGTCTCAATAAAACCTCCACTTCCTTGCAAATATATGTTCTATGCTGCATTCGAGCCTGAGGAAAGCGCCTGTTATGTCATTCCTATCTTCGGTACGTCTATGACATTTCCTTTGTAATCAATAAAGGAAAATGCTTATATCTGTGCCATTTAAAAACTCCTCATGCTATACAGAATGAATTCCAATGAATTACAGAGAACTCCTTTAAGTTTGTTCACTTTTATGCTTGCCCGAAGGAATTTCACAGGGCTAACCATCTGTAGAATTTTTTAAGAGTTTAACAGTGCTCTGCAGGCACAAACTAATGATAAGGGAAAGAATACAACAAAACAACAGCCCAGCTCAGATGAGCATTCCGTCACACATGCTGTACAGTGATTACACTATACACCCAGCACACTTTGAAACACTCCAGAGAGGTCAAAGCTAAAAAAACAGGTCATGTTACTTCATCCTGAGCTGAGACACTTCAACTAATTGGGAGAATTTTTACATGGTTCCCAGTTAAATCATGAGAGTCCACTCAAAGAAATTACAGGAAAACCTGACCAATTTGCACTAATGATTATGAACTCCATTGTCAGAAACTGCATTTGGCGAATTAGTGAGCATTCTAATTAAACAAGCAATTAACAAGCAACATAAATAAGGTCTGCATTTGTTCATTCATTATTACAAATGTAATTTGATTACTTTTTGAAGGAGGACTGTGTTAAAAGAACGTTACTGAGATGGTAAAGTCAAGCACGTAAAATGATCATAAGTAGAAAGCACGTGGAAAAAATAAAACATGGTCTCATAATTGAAGATTAATAGTACAATTCACGAAAGAGCCAAATTAAAGTTCTACAGATAAAATTAATTCTCAAGCTTTCTAACTTTCGATTGTCAGATTTTTAATTCTTAATAATGTTCTTCTGTCATAGCTTGTGTGTGTATGAGTTGAGAGCAGAGTAGTTTCCAAGTCTTTCACTAAAAAAAAGTGAAAATGGGAATTCCATCTTGCTACATCACGTGAGGTAGAAAAGAATATGAAGCAGAACTCGGACCTTCATATCTACTCCTGGGACTTCTGCATCAGGAGCTTCACTACTGTTTATTAATCTACACGGCTAGCACCACTGGGGGTGAGACAGCCTAGGTGGAGAGTTTCACTGCTGTTCGCTGGCAGCAGGACAGCAGTGCATGTGAGCTGTGGGCTTCCGAGTTTTCTGCTGCAAATGGATGCAAATTCTTCTGCCTATTCTTTCCTCCCAAGCTTGATTTCTTCTGCCCCTCTAATTTGTCCCTCTTCTCTTTCTCTCCCTTCTCTGTCCCTGGACATGAGTATCATTTTTCAGTCTTATTCCCCTCACCTGGTTAACTACTACTGTTTTCCAGCTCTAGGTTCTAGTCCCTTAAACAGCCATTCCCTGTTATTCTCCAATACAATGGACTGGTTTTACTATCCAGCCAGTCCCAGATCTGCCATTCTCCCACGCCTGCATGCCTCATCTCACACCTTTTCACAATACGTGACCACCAACACTCCTACTCTCCCAAGTTAACAATCCCTGTCGTCCTACTCTGGTTTCTCAACCATCTACAGTGACCACCAACTCTTCGTCCTAATTTCTTTGCCCAGGTAGTCCTACTCTGCATCCTCCTTTGTGTGGTAAGAAAGATCTGTCTCCCTTTCCACCCACATGCTAGTGTCCAGTCAACCTGCAGTCCTAACCTCATTCTTCAGCCATTCCAGGCCCAATCCCTCTCCCAGCATAAGCCTCTGAAAGTAATGTCTCCTTGCAACTCTCAAGTGTTGTCTTTCACCCTATAGTACCCCGTTCCCCATCTCTTACCCTCCTTGCATTTACATCAATGGTTCTGACCAATGATGGGTCCTACTGGGCTTTAGGTTCAGGTGGCACCCCAAAATAAAAGCGTTCTAATCAGGTTCAGGCACAGTTCAAGACAGCAGGAATCCTCTGCAAAAAAATCACTCATGTGAGATTAATCTGTTCTTTGCCAAAACGCTTAGAGAAGGGTTGAGACATATTCAGTACTCTTGAAGCCATCGTTAGGCAGGGTTCAGTTCTAACACTGCACAACAAACCCGTAGCAGGAAACAAGCATTGTTTTCTATCTTGAGCCTTCAGGTTTCATTCCTTTCTCTCCTTTCCATTCTTATTTCTTTTTTCACGTGTGCTATAGAAACTTTGGAAGTAGGCACAAACTGGAAACCAATAACTTGTTTTTTTAGAGGCTACTGAACAGCTGTGGATACTAACAGCCACTTAACAACCTGATCTGCATTACAACATGTGATCGAGTAGGAGGGGAGAAGGACAAGAGGCTTTGCCACATCATTGAGATCTCCTTTTAGCACGTTAAAGATTTGGGGTTTCTCTTGTCCTTGGAGGCCCAAGCCCAAATTCCCACTCCTGTCAACAGAAACCCGTAAGTGAAAAGAATGTTTGTTGCTGGCAGACTGAGTGGGAAAATGTAATTAGAATATTTAGAAACATGACCAGCCTAACAGTGACTAGGTCTACACCAATCATTTACTCATTTAAACATAAAAATTCTGCAGTCTCTCTCCTACGCTTGTTTTAATTCTGATTCCCTTCATTAGATGCAAGGCTCATTTACCTTGTACATGTTCATGAAATGTGCCCATCCATCAAAGGTTGTCTTAATGGTATTTGCATGGGGTATGTATGGTATTAATTAAAATATTATTTTCCTGGCCAAAGCTTGCCTCTTTATTGCATTTCTTATAAAGAATGCAGTAAATCTTTTCCTCCAAACCTGAGGATATATTAAATAACAGTTATGAATGCAGGGAATTATTTAACAGCCATGAGACTTATTGATTCTCAAGACTTTCGCCTTGGAAACGCATCACTGGCTGAGCCTTATTTCTAGCTCTGACGCAGAAATGCTTTAACCATAGGTATGGTGGTTAGTTTCTCATGTTCTTCATCTGCCAGCTGAAGTGGACATGATTTTCCAGTCTTGCCACACTGCAGGTGAAATTTATTTTTTAGTTAAGTGAAACTTTTTTTTTTGTAATAGGCTAAAAGCAACAAAATCTCTAGACGGAAGATTCTATAGAAATTTAAACTCAAATGGCAGAAAAAAAAGAGTCTTGTTTTTGAAAACATGTGTCTCAAGGTCTTGGGCAGGGTTCTGTCCAAAAAGCTGTTCCTGAGACTGAGTTAAATGATTGCTTTGAGTTACGTAAGTGGTGAACAGGTTGTGACCTTTCTGCTTTAGCATATATGATAAACACGCCTTGTAACTCAAGGAAAGATTTGCTTTTAAAAAATGTAATGTGACAAACACATTCACAGATAAAACTCCTCACAGAACTGTAATAACAGAAATACCATGTATCTTGGCTGAAAATCTATCATGAAGACACTATTGCTGGCCACAGGAAACTATGAGCTGTGTTTAATATGAACTTAAAAATTAGTTGCTCAAGCAAGAGGACGGTCTGTTGTGTGACTTTCTGCAGAAAGATACAAATTTGCTCTAATTGCACTCTGAAGCTGATGAGAAGCCATGTACCCATTCTGGAGCAGAACTGAATCTGAGCTAATACATCCAGTCTCTCAGCAGGACTAACTGATTTGAACTACACACTAAACTAACCATGGCTATACACCTTCTGATTGGAGAATAGGCAAAATGAGCTCATGTCTGCCTGCAAAGTACCATGTAGGCACAGTAATTAACAACAGGTCAAAAAAAATTATAGCACAAATCTTGATGCTATTTAAAGTGGTTACTTAAGGGCAGGGAATGATGAAGACCTCGCCAGAGCAGGCTGCTCTGCATGTTTTTTGAAAAAGTAAATTAGCTGATAGGCTACCTTATCACTGAAGGAGCCCTGGCAATCTCTAGGTGAACAATCTTTGCTTCCTTATCATCTTTCCCCATATCTTTCTTTGCAATACTTTTCTAACTTCCTCTTCCATGCATGGAGATCAGAAGTTGTTCCCAAGCCTTCCTTTCACTTCTTTTGCCTTCTCTTGTGCTCCCTTTCTGTTTCATTCCGTGCACGCCAGGTGCAGAGCAGAAATTATTTAAATTTAGAAGTGATCATCACCATCTAGTCAAGCTCCAGGATTTGCGGTGTTAGTATACTTCATATAAGGCTGTATGGATCTATAACAGAGCCAGAGCACAGATGGGAGAAAAAAACAGAAAAGGGTACCACGTTTGAAGGAAGTTTCCTACCAGAGCTGAATTTTTACTCGAAAAATTCTATATTTAATGAGAATTATAAGTGCCATTTAAGCTGATGTACCAGTTAGTTATATAATGACAGAAAAGAAAGCTGTTCTTCTGAACACTGAATAAAGTACTCATTGGCAAAAGCCAACTCTCAGTATTTTAATATGGCTCCTGCAATACATTTTGTTTTCTTAAAGCACGCAATTACACATGAATCAGTTCTTTCAATACTTAAACGAAAGTAACACTCACGACTCATGATTTCTTAATGGCTCAGGACTGGCAACACTATCTTTGCCACAAAAAAAGGCTTAGGTGGCTAGAATTTTTGCGTGTGATTTCAGATGATTAGTTTTCCAAACATAGAGCTCCATCAAATTTAGCACTTTCATTCCACAGGGCTCCAGGTGAACATTTTCTTCCGCTCCAAGATTCCTAATTTCCTACTGCCTGAGATCCATTTTGGCCTTGGGATTTGAATACATTTCAAAGCACAAACCAAAATTCAATTAAAAACCACCAAATGCCACATGTCTTCCTGTCAAAAACATGCAAAGCCAACAAAGTCTGCTTAGACATAAGACTAAAGCTGAAACGGGACAACTTCCATCAGGAAAGGAAAACTTTTTGAGGTTCACATAATCTGGCCCACTTTTTGTCACTGACTTGATCAATATAATTAACATATAGTCCAAACACTCTAAAGTGCAGTCAGGGCATAAATGTGATTCCAGAATAAATCTGTATCACAATGAAACAGCTACATTCAGTGTAATGATAGCTCTCCTCCTGGTTTACAACCAAAATCAGGTCTACGGGGCCTTCCTCCTCCTATAGTTGTGAGATGATGACAATAGCCAGTCACCTCACTGCTCTGTCTCTGATTTTGTGTGATTATATGTGGCTAACAACTCGTTAACATGAGTAAATTGCCGTAGAGCCCTCTGACAGAAAGCACTACCAATGTGCAAAAGTACTTCTATTTCTTACCCGTCTAATGAACATATCACAGTCCAGCGTTTGATACTTTCCTGGCAACGGACCAAAAGCCCTATCAAGTTTGTTCCTGTGTGAATGGTAAAGCCATAGTCCTCTTTTTCTAATCTGATCTCGACTTGCTATTAAGCTTCTCATTTCTATTAAATCTCAGCGCTTATTCACTTTCTATTAACTGTTACATATGGGATCTCATTCTGTTTAAATCCAGTTTAAGTTGATTAGGATCAGGAAAGTTTTCTACTGCTTAGAATTATTTGAGGTTTCTTGTTGCCTCCTAACTTGAAACAATCTCTGTCCCACCACCTCGCAGCACTTGATTTAGTCAAAAAGACAGTCAGATTTTTCCCTGCTTTCTCTCCCATTAACTCAGATCATGACCCCAGTAACACCAGCATAAACAGGCGCACAAGTGATAACACACACTGCTAACAACAGCACCGAGCCCACCCTGCTGCAGGCAGGCAGTAAGGCAGTGGGGGAAGCAGCTGTACCGAAGCTGCCGTGCAGAACACAGAACGAAAACCCCTAACAGTTGTGTAAGAGGAAAAGTAATTGAGTGTTAAAAATAACGTTAACCCTCTGACCTGTTCATACCCTTGTAACATAATAGTTTTCTTTCCTCTTCCCAGAACGAGTCTAAACTAATATTCACTTTTAATCTTCACTGAATAACAACTTCTTTACTTTCTCACTTATGCTAATTTCCTTCCTGAGACACATCCTTATTTAAAGAAGCACGTACCTCTGACTGCTACTTTTATTTCCAGGCAAGTCAAGAGGGCACCCGCTTTAACACAGGACAGGATTTTTTCTTTTATCTTACCTTTTCCTTAAGGCAACTTTTCCTTTAGGCGCCAAAGCCAGTAGCAATACTCCCAATAAAGAAAACAGAACCTGAGCTCTTTGGAAAGTTCTGTCTTTATTTTACTGCCTAATTGGAAGCAAAGCTTTTTAGAAAATATGACGTATCCATGTAAGTTGCAGTCATTTCAAAGCACCTATTCATGGAGCTGCCAAAGTCACTGCAAAGAAATGTTTTAGCTGCCCTGCTTTACAACATGTATTTGTTTTCTGATTGCTTTACAAAGGACTTGTAATTTACACCATATCTGCTTCACCATGTATTTTATTCTAAAACTTCTACGGGTTACAGATTACTAACACCAAATCTAAAATTTGGGTCATTAGCCTTAGCAGGGTTAGCACGGTGCACATGCAAGCAAGGGAATTCTACGACTTTTCTCATTCCAGAACCACTCCAGTGCTATCTGAGTGTCCTTCCTACTCTGTAAATTTGCCTGCAACAAAGAACTGCTTTACACAATTTATCTAGCCATGTACCTAGAAATCAAATAACTTCAAAATTTAGTAGTCTAATAATTAACCTGAATGCATCCTGGGAAGGTATTAAAAACTACTGCATTTTTAAATAATGAACCCATTTTTGTGAATTGGGAAGGTGAGGAAACTTATGGATAAAATGCAGGAAAAGTGTGCATAATTTGGCTTAAACAGGAATGTCAGGCAGAATAATGTCTACACTTAATAGCTCCACAACAGCATATTGCAAGCTAAAAGTGTTTTCTTGGCAAAAAGGGAAGTATGCAAAGGCATTTCTGTTGATTCTCCCATGTAATCACATTATTTTGCCTAATAAGGTATCTCACCATTTACTTCTTTTCATGGCCTAGCATCTTAGAAAAATAAAATATATTAACAAAGAAAATACCTCACAGGGAGAAGAAGAAATATCATTCCCAAATTAGAATATGTATACCCTTGATCTTCCCAGAGTTTGAAGCACAGACCTGAATTGTATTTACCTCAGGTCACGATACTGAAATGATTAACAACTGCATACGACAACTGGAACTGTATAGGTCATCACTGTATGTGAAGTTTTATATATATATATGTATGTATGTCTTTGCAAATTCAATATTGCATTGCTGTAAAAGATGGTTACTTTGAAAGGCTTAATCAAGCTGCAAATGATTATTATTTTCGAATCAATAAAAATTCTATCTTAAAAACAAAGCTGAGAATACCTTAGATCAATCAGAAATCTCTTGAAAGGAATATTTTGAAATCACTTTCAATGAAATGGACATGAGAACAAATTTTGCCTGCTGCTTTCAATGGCAATGAAAGGTTTACTATAATAGTATGGTTGCAGACTGAGAAATGCTTATTGTTGCAATGACTTAGTGAACACTGCATTCCACCTAGGAATATTACAAGTGTCTCCATCAGGGTAAAGACGTTCAAATACAAACAAAATGAAGTGCCTAGAGGAGGAAAGGAAGAACAAGAATTTATCAAGACTGCTAGTGATTTATGAGAAGTAATGATTATGGGGCCCAGGCAGTGTGAAGAGATGATTCTATTTATCATCTTCTCCCTGATAGCTATGTGCTAGAAACTGGCATCAATATATCACCAAAATATTAAGCTGGTGGCCCTGCAGTCTGGAATTTATTTAGGGAGATGTCATTGTTTGCAGGTGTCTGTGATGGAAGGGAGGACAAGTTAATTACCTCTTCACCAATCTGGATCTCTCGGACGGAGCGAAGTAAAAGCTGGTATCCTTCAAAAATGATCACACAGTTTGGGTCACAACTGTGATTCAGTAAAGACATGCTGTGAGAGGAGGGAGAGGGGGAGAAAGAAAGAGAGAAAAATAACTTTATGGAGGAGCCTTCACTCTGCCATTACCTCTTTAATCATTTCAAAGTAGCTAACTCCATTACATCTAAAGTACCAAGCAATTAAGTTACCAAACAAATAAAATCCTGGTAAACCAGCTGCTGTTGGTTAAGGGAGGAAAATTAATGCTTAGAAGATTTATACTCATTGTTAATAAGAGCCATGCTTGGGTCTGTTCACTTGATTCTGCTGTCCCTGTATGGTACGTGGGAGGAAGGAGATGGCCTCCCGGTGATCCCCGAGAGGCCTGTCTCAGGGGAGAGGGCAAAGCCAACAAGCTGGGAGCAAGGCAGCGGGGGGCAGTTCAGAATAAAAAGTTAGCACCTTCGAACTGTATTTTATTTCTGCTGCTTCTGCCCTGTTTCAGGGCACTAAGAACACCCACTCTCTCAGTTACCCCGACCTTCAGCAGAACTGGAGTGCTAAGAGGCTGGCAAGTAAAGCCTATTCTATAGCAGGTAGAAAATGGACTGTACTATGTCTCAAAACCAGATTACTAGGGTATGGTGGTGAAAGAAAAGAAACAGCCTTTGCCTCTCTTTCACTCGTATGGTTTGATTCCCATGACACATGACAGCTGTAGCAGCACAGCTCATCATGGAGCTGCAGCCATCCCCAGGACACACAGGTGCTGGTGGATCTCCTGACACACACGCACACCCTTTGTTCTTCTTTGCAGGAGACTTAAGAATAACGTCCTCTATGTATTTGCTATTCCCATATTTCATCAGCCGAGCAACAACTGACTTTGCCAGACCAACATCAATCTCATAGCAGACTCAGGGCTGAGGTTTTTTTCCCCTATGGAAATAGCCCATTGGATGAATAATTCCGGCATCATTAGGCTGGAAGAAGAATTTTTGGCTTATCCACCTTCTGGCTGTCTTTCTTTGCTTTCAGCAACCCAAAATCCCAACTGTCGTCAGCAGAACAAAGGATTTGCTAAGGGCCAGAGCCCTGCACCAAACCATGTTTACTTACTTCTTGACTCTTAAAAGGGTTATCAGAAGGACCTTGATTCTTTCGATATCCCTTTGGGCCTAACAAAATATCTGTGGTTGATCTCCACATGAACACAGTAATGTACACTTAGAGAGAGGTTTGTCTCCATTTCGCTTGTAAGACCACGGAGCTCATTCTCAAAGCTGCTTACAAGACAATGAAGAGAACAACCACAGGATTTTATCTATTTAAAAGTATATAGGGATGCTGAAGCTATCAAGCCATGCAACAACACTTTTGATGAGACTAACTAAAGCACTTTTAATCAGATTTCACCCTGTGGAAATACTAATGTTTTGATGACCATTTCATCTGGAAACATAAGACACTCTCATCCTTTTACACCCTACAGCCCAGATGGAAGGGCACTGGCCTAGGATTTGGGAACTACTAGTCTCAGTTCACACTCAGCTTAACTCAGAGTCATATGGTATAAGAAAATTCAAACTGTTCTGAATTGACTTGGAAAAGTCTCTCGCATCCCTTGGCAGTGCCTTGTCACAGAACACACATGGCCACCTTCTTCCCAGTCAGAAGTTTTTTTCATCCAAATGGAAATATTTAAGTAATAACAATGTTCCAAAACAATATTACATTTTTCCAAAGTATGTAAAAAGATTTGTTTCTCTTCCACTATGAAATTAAATGACACCGATTCCCATGTTCTCCTAAAAGCCTTTCCATTATCTTCACCACAAAGCAGCCTTCAAGATATTATGTGTCTTTACTCAAATCTTGCATGAAAGACATTAGCAGAAAAAGAAGTAACAGTGACAAGCCCATTTAGATACTGAGAAATGGTTCAATCTGCTATTAACAACAACTTCTGAGATGGTCAAATATAATTTTCAACTTCATTTTCCAAATACATCTTAATGTTACACATTAATAACTACAGGTAACTAATTCTATGAGGGCAAAACTGGGCAAAATCTTCCCTAGTATGTACTTCTAACCTAAGAAGAATACAAGAAAGAAGAAGCAATTCAAATATTAACATCTATCTCTTCAGGAGCCTGTCTGTTCATCTTACTAGTTTCTTAGCTATGCTTAATTTTCTAAAATAAGCATTCAGTCTTTTTCATTTAATTGCCAGCTCAGAAGGCTCTTGACTGCAAAATATCTATCTTCTAAAGCAACTCTCAGGTTTCTTTTACTTTTTAGGAAGCTCCAGCCACACATTTTGATGTCAGCATTTATCCTTACTAGGAAAAGGCTACTATTGCAATAACAATCAAATACAAATAAGTATCCTATTTAAACTGCTTTAACTCTCTGATTAGGACTATTAAGAATGTTTTCAACTTGATTGTATTTTTTATTCTCCTATAATTTATTTGCATTTCCTAGTTGCTTGATTGGACATGTTACGTGCTGCTTTGATGGTCCTTACAGCTACCTAGAAAAAAAGGGGAGAAATGAACATAGATTTCGCCTGTGAATGAAACAGTGTCCACAGTACCTGGGATACAGGCCAACACCAACATCCTGCATCTCTCCATTACTGATGGCGAAACAGTTACAAGTCACCTGTAAAAACAAGGGAAAAAATCCAGGATTACCAGAGTCATTTGGAAACCCCATACTCAAGTGAAAAAACTTTCAAAATAAAATGAAGGGGCAATTGGTAATTGGATGGGAAACATTCAAGCCCAACACTGTCACTCTTTCATTTCAGAGCAGTCACATCTGGGGGACGCTCTCCTGTAAAACTGCCGTCAATTAAAAGCAGAAATATTAGTATCCGGCAAAAATGTGGAGTTAAACACATGCAGAGGCCCTGTTTTCCTGTCCAGAGGGAAAAAAAAAGCACACACAGCCTGAGAACCCAGCCCAGGGACAGGACACTCAGCCCAGGGACAGGACACTCAGCCCAGGGACAACACAGCAGATGACAGTGGCCGCTGATGGAAAGAGTGGTTATTTCAGTGCAGGGACTCCACTGAGGTCAGGCTGTCAGAGCACCATTTAATGAGTATTCATGAGAATTCACAGGTAGATGGAAATATAATATTTAATTTCATATCAAATATTCAGCTTGGTAGTGTATCCTTCCCTCATATAACCATGCAAAGCTGAAGTGGTTTTAGAAAAGAGTGGAGAAGAACGGTAGTTGTTTGCAAGGAGATATAGCCAAACCCCAAGCCCTCAGACTGAAGTTTCTTAGTGTTCAAATCCAGGAACAGATTAGTAAATGATTCGTCAATGATTAGCAAGTATCATTTTCATGGGCTTAAAAGACAATGAGAATCTGATACCTACTGAATTTTTAATATATCTGAATTATTTGGAACCCACGGTTTTCTATTTTTTACATTTTTGGTAATGGGTTGAGTCTGTTGTCACTGACATACTAATCTTTTAGGTAGAAAAACATTGCATGATACTGCATATCATGAAAAGGCTCAAATATCTTCTGCATAACATTAGATTATTAATATCGTTATGTCTCTGTAGAACAGAAAATGAGTTAGAGTAGCATTTGGCAGATGTGAAAATGAGCTTTGAAAGTTGCATTTTTTTCCATAGAGTAATCACCCAGCGCAGTAAATGCACACCCCTATTTTAAAGATGTACACTGAACAATTTAATTGTATATCTTACCCTATAGAACTGACAAATTAATATTTATGAGAGCATTAAGCATACAGTGAAAAAAATCCTCTTTCAGAATTTCTCATAAACTCTGACAGCAAAGTTAATTTAAATAAATGTACATGCAGTAGGGCATGTGTTCTTTTCAAGTAGTTAGACAATACTTTGATTAGTCTATTATTTATGTAACCCTTTGAAATGTTCCTGATCAATTACAAAAAATATACATCTTAATTATTTCTTTCCTACTGGCATCGGATATACAGTATCAGACAACTTCTGAGCTAAAATTAGTCCATATTAAGTGGCAATTATACTGGTTCTAAAAATATTGACTTGATTTTGGTATTTATTGAAAAAATAATGCCTTCCAGGTAAAAGAAAAAGAAAGCCAGCTTGCGTGGACCTTATTTCTCTCTAATGGATTATAAAGTAGCAGAGGTCAAACATCTCTTAGAACTAAATGAATCCCTTTTCCTTGCAAATCTGCTATTATTACCATAAAACTGTTTATATGAACAATACTGAATTTTGATCACTGTAGAGTTGTAGAGAGACTGTTTCATTGTTTTCTAGTAAAGGCAGGTATTTTATTACGTGGAAAGATTTATACACAGACGTCCCAATAGCTTTTACTTTTTTCTTTTCATAAACGTGTATTCACTTTTTATACTGGGGTACATGTAAAGAAAAATGTGAGATGAATGGATGCTCTGAGATGCAAACATCAAGACTGCCTTTCAGAGCAGCTCTCTGTGAGGCCCCTTTTAACCTGGTTTAAGTATTTTCATAGGATGCAGCTGCCTCTCCATATTCCAAAGAGGCAATAAAATGCCATCTAATTTCTAATTATGCACAGTTTCAAATATGGGACTGAGGCCCAGAAGGATCCTGGGCCAGATCTAAACAGGTATTTAGGAACCTAAACCAAGTCAGAACTCTAACTGCTCCTGCGAATCCGGGGCTACGTGATTTTGCTCTCCGTCCTACCAGAGGCATATGAAGTTATAAATGCCCTGGCGTTTGACTAACCTCCTGGGAGAAAATCTTTTCCCCCTTATAAACAGGCATGGAAAGTGCTAACAGTGGTGCACGTGTAAAGCGTACTACAGACACTAGCCTTTGCTGTGGTTACTTTCTGTCCTCAGCATGTGGAGATAGAGGAAGTGAAATGAGGCCGTTCTTAATATCTCATCATATATGGGGTGAGGAATTCTGGTATAATGATAACCTTTCACCGACAGTTCGAGGCTGGTAACAGATATCAAATACAAATTCACCACAGTATGCCAGCTGGGGATGGAGGTTGGCTGTTTTGTTTCCTGTCTTCCAGATTACTCACAATATCTTCTACAACATTCCTATTCCTGTGAAATTTTAAGGGGTTTCCAATCTCAAAGTTAAGGATCAGCCCTACCAAGGATGGCTCTGAGATTTAAATCCAAAGGTCCACCACAAGAGTTGATGTTGTGGACTGCAGCTCCCAAGAACCAAAAGGAAGAAGGAATTTCTTTTACAGAACACCTGAAGAAAAATCCTTTCTCCTAGATTCCTAGGACTCCCGGACTTCTCTGTGTGGCTCAAATAATAGCTAACTTTTAGCTAAATAACAGCAAACCTACTTTCCCAAAGTCCTCTGAGCTTAACTAACTCAGTTTCTACAGAAAAATAAACTCCATCTTTCTTATGTATCGTGATATTTCTTTCAGGTTTCATGACCACACTGCATAGTCTTCTTTCTGCCTTAATTGACCCATCTTACTCCTTGTACTACGATCTCCAAGGTTTTGATTTTATGTGATCACAGATTTAAAATTAAGAAAGAATAAACAATTTTACCCAGTCTGGTGCTTCAAGAAAAGGTCCCTTCCTAAGCAAGGTCATCGCCACCCTTGTCATCTTAACTCCTTAAGAATCATTTATGTCAGTTATTTTACTTGTGCTGTTATTCAACTTGTCCCTTCCGATTCCTCTAGAAATTCCTTTTTATCCAGCTCCTTAGCAAAATGCACATACAGAGCCAGAACAAAGTATATCAGAGAGTTACACCCACAAATAAGCAAGAATGCCCACAGATTTCAGAACTTTGGAGCTGCCAAGTCAAATTCCTTGCCATTTCTAAAATTTCTGAAATAACACATCTCCCAAAAGGAGAACTGACGGATAATTATCAGAGGAGATTCAGTGGTTTTTCAAACCTCCACAATGTGAAACTTATTGAGGAGTATCCTAGAGCTCTTAAGGCTTATCATCACAGACCAATAGGACCAAAAATCCACTAAAAATTCAAAGTAGCCATTCTCTGGGTTTTAGTTGGTCCTCCGTGGCAATAAATCCTGCAAGTTTATTTAAAAGGAATTATATAAATTAATTGTTTATCGATTATATAAACTGATTGAATTAAATAACAAAAAATCTGCTCTTTTGAGGGACTGCATGTGTTTTAGAGAGGTACCCTATACTCAGTAAGGTAATACAAGTAGAATATGTAATCTTTCCTGGACTGGTGAATGCAATGATAATAAATCATCAGTAGAGAACAACCATTATTTTCAGACGTTACCAGCAAACTAAAATTGCTGTAATCTGTTAAATTTTACTTCCTCTCTGAACGGCAGATGAAAACTCTGTAATTTACATCGTAAGGAGGTCTCTGCACCCAAGACATCTGGAGCTACTGTTTGAGCAATCTCTGTCTGTGCCAGACCAACAGCCCAGTGGAGAGCCATGCAGATTTGCTTTGGTGTTTGTGTCTGACAGAACATGAGGGCTTTAGTTGGGCCATATAGCAAGCTGAATTTGCTTTCAGTTCTGTCTGTCCTAATCTGATTGTAGGCTGACTATGACTCCCATTCAGATATTATTCACACCATCTATACAACAACAGACTTGCACTTGGCTTAAGTGAAGCAGATCCAGACCTGATAGCAGGACATTCCAGATTTGGAATTTCTGATACTAAGATAACGGAAATTTGAAGAAAGGGTGAAAGGGAAAGAAAAGAAATTATTATTGGTTAATACTTAACTGCTTACAAACGCTAGGACTAATAAGCAATGATTTTGTCTCCAAGTGTTCCTGTATATTACTGCAACACAGTGAGGCAGCTCTTACAACACACTAAAGAAACCCCCATGAGAAGATCTAATAAAGGGCGTATTCTGCTGATAAGGTCAATATAATTTTCAGTTTGGATTTGGAATGAATTCAGCCATGTCTGTAACTGGAGTGTCGCAGCTGGCGTATTCTAACCCACTACCAGGAAGAAAGCCATAACTCACACTATTTTCCCTGATTTATGAACGTAACGTAAATTAAAGATATAAAAAACTTTATGGATTATTAAGTTTCTCATTCACACCAAAGCTGTCTGGTTATTCCCAGTCATCAGTAAAAATATAACAAAGGATGCTGTAACCAGGTCTCACATTATTTAACAGACTTCTCAAGAGACTCAAACATTAACCAGGCAGAAGGGGTGGATAGTAAACGCTACTGCATCCAGCAGTGTGATGGGCACACTAATTCAAATGACTGAGACATACCCCAGAGACCTTCTTGCACCACTTGCCCCACTATAAGGCTGCACTGATGGCTCATTCCCACTTAAGGATGAACAGATACTTGGCACAGATGGTTGAGAGACCTCAGATCTACTAATGACTTCATTTGGCACAAGGAGTGCTAGAGCGGAGGAGACGGTGCTAAACTGCAAATGCATAGTAGGCCGCGGCAGTGACGGAGCTGTCAAGCCCACAGTTTTTTGGAGTCCATTTCACCCAGTCGCTCCCTGCCACAGCCACCCACACTTCCTGGGTGGGCAGAGCTTCTCTCACTGCAACGTCTCACGTACCAGGCACAGCTCATCAGCTCTGCCCGATAGGCAGGGTGCCAAGGAGGGAGGCAGGAGGCAGGGTGAGGTGGGAAGGTGTCTGCCCCCAGTGTGTGGCTTATATTCATGCTTGCAAGTTTTACTAAATCAGGAACTCCGAATCTGACTCCACCTTCCATCATACTGGAGACCTACTTGTTTGCTTCCACAGGAGCCATACAACCAAAACCACATGAAGGAGCCGCTGAAAGGATCAAAATAAATGAAGAAAAACGATTCTTTGGTGTTCTATTCCAGACTGAAATCAAAATACATCAGAATGGCTTTTATCTCATTTACATTTTCAGACTAAGGAATGGGACAAAGTACTTAACTGTTTGTGATACATGATCAGAAGCCAAATTTTGCTGCAATACGATGAAATTCAGGGGAGGTACGTTTCTTTCACACCATGACTGAATCTGCAATTACTACATTTTACTTTAAGAACAATACAGCCTATTAATCTCCTCTGCAAAATGATCAATATTTTGGCTGAATAAAGACTACCATTACTTTAGAGCTAGTTACAGCAAAGATGACTATTTTCAACTGTTTTTCAGTTCTTCATCTTATGCCTTTGAAGATTTTTCCTCATACCATTTGCAAATATTTCAGCCCTTTTTTGCTATCTTAGCATACAAAAGTTTCTGACTGGTGTGCAGAACACAGGTATCCCTTGCAGAAAGGTGTTACTGAAACTAAGCCAGTAAACCAGATAAATCTGGCCTGACATTAGGCGATGATTTAATGCAAGCATGCCCCAGGCATCTTTTTTCAGTACTCAGCTAAGTGGTGCAATTTTGATTGGAATGGAATGAAAATAGGTCATGGCAAATTACCCTCTCTTCTTAACCCCACACATATTTCTCCAATTTTTCAAATAAAAATATTTAGCTATGCAGCTAAATGTATGTGATTACGAAGAATTCCAAAGCCGTCATTACTAGGACAAATGTTGTGTTTGCCATGGGCACTTTTTTTTTTGGTATTTGCAAGATGTAGTTATAAACCTGAGATGAAAAGCTAAAGCCTGAAACATACAAAAATATTACACTTTGAGGCTCAAATAAAATATTTTTAAGTTTTGCAAAACTCCCATTAAAAAATCCATGCAAACTATGTCCTATTTTTCCACAAATTTCTCCGCTGACAACAATCAGCAAGTCTCATGTTCATTTTGGTGAAATTCTAGCTTTTATCTGGTGCTGGGAGTATTACTGTTATTACTGCTTTTTGGAACAGAACTTAAATGTTTCTATTTCTGAAGCAGAACTGGAGAAAGGGAGCTGCAAAGCCACTAACGGATCATATTACAGTATGCATGCAGCACTTGGCATTATTAACTGGAGTGGAGTAGAGGCACGACATCCTTCTCTTCTCCCTTGTTTTTCTGCTGGTAACTCCACTCCTGTGAAATGGGGTAGAGTTATTAACTTAACTTCAACAGCCACTGCACGCCCACCTATTCAGAATAAACTGTTTGTTCTAATAAATTAGACCAAACTCCACGGTATCCAGGAATGGCTAAGCTGTCTTTGTATCTGTCTTGCCTAAATATGTTTTACAGGTTGCTGTTTATCTGCTTTGCAATCAACAAAACATAAGAGGGACTAAATAGGAAAATAAGGGTGAGATTCAGTTATGGCTGCCGATAGGAATATGGCATAAGCAAAATCAAAACATTTCTGAATTGATCTTGTATAACTTCAGCCAATAGTACGCGTGGAATAAACGAGACTCTGGCATTTCCCTTCATCACACAGATGACCTCCTCATACCAGACTCCTTACTGCTAGACAGCTTAAGTTAAGGGACGTGAATCCTAGTCTGTATTTTGGGGTTTGCTGACTTTATTTTCACAGTTGCAATATAATTGCTCTTTCTTCTGGAGGTGCTTGTTGACTTTCAAGTAAGTTTACTTCTTAAAGTTCATCAACGAAAAGTCTTGGGATTTGGTCTTTTATGCTTGGTGGATTTTTGCCTTACTTTCCTCTTTCCTTTTCACTCTTTGCCTATTGCCCAACAGTATCTTTTCTACTGGTGAAAAAAAAAAAAAAAAAGAGAAGGGAGAAGATGTGAGGAAAACCTGTTTCATACCATTTCTTTAAAATTGTTTCCAGTACAAAAACTTTGAAAGCACAAAAGCTTGAGAAAGTTTGAAGAGGAGGAAAACTCCAAAGAGAAGAAAATAAAATTCAAATTTCTCTTCCAAAAAGTGATGGCGTAGAAAGAATATTTTCATTTCTGAAAAACTTAAAACATATATTGAAACTTTGATTTTGAAGTTTCTTTGGAAAAGGGGAACAAAAACATTAATTTTGATTTCTTCAGACATGTAGAAAGCACTTTTCTCCAACTTATGAAAAATATTTTTAAAATAATTTTTTCAAAAGTAGCATGTGGTTTTTGAAGCAGCTGTAGTCTCAGTTTGCTACTTGAGTTACATCCTAAAACAGAGACGACTGGGGAATTTTATAACTGAACCTAAGACCTTCTTTCTTCCTTACTACGGTAAAAGAATACGTGGAAACGAGTGGTGCCAGCATATGACACTACAAAGCTGTAAATGTCCATGGTCACCGCAAAGCAAGGCTAACTACAGCTTGCTCTGTTTTATATTAACCAGACAAAATCTCAGGGTCTCATAATGTTTGGGCGCCTAGGCCCCCCAAAATACTGATTTCAATGCCATTTCCTTCCGTTTCCTTTTTCTAACGCCCTTCCCCTATAGATTACCTACTACTCCTTTTCTTTTGACATAGTTTTATAAAAAGGAATAACTATTGTTCTCTTTATCAAAACACTAAAGCAAAGACCAAAAAAGAAAAAAAAAAAAGAAAAAAAGCATGAGAGTTATTTATATATCATTTCCTTTTTAATTTTTCCTATCATTCAAATTGGGTGGCATGGCTACCTTCAAAAATCAGTGGGCCAGCCATACTCCTGATGTAAATCCATCACTGTCAGTGGTCTAAACCTTTTCTACCCATTAAAAGCCTTTGGAAATCAGTAAATAAGTCAATGGCAAACATGCACTATGTATGTTCTTTCTTCCAGACAGCTAACAGATCAAATATTCACCATGAGCAGGTCTTTTTAATAACATGCAAAGCAACAATTTAAAAATTATACAAGCTGTCCATAAAATGCCAATGTAGTACTGCATAAATAAAAAGCTCTCCTTTTAAGGTTTCTCAGCAATTGATTACCAGGTGCTTGCAAAATGCTTTTGAACTTAGCCTTACTCCTCTCTCCCACAGAGGGTGCATGAATAAGGTTATCAGATACAATGACTGATCCCGCACTCTACCTTCCCAGGTGCCCTGTAGAAGACAGGCTACAGCAGTCTGTGGCCAGTGAAAAGTTGTGGAGTACCGGATGATATTCAACAAATGTATTAAGAACAGGTGGCAATTAGAAGTTTAATAGGATGAGGTAAACCAGTGAAACAAAAAGCCTACTAGGTATTTAATCTTGAAACTTTGAAATACCTAGTAGCTTGCTCCAACGAGGTGTCTTTAGGAAGAAAAAGGGTAACTACCTATTAAAGATGGTTTTAAGAAGTCCAGGCATGGAAGAGATGGTGAAATCCAGACCACAGTTCTACACCCTTATCTGGCTGAAGGGGAAAACTGATTGGAGTAGGTGTGCCGGTACAAAAGGATGTATCTGACCATACTGGGAAACAGCAGGATACAGGAAGGTAGAAAACATTGAGTCAAGCTCCATTTTGGTTTCAGGACAAAATACAATTGCTACACGTAAGGTAAAGATGTGGTGCATGGAACAAATTAAAACCAAAGCAGTAATTTTAAGGCCTGTATTGCTCAAGTACTCGGTGCTCAAAGGATTTACAGATTTCCATAGGACCTGTGCATTCTTAGTATCTCTGAAAATCAACTTCCCCAAGCGTTTCCAGCTAGCCTTTCTGTTACTTTTTTTCTACAACTCTGCTTTTTGGACTACTTCAAACATCAGACTATTTGGGCTATTTCAGGAAACAGTTTAAACAACTTAATTTTTGGAATTCCATAACATTGCACATGTTTAGTCTCAATACAGTACATACGCTTCCAGTTACTGTGAGGTATAGCTTTCATGCTCATGTCACTAGTTTTCTCATTCTCATGATCTTACTCCAACATTCTTGGACCGCCACTTGGAATATATAAGCATTTCAACAATTCCTAAAAAAGAAGGGTCAATCTGGAATTTACTAAAAAGACTGTTTGCTAGTGTAAATTGGTGTATTAGGAGTTTTTTTTATCAGGATATTGGCATTTTTCAGGACCCAAGGGGACAAAGCCCTAAGCAACCTGGTCTGAATTCAGTGTTGGCCAGAGGTGGCACTGGATGATCTCCTAGGGTCCCTTCCAACCTAAGTGATTCTGTGACTCCATCTCCACTGACTTCTCATTTTCATGGTAACGTATTTCAGACCGTTTGTATATAAATATAAATGTCATACCTCTTTGGTATAAAAGAACATATATTCTTTGCTAAACATGAAAAGCCTGTTTAATAGGAGAAAGTGGAAGAGAGTATTAACCCTCATGAAATCGCCATTTTTTTTCCTGAGAATTTCTTTACAAAGTTTGTAACTAAGCAGTCTGTTGGTAGGAAACATTGCTACCGTGAGAGGCAGAGGACCAGAAAATGAAATGATCTTCCCTTTGAGATTGCCAATGGTTTCTGTGTCTTTAAGGTTCTTCTCCACACCCACGCTAGACAGTGTTTTGTCAGACAAAAAAATCTTTGCTGATTTTTTACTGCTTCTGCTATCCCTCCTTAAGAAGGCTGTATACCGGAGTGTACTGGAAAATGAAAACCATCCCAGGACAACCTTTTGTGATGTTGTTGATATATGGAAGATAGAAGCACACAGAAAAGGACTTTAGATGCAATAGCTTTAATTCATGTGGTAAATGCCCAAGTCATAAAAAGTCCTCTCCGTGCTTATACTCACGTGCCTCTTTACAAATCCAGCCCCCTGTGCTTTCTATTTAACAGAGAAAACATTTAAGATCCTACTGTGTAACTTTTCCCTGAAGTTAGTGAGGAATTCAGCAGACAATTCACGCTGATATTTATTTCAGAAGGCAGAAGAAAGGGTGTCAAGTGGAATTAAGGGGGCGGGACTTAAGCTTTGGCCATATATAATTGATTGCCTTCAGTGGAAGCAATGAAAAAGGAGCTTATCAACAGAACTCTGAGATGCAAGGCAAGGAAATGGATGGAAATAAACTAGAGCATTTCGGAGTACTAAGCAAGAAGTTAAAAAAGAAAGAACCGAGAGAGATCTGCAAATAATTTGAGAACACATATTCCTGTAATTCAAGGAAATAACATGGAATTCTAATTCATCTAACTATCCTTTGTGATATGCATGAGTACCTGAAGCAATAAAATAGAAGTAAAGCATTGCAAGTAATAATAATTATGATGCTGAGGAAGGACTTCCCACCTTCAGAATTACGGAATTTGATCTTTCACTCTCAAAGAGAAAAAAATGCATTTCATTTTTAAAAGTGTCTTTACCAGATGTCTTGGAAAAACAGAGAAAAAGCAAGGTTAGACAAACACCAAGTTGAGCTCACAGTTCAAATGCTTGTGGGTAGCTGACTAAAGTTCACAGACCTGTATGTAATCACTGTCTACAGGAAATACTTATGTTAAAGAAAGAATTCTCTCCTCACTCTTTCACCTTTGCCCTTCCACATACTCACCAGCAAAGAAACATCCTAACCGCATTTCTGTGATGAACAGAATTGTCCTCCCTCTATGAGATTAACTAACTCTAACAGCCAGGAACAGCTTCGCAGACACATGATTTTAGCAAGCATTAACTGGTAAATGATGTATTTGTACACAAATGGCCTAAGCTTGAAAAAAAATCCACTTGTTCATTTTTAAACCATTTAACTTAGAATACAAAATTTGCACTTACATTAATGTAAATTGGCAGTTAACTTCAGCGACATCAGATGAGTTACATGAAACCAGAATTAGGTAGGAAGCTCACGAGCTGAACCAATTGCTATGAGCATCGAAATTGGGTGATCTAGACAGTGTGGTTAAAATTCTGTACATTTCAGACAAAACAAATCCTTGCCATTAAACATCTGCAAACTTTGAGTTGCTTAATTCTTAACCAAAGTCCTTAACCACAAATGCCTCAAGCTTACATCTAATGCAGAAGTTTCAAGAAAAAAAAAATTGTAGATGTGATGATATCATTAAAGTTAAATAACCTAAGTAGTCAAAATCAGAGTCTGAGTGTACATTTTAAAAAATAACATGCAATTTTGTTTCCCTCTTTTTTTTCCCAACTTGAAATAACTTGAAAAGGATTGAAACTTTGCATTTATCAAAAATGTCTGTGCGCTCCTAGCTTTCAAGTGATATACTGCCATCCGCAAGGTGACTGCCATAAGCCTTCATGTGGAAGAGAGACTTTTGCCTACCAAAAAGAACCAAAACTTCTTTATAGGAAAAGTTGTATCCTCCTCTCTGTATGCAGACAGTAGTAAACCCTAGAAGGCAGATGAATACCAATATGTTTTCATTTAATTTTTTTTGCCTTATGATTTTTAAGCCAATTCAATAGTTTTCTAATCAATTCTTGATTTCAAAAACTTTAGGAACAGACATGATTCTTTACATTTCCAAATCCCAACATTCACTGCAATCTGAGAAAAATAACAACGGTCTTATATATTTGCAGCAGGAAAGGTGGCTGTGCTGGCTTTATAAAATCAATTTACAGATGTACAAAATATAAAACTTCTTTGATTCACATCACTCTCCTGGTGCTCCGCACTGTTTTTTACTGACATGCAGATTCACTCTCAGCAAATCTTTAGCTACAGTTTTCACATCCCTTACAGACAGTTCTTTTCATCTTGTACAAACCAAATCTTTACACATATTTCAGATATACCCAAGATGAGCAAGCCAGCTAGATGAACAGTGATTTCCACAGGCAACACGGAGCAGCTGGTATTTCTATTGCACCTGACAAAAAACAGTGGTGACATGAAAGAACATACTAATTTCTGGTTACAATAATACTAGTGGATCCCAGCAGATTCCTCAGCTCTATAACCAATGTAAACTCTTAGCTTATACCTTGAAGCTCTCTTAAATACAGCACTAAACTAATGTCAGTGCAAAACTGGATCAGGAATACAAGCCACACTGCACGAGCTAGTTCAGATCGACTGCTCCATTTCTCCTCACAGCTGGCATTTTGAGACTGAGTCTTATGACCATACTGTTTTTACACCAGCCTAACGGCAGAAAACTACATGGCCACATTCTTACTTCATGTATTAAATACTTTACAATTCATTATTCAGACTAGGATTATTTAAGCACTTATTAGTTAGGAGCATATATTCCTTTCAGCTAGGACTTGTCTCTCAGCTGATATGACTGTCTATGAAAATTTTACCATTAAATTGTTTTATTTCCATGAATAGAATGCAGTAAAACTATGAAGTGATTACAAAAAAAAAAAGTTTTCCCCTAGCGATCCATTCATGAAACAATAGGAATCACAAAGAAAAATAACAAAGTCTCACTAGGTAAGTTTTCACTGACTGCTAGTGATGAGAGCCATATGAGAACAAATAAAATCAGTCCATACCTTTTTACATTAGCAAATGGGCAATCGATTCTTTTTTTACATATTATGACAGAAAAGAGTAATTTGTTCCATTAATTCTTGTTTAAGTCACAGTCAAAAAAATTTTCGTTAGCTTTTTAAACGCTGTGCTACCTTTGGCCAATCATCTCAAATATAAATCAGCTGAGTGAAAAATAGTAAAATTATAACCTTTGGGTCATCTCACAACCAGAAGAGTTTCAAATACCAAGCCAGAATTAAAAATCCTCCACATCTTCTTTTATATTGAATTTATCCCAATGAAAATACTAAACATTTAGAAAGTCTGAATGATGATGTAGGCTTTGTGACCAGTATTTCCATACTGAGGCTGAGTCTATTCCCATAAAGAGTGAGTAACGTCACCTCCTTAGTGAAGCTGAAAGAGGCACCCTTTTCACTGTTTGGGTGCTCATTATGCATGACGGAAGTACCCACTTCTCTTAAACTTCATTGCTATTACACTTTTAACATTTTGTACTCACTGTCATGACAGCATCACATTGAACAGTCCATTCAGCTATTACTACTTGTTGGATCATTTAAATCAATTATTTTGTTCACATAAGATATTAAAAATAAAAATATGAAAGTTATCCCTTAAGGACAAATTCATACTTTTCAATCTGTTTCTCTGAACTACATTACCAACCCTCGAATTACGAAGCCATGATTTTAAATAAAGAAGATAAGAAGCAGGAGAGGGAAAAGTGACCAAAAGTATAAAATGACTGAATCAAGTAAAGACAAATAAAATAGAGACCAAAACTACAGGAAATAACACTTTAAAAAAGTAATAGATAACCTGCATCTTAATGAGCATTTATTAACAGTTCTCTTGTGGAAACGGTATGGAGCAAAGGACTGGCAAAACGCCAGTCAAGGCCAATCGTGAAAAATTTCCACAACCTGTTCCCGCAAAGTGGTACAACATACAGGGCCTACTAGAATATAGGAGAGGACATAATTTTGTTTTAAAAGTTATTACAGCATCTTAAAACACTCATCAGCCTAAGCGGGGACGCAGCTGTGGCCCAGGAGCTGCTCGCAAAGGGGCCAGCGCGGCCAGAGACAGCCCACAGCAGCATTGCCTCCCTGCTCGGCTGCAGGGCTGGATTCGGCCCGCGAAGCCTGAGCTTCTGCCCGCAGTCTCAAGGTCCCTGACTCCAAGCCATGCTCAGCAATTCACAACATCTTCCTCTCGTTAACTACAGGCCTCTTTACATAGCGTCGGTTGCCAAGCAGGTGTAAGGCATAGGCTTTGCCTTGTAAAGGGCACTGCATAAATACAGCAGTCCATCCACCATGAACTTCTCATCCAGCAGTGCCTACACCTGGAGGGTGCACTTTCAGCTCCTGCATCTTAGGAGCAAATGAATGAACACTGATACCTTGAATGAACATTGATTCTCTTCTGCTGCTTTACAAGCAAAAAGCTCTTTTGAGATTGTCACCTAACTTTGTACAAACCAGTCCGACATTTGAAGATTTGGGAATAACTAATCCCTATTTGCTCTTGTTTGAAAAACAAACCCTACCGCAGCAAGCACTGGGAAAGAAGTTTCGTTTTTCACGTGAGCTTTCTCACCAGCCTCAAAAGGGCGGCTCACGTGTCACTGCTCTCATTCCTGCCTGCCTGAGAAAACCACCCTGCAACCCATTCCCTCAAAAAGTTCAGCCTTTCACCTGAGTGTTGACTTTCTGGTTATCACTAGTTGTGTCTTACTGCGTCTAAAGGCCCTGCAGTATGACTACGGTAAAAAGCTATTTTGAAACCTATCTTTCACTGAACAGCCACGTGCTTTTCATGCAGAATCTAGCCACTGGGAGGATTCCCAAACTGTAAGAGCCAGAGACAGTCCCAGGACCTACGCACGAGATGGGACATGACAGTAGTAACGGTGAGGTTGCTTTTTTACACATTTCTTGCTGGAAAACATGTCACTGAGTAACATTTGACAATATTTATTAATACATCAAATGCAAAGGTCCATTATCAGAGAAAACATGCTAAAGTGAGAAGCTGAGTGCAGCACACTCCATCTTGATATCTAAAGGGTGATTTTTTTATAACGAGACGCCCATGAGACTAAGCAGCTTCAGTAAAGGGCAAGAAAGCTGACGGGGCTTGAGGAGACAGCCGCATTAGTATAGGCATTTGGGGAGACGGAAGCAGGGATGATTTTGTCAAAACAAAAATAGTGATTGAACTCCTATGTAAAAGCCATTATTAAACAAGCCCTATGTACACAAGCCTGACGAATCTGCTCCAAGGAGATCTGCAAAGAGATAATGGCAAAATAAAGCTCACTGATATTTACCCAGCCTGACTTTTATCTGTTGGTTTTGTGTTTATGACTATGAACATATTATCATGGCACTTCATGTGTTTGCCAAAAAAAGGACATGCTATTTGGCAACATAGTCTTTGGCAGAAATTTAGCCAGGAAGCCACACATTTTTCAGTCCAAGTATCCATAGTAACTGACTGCACAGTAACTGAACTTGGGTACTTATCAGTTTAAAAATTATTCAGAAAGGAAACTGCTACATATTTGAATTAATAAACATCAGAGCCTCTTCATTTTCTTCATTTGCATGAATAAGAATGTTTATCCTAATTAGAGCTGAGCAAATCATTTTCACCAGATCGTTTACCCCACAAAAGCAGCTTCTGCCTTTACTTCACGGAATGCCTGGAAGTAGATTATTACTCTGTCAGAATTCATTCAAAATCAGCTCAAACCTTTCTTTTTCGTTATCGCTATTACTACCAATCATGAACTAAGTAGTAAAAATTCACAGCTGAATACTGCAATTGTGATGGCCACTGAGCCTGAAGACACATCTGATGACTCAAATACTGAAAATACTGTGCGATATTATTGTGATTGCATAGCAGCTGAGTTGCTAAATGTAAATTTTATCCCAAAGACAAGCTTGAAGAAGCCTCTGGAGGAGTGCCCTGCACTGGAACAGTCGAAGTTTAAGGATAGGTAGCAAGTTACCACGAATCTTGGAAAATATGAATTCTTTACTTCTGTGGCCCACACATAAATTGCCACCCAGGGAATCCTGAGAATTATTATTTTAAATATTGGGGGGGGGTGTATTTTTTCTTTCCTCTCCCATTATCTTTTCCTTATTACAGTGACAACTCCTTAAATGCTTTCTGAGGGGGACCAGTGACAAAAAATAGCAATACTTCAAACCCATAAAGCAAGATAATGGAACACCGCATTCGGTTGAGGAAAAAAAGGTAACGCCTTTGGAGAGCCTTTTCTCTTTCCAGCTTCTCGGGACTACCACTCTGGCACTTCAGTTCTTCTAGCCGCGAGCCGAAACTAGAGTCTGATAGGCCTGAAATATTATTAGCTGGCACTTCTGCAGTTTTCTAGTTTGACTTGCTCAAGGACACCAAACAGTAGAGAGACGTTAATCCGTTAGCGTGGTTAACAGCTCTGCGAGGAAGGGAAGGGCAGAACTGAATCAGGCAGAGGCTGAATATAACGCTGAGGTCGTGGAGCAAACCAGCAACAGCCGGGAATACGAAAGAATTCGGATAGCGTCTTTCACTCTATCTAAAAGGTTTACAGTAAAAAAAAAAAAAAAAAAAAAAAAAGAAGAAGAAATAAAGCTCACCGTTGGCTGGAAAACTCCACGACTGAAATTGTGTTTCTGGCTTTACGCGCCTCTGTGGCACACGGCGACGGTGCTGAGCTGTAATAGTGCCGCAGGCACGGCGCTGGTACTGACTGTTAGAGCAGTTAAGGGGCCAGGTATCACTTACTTCACGTCTCCTGCCTCGACTGGGTAACGCCAGAAAACAGGCTGGTAGCTCTGACGCACGTCTCTAAACCTAGCGCCTTTATACGCATTATTGCATTTCTGCTAACTTTCGTTACAGAGCGAACTCAGCGCGTGAAGAACAAAAAAGCGGGCTACCGGGCGAGGGCGAGGCTGGAAACCTCTGCAGCAGCAGAAATCCGTAAAGCACGGCCCTGGCCCTGGCCCTGCCCGGCTCCGGCCCCACGGCGGGGCCCGACGCCCCCCAGCGCGGGTCTGGGGCCGGCCCCGGCTGCCCCCGGGGCCCTGCGCCCTCGGGGAGGGGGGACGGACGGGGCCCGGGCGGACACCACCCTCCCCAGGAGCCTTTTTATTGAGAGAAGAAAACGAGACAAGATCTAAAAGGCTGCCTTTCTCCTCCCTCTTCCCCCACTGAAAAATAACCCTCGAGAGTCAAACCTCTGCTATGACAGGAAAATAAGAGCCCACCGTAAAAACGCCTGTTTTTCAGAATTATGCTCTTCTCTCTATATGGAAAGCACAGGCAATTTCTGGCTCCCCTGAAAGTTGCCTACAGTGAAATTTAGAAAAAAGAAAGTATTGTTTAGGCTGGAAAGCGAGAGGATTAATGTATATAGAGCATACCTAACTCAATGTACGTAGGAAAACTTAATATATGTGAGAAAATAATGTATGCAGGAAAATATTCGCTGCTGTTCACTTTCAGGGGATAGGTAATATGAGCTGTTTTTCATGAAGTCTATGATATTTGCCACTTTAGGAGAAGCAGGTTGGGATGGATGAGATAGATAACTGATTTTCATGGGTTGTTTTCACAGCACACCCCAGTTAGTGGCTCTTAATTCAAATTCATATGCAACTTCTTAAAAACCATGAGAAAAATATGTATGTGGCCTAGTCTGGCTTCAGATTACAGATCCGCTTGCTCGTTTTACATCAGATCTCAAAAAAACGATAATTTGAACAAATTCCTGGTGCTCTGAATTTCTGCTCACAGATGGTTTTTACAGGTATGCGTACTGCTGTCAGAGGACGCTATCCAGCCTTTTGCTATTAGGGCCAAAAGCAAAGGCTTTTTCAGGAAAATAAGGCAATTCCTATATAGTCAAGTTGAACTGTGCTTCATGCAAATCGCAGTCTCACTGGCAGCACTAGGACTGCTCACCAACTGACATGTTTCTCAGTAGAAGTAAAGGAGAAAACATTTTGGCACACAAAAGGTAATTATCTTCGAACTAATGCTAGTTTTCTCCTCTAGTATGGTCCATAAGCCTCAATACCAGCACCAAGACAAGGAAGATTGCATGATTCGTGTTGTTTGCAAGAGCTCTCCCTCAGCCCTCATACAAGACATCTGAACACCACTCTGTAGACGCCATGATTTTAAAACAGTGAAAATGCATTTTCATTTGCAGAGCAGATACTTCGTTGTCAAAAAGCCTATGTTTTTAATGAAAGTATAGTGGTTTCAGCTGGAAGGACAGGGTCACTGCTCATATGTTCTACCCAGACAATATCTGGTTTGCAGATGATGAGAGGAAGCAGCTCCGGCTTAGCCAAGTCATAGGAGAACAGCCTCCACTGAAAGGAAAGAATGGGTTTGATAGTGAACACCTTAAGGACAATCTGTAAACTAGATTCAGTTGGTGTTTCATCAGAAAATGCCACGTTGCAAAATCCAAGCATTTTACAGAAATGCCAGTCTCACACAACTGCTGCTATGACGCTGGAGGGCACATTTAACTTGACAAATATACTGTATGAGATACGGGGAGTTTTCCTTTTTTTTTCTTGGAGTTTCCTATTTGTTAGAAAAGTTTTGAAGTTTCACTCTAATTTGACATGAGGCAGCTAGAGCTCACCCAGCTGGAACACTACGAAGCACACCCAACCAACAATACTAATGAAGCCGTTATCATAAATTACAATACATCTTTCCAATAGTGCTGCTAAACAGACTACCTATCATCTTATTGGACTGGCTTACTTTCTCCACTGCACTAACAACCAGGAGACCCCTGCGCTAATGCAGCCATACTTGAACAGGTGAGGCCCGTCCGACTTTTGACACCCAGTAAGTATTTGCAGTACTGGAGCACTTCCTCAACTGATGTATATTGGCATAGCTCACATATATTTCAGCTGGCAGTGTGACAATTTATAACAGCAAAAGATCCATCCGATTAATGATGAAAATGTAACGTAATTAGGGAGGAAGCTGGTTGCTGTCTTTGTAATGGTACATATCCTACCTAGGCCCAACTCGCTTGGTGAGTACTTTTTGTCTGAGACCCAACTTTCATTTCTTTTTGACAGGAATCTCTGTTAAGGCTAGCATGAATTAAAGATTACTGCAAGAAAGAAAGTGGCAACAAGAAATCAATTGGTAATGATAGCAGATTCACGACAGCATCCTTTTTTAACGTATAGTTGTACATTTGCCAAAATGTGAATACTTTGCTCTGGGAACATTAAATCATAAAACCGATCAACTTTACGTGGACTTTAAGAAACATCATCAAATTGATCAAATAAAAACTGTAGAAGATTTATCACAGATGCCCTGACCTGATGTCCAAAACAGCCTTTCAAATCAATTAGCTTTCTGTCTTGAAATGTAAGAACACTTTAAGAACTTTTTTAATGCTTATCTCAGACTGTGTGGGTGGATGAATAAAATCAAGCATCTGTGAATCTCTCACAAAGATACGATGTCCCTGTTCTCAGGCTCTAATACCATCTCTTTTTTTTTTCAAAGCCAAAATGCCTGATGAATGATAAAGTATCCACCATCATTTTGAATGCTCAAAAGTATGTGCAGAATTATTTTCTAAAAATAAATCAGATACAGTCTCTGTCTTGGTTCTTAAACTGTCTAGCTGGAGCCCTATTTGGCAGCAGTCACTGTAGTATTTGAGCGCTTTCCGAATATCAGCATGCATGCTGGATTTTGGAATTCCCTCTCATCCCCAAAGCTCCCCTGACCAGGAAGGATGTTACTGCTGATGGTCCCCATTCCGCAAACCTGTTTCCTTTTGGGGGAACACTGTGGCTACATAGTGCTATACAGTGCTTCCCTGACCTCCAACCAAACATGGTGCCTCAGTGTCAGTCTCATGTTGAGTAACTGAGTCTTAAATGAGCGTTCTGTCTCCTTTATAGCTCTTCCCTTCTGAAACGGGCCAAAATTAAATGCATACAGAGCCATGTGATAAGTAATATGAATACTTCCAAGACTTCCCAAGAAATTTCCCCCATGCTTTGGTTGTAATCATATTACTTGCAGAATATAAAGTATGTCAACATCTAACACCTCATGGACTTCAGTAAACACAGAAAACTCAAAGGCACTCAAAGGAGGGGGGTACAGAGGCCAAGGGCAGAGTGCTCAGTGCCTGCGCTAGAGCAGCCGGGCTGGCTGGTACCTGCACTGGCAACAGCATCTAAAACTAGCAACAACCTCCAGTACCCTACATGTATCTCTCTACAAAATTCATTTACTGAAACTTCCAAGAGTCAAGTGCGCGTATCTGAGTTTCAGATACTTTGTAAACAACCTCAGACTTCAATGCAAAAAAACCAAAAATTGGATTTTTAAAAGAACAGATTTTAAGGTGTGGTCAGATGATCATGCACACCATAGTGACTTAAACTAGCCTTAAATGAACCAAGGTTTACTTGTCATGAAACAGAAGCATGCAACAATCAGTTACTGCATCTCAGCTCAAGGGTGGTAACTTCTTAAGACATGCTAACTTAATCATTTACAATCATCTACTCATAATTCTAATTTACATGACATTGCTTCAGCAAATAGATTACGCAGGTTGAGAATGACCTCCAGGGATATTACTGTATTAGTTAAAATTTTAATAATGCAAATTAGGACAAGCCCTTGGCTATGCATTCAGTCACAAATAGTTATTCTATTCTACATTCTAGGAGCAGAATGTAGAATATATAAAATGCAAAGAGGGCTTCCAGAAACCGTTGCACATCAGTAAAAATATACCAGATACTTTTCTCCCCCCAAAATTTTTGCAGTGTCACAGAAGAAAATAAAACAAAAAGGTAGCAAATATAGAAAGAGAAGGATAAAGACAGAGAGCGAGTGAGAGAGAAGACATGGTGTCATTTGGCTGGAATGCTCACTAATTCTTGTGGTTAAAGAAGAGTAACGGAGAATGTGAACACCAAATTTCAAAACTTAGGCTTGCCACATACTTCCTCTGTGGCTTTGGGCAAATCACTTACCCTCTCTGTGACCCCAAGCTCTACAATTAATAGAAGTATTATCATCAAAGTCGACTGCTTTGGATCTCAGTTTTCTTTGTTTCCTCTCTGCCCTGTGAGGATTATCATGCCATTTCATGAGAATGTGACGCAACAGCAACAACAAAAAAATTCAGACCTTTTATTCGCAACAATTGAAATCATAGCTATGCTGTAATTCACAGCGAATTTTAAAATCTTAACTCTAATGAGAAGAATGGTCAAAAAATGGTCACAATATATTCTTTCAAATAAGAATGGGATATGGGCTATATTTGTCGGAGTGTTAATCTTGTTCCTCACACCTTGCCCTAATGTCATACAGCCTATCAAGATATTATTGGCATAAAGAATTAGTTATCAGCTATTAAAAGTAAAACTCCCGTTTTCTGCAGTAAATAAGCCCCGAGTCAAGCTAAGGTCACCCCTCCTTGAATGCAAAAACTGTTCCTCTGATATAAACACAAAGTATCAGGTGTTTCAAACATATCTGAACTGTTAAGTGGAATTCACTGTCCTTGATTAAACTATCTATCTCATATATTTGATACCCAGATGTCAAATTCTCATACACTGCTTTTACAAAAATTACTTTTATTTGAAAAAGATATTCAGAGGTTTTTCTCCAACAATTTTGAACAAGTCTATCCTCTATTGTTTATTTGTAAGAATGATGACCTTCTGTAATGCTGCTTAACCAACTGTTATTTCCAATTAGTCAAGGGAACAAAATAGCAGGCTTTACTAAACGCAGCTTTTACAAGGTAGCAGCTTCTTGAATGACAGATAGAATTACTACACTTAGGCCTATTGTAAATGAAGTATTCATCAGTAAAAGATTGTTTTAACTCAATTATACTTCCATCCAAGAGGAAAAACAGTATAAACGTCAAACATTACATGCCTAAAGAAATTCCCAGTGGTTTATGGGATGAATTCCAATGAAAGTGAGAATGAAAGTTCTCTCCAAAGAGGCCCTGAATACCTGCTGTGATTTTGCTTGCTTGAAACCAGTTGAAACGAGGCATTCCCTCGCTGTTAATAAGAACACAGAAGTGTAAAAATAATGCCATCACTGAGTGAACTTTTACATTTTTAATGAGTAGGGTGTGGGTAATAAGTGCTGGGCTTGCATTCCTACAAGAAATTGCTTACTAATGTGTGTCAGACATGTCCCCCACAAAGCTAGCTCGTTTATGGAGAAGTAAGTTCAGTTTCTAAGATTCATTTCATCTTTGATCTTTCCAATAAGAGGTGCAATGTCACCAGAAGCAGCAAGGAAGGGTAAAATAACATCTGCTGTCACAGGCAAGTACCCAATACTTTCATGACTAAGCTCACTCTGCCTTTAGCATCTGGCCTATAATATTCAAACCATTATGTGCTGGCATTAGAAGGACAAACATTATGCTTGGTCTCTCCACAGGCTGAAAGCAGTCACAGAAACTGTTAGCTTGGTCACCAGCACAGAACTAGGTACAACCTATCTGTTGTTCTATGTTCTGTGATACAGAAAAACAACATTACTTCTCCGTTTTTAGCATCAAAGTAGTGGAGAAACATATTCCCCACTTCCAATGCATTAACACAAGTTATAAGCCACAAGTGTCTCTGATACAAAGCTCATGGCAGTCAATGGAAAAACTCCAACTACTTCAAAGTGTTTTGATACAGTGGTTTCATACACAAGCCTGAGCGAGCTGATGATTTGCAGGAAATGAAGAAAGAGAATACATTTTCATAATATTATTTATTCCGTTATCTGACAGAATGCCATCTGCACTCTGAAAGGAAGAATTTCTCCCTCCCTTTGTCAGGACTTTTCCTCTTATTACTATTTTAAAAACATTATTTTATATTTTAATAGTAGCTATCCTTGCAAAAAAATAGAGACTATAATCCATGAAATATTTGCTATCTTATTAAACAACATTTCCACTACTATTGGTAACAGAATATTTTCTTAGAAAACAATCACATATACACAGAAACGCCTTGAAAAAATTTAAACTTTCTGGATTAAAATCATCCTCAGCAGTATTAAAATTACCTACTGAATTAAACAAAGAAGTACTCCGTTGCCTGCAAATTCATAATCACCACCCTTACTCTAATGGAAGGTCCATTCAAAGGCATTTTTCAACACAAAAAGGCAGCACCAGGAACATCATCAGTGTTTCTAAGACAAATCGCTACATTTTGATAGGGGAGATACAAGGGCCGACTCTGCCATCGCTTTCTATATGCCACAGCGTCAACTATGTTTCTTACTTCAAACATTTGCTGTTGTTAAAAATTGTAAGCAGTGCTATCTCAAGGCAGTTGGTGCTGCCGGTTCAGCTTAATAAAATCCACAGCAATACAGGGAAATGCTAGTTTTAGAAATGTTTGTGATGAGCAAGTTCAGACCTACCCCTCATTATTACAATGCTGATTTCAAGTTTTAGACTCTTTTTACTTGATTGTATGTGGCAAGACAGTCACTGAGAAAAGATAAGGAAACTCAACTAAATAAAGGAAAGCTTGCTGAATTGTAAACTGCAGACCACATCACGTAAACCTTCTCGATAATGCTGCAACATGTTCTCAGTCTTCTCACCACTGGGCTCCGCTTGCCTACAGTCTGATTTTTAACTGATTGGTTAGTGCTCTAGGTAGGTTTCTGCCCTAGGAACATTTATGCACGTGTTTCATGCAACTGCATGGGACGAATACAGGATGTTAATTGGATTACTCACCTATGCAAATATATCTCCTGAGACATTAGGTAGAATTGGTGCATTGGGATTAACTGCACGTATTTTTCCCAGGTTTCTGGTTGATTGAAAATGGCCCGCAGTGACTCAGAGTTTAGGGATCTGTTATCACCAAATGGCTATATATAGCTATTAAAGGAAATTAGCTCGCAGGAGCTAGAGAGCATAGCACTGTATAGTCATTTGACCTGTACAGTAAGGGCCAGTAACTATATAACTATCCCATGTGCCGACAAACTAAGAAAAATTGCCTTGCTCTATGCTCCCAAGCGCTCACAGCTCTTCTCTTTCACAATTACTTTTACTCAAGTTAAAGCAGCACACAGCTAAACTATACCGACTTGACATCTCTGCTCCTCTCCCCACGCCATGGCTGGCTGCTTAGTAAAGCAAGGACACACAACTGCCGTAATTCCTTTCTTTCCTGAATGAGCTGCAGCTCCCACCCACAGTGCGGCAAATGATTCTCCGCATCTGTGTGAGCTGAGATACGCTAAGGGTGTATGATTGAAGCAAATGAAGCTTTTTCATTTCTGCACCACTACTAAAGTGACTGAGATTTTTTGACTACAACCACGTCATGCATAAATAGCTTAATCTTCCTTGGAGCTTGATCGCTTCTTTAAATATAAGTACAACTTCAGCAGAATCATATTGAACTCACTAAATCATCTGTTTCTAATTGGTTACATCAAATCATACATGTTTATTAAATACCTAGTAGTGCATATACAGATGCTAAAAACCAAAAGCCCTCAAGTTATTTTCCCTTTTATCAAGTGAATTTTAGCACAGAAATTATACATAGACAAAATCAATCCTGGACATAATTCCGCCGAAATCAAAGGAGTTAAGAAGGCAAACTTGGCCCATTATATTGAATTGTGGGTTAAATCAAGGCAATAAATTATGATTACTTTATTCTGTATTCTCTACATAACAATATCTATTTTCTGCTTTTACTGGCTGTCTCTCTTGTGGAATATGGAAGACTTTTTGTCTTCTCCTCTGTGTCTGCATTTTGTCCCCATGAAAACCTTTTACTGTCTCTCATCCTTCCTCTGGCAGGACTGAACATCTCTTCCTCAACTTTCACAGTCCAGAGCAAATCTACTTAAATATTTCCATGGTTTTGTTATATTTTTCTGTCACTCTTCCCAACCGTCAGGGACCATATGATCGTCTCCTATTTCATTAAGACATGTTTCTTCCTCAAAGCTCTCAAATTATGATCTACTTATTCTTCTTGCATAGAACTTTTGATCTGTTTACTACATTTAAGTTAGCTCAAGCTCTCAAATTACTTTTGCTGGGAAATGGGGGCGAGGGGGTGCAGGAAAGGGAGGAGGAAGGGAAGTGAACATAACTGACTCTCGTTCCCTCAGCTAGCAAATAGGACATTCAAATGAGCTGTGAAAGCGTCAAATTTCAAATTCTTCTTTCTGTCCATAACACTATATACAATTATAAATCATAAAACAGTCTATTTTTATTTCATTAAAGGGCATGCTAGAGTGTTAAAGCTCTGAGGAAAGATCTGGTATTTGGAAAGCACAAGGAAAGAACAATTTAAAGTCTTGGTCACAACAAGGCTGAAAACTCAAGCATAATAACATTTTTAAGTTATTGTTTCAAGTGTCGGAAAAGGCACCGAAATTAACAGAAGTACAGCCAGTGATCCATGTCGAGCTACAGTATGCACAGCATGCTTTAAACTGAACATCTCCAAACATTTGAGGGTGACTGCAGCTCTTTAACAGGCAGCATTACTGTTCTACCAATTAGCATTTGTATCTCCCATTTAGTTGGCAATGCATGAAGATCTGGGCTGCTCTAAGCATCTGCAGCACAGCAAGACTAACATCTGGAGTATGTAAGTATTTCATGTAGAGATTAGAGCTTCAACTGCACAAGTACAAGTTGAAGTTATTAAAAATCATTGTGATAAAAATGCTAGTCACATGAAGGAAATAAATTTTAATGCAACTTGGCCACCACCTACTTTATCAAAAAACCTTTGTTTTTCGGCAGTCTCAGTCTAAGGGGAAAATTGCAGCAACTTCTAATGGTTGGAAGTTCAAGTCAGCAGAGTTAATTTTGGATAAGTTTCGAGGGACATGAATAAATTCTGCTGCATTTGCACTCTTAGATCTGCAGCACGTATCTTCCAAAAGTACTGCTTTATTTCAGCCTTAAATCACCGGTCTTGATGAAGGAATTGGAAGCAAAATTTTGTGGTCTGTGTTTCACAAAAAGAATGACTACAGTATCCCAAGATTCCTTCTGATTTTCCAGAATATGAAAAACAAAACCTTAACTTCTTTTCCTGCTTTGGCCATTGCCTCAAAATTAAACCTGTAATTTCAGTTCAAGACTTTTAGTATGTAGCTTCATGCCACTACATAATTCAGCTCTAGCCACTTCACTGCAGCCTCAATACATCAGAGACCTGTGTTTTACAATACACACAGTCTGGAGAGTCTGCCTGGCTTAAGCTACATGGATACATTCATCAGACTCCTTTCTTTATTTCCTTTACCTTTGTCACATGCGCTGTCTCAGGTAATCAATATTAAAAAGTGTACATATGACATAAGAATATACTTATCTTTAAAAAAAATCCCTACATTTAGAAAGATAAATACAATAGCAAGGGTTTGTAGGAAAAAGTAGTATCTTTCACAAGAGTGATTGATATTCGAGGAAAAAATAAACAAACTTGTGACCATTTTTCCAATTATTTCCCATGGTCTAATGAAACACATTACCTCACCCTACAAGCACCGATTCTTTCTTTAGACATTCATGGCTACAATACAGCTCCGAAACCCACTATCTCTCACAGCACTGTACAGTAATCACAGCTAAACCCCACAGCTCGCATTTTCCTACTGATATTGACATATACGTTACTCATATTGAGATGCAGAGCAGCATTAGCCAAATTCCACCTTTAGAAAGTACACTCACCTTTTAATTACTTGGCTACGATTTGCGCAGTTCTATTTTAGGCTGGTACAGGACCTCATATTTTGAATGCATTTCTGTATGTTTTATGGAAGTAATGTGTTTATCTTACTATATAAAATCACAGGTCAGCTTTATCTTCAAAAAGATTCCAGCATTCTGAGATGTAAATTAGTTTTCTAATTTGCTAGATCGTATATAAAGACTTAGAGACTTTACTAGGACCGCTCCATGATCTTGATACATCATTTAAAAAAGTATAAACCCATCCACTATTTGTACATACTCTTCTACCCAAAGGTATTTCAAAATTCACCACACAGGATATTTCACATGTCCTTTGCTCAAATCTGAAACTTGTTAAAGAGAATTTATTGGAGCACCACATTAACTAACGCTGAACAAATCCCTTTACCTCAAAGAACTGACGTGCACTGAGTCGGGCCTGGCCAAGAGGACGCAGCGCCCTCAGATGGAAAGCGTTACCCTATTCCTATTCCTCCCTTCCATCTTTCAGCCCTATTACTGTTTACAGACTCAAATAGATTGCACCAAAACTCCTCTGTCTTCTCCTCCCGTTCTGCCACCTTCATTGGACAAATCTTGCAAAATCAATAGTTCCATTTTCACTATAATTAATCTGAACCTCTATATTTGGGCAATACTATCTATCTTCCTTGGAAATACCCACTCAGGTATGACAACACCTCCAAAAAGAGGTAAAGAGGAAGGCCGTTTAGGAAATCACTTTCAGCACTAAGTTATTTTCTGCATTATTAATATGTAACATGTAATTTATATTTAAAGCTCACAGTGAACTAAAACTGCTGAGTCTAGTAGCACATCCATTTACAATGAATAGGTCTCATGAAGTATATGACTTGTAAAGTTGAGTAGCAACTGTGGAGATGTAAACAGGAAAAAGCCAGCCAAGCTAGAAGGAATGTGCTAATTAAAGAATACAAGTGAAACGCAAGTTAAAAGAAGCCAGCTACGGAGAAGGGAAAAATCTGGCCCCAAAGAGGAAGGAAGGAGGGAGTGTATCCCTTGCTAGATTTGCATATTATATCCCAGGGCCCAATTACAGCTAGCAAGGGAGGGAAACATCTCTATTTAGTGCAAGTCCCAAGGCAGCCTTCCTATTGAAAAAGCTCTAGGAAGGAAGTTGAAAACAAGGAAGCCAAAAGGAACAAAAGAGAAAGAAAGGGCTGAGCTGCTGCTCAGAGCAGCAGCTGCTCCAAGGGAAGGGAGGTATCTCTGCTGCTCACTCAGCTCCTGAAATCCAAGAGCAGCCAATGTGATTCCAGCCAAAACTCAGAAGCAGTGACTAAGGAAAATAGTAGGCTCTGAGGTCAAAGAGTGGCATCACTGATGTTGTAAGTATATAAGTAAGTATATAAGCGAGGCAAGGTTTTAAACCTTTCAGTCTGATACAACTTGGAGGAAAAAAAATGACAATTTTTTAGCTATATAAGCCCTTCTTCAGGTCAGATGCTGAGGTGTGACACTTTGGGGTAGCATGTGTGGAAGGATGCTGCCCTCAGCTCTGGTATCTGAGTGAGATGTCTCAAAAAGTCTTGTGACACCATTAAGAACAGAAATAAATTACAGGCATACCTGAGCATACCTTTTCTTTTTTTCCTTAGTGTAACCTTTTTTTCTGGTTTTGTAATTCAATACCTAACCCAAACTTGACTTTTCATTTTCCTTAACCTTGCCTCATAATACGGGCAACTTCCAGTTGTCTTACCGAGAGGGAACTTTCTGTTCCAAGAGAGCAGCCATCCAGCTTCCCCCAGTTGCAAGTACACTCTTACCTCTAACACCTTTTCAATGGTTTTAAGGAAGCGAAATCTGTCCTTCTCTCAAGCTGCAGGCAGCAGCAAAGGGAATGGCAGAGACAGGTCTGGAGAGCGAAGACGTCCTTGACAAGTCTTAGTGCCCCTTCCACAGGCAACAGCTTCTCGGAAGACAACCTCTTTCTGTAGCAATATCCATGTACATGAGACTATGTCTGCAGTCTGATAGCACAATCCAAGTCCCCCCGATTCAGTGGTGAACCTGTTAACTTAGGGGACTTGGAGTGAGGCCTCAAAATCATAGACCACGTGGGAAGAAACAGACAAATCCCTGAAGCTAAACATACTGATATTGCTCGCAGTTAGGATATGGAATAACTCTGCCGATTTCCCCAGTTTTAAGTTGCAAGTGTTCCTTGGTATTCAGGTCATCAGCTTTTCTCAAACACAGCCTGCCAACATTGGAAATGAAATCTAAAGAGGAAGCACTTAAAATAATTAATAATCACTATGGGCTGGGTTTAATTTGACGTGGTCTTAAACGTTACCTGTGGTCTTGGAATATTTCTCTGTGGCTTCCTGGAAACATGTAAACCATGGGAAAAGACATTCTGATAACAGAATGATCATCCTGCACAGGCAAAAGCAGGAGGATTTTAAAACTGAATAGAATCTTAAGCTATTTTGTTTTGTTTTTTAATAAGAAAACCTAAATCAGAGTTCATTTTTATTTTGACCAACTTCTGAAGACAAAATACGATAACAGACAGGAAAAATACCCATAATTAATGCTCATGGCTTCTGACAGCTCTGTAAAGATCTAGATCAGTGAAGGTCTCAAAGGCAACTACTTTGGCAAAGGGAGTAAACAAATTAAATAACCATTCTGCTATTCCCTTATGATAATCTGCACTGTTAAATGGCCTCAGTATGACATGAAGGAAAAAAATTTCAACTGATGAGGATCTGCAGAGCTTTATGGAATTTCACTTCAATTAGCTTAAAGCTAAGAATCTATCCCATAAATCAATACAGAGTTCTTAGTCAATCTTTTTACATTTTCACCAGTAATTACTTCTGTTATGCCACTGGGAAAAACAAAGACATAGGCCCTAATCAGTGCTCCCAAGCGTTTCTTAATGAACTCAGAGAGGACCAAACAGTCATAATTATGTCTTGCATAACTGGAACCTCTCCTTCTAGAACTGTTCTTGTCTACATATCACATCTTTGTATAGCCTAATGTTTCTTTCATCGCTTTATTGCTTTTTTGTTATTTCTTCATGTGGGAAATGTTTTGATTAGATAGAACATACCTTCAGAGAATCTTCCTTATCTTTGACAATAGTTACTTCTGCGATTACAGAAATAACGCAATTCTCATCATCCTGCATTTGTTGAATTTACTTATTATTTTATTGTAGTCTCTTCACTAACAATTGTCATCCTCTTGGTACATAGCCAGTTTTGCAACTACACCACCATCCAACAGTGAGTTGTACAGCTTGTGCCTGAAATAGAAAACTTGACTAGGGTCTCAGTTTCAGTAGCAATGCACCGTTGCGACAAAAACGAGGACACTCTTTAGTAACTTCCAACATTTCATCTGGATCTGTGACTACAACGGTGTTTCCGTACCACGATTTTGGGTTAAATGTTTCCTAAGAGTGCTCCAAGCAATCAAGGAGACAGCCCTATTGTAACGGCTGCCTAACATACTCTGCCAGAGGTGCTCTCATGCTTCTTCTGCTAAACAACTGGCTTGCAACTTGCACAGGCACAGCTAAGCAAGCCAGATTGATTTCAACAATTAATATGCATTCCCGTTCAGTTCCAGCCAAAGCAGCTGAACTGGGATGCCGGCCAGCTAGCAATGAGCCACATAAGCTTGTACAGCCTACATTCAGGTATACGCTATGAGAGTTACATTGCCTGAGTCAGCCTGGGCACTGTGCAGGTGCCACATTCACATTTCCCAGCTAAGTGTAGATACATCATAAAGACACCTTTATGTTATACATACATGGGATGGGTCAAGGATGCTTACTCAACAACCTCAGATGATGGGAAGGGGCATGTAGGATTCTCTCTAGGCAGGAGGACTCCCAGACAGAAAATAAATGTGGACTGGTACAACTCTGCTATGTCTCTTTCCTGAAAAGAAATACCTGCTGAGCATATATTATAGCTGTTAGCTGGATCTAAACACCTGTGTAGACTTAATCATGCTTTTTCTCGGACGCTTGGTTCCAGATGACACATTCTGCCTACTTTTTACGAGACCAAATGTGAGCAAATTACACTGCCCTGATTTTGCACCAACGCAGCCCTCTATCAGGAATGCTGCAACCAACAGCCATTATGCTGAATTCAGTCCCACATACATTTTATGTGGCGTTTTTACAAATATAAACAACATTATCTATAAATTTTCTGAGAAATGAGGTGGAATAGACATAGGTCAAAACATATCAACCTGAAGTAGAAGTAACTGAACCCCGGCAGAAGAAATGAATTTCAGAAAAGATCAAGCAAATGATCCAAAATATTCCAGTTTCTTCCTGTTAAAGTCCATGCCAAATTGTAATCGTTAATCTGTTCCTCAGCATAATATAAAAACTTTATAGGATACCATGCAGCTCTTAAGCTTTCAATTTAAGTTAAAAGAGAAAGCAAATGAGCTCATATATAAAGAACTGCTTTGATATCTTGGGATGAAATCGTGGCTCCATTTAATTCAATAGAAGATTTGCCATTGAGTAGTGCACTCAGTAATGTCAGCTGGCACTTCTTTCTCATAAAAGACTAAACTTCAGAATGAGGGTGAAGGGACTGGCTTTGAACTTAAATTCAGATTTCCTCATTACTTTTCCCCTCTCCATCCAAAAGAAAAAAAAAATCAATATTGCTTAATACAATGTTTAGATTTCCATCATCCTGCTTTAAATCTAAACTGAAAGGGGTTGTTTTAACATTGCAAATGCTTCTTCAGTCCATAGAACTGTAGATCAAGGTTTGACATAAGAAAAGCATAACTCTACAGGGAAAATGAAAAATATTTAAAGTATTTTTTCATCATCTTTGAACACATGGAGTTCATTGCACAGATTTATTGCTATTAATTCCTGATGCATGCACGCACACATTTTCCTCCTTTTGTGTCCTGTTCCTTATTACTGTATCTGCACCAACCTCCTCCTTTTTTTAGTGATCTCCACCTCACATCAGCTCTCTGGTTAATCTACCTGTGTATCAACCCAAAAGGCAGGGCAATGACAATGACTACAGGAAACTGTTTACTAAATATGATCGCCTTTTATAGTTAATGGTATCTTTCTCTGCTGGATAAGATCCTCTGCTGAAACAATTCATTGAATATGCTGCCAAGAGATGTTTCTTAGGAGTGCTCTGAGGAATGAGCCTTTGGAAAGGAGGCAAGAGCGACTGTGTTTTGCCTGAACATGATGTTCCATGAACAAATCCTCACAACTCCCCACTGCAGTTCAGAAGAATGAAGAAGATGATTGAATCTAGGCTAATCGTACTACTATAGTGAAACATAAATAAATGTGACAGCTGTTCCTTTTTCCTTTTTTTTCATACTTTCTCTAAGCCGTTGCAAAATCTAGAGTTTTGTGGGCAATACACTGTACGCTGACGGAGTAGATTTTACGATAAGCTTGTCACTGTTTAAAAGTGATGGAGTTCCTAGAAGGGACTTCCAACAAGACTGAGATGTTCATCTCACTAGTGGTGGCTTTGGTATCCTTTTTCGTTTCTCTAATGAGTCCTGAGGTAGGCTGATGAGCTAAGAGGGGCTTACAGTTCTCAAACTACCTAACGCATTTTGACAGTAGATCAAAGTGCGTAAGTGTTTCTAAAAATGTGATCTGATTCTTCTCTAACACTTTCTGTTTTGTTTTGCTTTAATTTGTTTTATTTGTTTTGGAAATTTTACCCAGGACATAATCAATAACAGTCTTCTACAAAATGGTGAGCTTGGACTTCTTCCTCAAGGCTTGTATCTCTGATGACACTGGGCCTTGAGAAGTGGCCTGGGGCACAAGAGTTCCCCAGTAAAGAAGAAAAGAGAGTTTTACAGCTGAGTAGCTATTGGCAAGGAGGAAGATTACCCATACACATTTTCTCAGCAAGATCATATTAAGAGTCCTTGAACTATGCTTTTTATGTCAGTGGATGGCAGGAGCTTAGCTCTATTTCAGAAATGCTTTAAGAAGATTAAGACACTGCAATGCACTGATGATGTGAGTATAAATTTCTACTGAGATAAGAAATGACTGCATAACAATATCCCCTAATCTAAGTATATGAAGTCCTCTCTAACGTAAATTGGAAAAATGATTCAAAAGGAAAGGGACTTTTAAAGTAAAACCTGTCTACTTGATGCTACACGGTAGAGTTGAAAGGGAAGCTTTTTTCAAGGTCCAGATACGCAGGCTGTCTTATTCAGCTGAGTACACCACTCTACATTATGGCATGGAAAATAGGATAAACATGACCCCATCTCCTTCATTAGGAGGAAATTCGTCCCATGCTTCAGTAGGGAAAGGAGGATTACAACGCCTAGCATTGTTGCATGTTAGAATTTCAACAGCCTTGCTACCAAACAGAAAACAGCCGATACCGTGCCGAACTGTCTGCTACTCCTGGAAAAAAGACAATATTAAGATGAAAGGATGACCAGAATATGTTAAAACATCTGTTCAACATCCAGTATATGAAATGCTCTACCCTGATGGAAAAAATCTGTTCTACAGACATATAGCAATTACACCTTGAAAAAAAAGAGAAAGTACAAGTTTCTGCATGACCTTTTTGTGCACGTGCAAGGGCATCCCAGTACCGAATTTATGTATTGCAGAAATAACACCAGGCAAAATTACAGCAACTGAAAACATTAGATCAGAAAAGATTCTTGATCACAAGGAGAAGCATTATTTATAGCATCATTCAATCAAAAACCAGAGGCACAATTTACCCACTATACAGATTAAGCACAAAACTAACACACACCAAAGTTGGACTTAATTCACAGAATGAATGACACATAAAATTCAAGTGTCAGATTTGGGCTTCCAGGGACAGCTGAGCACAACTATGTCCTAAATTTTTTATTTTTATTTTGAAATTTATTATACTCCAGATAATTACCACTAATACACATAGTAATAATGCTAGTGTAAAGCAAGTGCATAGCTCTACTGACTTCAGTAAAACAAGGCTGATTCATACCAGCTGGGGATTTAGCTCTTCTTGTTCCTCAAATGAACTCAAATAGTATCTCACAGAGCTGTACAGATTTCTTATACAAGTACGTAACAGAAAATGAGGAAAGCTATAAGATGGCTGAACATTTCCTCAGAGTGCTGACACTTCCTTCCGGCTCATTTCATTTGTAAGACAGAAATACTCTCAGATGATTTGACCTCTTCAAAAAGAAAAACTTGTCTGTACTGAAATCTGCTAATCAGGTCAAATTGCAGAAGAAAAATTATTACTACTATGATCCTCTCAGAACTGAAAATGATAAATGATTCCTTACTCAAAGGCCTGATGATAAACTGTGATATAAACACTCCCTGCTTTACATCAGAAAATGACACATCAGTGTCTAGTGAGGAAATAGTATCTGATTCCATGCGTTACATCTACAAATCGTACCATCATGCTGGGCTATAAATTGCCAGTCTTTCCAGTACTTCTGCTGATGGCATGTCTAGGCTCCAGGTCATCTGTCTGACCACTAAGATAAGTATCTAGGAACAATCAGTACTTAACAAACCTTTATAAAATCAATTTCTTGCTAAATAAGATTAGACATTTCATGTACATGCGGGTCTAGAGTCTTGATGAGACAATGTCAGTACTTTTGGTGTGCTGCCAATGATTACTCAAAGAGCATCCCTGAAATTGATTTTCTTCTTGTAAAAGAACAATAGAGTGCATCCAGAAATGAAGCAAAGTGCACAATGCTGTCTCAGATAGGCAGCAGGAAGAAAATATTACATTCATTTATTTTGTACATTAATATAAGAAAACATGTATCGTGAAAAGGTATTCTACAATGACGGTCCACAACTCATCATCGTCAAAGAGTGACTTTCGCAGGGGCCTTACATTTGGCATGTGTATAGTTTTGTCTCTTGAAAGGTGTTTTATAGGAGATGCTGACTTTGGCCGGTTGTTATAACGTGTCATGCTGCAGCGTAAGGCAAGTCAGAAGTCCTGCACAATCCATTAGAATTCTCTCCTGGCTGGAAACTGCACAGCCACCGGTCCTTACTACCAAAAAACGATAAGAGAGTGGTCTCAGAAGGTACTGGACTGACAAACATTTGCAGGGGAGGATGAATATCACTATCAAAAGACAAGTACAGAACCAGAACAGTGAAACTGCAGGTGTCTCTGGTCAAATTGCTGGTGCAGACTGTTGAGACTTACGCAAACTTCTTTCTGCATCAGATCAGCAATGACTTGTGTCTATCTCAGGCATACAGTCGGCATACTTTTTGAAAAAGTGACAAAATTCATAATATTAGCATAAATGTGAAAGCAAGTACCCTAAATATTTTCACATTGTCTTTTTAACGAAACAAGGCTCATGAGATCATTTCCAGCACCTATGAACAAAGACCTAAAATTCTTCTTGATAACTAGTTCCATTAGAAAAGACATCTACATAAGGTTGATCTAGGTACAATCACTTATTTCTTTCTCAGTTCATGCTGTAGATATGATGGATGTGACCATTTCCTCCTTTTTCACCCTTCTTTACCATTTCTGAACCATAAAACACTATATATCTAAACACTGAAATGCTGATTCTATACTAAGTGTTACAATATTGACATTTGTTTAAGACTGGGCATTTCTCATAAACAAACTGCCAAAGCTTGTTATTGCAATCACTGACATTTCACATGCTTATCCAGGTCCAAAGACAGGTTGTGATAGGCAGATTAGATCATTTGCTACACTCTGGTCTTTCAATATACACATAAAAATGTATGCATCCATGAATGTGTATCTAACTTAGCTGTAATATGGTTTTCCTTCAAGTAACATACAACTTTATAGAAATACAGAACCAATATTCACTTTCAGTATACTCACCTACTAGCCCATAGAGAGACCTGTTTTTACTGAGCTACTTATATGCTTAAAATGTAAACATGTAGACCTTTTAAAATGTGGATTTGTTGAGAGTAAGCTAGTCAGTAAGAGTGAGTAAAGTAAAATATTTCAAAGTAGTTTCTAATGTACATTATGCCACATGTGTGTCAGGCCAGTTTTTCCATACAGAATACATGTGCTGGCTGAAAAGACACGAGATATAACCACCATCTGAAGCTCTTCTGTTCTGAAAACTAATAACTAAGTTTTTTAAATCCATAAACATTCATTTAAGCCTTAAAATGAAAAATATATATTTACAGGAATAGCTTCTTTTTTCTTGGAAAAAAAGGCATGGGAAGAATAAAACTTTTAATGGACTCTTAGCTGAAACTTGAGCTATGGAATCACATCTATAACAGGTATATGGAGAAGTTTACCTCACATTCATTCCCCCCTTGTCACTTGAGTAACACTCTCATACTGGGCTCCCTTGTATACATGCAAGATATGAACACACACCTTCAACAGGATAATGTATTTGTGACAATGTTCACAGTTGTTTTTTAATATCTCTGCAGAGCACTGGAAAAAAAGAGACTGAAAAGAAAGCTAGGTGAGAAAAGCTAAAGGAAACAACAGTGCATGGAGTCTTCTGTTAATGCAGAGGAGACCAGATAAGCTGGAGAATAGCTAGGATTGCAATTTTCTGGCCTGCCAAAAGCCCAGCATTATCACTAAGAACACAACTCTGTCAGTCTTCAACAAATGATTTAACGGCCTTCGTTGCATATCCCCTCTAACAAACAGTGAGAATGCAGGGGATCTGGGCCTGGTGCTAGCTTCTTACTTAGTGATTTACAATTTTTAAAAATCTTTTGAGTGGTCAGAGGTGAGGAAATTCTGCTGATATCACACTAAAAACTTCAGACTCTGTGGTAAGAAGCCTGGTGCAGTGGGAATTCTCTGAAGATTGGTATTTACAGGTAACCAAGACTGGTGAATGAAAGTTTCAGTGTTATCTCTTTCATCAGTAATTATGCAGATCACCTTCTGCTCTACCACAAATATTGATTTATATTCATCATGGAAACTTTATGGCTTGTAGGCATGAAAGAAAATCAATGCAGCAATGTTCTTGTTGGTTTTCTGTTAGCCAGCACATTTGCGTGAGGGAGAGGGCACACAATGAAACCCTTTGGCAAGCCTGCAGGTAAACAGATGAGAAACGTAAGAGCAAAAATGCTGGTACTGAATGGAATGCAAATCTTTTAAAAACCGTAATACTAATATTCTTGGAATACTGATTTTATTCTTCTGTCTCAGAAGAATATATATAGAATATATATTTAGCAGTCAGGATAAGAGAACAGCTCCAGGAATCACATTTCTACTAGGAATTTGGTAGGTTTCAGGATTATTATTCAGATGTTACTGAAAGACTGATCTCATCTGATACTCTCCATACATGAAAACTGACATAGTGAAGATCACTTATTCAACACCAACAGCATGTTTCATTCATTTGTACTTCTCTGCAAAACAACAGATGCAGTGCAATTGTGTGACTTCATGACAAATGTAACAATATTCTCCTTAAAATAAAACTTTCCACAACCACATCCATACTTGTTTCAGGGAAGTCAAGATACTGGATGCACTGGTACATATGTGTCACTGAAACTGATTGATATACTAGCATCCTGTACGGTAAAAACCAAAGCATAGATGTTGGCTAAGTCATACATCTAATATACTGAGGTTAGACTGGAAACACATACCATTTGGGCTGTATGAAGTGCTACCTCCTCAGACTGCAGATTTCAATTTGCTGCAATGCTCAACGTCAGTGGAGGCAAAGGAGATATGTTTGCAGGGAATTTTCATGCATAACTTTTCCTACTGGACTGTGGCTCACAGTGCTACAAGCTTCACCTGCTTATGTCTAAAAATGGTGTTGTAACTCTAAGTAATTCTGTAATGGAGCGTGTAATGAAGATTATAAAAAGCCACTAAACTCCCTCTAGACTATCCCAAAAGTCCCTTTGCATAAAAGGAATTTTGTGGAAAGGCAGATTTCTTTCTATATTGCACTAGGAAGACAAAATTACACACAACTGACTGCAGTTTTACTGCCTAGGAGGTGATTTTACTACCAGAAGACAACACAACAAAAATAACAGCACACATCAATAGTGTTTGAAGTTATAGTAATATGTCTGAAGTTTTCCAAAACTAACTTTCAGGATTAATGAATGCATATGAATTACAACCCTAACAGTTTACTGCAGGGCTATATATCATTTTGAAGGCTGTCAGGTTGTCATTTAAACACAACAATCCAGAAGGAGAACCAAAATTAAAATTGCTGAATGATTAGCTGTTGGAATCTTTCTCTGCTGGAGGATCTACTCTGTAAGTAAGTGAACCGTTTTTGGTAGTGCTTTTCTTTCTTCATAAAATTTTAAGATTTACAAGGGAAGGAAGAGACATGTTCTTTTTTAGAACCACAAGAATGAACTGTTCTATTGTGGTTGCTTTATCTTAATGAAGCAGGAGTAACTTTCCAGAGCACGTGTGTACGGCAGAGGCAAATGAGCTAGTGAGTACCGCAAATGTCGCCCAAGAAGCAAGAAAATTAGCAATCGGGATATACCCACAGTGTAGCCGCAGCTAGCCTGTGACCAGCCAAAATGATAATTGCCTGACCCTGACTGATGCATTTCTTTTCTGTGGTGAAGTAATACTTTTTAGCCAAATCCTCAACCCTAAAGCAACGCTGGCACTCAGATGACAAGACCGTCACGTGGCTTATTTTTATACCCACGATATAGCCTAAGTATACAGACTAAGTCTAACAGGGCATAAAGCTTATAATATTGCTTAACCAAAGTTTCACCTATTAACAACAGAAACCTCAAGCAGGAACAGACAAGATGAAAGCTAGACGGGAAAAATAAATGGCATTAATGGAAATACAAGCGTTAGAGGAAAAAAATGTAACAAGAAGGAAGAATTAACAAAATGTTAGGAAATCCTAAAAATAATTTTAAAGCTATTATGCCAGCTCAAAGTAGGAGGATATGCATTTTACCAAACTCAGTGAGTGACAAGATTTATTTCTTAATATTACTTATCCTTCCATGCACAGAGAAGTCCCGTATCATCTGGCAAATCACAGCAAAATATTTTACCATGTAAAAGCAGGATCAATGTAACATTATGCACCCTAAGAAAAATCTAGTGTTTTTTTTTTGTTTTTTAATCAAAATGTTTTACAGAATGTAATGTTCTGAAGTTTCTCATTTGAAAAGGTCAGTGTTTTCTCCTGGCACTTTCAATTCAGACGAAACTATTTTGACATTAAAGCCTCCAAACATTTAATGCTGACCCTGGAATATGTCTCCCCGAGGTCCTATGTCACGCAACTTTTAGAGAAGACTAACTCTCTCCTTCTGCCTTTGCCCATAGCACTCTGTGGTCAGGCTTTCACTTTCCTGACAAATGCAGGCAAATCATGGAGCAGCAAAAGAACCGGAGCCCAGGCCGACAGCACGGTATGTAGCGAAGGACAGGGGGACACCACACCTGAACACAGCTCCCACGGGGCACGGCAGCTGCGCGCAGATGAACGGCAAACTCACCTGAAATGAGACCCTGCAATTCAGCAAACTGAAATACCTTCGTTGTGTTTGATTCAAACTCAGCAAGAACGCTTCATTTTGATTTCCAGTGCAGAATATTCACGTGTAAAGGCACTGCGAGAGACAGCTTAGATTACTGCACGGGGTGACTAAAGGATACACTAAGAAATTGGATGTTTACAGTCTTGCTTCCTATGGATCTGGCCAATCATATGTTTCCTATCATAAAACGCCAATCCTGCAGGAACTTCAGCTCCACACAGAAGTTATAGTTCCTTCACAAACTAGGCCTATGTAATTTGATCTAGTTTTACTGAAACCAATAAAGCTGCATAAATTTACAGAAGTGGATAGCTTGGCTCAGAAAGAATGAACTACTAATTAGTAAGAGCAAGGGCTGACATGATAATCTCAGCCGGTGTCAATCTTAGTATTAAATAAAGAATATATCCATTTATTTCATTTGTTCCTGTTGTAAATGTATTTAGGAGAGTTCTACCTGACACGTAAGAATTTCTTTCTTCAAATTACTACATGGTGCATCACAGTAATTTAAACACTTATTTCCTTTCAACAATTCAGATAATTATGTTTAAGAACTTAGAACAAGCTTACATAAAGTAGCATTATTCCATTTATTATGTGACAGATTCTATATTACTCATGAGTAACCGGAGCCTGTCACATCGGAAAATTTCATGAATAATATGTTATATATTATGCATGCATCTATAGTTCAGCATAGTCAAATATAACCAAACAATTAATAAAACAAATGAAGAATGCATAATTGAAGTGCTAAATCTGAGAGCTCAAAAGTAAATTCTGACTAGCAGAGAATTACTCATCTGCCAGAAAAATACCCATTTTAAAGTAATCTGAGAGCACTCAACCAACCTACAGCCTTTTAAAAAAATTAAGTATTGCTATCAGAAATTGATTATACTTTTTAATAGCAATAAATCCCCATGAAATTAGTTATTGCTTACCATAGCTATAGCATTAACCTTTTGAAGCAAACAAAGCAAATAATTGGCAACTAATGCTAATGAGTGGTTTCAAAAGGGATTACTGCTTAATTAAATTATATCATGTACAGTAGCATTCGTAAGATAAGATCATTTTGATTTCAATTGCATCTTAAGGTGAACAGTCTGTACTGGAATGAACCGCATTGATCCAGAATTTAGTGTGATTAGAAGGAGCACAATGACTACTTCCATGTGTTATTTCTGAATGACCAGAAGAAAAAATTTTCGTTTTACCATTAAAAAGAATATGGTCTCCAAAACTGTTTTAACCCATGGACCACTTCTCCCAAAGAACTATCTATCATCATACTTTGGCAGCACGTTTATTTGATTGTCTGTTTAATGTGACCTAACCACCATGAGGAACATGGGACAGTTTCATTAATAAGATGGACAAGATCTGCCATTTAGGAGTCTCACCGAGTTACTTACTGAGTTTTTACAAAGAAGGGCTGCTAACTCCTTTTATTACAAAAACAACAACAAAGCAAATCATGCCTTTAAAATCGATCTATTGTATATTACATTTTATAAATACCCATGACTATAGCTACCATGCTAAGTACACTGCAAATTTCAGAGTCCAATCTAAACATACGAGATTGTTTACATAGCTTGCTGGTGGCTTTATCAGTGATTCAAATGAAATGACATGAAAAGTGATTGACATAATTCCAATTTCTCTTATCTCATCCTTTATTTTATCTTCTTCACTTCTTGGGTTTATCTTTTTAAAGAACTAGCAGAGAAAAGAATTGAGAGTGCTGAATGGTTATACCCACTGGTCAGCCTGAGGACTTAACGATTCTTCTCAAATAGGTTTCTTCATGGTTTTAAATAAAGGCAAAAGGACTTTGTCTTATCCAACTACCGGTACATGTATCTACTGAGATACATTCTTTCTATCTCAGTAGCCTAAGCAATAAGACCCAGAATTCAAGACCTATGTACTTCAGGCTTTCATACCTGGGGTTTCCTTCAGCATTTAATAAACACCATTTACTAAAATAAGATCTCAGTCCGGATTTGAAACAGTTTCTTACAGAAGTTAGATATGGAGCATAATTGGCTGTTTTGGGATAAACCACTGGAAACCTTGAAACTACAAACTCAGCCTCTCTTTCACCCAGTGCCCTCTGGATAGGTCAGTGTATGAGAGGCTGATTTTGCTCATAATCATCTGATAATTAGCAACGGGACATGCTTTGGACCCCCAGTCAGGTAGAACTCCAGTATGCAGAGGGATATTTTCTTTAAGGATTTCAGGTAGTGAAACTTTGGCAAAAGTGGGTCTCCTGTACAAAAAGCAGGGCTTCTCTAGCACCTCCAAGAACCAAGCAGCTCCTGCCACACCAGAAGGGAGATGGAGAAGGTTATAGACGGCTGCCACACCAACTCCAGCAACCAAAGCCATCCCCCTTCAGTTCAAATAAATTAAGCAGTCTCCAGCAACTTCGCCTGCAAACTCCACCTCATAGAATCAGGTCAGGAGAACAAACCAAAGATGCCCAGGTTTACACTTATCGTGGCAGAGTCCTCAGGAACGTGGTAGCAATTGACTCTCGGAGCAGACAGGATTCCTGGGTAGGAAAAGGCATCAGCGCCCCATCATGCACCGCACCGCCATGCAGCCATCTCACTCTGCAGCAGGAGATACGACTTGGGGACACCGGCCAGCGGCTAGACCACTGCCAGCACAATGGCTCCTAGCCAGGCTCTTCTCCATCATCTAAGGTTTAGAGCTTGATTTAGAATAGTACAGGAGCTCACCCTCTCTTCCAGACAACCAGATGCTCCCTAAAGCACAAGAACTTATGTGGAGACACAGGTGGCACTCAAAACCTGATTTCAGGCTCATTTGAGGCCAAAATGCAATACAAATGGCAGTGTACTTGATATATACAAAGTAAATCTGTTGCAATAGGAAAAAAGTCAAGTTGTGTAATCCCCTGGTTAATCAAAACTGCTAAGGGTTTTGCAGTACTATAGCTGCAATTCAAAAACCATCTTTGTTCAAGTTTCTTACTTATTTTTGTGCAAAGTCAAGATAAGTAAAATCAAAAACCAGAGAGCTAACTACTCCCAAGCATGAGGCAGTCTGGATCCAGACCTGAACTTTGTGGTTGGCCTTGCCTCCCTAACGGCTGGAGCCCAAGCCCCTGTTACCAAGCACCCCAAACTGTGATACAGATGAGAACACGTGTGGGAAACTTTGCTGTTATGCACATCTAGCTCCGCAGTTGTCATCACTTCCCTCTTCAGAGTCTTGGCTGCAAATCTGAATGAAGCCCAGTGGTGCCGCAGTCCCTTCCTCCCTCTCTTTATATTTGTCTTTTCCTTCCCAGTTTGAAATGTTTTTGTATATGATGCCAACTGAAAGCCCTCAAAGTTGGAATGCTTACTGTCACTTTGACCATGCAAGGGAGGCAGAGTTTTATTGAAAACATTCCTTCTCTTCCTTTTCATTTTTGCTGCTCCCACGCTGCTGTTGGCAGTTTGAGATCCGTATCAGAATGAAAGCATATAAAACGTATGCAATTAGGCACTGATCCTGTAAGGCATTTCAAGTGCACAAATATCCGCAGCTGTGCACTGCTTCTGATCTCCATGAGACTACATAAGGGTACTGAGATCAGAACACACGAAATTCCTGTTATTAAATGCATGTGTCTTAAAAACACCGAGTCTAATTCCTGTTAAGAGGCTCCAAAAACAGTAAGAAAAAAAAAGTGATATGTTCCCCCTAGCAGAAGGGAAATTATAATTTCCTTCTCTCTGCTCAGGTCCTACTAGAACAGAAATGCAATAAGGGACTTACAGGCAACAAGGTAAAGAAGGCTTATGGCAAGATGTCTTAAAGAATTCTAAAGCTCATTTAGCATTCAAAACTTATTTATGGTTTTTTTTTTGTCTACAGCAAAAGTTTTAGTATGGCTTCAAACTCTTGCTAGACAGCAAGAACCAACAGCTGAAAGCCCAAAGCCAGAGGTATCGAGATTTCTACATGATGTATTTTTTTAACAGTAAAGATGAGGAACTCGGAACAAATTAACAGGCAGGTTTCTCACCTCCAAGCACATTTATATAAAGTCCAGCTACCTTACTGAAAGCAATCTTTTAGTCAAATGTATACTAAGGAGCACAATAAAGGAGCGGCCAAGTGAAAATTAAGGGTTTGTTATACACTTTGGCCACTTTGGCCTTACATTCTGAAATCTTATACTGTAAATGAAGTAGAAATAGCTAGCTATGTGGAAAACTGTATAGAAAGCAGCACTTCCTTATATTTTTTTTTCTTTCTTAAAAATGAATTGAGACAGAACTCCATGCTGACCTTTGAAACAATGCCTAAAAAGTACAGAATTTTTGCCTTGAATTTAGGAAGCATGGTATAAGACAAGAAACTTCAGTAGGCATACACTAAAAATTCACAGAAAATAGGGAATTTCAGGGTACAAATCTGGCTAGCTTATGGAGCGTTATCATCAATATAAATCCCTGCAGAATGAAACAATGATATATCTCAAAATGTACAGGCATTAGTAAGACCATATCTTGCAGTCCTTGCTCAAGTAGAAATCCATGCTGATACCTGGAGAAATTTTAATCGTACAATATTTTAGGACTTAACAGGCAAACTATCCCTATGCTGAATAAAGGCTTTCTTCTTTTTTTAATTCTAATAAAGATGTTTGGATGTTAAAAAATTCATAATTCTAAGCACTGTTTATAATTATGAAGTGACAGCTGCAGTATCTTGTTAAGTGTGGCTTGTCTAATCCTTAAAGGCTAATGAGGAGGCAACATGTTGCCTCCAAACTGTGAACATATTAATTCCTATTTCTTGTGAACACATTAATTCCTATTATTTGTTCACATAAGCTACAGTTAGGTTTAAACAGTAATGGTACTTGACATAAATTATTAGTTTCTAAAAGTCTTTAGGGCCCAGAAAGCAACAAAACAAGAAAGAGCCAGAGCAAATTATCTGCTTGCCAGGGCTGCAATACAGCCAAGTCTTTATATACACTTGTGTTTATGTCCCGTTTTATTTTCAGACTTGCATCATGTGTATGGACTTCCTGGAGGTCTCTCAGGGACTCTACTGAAGCCCAGCATCCTTTGTTCACCCACAGCGCTGGGGTGCCTTGAGCATCAGCTGGTTCACAATGGCGGTCCAGCCTCACCTCCACCTCCAGAGGAGCCACTGGTGGTTACGGACATTGTGACTCACAGCAGAGTCTCTGTGAAGGGGCAGGTCATTTGACTGGTATTTCAAGAAGAAGCTGGCTCGATCTGCTAAAGTTTCATTGTACTCCGACCTGAGGCAAGTCACCCATGACTGCCCTTTTAGTTCGTTCCTCCTGGGCTGTTGATGTATAAGCAACTCCTGTGACCTCAGTGTCCAGCTCAATCTGGGCAAAGGGCAGGTTTCACCTCTAATTAAACCGTTCTGGTCTTTTGAGGGCAGCAGACCTTTGACCAGTACTTCTCTGGGATATTCAATCCAATCCAATCTACTGACATACGCACTCAAGGTTTCCTTTTAAAAAGCCTAGACATGTTTTTGTCAATTTTCCACTGTGTAGGAACCCGAAGCACGGTCCTCACCAAGGAGGTAACTGGAGAGGTCTGGAAGGTTTTCCTGCCTTTTTTCTGCTGGAAGAGAACAACTCTTTCTTTGAACCAGTCTTTCAACCACATCAGTTTTGTCAATAATTTCAAAAACTTATTTACTCTACTGAGTTTCATTAAAATAGAACATCGCAAGGATGGTTTATTTTGGCCAGCAGATATGTGTTGGTATTACAGAGAGTATGAAGGGAACAGGCAGCAAGAAACTACTCTCAATAGTAATATTATAGCTACCTGGACATAACTAACTGCAAAGAGCTTTTTTCTTTAGTAGCTGAACAGTAGCTGGTAGAGCTGGCTCTATCAGTTGGTAAAATTCATGAGAATCTTTTTCATCATGTCAGTTATCTGATTTAGGTAAAAAGATACAAGGTATATAATTTTCAGTGGAATTACACTTAAGTCAGTAATAGCAGTCAAACAGCTACCATCTAAAAGGAATAGGCAAGAGCACACATGAAATGTGTTCGTGATCGCTACCCTAGCGCTCTGGTGAATAGACACACATCCTGGTGCAAGTTTAAATATTGGTAATTTTTTGTAATTTTACTACCTCTTACAAAATCAACAAATCTTGACTATAGGATTTCACAGGGAAATAAAAGGAAAGCTGCTTTTTAATGATTTTTGAAATACTTAATCCTATATGGATAACATGCAACTGATTTAAGCTAGGCAACAGTTACTTTGAAAAGATTGTTTTTGTGTTTTTTTTTTTAATTTCCCAAGGTATTAACATCTCACACTACAGATTTGGGTACTCTGAAATACCTTTATGCCAAGCCCAATACTTCACACTTTTAAAATATATTTTCCTAATCAGCAGATGGCAATTTATTGGGTGCACACTCAAGCTTCTACACTGAGGTCTGACCATAAGTGCTGACTAGCCTGAGCACCCTTACCTTTGGAGTGAGATGGGCTCAGCAGCCTTTAGTCACTTCCCTGCAGTAGAAGTCTACCCTTGAGATTTCAATTTTTCTGTCGACACTAAAATGCTGTGTCTCAGAGAGATTCTCCTATGAGATTCTCCTACTGTGATTCTCCTATGACAGTCTGATAGGAATCTCAGCTGATGATACGTCAAAATGTACGTTCTCCATGCAAAAAAGTGTCCAACCAATTCACAGGTGATATAATACGTGTCTTTCTTAACGCTAATGCCAGGAATATTTGGTCATTTGAAGCGAGGTGGAGGGAGGCTTCAAAATCACATTGATCACACCCACCCAGAATAGTGACATTTTAATTCGTATGTCCCTCTGGTGTGCAACTGATAGGCCTGGGCAATTCATCTCTGCTCTCCTGCATTCCCAATCTGCTGTTACCAGCTGTTCTCACAATGAAAACCAACTCCTGTTTGCAACTTGTCATGTAACATCTGACTTTGAAAGAAAGTGGCAGTAACGTGAAAATGTTAAATGCCAGATTGTTTTTGATGTTGGTGTTTCATATTGGATAAACATGCTGGAATTCCCCAAATCTAGAAGGTGGTAATTAGGATGCTAGCTATTTCAAATACACAGCCACCCCTGTTAATGGGTTGGTCTTGTTATCTGTCATGAGGTAGTAATAGACTACATTCTTCATCCTTATAACATGAAATAAAGCTATTGTCTGAAGACAAAACATGTGAAACTTGTAACAAATCCGTAAACCTCAAAGTTGTCTTAGCAAGAAGAGCCCTGTTCACATCAAATTAACAATTTTAATTAAGAAATCAGGTGATAACTCACCAAGTGTTAGCAAAGCTATCTGCAAGTGGTAAGAGTGGTGAATGGGATGGAGACTTGGGTGTTGCCTCGAAATTATCACAATGAACAGTGTGGAAACATTTCTAGTTGGCATATATGCCTATGTTTTCTAACACAAAGCCAGATGGCAAAGCCATATTTGTTCAATAACTCTATCAAGGAATGAAAATACGGAATAATATTTACAAGTCTCTTCCATCACTCCTCCCCCTTTTCATAAAGCATGAATACTGTGATTTCACATCCACATATATCAATCAGTGATGCTATAACAACAGTTACTACACTTTTACCTTAGAGCAGAAAGATCACCCTCACTGAGGAATCAGGAAGTCTTTTTTAATAGCCAAACTGAGGATTTGGTTTCAGTTTCAGAGAAACTTTTCTTGGGACCTCTTTATTCTGTCTTTAAATTAAAAAAAAAAAAGTAATATAATCTAATTTTCTTAATCTTACAGGACCATTTCAGTTCCTCCCAATCTTCACTAAAACATTTTTTGATCAGTAGGTTCATTAGCCTGCAGGAATTCTGCATGTGGATGTCACAGTGGTTTTGCCTGTGCACTAACGCTCAGACTACGCTCACATACGTCTTTTGTTATGAATTTCAGAATCTTTGAAAAAGCACTAGGGGAAAGGAAAATAAAATTTACATGAAAGAGAAAAGGAGGAAGAATGACAAAACAGGATTTATGTATAGGTTACACGGCTCTTATTTAAGTTTTATTTCTGCTAATTTTCTGATTTTCTGAGCTTTGGATACCAAATCTGTCACCATACACTCCTTTTTCCTGGTTTTGCTGAAACATTTGGAAAAAATTCAGCCTGCTTTGTGTGAGAAAGGCACTGCACATCAAAAGAAAAAGCACGGGCCACTGAAAATGCAGTTGTATAACAGAGAACATGAGTATACAAAGCACATTAGAGAAAGAGGAAGGAAAACTTGCTAAAAGCAGATTTTGTAATTTCAGACTGCGGCTACTCTGTGGTGTTGCATCCTGGCAGAAAATGGAAGCCAGAAGAGCTCTGCAGCCTTTATAAGCTTTCCATTAGTAGTTCTCAGCACGCCGACTTAGTAGCGATACACGCTCACAAACACAAAAACTGGCACGACATTGATGAGACAAGAAAGCAAACGGATTATTTTCTCACTTTTTGCCTCTCCCTAGCTAATGGCTCATCCTAACAACCTCATCAGCTATCACCGACCGCGCATCTTACTTCATGCCTTCATCTCAAACACAATCATCTCAAAAAATAGCTGTAATGAGAGAACCGTGGCGAGCCTGGCTCAGCGCTGAAGTCAGACAAGAAAACTGGCAAAAGCAGCACGCGCAAATGGCTGACCTTCAAAGCAGCAGTTTGCTAAACATACGTGCTGCCTCAAAAATAACATTAGGTAACCTTTCCCGTGCCGTCACTCTTAGATTCACGCTGGGGCTATTCAACGCTGCCCTGCAGCACTGGAGGGACCTTCCCACTTCTACACGAGCAAGCGGTTCATGGTATAACTTAATTCAACAGAATATCGCTAGCTTCAAAATAAACCAGATCAGCGTATCCCAAGGAGGTGGCAGGAAACAACAACCTGAAGGTACCCTGGCCGGGTGGGAGGGCTGCAGCCGCGCCGGCTGTGCGGGAATCTCTGCACGGCCCCTTGGGGGAAACCCAGCAAGGCAGAGGGGGTCCCGGGGCCTGCGCGTGAGACCGCAGGGAAGGCAATCGGCAGGGTCAGCACACTCACTACGTGTGTGAAGTGAGCGAGCTGTCCCTGAATCAAGCCCGTCTCTGCTTTTGTGGGGAAAAAGTTTTATTCTAGAAATAAGGTTGACCTGATGCCTGTTAAGCATTGCGGGGCTCACTGTAACTATCTTTGCGCTGTGGGTTTCCTTTCTTAAAGGTACACAAATACCAGGAAATTCAAATGTGGCAACCGGGACTCCCTGAGGCTGCGGGAAAACCTTTGCCTGTGTAGCTAGTGAGGTCTGTGTAACTAGCACGGCTTCAGCCATGCTCCTCCTCCCTTCACCCACCATGGGCTAATGACGGTAGCTCACAGTCTACGCACTTGTAAAGACATATCAAATGGCTGGGCTGAGCGCCCCTGGAGATAGCTTTTCTTCCACCCTACTAGGAGCTCTCTCTGGCAGTGGTTGGCCCTTGCAGCTCCCGACAGGGCTCAGGCTGCTGACTTTAGCTCCCCAGAATCCAGAATAGGTTATGGCAGATGTACTGCAACCTACCAGGCGGGTGCCCCTATGGACCAGCAGCTTGGAAACTACTTCCAGCATCACGCAAATTAAAAATTCAGTTGCTCTGGCATACATCTAATCTACTTGTTCTGTACAAAAGCCCATCTACAAACATCTATATCTTCAATGTCCTTTTATCCATTACTTAATTCCTCCCTTATCTGTACTTATACCTTGCTAAGCAAAGAAAGATCTGTTGTTGCTTTAAAAGCTTAAAAACCATACTGGATTCACCTTGCAGCTAAACACAAAACACGGCTGCGTTCAAGAGAGATCTACTGCACAAGACACAATTACCCTATCAATTGAGTGCGCATCAAGAGAACAACACATGATTAGATACCAGTAGGGAATCCTAATGATCCCCTCTGAGACTTGGGATAGTGCAAGTCTCATTTTCTGCTCCATGATGTGTAGATGAAAAGTACACTGGAAAGAATACAAAACTAGCAACAACGGATTTCTGTGCACATCCTAACATCATCTTCATGACAATGTGGGAATCGGACTAAAGAGCGAGAGCGTGATCATCAGATGGAAGACAACACCACAGTTTGTAAAGTCCTGCTTAAGACTGTGATGACTTGTCCATTTGTTCAGCCCAGTTTTACTAGTATTTTGTAAGCAGCTGTTAGACACTCACCCCCAGTCCTTGGGATTCGCGGACATCTGCAGGTAGGCTGCAGATAGATAAACTATGCCACAGCTCCAAACACCCTTCACTTGACCCTATCTGGGGGCTTACTCTGCAACAGTGTAGTTTCCTGTATTCGTGGGCATTACAGTCAAATATTAAAGCCCTCTTGCAACCAGACGTTGAGCCATAAAGCACTGCACAGAGACGCTAAGCCACTTTTAGAGTTTGTTCCATCCTCCATTACCTGGGAAGTGAAGAGTTCAAACTGTGCATAGCTTTTTTTTCCTCAGAAGAAAATCATTTAAAAATCAACTATAATCTGTGCTTACACACACTATTCATTTCAGCCCAGGACATATTTACACCCCAAGAGAGATCTGAATGTTACCGGAGGCTGTCAAATTAACAGAAACACATTGACAAAGAGAGTTTGTTCAGGGAACATTAGTGCAGCAATAACAGTACCAAGTGATGGCAAAGCATCATATTTTGCCTGAAGTAAAATTTCTTTTTTGCCTGCTCCAAAAAACAAATGCAATTTCTGTCACTTGATTTTCTTCCTGTTTGCTTTCTTTAGCATCTTTTAAAGGGATGCTGTAGCTTTCTCTTTCACCTTTTTTTCTGGCAGTTTCTAAGAATCAGTACTTTACAATCTGTGACACTTAGAAAATCCCCAACAGTGCTTATGAAATTGCATTGCAATGTTAGAAAATTGAGTGATGCATACACCATGCTACAAATCGAGTCACGATATAGGGAAATCAGGGGAATCTTTTGTCAAGCGCATGCTGTTTTAGCGAATACATGATATCTGGTTGTGTACTTTGTGTCTTCCAGTAATCAGATATTTTTTGACTGCTCCACGTCTCTCATGTCACACATTAGAGTAAACAGAGCCGAGCTTCCCTTGTTCTCCGGACTGCTCATGTTTTGGGGCACATGCCAATATAATCAATGGGATTTTCCATGCTGGATTAACCTCATAGATCATTTTGTCCATTAGTCCTATGATATTTTCAATATTATTCATTATGCAGGTCTAGATATAACCTAGCTTGGTTTCCTTTTTCTGGTAACCCAGATGTCCATTGAACAGGACTATCTCAACTTAGTGAATGAGCTCTCTCTAAAATGCAGCTCAGTTTTCTCTTGTTAACTTCATATTCTCCCCAAAGCTTTGTTATCTCACCACTCAATTGCTACACTACTAGTAAGCTCCCTTTTTTTCCTAAGTTTTTTTGATACTGATACAATTCAGTAGAACTTAGTGAGGACGTTTCTGTATTCCTCGTATGCATGAACAACATCTACTGTTGTTGCAAGCATACGAGGCTCACAGAACTGGCTCAAAGCCATCCTTCCTTCCATTGCTCTGATTTTGCGGTGAATGACACTCAGGTGATGAGAAGGCTCCAACCGCATATCGGTCTTTCTAGCATTTGTACTCATTAATGTAGGACTTGAGCAGTTAATGAAAACGAGCAGTGTACCAAAAACAATGTGTTTTGGCAAACATCACTGAGGACGCTTATGTTGCAAGCTATGTGTGTAAAGTGAATATTTCACTTTTACTTTGAGGAAGCAGTGAAGCCTTTGGAGCACAGATGTTAAAACTATTTACATGTTGTAATAAAAAGGCAACTAACTCACATTTTGGATGACCTCCTCAACTCTAGAAGGCCCATTACTATGTGAGGTTGTTTGCTCCTCCTCCCATGTCCTTCCTCTGTACATTCAATTAGCAAAAATAACTGCTTCACCACAAACTGACTAAAAATGCCAAGACCCATTTATAGACAACAGCAATCATTAAATAAAACCCATTTGCAAGAGAGCTGAAGGCATTTCCAATACTCATATGAGATTAAAAAATAGAAGACACTTCAGAGTGCTTAACCTGCAGACAAAACCCTGTTTAATTTCAAAGGTGGCAGGGTTACTAATGCATCAGCTCCCTCAAAGATGGCAAAATAAATTGCTTTTTTAAACATTGGCAGATCCATCCAACATGATGGGAAATACATAAGGTTTACCAAACGTGAAATTTAATGTGGGCAGATTGTTCAAAAGTTGCCTTAATTTACAAGAATGAGCATAGCAGAAAAGCACAACTGATCATTACATTTGGGCTCAGCTTTAGAAATTACTGTTCAGTCTCATGAACCTCAGATAATCAACCCACAAGGCCACCTCTCCCTGTTTTACCCCGCAATGCTGGAAAAATAAGCTGTTTGTATAGCTGCAAGGCTTTACTTTACTATAAAATACAACAAGAAAGTAATTCATTTAATATTATTGTTTAACATGTGCATGACCATAGATAAATAGCAATGCATTCAAGAATGTAAAGCCTCATCAGAAATATTTTAACAATTCTCTCAAAACCAATGAACTTTTGACTGAAGACTGGGTTCTCTTTTCAACAACTATTTTTCTTAAATCTATTAGCAAACTCTGGTTACATTTACACTAAAAGCAATTAAAGAAACAATACCATGCATATAGGCAGCCCATGCTTGGTTACTGGAAAACTCAGTCTCAGACGGAGCTGGCAAGAGCTGTTCAACCATGTTGAGCTTTACTTGCTCCATATAGCAATTCAATGAGCCCCAAATAAAAACTCCCAAATGATGTTTGCTTTATGCTTGAAAAATCATTAAGTTATCCTTGTATTTAGGAATTCAAATAAAAACAACCTTACATGGTTAATGCTGATTGAGTTCCCAAAATAACTAAAGGTGTTCTCATGCTTAGTCCTTTAGAAAGATATCTTGATAAGAAAATGATGACCGGGAAAGATTCAAGTCCATGTTTATGTAACTATAGTTTGCTCTAACGGCAAAATGAGAAATGGAACTGGTGAGCCTACAAGATGCCTTTCAAAGAGGAGGGAAATAAGGAAACATATCCTAAAAACATTCAAGCTTACCAACAAAAATCTAGATAAAAAACCCCCAAAATTAGAAAAATGCAACCAGGAAGGAAGGAGCTGGAAACTGTGCCCTTCTTTGCATATAGCAGTTCTGTAAAATTCAGGCACAAGAACTGGCACACGCTTTGCAGCGGACTAGTTTTCTGCCACATGTGAATTTTCATCAGGGCATGCAGAACTACATCTGATTCAGAAAGCTAAAACAAAAGCTAAATCATCATGACCAGTTTGAAATTGAGAAGAGCTGCTAATGGGAACATGAACTATAGGGTAAACTTTGTAAAAGAATGGTTCTGATGTTTCATGTTCAATGTATGGTGGCTATCGATCCAGTTAGTTAGTTGTTTTACAGGGAATTGAAGGGTTTCTGAAAAAAAGAAAAAAAGAAAAAAACAACTGACAATATTTAAGAAAAAATACAACTCTTAACAGCCTCTTTCTACCACTTTCACTTGTACTGTATAACGCATGGACAAGCATCTCCAACTTTTATCAGACAAAAGGGGTGCCAGCATAGTAGTACTTCTTTCCTGCTACTAAAATGAGAGGATGCTACCAACTTCCAGGAGAGGGAAGGAGAAGGAAGCCTCATCGGTCTTCCCTTCTTTCTAAACTCACTGAACAGCAAATATTTCAAACGGTTCAAGCTTGTTCATTTACTCCCTGGTCCCAGCTTTGCACAGTTGCTTTGAAGCAGCTACCCTCCAAGGATCAGATACTGAGATTTCTAATCCTGTTTCAACTTCTCAGCAAGACTTCTGAGTCTGTTGAAGATTAGGCGACGTTTGTTTCTGTGCTGAGGCCTTCTAGGCATCAGAACACGGAACGAGCCTCCAAATACATTGAAGGGAGGTGACATTGCTGCTGGCCATGAATCTACTTAAAGTAAATAATTTCCATTAACAAGAAAATTACTGAAATTACGTAATTCAAACCAGCCCTTATTATTCTGCCAGAATCAAAAAAACATACGTACATAGCAAACTTCTGCAACAGAGTAAATAGGAAACAACTGGGATTTTAAAAAGTGTGTTATATCTGTGTCATACGTGAAAAATGTTCCAGTAAAGGGTCGAAGTATATCATGTGATGGGAAGTCAAATATCCTTCACATTCTTTCCTTAAAAATACTGGTGTTCAGCAAAGGATGAAAACGCTCCCCATTCTCAAGCAGGAAGTATGGGGAGTGAATCCTACTATAGCATGGACAGACATTTGCTGCCTGTGTACTACCCCAAGCAATTTAAAATATGCTATGAGTGTGTGTGTGTGTGTGTGTGTGTGTGTGTGCGTGCACACAATCCCAATTATGAGAGTCAAAGCGCAACATGTGAAACACCACATCTCACAGGCTTGTTTCGGATTTCAGTTGGGCTGATGTTGCTTGTTAGCTTAATTACTCTTTATCTGTTTCTGTGCAGTATTTGGTTAAGCACAAGATGGAGATTTTAATTTCTGAAATAAAGTAGAGTCAATCCTAAATAGCTGTTGGGATTACTAATATCCTCCATATATGGCCAATTTCTTCTTTAAACACAGAGAACGGGCTCCTATTGTAATTAAGGGATTTGACACAAGAACTGACAACTCAGACTGCCAAGTTCATATCCACACAAAGGCTCTTGCTCAGAATGGGTCAGGATGGGATGGTAAAAATTAGGGTAAGTGTCAAGCTAAAAAGACACGTTACTGACCTTTAACTGTTCTTTTGAGACATGATTTCCCAGGTAATTCACACTCTGGATATGGATAGGGCTGGTACTTGGAGAATTTTAATCCTTGCAGTATATGCAGAGGACACACGCCAAGTCACCCTCCTTTCACGTAGTGAGAAAAAGGGGAAAAGAGACTGACCCTTTCTCTCTGCTTCCCTTAGATGAAAGATTCAGATGTTAGACCGAACTCATCAACAGTAGAACTGTTTCAGGAAAAAAGGTTGCAAATGTACATGCTAATGGCACATTTCAAAGAAGAGGAGATACAAGCATGTATCCTACTCTTCTCTTCCAAGTGCCTGTCTGTATGAATGATGACCATGTGAGTGAGTCCAACCGGCCTCCCACTACTACACCCCCGGCAGTGCTCAAGATCCTCAAAGCGATGACATGAGCTGAAGGACGTCCCCTGCCAAGTGCAGCATCACTCTTAAAACAGAGAGTGCTACGCTTGGCAAAACTTGGCACTCCAGGTGGCTACCTGGCCCCTAACTGGGACGCTGTGCAGGTGACAAACCATCTCTCGCGCTTGCGGTCCTCCATCCCTGTCTGCAATTTGAACACTTGCCACGTTCCTTTATAAGGCCAGAAATCCACTGTGGGATCCTTTTTGAAGAGATTAGCGCCCTGCTTGGTATTCCTGTTGTAGACCCAAAGAGATGATCAGTCCTCCAAAGGGTTCTGTTTTACCAATACAGAAAGATGCAATTAACATCCAAGATATACATGGCTACTTCTGCAGAGGAAGTATATTGTATAATGGACTGGGGAAAAAAAAAGGGCAAAATGCCAGAAGTAGGAAGCTATGGTAGCCAGTAAGTTGGAGCAGTGTCAAAGTTAGTCCCTTAGCGCGTGCAGTTTGATAGCGTAAGTGTGAGGAGATAAAAACTTGTAATGTGCAGGTGAGCTTTCTCATATGACTTCTTTCTTGGTAGCAGCTAGACCTATCAAGAAGCGAGCTTTGAATAGAAGCTGTCGGATTAAGCAGCTTGACACAGGACATTTTTTAACTCTTCCTTTCTGTTTCCAACATCAAAAGACCCTGCGTATGTGAAGGCTGGATGCCACAGTCTCCTGTGAAGCTGTTTTAAAGGGATGATGTAAACGATAGAGAGAAAGGAGAAAAGACAGACCCTTCAGGTCCCTGGCCTCTAGAAGTAAGTCTGGTACAGATATTTGAGCAGGCAAAGGGCACTCCAAGGAGGAGCAAAAAATCAAACAAAAGTGGACTAATTCTTTGGCAGTGGGTCCACAAGGACTGGAAGCACCTTCAAGATGAGGGTGTCGGCACAAATCACGTCGAATGTTTGTTGTCCATTTGCCCAGTTCTTAACAGCCAGACTGCTCCTGCTGCCACTGAGAAAGTAGTTCTGGTATTAACAAGTTTCTGCCGGTGACCCTTGTTTTCTGGTGTAGGAGTCTAGGTGACAGAGTACAACTTCCTGAGTCCTGAGGAACCTGTGCCACGGAGCAGCCCTGGAACTACAGCTGCTTTCAGATTAGATTTATTTTTCTTTAGGGCTGATTCTAGGAGTGCTAGAGAGGAGAAATGTGGTATAATCCTTTGCAGGCAAACCTACCAAGCGGTGAAGGATACCCTTGCCTATCACTTTTTAGCCCTGGGTTTAAATGCCAAGCAGGTTATTTAATTGTGATGTTTCCTTCTTCTAGACAGGAAAGATAACTGGGCAGGCCCATTAGAGAATGAAAATTCTCTATCACAGTCCTCGGTGCTGGGGGAGATCATAACCATGCAATTCCTAGGCCAAAGCCAGAAACTACAGCAAGAGATTAAAGAACAAGGTGGGCAAACCCAGGACCAAAGTTCTGAAGTAAAAGAATGGACAAGTACAAAAGGCCATCAAAGGCACTGAAGGAGGATATACAGCAAATGAAAATTAAAATTTTGAAGGGCTGTGATGCATCTGAATGGTGGAAAAAGACAGAAGCTATAACACAGCCCATAAATGGGAGAAAACTGAAGTAGGAATGGACTCCAACCATCTTACTATCAGGTGAACCACATATGGTGGAAAGTGCAGGTTGTCTGCTACAGGTACCGAAGGGGTTAAAAATGATCTGAATAATAATACTTGAGTGTATATGCCCAAACTATGAACACTGGCACCTACATGAACCAGCTGGATCAGCAAATCAGTTCCTGGAAGTAAAAGGAGGACTTCTGAACACTTGGCATTGATAATACCTTATTTCTTACTTCTCATTGCATGTTTGCAAGCTACAGACCATGGAACTGCTAAAAAGTAGTTTCATAGATGACCAGATGGTTTTATAGTATTTACAATCTAGCTAACAGAAACAAGGAGATCACAAGGAGATCAAGGGTAGAGATCAAAGACAGAAGAAAACCTTTCTCATCAGAAAGTCACACACACACAAGCACCAAATTAGCACGTGTAACTAATAACCCAGTGTAGGGTTAGTTAAGCCAACCGCAGACACACATCGCAGAGAGCTGTCCAACTCCCCTTTAGAATAACTTGAGATAAATAGCCCCTTTTAGGCTATGATTCATCTCATTTTAAAGTTGCTGTCTAGTTTAGATTTGATGAATTGCATCCAATAAAGGCTTACTTTTCTCCTTTGACTGTAAAGGGAGACCAAACACCTAGCTCTGAAATAAATATCTGTATTTTAAATATCTAAAATGGCGTATGATACATTCCACCCCAAAGCCAATACACATTATGATAAGCAAGAGAAGTTTACTCTAAATGCTGAATAGGGCCATCAAAACATTTGATAGCTTTTGCTATTTGCCCACAATTAGATCCCAAAAGCAGTGATGCCTCATGAAAGTTCATCCCAGTCTTTGGTTTCATGATGTTTCTTTCAATCTATAGAAGCTCAGGTCTTAAAATAAGCTCTGTAACAGTTTCTCAGCAGTGACGGCTTTTTCCAGCACAAAAAATAAGGCCCATGACAGTCATGTAACACTTAACGTTTTCTTTCTAGTCTCTTCTGCTCGAAAAGGATTTGGGCATTCTGGCATAGCTTAGCCTTACGCAGACAGATCCACCACACCTTATGACAAACCCATCACACATACCCAACCATCTGATGTGGTAGAACTTACCATAGGCACTGTGCATGAAAAATTTTCCCCGCTCTAACTTCTGGCTTATTCTCTTACAGTGGTAAAGTACATAGGTCTTACCATGGATAATACGGATGGCAAGAAATATCTGACTGAAACATGTGAGTGTCAGATGTTTCCTCCTGTGAACTATATATCGAAACAACATACCTAGACTCTAAAATGCTTATTGAAGGCTTTAAAATAAAATGAAGAGTGTTGAACCCGCTGCTGGTATGTTTAAAGATAAAATTTGCAATGCCAGTAATAAGGAAGCTCACCTTCAGAACGTGAAAATTAGTCCTATCCAAATTCTACACTAATAATCCCCACAAAGGTCACATTTAGTGCAGGGGACTGCATATTGCTGCACATGTGGCAGCCCCAGCATCCTCAAAATCTCTCGTTAATCCTATAACTTAGATCTCTCTGTGTGGACAATTTCGGCTAACTTCCAACTGACATCAGAGTAGGTCTTCGGTGACTTCAGGGTGAATATGCAACTGTACTTCTGCAGTCTCAGATCATATACCCTAATTAAGACTAGGCATCAGAACAGAGAAATAGGAGGAAGAAATGCCATTGGTCAAAAAGCATTTATTACATACTTCATCCTGCATGTAATGAAGATTCACTGTCCGTGGAAGAGAGCAGTTCATCCTGACTAGATGATATTCCAGACTCTGCCTATCTTTTTGGCAGAGCCCAAGAACTCACAGCTCCTCACAAGGAGACATGACACTGTGCATCCCTCAGTTTTGAAATTACTAATTGTCGATCTATCCAACTTACTCCATTTTTCCCTGTTGAAGCTCAGAGAAGAAAAGATTGATCTGGAGCAATCCAAACGATCCATTTTTAAACAGCAAGAACTCATATGCCAAGATATCACAATACTAGGAGAGACCAATCTGACATCCAAGGTGAGAGAACAAGTATTATTAAAAATAGTATAACATACTGGAAACAAAAGATTCCTTCAACACTCTAAGTGTTGCCAGAGAAAAGCAAAAGATTCCAAATTCAGAGAGATTAGATAAGTATTTCAAATAAATATGAATAACATCTCAAGTGAACTTGGGTAAATACAGTGCTAGGTACCTGAAGATAGTCTGGCACTCAATCCATTATAAGCCCATTTTTTCCAGCACTAAAGGCCAGGCTTTAGAAGCCTTTATCTAACTTTAGGAGAACTGCAGTAGTGTTCGCTATTGCATTATTGTACAGGGCAGTAGTACGACTTCAAAAATAATAATGCATTTATCCCGGAGCTGGGAGGAGGGATGAGAAACAAGGCAGGGATCAGCAAGAGAATTCCATACCCGTACCTCATAATAAAAAAAATACCGTATGAGAAGGCCCTATACAACTTGGCTTATCAGATAACAAAGTGGGTGGCTTTGTTTAAATGAAAAGTGTCACTAGTGTTCCATTTGATCTAGAATTTAAAGCAGCTAAAGATTTTCCAGTATTTTCATGCTTTTATTCTGCTGAATGTTTTAATATGCAAAAAGAGGCACTACCTCAAAGAATTTATTCACTGTCCATTCAAGTTTTTACAAAAAGAAAGTTTAAAAAGCATGTCTGGCTACCTGTTTCTGCATAGGAATACTCAGGAGGACACTCATCATCTGGCACTAGCAAGTCAAATAATGCTGACTCCCTTCTACTTCTTATTCCTTCAAAGGATTAAGTTCAGAGATTAACCATAGAAACTTTCTACTTCAAGCTCCCATTTTCATGGATAACAACAACATTTTAAAATTGGTATTTACATGTAATTTACGCTGCATTTTGAAGCAGCTATAAAACTTTAATAGTACAGAGATAGGAGTCAGCTGATAAGCTGATTCTGTAATACTGTATGCAGAGTTTTTGTTCTCTTAGGAGTTCTGTTATCTAGGGTTGGGAAAATAAGGGTCAGACAGGGTTGTAGGTCATTATTTTGAAGGATAATTCAGATTACAGACAATTGCAATGTTTTTCACAGTAAGCCATAAGCTACAAAGATCTGTTAAGACAAGTATTTCAAACATTTATAGTATCAAGAAGCAGTACAAGATCACTTTTAAGTAAGGTATGACACAAAGGCTGGTTCTGTATATTTGTATTAAAGATGTGTGCCAGAACCATACTTACACTGAGCTTTGCCTACCATCCAAACTTGGTGATCACTTGAGAGCACGCAGGAACTGACTTGGGCTAGACGATGGGGCACACCAGAAGAGAAAACCACCACCACCACCAGAGTCCTAACTGTCCGGTGCAGAGGCTAAGCACAAGTGAAACCAGGCCCATTCAGTGCGAGTCCACCATCCTCTACCGCCCAACGCCTTGCAGTAGTGTCCCGGGGACGCCTTTGCAATGCACAAGTCATCCTGCCAGTCTTCCTGGAAAGCCTCACATTGGCTGCAGCAAGACTTTCTGGGACATAAGGGCAAGAGGTATCTTGGTTTGGCAAAGCGGGCACAGATTCAGGTCTTGATTCGTGCTTCAAGCTGGTCGTCTTCATGTTTCATTGAACTGACAGATACAGCCTGTGTGCCGCATCATTGTCAGCAGCCACCCTGTAATCCGACTTGTAACAGGGACAATCAGGGACCGTGCTGTAAAGGAATCTTGGGTCTTCAGTACCCTCTAATAACAAGCAAACCTCTCTAGATGTCTAAAAATACAGATTTCTGGGCTTATTCTAGCCTATCTTAAAGAAGCATAGAAACAGCCAAATACAAAGAGTATCAAACTCTAAAGCTTGTATTTAGGAAATAGATTCCTTTTCTCATCTCCTTTACAAGAACCCTAGTGAAAAAAAAAAACCATTAAAGACTACAAATTTTACTTTGCTAAAAATGAGAACGGTACTAAAGAACAAAATTAGTGCTAAATATGCAGTCAGATTTTTCAGCTTTATTCTGATATCCTGAACGCTTACTTCTACAAACATTCTAGGAAATATATCATCAAGTTGAATCTTTAAGCTATTATTCACTCTAGGAAAATTCTGAATTCATCCCTGCAAGTCTTTGCCTGTGAAAACTGAGCCACTCTAAACATGCACAAAATATTCTGAAATATTTATTTGGTAATCTTTCTATTTTGCTCTTTATCAAGCCATTATTAAGGCAGGTTGGAGATTACTGTTATAATGGAGATTATTTATTTTTCAAGCATTCATTTTCAGTAACATCAAAAAACTTCAACTTTTCATTGTGTCTACCTATTATGTTACAAAAATAGAATCTTTTTACTTTTATGTTTCATCAATTATAAAATAAACGTCAACATAAAATGTTTTTCATAGGAGAAAAATGAACTCAAAAGTATATGAAATACCTTCCTATTAAAACTATGATTCTGAAGAATCTGCATGTGTCTCACATGCAGAGACACATCTCAGTGGGATGTGTCTTGATGGAAATGAAAGCAGCCCTTGTTCTGAATAACAAGGATTGGAAGTATTTGCAGTACATCCATGGACAAATATAAATCCTTTCAAACCATTCATCCAGTTATATCAAATCAAAAGCGTGGTAAGTGATAATCTGACTCTTGGCAGTTAATACTCACACAGGAAAAAGGAATAAGTCTGATTTGTAAGAACTTACATATATTCTCACCTAAAAAGACACAAACAGTAGCCCTTGGCTTCAAACCCTTAGGTGTTTGAAGAATTTGAAGAAAATAAATCAAAACTTTCCCCATTGACTGTAATGATGCTCTTCTTAACCTGCAGCCGTCTCAGGTCCTACCATATTATTAAGGGGATGCACATTCAAAGATAGTATCGTGGACTAAACTGAGATGTTAGTTTTCAGCATCTCAGCTGAACTGCTGTGGCTATCTTGAGTACGGAATCACTCACAGGGAAGCCATCAAATTATTTCCGAAAGCATTTCTACACTTAGAACCTAAGCTCTTCATGTTAGTTTCAGCCAACATCAAAATTCTTAAAATAAATGCTGAACTCCCAGAAGAAATAACAGGAACGAGAGTGGATGCAGTATGGCAATGGACTGAGCATTGAAAGGGAATTATAAAACCTAAATTCACTTCCCAGCATTGGCTCTGTTTGGGCTTACCTTCAGCAAGTTTATCAACCTTCCTGCACTACTCTCTTTCTTTCCATCTGTTGTTTGCCCTATTTGCGTTGTATTTTCAAGGCAGAGATCACCTCACACAAGGTGCTTGGAAAGTACTAGTATGGTGTGGCACTACCCAAAACTCAAAGCCTCTAGATGCTACTCTAATGTAATTAGAACACAAAAATAAAAGTCAACAGTGTTTTCTGAGATCACTGTTTCCCTCCTGATGTGTCTGGTACAATGACTATAACCTTCCAATACATCACTGTTGCAAAGATGTAAGATTGTTAATCTCTTAATCTATTTATTTTTTTCAATTTCTTCATGGCAGACATTTTGTATTAATGTGATTTTTACAGGGAAGACAATTTTTACATCTCTAAATATTTGCTTGAAGAATACTTCAACTATCTTACAAAGCATTCTGAGAAATGAATGGTGTGAGCTGAACTAATGTTAATTTAAATGTCCTCACACTTTGGCTTTCTTTGATCTATTTATAAAAAAGGTCTTCATCAGCCTCAGTGTTTTGTTTTTTTTTTTGAGGTGAGGAGGAGAGAACTGCATGCATTTGCTTAGGTAAATTTGCTTAGACAGTTATCTCTTCTTCTAAATCACTTGCCTCGGGATAATATTTTAAACAAGAAAGCAGTCCTTTCTTAAACAAGAAACACTCTCCTCATAGTGAGAGCTGAGATAGCTGAGATCTATGTCTCTCATATCATTTCCTGTCCTTCTCATTTTTAATCAAAATATATTGAGTTATTGTTTAAAAAGGGTATTTGGTCATGTGAAATACTGTAGAACTGGGAGAATATGGACATTTAATGGTAGAAGACAGAAATGTCGCAGAGCTAAAACCCTGCTCATCTAGTTGCTTATCAGAGTCAATGGACCAGCTTCACGTGATCTTCACAGAATCTCATGTGAAAGGCATGAACCACACGTAGCCCTCTATACCTTTCACAACAGTGTGTACTAGCTACCATATTATATAAAACTTCAGCTCTATGCAATATTCCTAGATTTTTTTTCTCAAAAAAAAAAAAAAAGAAAATTCACTTTGCAAGGTGTTGAATGCTCTTGCTGCAATCCCAGCAAAAAATCAAGTATGTAATATACAGCTTCGCTGAGCAACATTAGAGTATTTGGCACCTATCAAGTCTTAAGGCCACTAAATTGCAAACGTTTTCCTGTACTTAACCCCCCACACACAGCAAGAGCAAGAGAGACATTTTCCTCTTTTGAGTACAAATATGAAATACAACTTCTGATATTCTGGTATCGTACAGTCTCCAAGGCACTTTCAAGTAAGTAACAAGTGCTTAATCCCAGTGAAAACAAAGTAACGGGGCATTCCCAAAGTGATAACATTCTATATTTATTGCTTTAACTGATCTGAAATATTTCATGTCAAGTCAGTTTTAATGTGCAAGTATCCAGATCCTTTAAGGATAGGAAGGAAATACAATCCTCTTAAGACGCGCAGGTTTTTACCTGCTCTAGGAGACAATCTCTGCTATGCTAACGCTCTCAAGGAAGACTGGTAGCACTCTTTCAGACTCTCATCCTTTCACTGGATCTAATGTTTGCAAGCTTATATGCTATATTAAAGGTACAAGATTTGACACAATTTTCCCCATTAACCAGTACCTAGGAATACCGTACAGGTATCAAACTGCACTTTCCCGCTGTGGTGCACCAGCCTTGTGTGAGTGGCGGTTTGAGAACACGGCGTTCCTGTTTTTCTGAAGGAGCCAGGCTTCCCAAGGAGACTACACAGTTTGTACATCAGTTTGCCTGCCGGGAAGCCCCTAGGCGTGTGGTTGCCATAATGCCCTCAGAAAGGTACGCCACGTTGCACTGCGAAAGAAGTCGTCCTCTGAGAGAGAGTCAAAACATCGTACCAAGCAAAACAGCACAACTTCATTTTTTTAAACTGATAGGAAACGGAGTGTTTTGAGTCACTTAAACTCCTTCTTCTACAATGTTTCATGTAACAGACAAACCTTCAAATAAAGAAAGCATACATATAAAAACATTTCTTCCCCACGGAACTACATGTTCAAATGATAAATCATTTGGTCTTGTTGTAATAAATAAATATATCAGCAGCGGTATACAACAATGTAATTAATGTATAACATGTGCATTATGAATGAGCTTGTATTACATTTTCCAATTTTGTTTTTCTACTTGCAGTCATCATGCTGCAGGAGTTTAATTTTTTATATTTAACGTTCCCTTAGCATGCAGCAGTCGAGCCTTGTTTATTTCCTACAAACTCTCGTGTAGTCCACGTGGCCATGCAAGGTCAGCGTTGTCAGATACTGGGCAGCTGCCACCTGACGAGTTTCCAGAAATGAGTTACATAATTTTCCCAGCATGAACATGTCCTCCAGTTAGCAGAGCACTTTTGCCATCTTTTCATTTTCACTCAGTAAACGAAAATTATACGTACATCTCTTTTAACAATAAAAAATACGAATTGAAGATATTGTGTCAGAAACTCAGTGGTTCAAGGAAACTTGTTTTCATTCCCTTTCACTTTCCTACTATTTTAATACTTCTTTCTCTTCTTTCCTGTGTTCATTACACTGTCCTGTCTACGGGTCAAAGTCCACTATGAGATATGCAATCCTAACACAAAACGATCTACGAACCACTTCGTAATGCTGCTTAATTTCACCTTCTTAGGGTTAAGTAAGTTGTCCAAGACACAAAGATATTGCTTGGATATCAGCTTTCCTAATGACTGGAACTCAGTTCTTAGATCAGCCCATCAGAAGCAATACTCATCCAGGCCAACTTAATCAAGAAGTGTGGCTAATATGTCTAAACAGCCTCTACAGTCAACGAAGACAAAAAATTCATGAGCGAAGCCTAATTTTAACTGCTCTGAATCCCTCTCCGGAGGAGAAAGGCCCTCTCCTCCTTTGACTACAGATGGAGCTGATGGAGATCAGCCTTCCTGAGGTAACATTAGCACTGACAGAGAGTTCCTTTCTGGACAGACAGGAGTCATGATGGTTGTATTTCATTCTGATCCAAGTCAGAGCACATAAAAGTTTGGGGGCATTTAACTGAGATAAGCGCTAGCTGTTCCTATATCAGTAAAAATTAAGGAACTAAATAAGAATGAATAATTCCTACATAACCAATAAAAAAGTAAAAATTAAACTTGGAATATATTTCCACTGTTATCTGCTCATCTCTATTTTCCTCCATTCAGGCTAGAACTGCCAGAAGACAAAACTGCTGCCAAAAGTCAGACTTCTTCAGAAGTCTTAAGAAATCTGTAAATAGTCTCGAAATTTCCAAACTGTATATATTTTACCGGTTGTATCTGAAATTGAGCTCTATGTACAGACGTGTCAGAAACTAGACATCAAAATCTCATTGCAGTGGAGTGGCCCAGGAGAGCAAAATAAAACTAGAACAGAAAGTTCAGATATAAACACAGAATTTACAAAGTAAACTACAAACTCAGCATCTGGAAAAAATTCTTCATGTGCGCAATTTTTTTGCTGTGCAGGTGACAAGCCACAGGACTTTAGGGAACATAAACAGGGCTCCCCAGTCTGTTGAACATTTATGTGTGCGTATGCCAGTAAAAATTAAGATATGAGTGTGTGCGTGTGTGTGTACGTGTCTCACACATGCACGCACTCAAATGAGCTCAGAAACACATATACATGTTAGATGGCAATTCTAAAATATAAATCTACACTTCTAAATGACAAATTCATACTTCAAAACATATGGATGAAACAATGTACTATTTTATGAATTATATTTATTTGATTTTCAGGGAAATCAAGGAAACAAAATCAGAAATCAAATTTTAAAGAGAGTTTAGCCCATTTGGAAACGACAATCCCACCACAAATCTAAGGAGCTGGGCTTCCAAGAAAATCCAGACTTAACTGAAAACATGGCCTTTAACGCCCATTAGTGATTTCAAAGAGAATTAAAAGCACACTGCACTTTCAGAACTCTTCCTCACTTTCTATACCTTGGTGTGCTCTGTGAGAACTCAATAAAACAAACAGTCTTCGACTTAGAAAGACATGACGCTACGACACCCAAACTGGAAGCCTCACCCGTGTTTAAAAGGAAGTAAAATAGAGTTAATATTCTGGCCTGGTAGCATTTCTCAGCCATTTGTATGGAGTTTGCTGCTAATAGCTATGTAGAATGGAAACACTAAGGAACGTTAAACGATAAATTTCTAGGACAAAAAAAGTTATACTAAAATCCATTTGGACCTTTGGATGGGAGCGGGCTCCTCATACCTTTCAATATCACTTCTAGTTTTCTCCTTCAAAGAAAATTAGGTCTATCAGCTACTTGTATTCACTTTCATTAATCTTGGTAGAAGAGCTGCTTTTCTTTGTGAAGAACTGATTCTGCAAAGACCGTTTACTCCACTCCTCCCCCCAGACTAAAGACAATTCCATTTGGCTTGGGAAACACAATGGTCTTTAATATAGACTCCACATTCATTCACTGCCAACACAAGAACAGAAAGCTGGTGCAAATCTAAGACATAATTTGGTTTTTGTTTAAGAACTGATGCTTTGTCCAAGCTTTTAAACATGAGTAGTTTCCATAATGTAGACTGTATATTAAATTACCAGCTTTGCTTTCAAGAAGAGTCTACTGTCACAAGACTGTTCTTCCTCCCATATGTTCAAAACTTCAAAGATCTTTCAAACCCCTGTTTTGGTCAGGATGCTAATTCTATTGAGAACAGGCACAAAAAGGATTCGTGCAACACAGAGGTAATGAAAGTACAGAATCTGTCCCTTTGATCTATTTCTCTCAGTGTGCCACACTAACCAGACACAAGAACACAACTTTGAAGATAAACAGTTCATACAGTGTTGCAGCACTGTGCACTCGGAGCATTTCCTTTGCCAAGACCCAAGCTTGAACGGGCTATGTAGAGGAATGGAAAACATGAAGAGTACAGATAGATCTGCTTGCAAGACACTTAGCACTGCCTATGGGATAAATATTTATAAAAATCAAAACTCCACCGAGAACATATAAACTAAATACACCATTTGGAAATACAACAAACAAAAATGTTTTGTGAACTTACAACTAATCTTAGCAAGTACAGATCAAGCAGAGCACAATCTACTTAAGTTACAGAATTTTTTGACACGGCAGCATTATCCATATACATCTGATTTCAAGAGACATGAGATGTGCCTACACCTCTCTGCCCCATACATTATTCTACACACTTGGACCAGGGTACCAGGCGTGTGTGGTTTTATTATATTTTTCAATTTCTTAATGAGCTTAACCAGATGAAAATATGGATTAAAAACAAAGGTCAGTGCTAACTTTTGCTGAAGTGGTTTGTCACGACAGCCTACCAGGACGAGCTAACACTGAAGAGCTACCTCTTCCCTTCCACAAGGCTAGATGCAGGGAAAGGATACAGCCCAAAAGCACAGGTATGTTAAAAGTGCTGTTTTGGGAAGCTCCTTTCCACTCTCTGCAGTTCTTGGGCACCACTAATTCACACTTGCACCTTTGAGGGCCTTCTGTATCCACAACAGTGTCTAACAAACGGGACTCAAGCTATATGTGTTTCCCAGTCACCATCAGGCAAACACTGACCTACACGCCAGCAAGCGTGACATGATACCTCTCCCCATAGCCGACTTCAGTAATGTTAATCAGACTACTCACATTGTAGTCACATCTACTTTAAACAGTCTATTTAGTTTACTTAAGATAAGGTAAGGAGGCTATTTGTGCATAGTCTCAGCGTGGAAGAGATTCTTTGCTTTTTCCTCTGAAGCAGTCATAACAATTCACAGAAGTGGAAACTGAAACTAAACAAATTCAAGATACAAGTTTAATCGCTGCAACAACATACTGAAAAGGCAGAGACTTTATGCTTGCCTGATGTCTTTAAAACAAAGCTGGTTATCTTCTCCAAAGATGTGTCATAACTCAGACACACATCCATGGGCCTGACATAGCAACTTAAAAATTGCTATTTAATCATTTCTTAATTAATATTAAGAAAACTTAAAATGAAGCAGTCTGAATGTCAACTTGAGTTGCCAGCCTGAACATACAACCAGGACTAGCAAAGATACAACCTCTCTCCTTTTTAAGAGATTTGTGGTAGGATATTTTAACGTGTATTTTAACAATGTGAGTGCATTTTTCTTTTAAAGGAGAGCGACTCACTTGGTATACTCGAAATTTATTATTAAGCAAATGATTCAGATAAACAAGTTGCTGGAGTGACAAGTGTTACACGTCAGTGGTTCTACTGCCTGCTTATCACAAGCTGGGGAAAACCTGGCTTGTTTGGGAAGGAGGGGAGGGAAGCAACCACAAAAAAGCCTGTAAAGCTATTCCGACTAAGACACAGAGGGTGCACCCTATTGGATAGCTCCGTTCCATAAGACACAAACACAAAGCAAGGAGAACTTCCTCCTCAAAAATGTCTTAGTATAAACTAACAGGCATAAGTGAAACTGACTGAAATGATTGCTACATTAAATAAAATACTACAAGAATGAAGATCCTATCGCATTTGGGAAAGTGAAATTAATGGTTAACTGGCCACAGGTTGTAACAATTTCTACTGTCTTTCTGCAACTATTTCTGGTGTAATTCTACGATAATATAAATTGAAGGCCTAGTTCTTAAGTGAGCGGGTGCGACCAAGATGTTGTTTAGAATACTTAGAATACTTCAAAAATGCTTTCTAGTTTGATTATCACTTGCAAAGTCTTTTTGGTTGGTTTTATCTTGAGGGCCAGTTTGTGGCAAGCGTAAGGGCAAGAACTGCATAAGAGCATTTGCGGAGGGAGAGTGTCGAGAGCCCTTGAGCTCCTTCCCAGCTTTCCTCTTCCAAACAGCACTTGAGTACAGTTGCTTTCGTGCTCTCCTAATTAGACTTGTCTCCTCTAGAACATTTGAGGATAGCAAGTCTCCCAAATTTGAGGATAGCAAGTCTCCCAAATTCTCACTGAGTTTCCCCAACGGTTCACCTGGAAAGGAAATTATCCTACTTAAAACAAACAACCAACAATGCAGCCATCTGATTAGGACTAGAAACAATCGGATACACAACACAACACAAGCAAATAACTACATAAGAAAGTCTGTGAACAATCCGGCAGGCAAGACATTCAACAAAAACACAGAAATAGCCATATTCTTAGTGGCTGTAAGTGAAAGCCTTAGGGAAAGAGTATAGGAAGAGAACAAACTATACTTCCTCCAGGTACTCTCCTATTCTCTAAAAATTCACAGCGAGAGACTCTCTTAAAGTAAGCATGTTTTTATGTATTTATTAACTCTCAACACACACCTCTGACGAATATGTCCAGTTTCACCTCGCATCTATGCAACCTTTTAATAATCACTATGTCCTATGTCAAGGATTTGCACTGCTTAAGAACGTATCATGCAGAGAACTAGCTTCTTGTGTTTGCTTTGAATAACCACTTGCAAATTTCATTTATGTCCTTCACCTTCATTCAATAGCTACAACACTCTTAAGGAGGATAAATGCTGTTGAAGTCTAAACTCCTCTTTCTTCACCTAGATTTGGCTGAATTAGACAAGTAACTAATAGCACAACAGTCCAAATCAACCGCTTCTCCCAAGTTTGTTTCCCTCAGGACCCCTGAATCACCATCCTTTGGCCCCCTTCCACCTTCCCCCAGGGGAGGTCTCATGCCCTCCACCTGCACAGGCAAACAGCAGGCCTCAGCCACTGCTTTCAGGGACACTTCTAGCACTTACCCAGCAAGTGGCCCCTTCCTGTGATGATCACAATCTCTTTCTCAGGACCAAATTCAGAGAAGGAGTTATTTGTTAGAAATAGCTTGCCTTGCCCTAATTCAACAGCTGTACCATCACCATGTGAAGGGTGGTGGCCACTCTTACTCCATGCTCACATCAGTCACGAAGGCAAAATCTGCTCTCACTGACAGACGCCGCTTTGGCTTTTGACAGGTTTGTTTGTTGTGCTGCCACTTATTTAGCTTTGGCTTTTGCAACATTACATATATCTTTTATTGTGCTAGAGAAAATTAGGAGCAGATGGTACTAAATGTACCTGTAAAAAATGAGGGTCCACTGTGCTAAGAGCCTGGTCCAAACCTATCTGAAATCGAGAGGACCTGTCACCAGTTGAATGGCTACTGCACCACACGCTAAGCTCTCGGTGACACTGTTCAAAGCAGCAGGCCAGGGATGAATGGTCCGCTTGCTCCCTCAGCTCGTACCGCAAGCTCATTTCTGGGTACTTCACACTGTTGGCTGGCCCTAATGGGAAGCAGTGAGGGAGGGATCACATTCACTCCTACGCCTCTGTCCCCTGGTGCTACGCGAGGGCAGTTTCCTCCCTCAGGAGCTGAGCGAGAGCATGCCCTAGACCTTCACAGAAATCAGCACCACCTCAAGTTTTGGAGCTGTATGGCAATTTTGCAAGTTTACAGAGTAAGCAGAAGAAAGCACAAGGGCAGGCTGCCCATCTCTCAGTGGTACGGACAAACGCCTACAGCTTCACAGCACAAACCAAACACCCTTCAGTAACCATTCTGGTAACACTTCAGCAGGAGCCTCCCTAAGATTTGCAACGATCCCACTAACAAAAATCACTTGGGCAGTCTTCCTCAAGCCATTCCCCAGTTACACCCAACGACTCGCTATCCATCAGCACAGTAGTAGTCAGATGGACCCTTATAAAAGAGTCACATTCACTAAGCGCCTCATCTATATCCATCAAAAAGCATAGGCAAAGATGAGAGATGAGCCGGACTAAATCAAAACCTACAATGAAAGAAACTGCCCAGATATGCCTGCACTCTGTAGTCAAGTTACATTTATACAGCTCTTTAATCCAGCTTGTCATGTCATCAACTTTAAGACCATCAGATATTCTAGAGAATCCACTGTCTAGCTACGTTATATTGTCTCCTCAATTATTTCCATTAGATATCATTAATAGGTCATATTATACAGATCTCATTGTTTTAGCATTGTTTTTTTTCTGACTAATGACTAAATAAAGATTCATTATTTGAGCCATACATTTTGCTTTTAGACAGTTTAAAACATTTTAATGGTTTAATTGCATATAGAAAGATTCCAGAAATTAATCTGGAAACACTTCTCTGAGTCACACGCTGCCTTTATGCTTTTGCTAGATTGCACAATTGATTTGAATTAGCATTTATACTTAAAATGAAATCTGTGTCATAATACAGCCTCATTCAGTTGAAAACCATGCAAATTTTTGAAAGAAGACAAGTACTTATTTCTTTTTTTCTTTTTATCTATGAGGATTTTTTCTGTTCAGTAATAGTATAGATATTATATTATACTATCCATTCAAAAATAGGAGAACTGATGGAAAGTAATTAACAGCACAAATTAAGCTTTTTTATCACCCTGAAAGGAAATGACTATCACAAGATGCTAATTAGTTGGCAAAGTATCAGCAAAGAGTGTCTGGCAAGGGCATTCAGAAAAAAGAAAAGCACTAAGTTTTATTTATTACAGTCATCCAATTTTTATATGTTCTATGCCTCTTCTCCCGTATTCAACCTCTCTGTTCGAAGATGGAGTAGCTGTTTCTTTCTTCATCAGCAAAAGATAAAGTAGGGCCAAGAGTAAGTGCAATGCCAATCACCTTGCCAAGTCAAATTCAGCCAGCTATGAGAGTAATTCACAATATAATACAGTGATGATGCAAACCATAGCTTCTGTGTTTTGTTCTTTTCTCCCTTCAGATTTGATTTCCACGTCAGGCTGTGTTCCACTGGGCACCTCCCTACGCTAAACCATGCTAACCCACCGCGTTTCCTTTGAGCTTCCCAATACATCCCTGCAGACGAAAGCCCCCCACAAAAAAGCAGGCTGGCAGGAGTAGTGTTTCTTATTTGTTTTACCTCTGATCTGTGACACAACCTGCAGCAGCAGGGGTGAGATGCATGTGCTGTGCCCTGCTCACCAGCAAGCAGGGAACAAGCCCAGGGCACCAACTCAGTGCTGCTCAGGACCTCCCCAGCCCTTTCCCAGAGCCACAGGACCTGCCCCTAAACAAGCAGCCCCGTCCATGGGAAGGGGTGAGAAATGAGGTGCTGTGCTTTTTGTTTGAATTTGCCACACCTGTTTTCCAGTGCAATTGGCTGGTCCAGATGAGTCTGTAAATGCTTAGTTCCTTCAGGGATTTGCTTAAATAAAATAGACTCTGGGTATAAACGCTAAAAGAAAAGAGGACAGAAAGTGTTTAATATACTTCTCGGCTGCTTCCTTCCCTCCTCAGTTTCCCATATTCCCAAAACTCTGAGGACACAAAAGTAGCCAGTGCAGCTGCCAGGACACAACAGAGCAGAAATGATATCTGCTGCTCTTCAAGAGCAAAAGGCAAGAGCAAACGCAGGCAAGGCCCCCTCAACATCTCCAAACGACTGAAGAGGAAAAGCCACATTTCATACTGGATCCTTTCTTGTTTATGCCTAGATGTTTCCTTGAGACTAAAAGCTACTAACTTTCCTGTCACTTTGAAACTGTACAGTATCTCTCTCTTCTCCCACCCATGTATTTTTTTCAATAAATTACACATGTCAGTAATAGAAAACAGGAGTTACACAATGTGGATTCACATTTCCTTAAACTTAATTAGTACTGTACATCCCTGAGGGGCCATTGAAGAAAAACAGACATTTACTACTACGACTAATCAGAGCAATGCTGCTTACAGTAAAGGTATACTGTGGGTGCCTTTAGACTGCTTTTGTGATACATAAGAAATCTTGGCAGCAAATGGCATATATTGGCTTGCATCCATACTGTTCCAGGTTGGTTATATTTATATAACTTTGTAGAAAGCAGACCCTGGTGGGATATGTGGAAAATAAGGCAATATATTTGTGTTAAGCAGCCAGGATTTCCTCTAAGAGGGAACTAGCTGGTCTGGTGCCAAGAGGAGGCCAGAAGATAACTGACACCGGACAATCAGAGCACCCGGGCTGTGGAGCAAAACAGAGGGCAAACCAAAATGACAAAGTAAACCTATCCATGAGATGTGTGTCACACACTCATACATATATATAGCTTTAGAAGATTTTGCAAGGACACCAGTAACTCCAAAATCATTCTGTAATCTAAGCACTGCGTGGGCATGTGCTGTTACAACACACCCCTCACAGTGACCCTGGGTGCAACACACAAAGAAATACGACTCTTTTTCCTTCTGCTTTCATTTTGCCAACTTTCTACATCAACAATAGCTTGTGCACACTGAGTTTAGCTGTCCTCCCCGCCCGTGTGCTCCTACAGTTCTGTGGGTCTTTCATTGAGAGGCAGAAAAGCAAGACAACAGAAATCATTGACACAAATCACTTACAGAGGGGATATGAATGGCATCTTGAGCAGATAAAGCTATTATTTATTGTTTCTTGGCTTTTAAATCAGTAGCATTTCATGCTGTCTCTTTTTAAATGTTTTTTTTTCCTTGATAGGCGTTATTTGCTGTGATTTGAAACAATTTACTTCTTCATGATAGCCAAGATATTTTATACCAATACAAATGTAATGTTCATCAGCTGCCTTTCAGCATCTGGGCATTTTTTTCTTTCTGAATCCCTGCACACTACTTAAGTTCAACCAAGAGTCAGTCTAGCAGTCAACACTACTGCACTTATCAAGTAAACTAATAAGAACCTGTTCTCATCAGACCACTACTCAAACTGATGTTTACTTTGGCATTGGTAGCTATGGTATGTCTCTGCTAAAATAAACCACTAACAGCAATCAATAAATGGACAACAAAATTCTTTCACAGAAGCCATCCATCTGTTGTTCGCTTTTGAGGTGTTGATTTGTATTCTGCACGTGTAGTGCAAAGCAACCCATTTAAAAATGGCAATAGCAATTATCACACAATATACATAGTACAATGATGCAATTACTGAAACTAAGAGCTAAATCTTCATTTGTCTCATAGGTTGGGCAAATAAAAACAGAATCGTGACATTCATACCCAAGCAATATTTTGTCTTCCATTTCCACATTTTTGAGGAAAACATATCCACATAAAACAGGCACAGCAGTATCTTGAGAACAACAAAAGAGTTTCAGAAATTACAGCATTATAATAATTCTTCTTTCAGAAAGCTGATTAGACGATCTTAATGGGAGGTTCAAAATTTCAACAACAACAAAAAAATCCTGTGCATAGTTTAATGAGATCCTCAGAATGAAGGATGCTCAATTACAGTTTTATGAAGACTTCCTCAAGTCCCTTTAATTGCTCTTTCCCATTGTAATTAACCTCTTGAATGCCAATCTAGCTTTCTTTAGGGCATGTCCATGACTAGGCTTTTTAAGTCTGCCCCACCTCCTCACGGCAATAGCACGACGTGGAGGACACATCCTTGGAATTACACATGATTCCCCCCGAGGAGCACAGGGCAAACTGCGTGACGCAGGCACCGTTGCTGTACGCTCTACTGTCTGATGAGCTATCACACGCATACACAACTTTGTGAAGAATTATAGGCTTTATTCTTTGTTCTTGGCAGCTGTTTTATTTTTTTCACTGATGATTAAATGGAAATAGGCCCACTTTATGATTTCAATTAATAGATTTCACAGATTTAGTTAGTGACAGGAAGATCTCTCAAGTACCGTGCACTTTTCTCTCTCCTGCAATGAATTGGAAGTCCTCTCTGATTGTTTGAATGGCGCTAAATTTTGCAGTATCTTGTCACTAATGTGTTAGGGATATGATGACTCTTTTTCCAAACTGCCTTTCAGGGACAAACTTTCATCTAATATTTCTAAGGAAGTGCTGTAAGTGACTCTATAGCTAGGAGACAAGATGCATTTTGAAAAACAAGCCAAAGGTTTTGCTCTAGTTGGGATGCAACTACTAATGTGAAGCCAGATGCCAACAAACCTAGACCATTTACAGGATAATGTTAAGAATCAACCTTTTGTTAATCTTTACTTTCCTCTTCCCAAGAAAGTCGACGAAACCAGTATTCCAAGACACTAAGTTTCTCTGCACTGTGAAAAAATATTGCAGGCAGACATGAAAAGCATATATGCTATATCTGTTCACCTAATTCCCATGTGAGGCAGGGCAAAGTTTACACAGAGGTGAGAAAATAATTCAGTAGGGAAAACTTGTGTCTTAGCAAATACAGACTAAAACTAATACATTAGAAGAAGAAAATGTATTGCCATAAGGGATCCTGGCTTAAGCTACAAAAATCAAAGTGAAAAATAAAGACCAAGAATTTGGAGAGTTCTGCACAGGCACAAGGGAGACGTAGTCACAGAGATGTAAACAATCTTTCAGTGTGTTTGCTTCTTCACATGCCTTCTCTGGTTCATGTCAAGTGCCCCTGCAGCAGGAAGATCTCTATATTCATAAATACAGGCCTGACTATGACTTATCTTGTTTTCCTTCAGACTTCCTTGAACTCAGAGTTAAATTCCTCTACAGGAAGGTTTGCAAGCAACTCTATCTCCCTCACATTATTTACCATCCACAGACAGCTAATTTTTGGTAGGAGTGTACTAGCAGATTACAGAAAAAAAGAAAGTTAAAAGGATGGCTGCAAAACGCAGTGACCTCTTGAAACCCCATGAGAAGCTCAATATTCTTTAAAGGGAAGTTACAAAACAAGGTGAAATCCTTGCTACAAGTTAACCAAGTACAAGCATTACACCTCTGCATTATCTTCTTTTAAATAAACCATTTTCAGACCTCACCTCCAACAGCCACTACTGCTTCCTAGGCGCAGCTCCAAGCACAGCTGTCGCTCAAAGAGGCACTGGTGCCTCTATTGCTGGGCGACGGGCTGGGGACATGAAGGGCAGGTTAGCATGCATGGCAGCTCTTTGACATCCCGCAGGTTTTCCTAGTCAAGCGACAGCCCTACGGGCAGCACAGAGTCTATAGGGAACTGCAATACCTGTACAGCATGAGGATAAAGGCAGAGCAAGTGCAACTGCCCAAAGTCACGCATGCTTGAATGTACCTGCATCTCTTGCACTTCTGAGTGTAAAGGAAAAGTACATCTTACTTCTTCTGAGGGTGAAAGGAACTGCATAGCAGAGAGCTTGGGAGCCCTGAGCCATATGATCAGTCTCCTCCAATTGAATTATAAGGTTCATCAGGACACACAGCTCATAGCTGGAGAATGCTACTCCCTCTACCCCTAGCCTTCATTTTTGAAGCCATGTGGAATATTACACATGAACACCATCAAATTAAAAGCTCAGAAATGCTTTCCAAGCCTCTAATTTTAGACCTTAAAGAGGCGATTTTTACTTTTCTTCAGAAAAAAAAAAAGAAACTAACATTATACGGACATTCTGCGATACAGGGAATTACGTGACAGTTTAAAAAACGGTATGTTGCATATGCATAGAAAATTTTTCATCTCATAACATTTTCAGTATAATACCTAAAACATTCCAGTGTTCCTGCTATAAACTGATTTCATTCAGGTCCCGACCAAAATCACTGTTTGTGAGAATGGTACCTCCATCCCATGACTCCTGCTATTTCAAACAGCTGATACTTGCTTCTTTAAATATCTTTAATTTTAAACTCATCTTCATTTCACAGAGCCACTGTATATCCTATAATATCAAATAAGCAACTTCTGTGGCAGATATGTACTCCTGGGTGATGAATCAAGGCTTTCTCCCCTTGCAGATGACAGGGTTTGGGTTAATCATAGGTTTATGTAACCAGTTATTATTCTAATGCTTTTAATACTCTGAGACTTTTAATAATAGATGCCTGTTATTGCAGAGCTTTTGTATATTTCTTCTGACATCATTTATGAATCCTATATGGAAACAATTCATTTTTCTGACACAGAAATAAACAGGCTGACCGAAACACATTGAAAGACCATCTGCTATTAGTGTTGAGATAAAGGAGTCAAGATGTCATCACTGCTTTTTAAAAAACTTACTGTCACTTGAGTGAAGTACAAGCCATGATGACTCTAAACACTCAAAAGAAATACGGTTTCTGGGGCCTTTTATTAAAGTGCAGAAGCTATCTATACATTCACACAAACATTCATGAATCAACCAAATATTTTCAGAGACTTCAGATAAAGCTTCTACTTCATATTTCCATGAAAAGTTTGGAAAGAAAAATTTGACCGTTGTCCAAAGTTCGATACAGTATATGGTTAACACAAGTCGGGTACAGCTCCACATAAACACCACATGAAATCAAAAGCATCTTGCACTTAATTTTTAGTATGTAGTCTTATAGTATTGCAAGGTTGTTTTGCTTTTAGCTGTGACAAACAGCAGAGAGCAATGGATAAACTGTCACACTGTGCCAAAACTTTCAAAGTTTTAAATTTCTATTGAATTTGTATATTCTATATATTCTATTCTATAAGATAGCGATTTGCCAACCTTCAGAATCATACTGGATCAATCCACACATAGATTTGAAGAAGGAAATACAGAAAAATCAGGAGTAAATGAGGCAAGAAGCCTATAAAACCGAAAATGGTTGTGCCAAACCATTAAGACAATGAACTTCTGGTGTCTCTTCTATACCACAGAGGTAGACTGCAGTCAAAACCCATTAACAACTTCTCTAAAGTTGAGAATATGCTTCTAAAAATGTAGCTAAGCTCCAGTCTTCAGCAAAGATCAAAAATTATATATGTGTTTCTTTCTGTGGGAATTATTACTATTACACAAAAAGGAAACATCCCGCAGTAACCAAGGTTCTCTCTACTTCTGTTTGATTTTAAGAACTACTTGCAAATCCTGAAATCTAAGTAAGTTATACAGCTGCTAGCAAATGAATGCTCATCCACTAGTCAATCAGTATCCTTCTAAGATCAGAACTAAGTCTCACTGAAATGTTTGTTCCCATTTTGAATCCTAAAAATGTGTGCAGAGTTTCTGAAGGAAATACTACTTATTAAATGAAGACTTGCTTGTTTTCAAATACTTAGGGAAACAAGATTGCAAAACACATTTAGCGTCTAACCATGACTAATGACTTCAGATTCACACACCAGGAATGTGTGGCCTGACCTACACTTATAAAGCCTTGGTGTTCTTCCGGACCACTGGAATTGCAGGGAAAGGTCATAATCCAACACAGTTACTGTAATTTCAGAAACCAGCCCAAGTTCTGAAATCAATTTACCAACATTCAGATGCAATTAGGATTACTTCGGCGTAAATGTCTATCAAGCCAGTGAATCGGTGGCAGGAGGACTGGTGGGGGGGCAGCAGTCTCCTGAGCGCTGGCCCCCCAACTGCAGCCCAGGGCAGGCAGGTAGCTGTGCCCTCTGCAGAAAAGGTGCTGCTGACCACCACCACCACCCGTTCCAGTAACCTCCTGCTAGCCTTAAGTCTTTCTTGAAATCCCAAACTTAAATGATAGACACAGCAGAGAGTCAAGCACAGACGATTCTGCACTTCTCCCCTCGACACGCTGCTCCGTTCCCAGAAAGGCAGTTTACATTTTGCTCAGATGCAACTGAGCCACTTACACAGGCAGAGCTTCCATTTCCACACAGATCCACAGCGTGCGAGCCCATCTGCCACAATTTTGACATGACTGGGATGCATCAAACCTATACCGCTCTTTTCCGTAAAAGATGTTGTCAGCAAACGGAGATACATGCTTTTAAAGTGACCTGCCTGAAATCAAAGTATTTTGTTTACATTTTCCCAAAGGAAAGCAAAATATTTCTGCAAAAATTGGTAGGTTCCCATGGGAAAATCCAGTATTATTAGAACTTCTCTTTTCACTGTAGATACACTGACAGAAGGTTCCCAATAAAATATCAGCTGTGTAACTACTGGGAGTGAATAAGCTCTCCGGATAATCCGCTTTGCTAGTCTTCTTATTCCAAAAACAATACTGACCAAGAGGAACTGTACTCTAAAAATTAATAATGCATGTAAGAAAACAACAAAAATACTGCTTTCCCCTAATGCAAACATAACTTAAAATAATAAATACATCAATAGAAAAAAAAAACACTAGAAACATCCCCCTCAGTGACCTATGTTCTATATGGGAAGGAATACCAACCTTAAGCTCGGTACCAAAGATCTGCTCTATCCTGGCTCCGTATGAGCCACAAAAGTAGGATATTGGTGGGCAATATCACTTCTCCTAACTCACCCTTGAGGGGTAGGGATGTGGGGGTGGCAGCCAGGACTCAGATCTTCCCAGGAGCTCCCTGGGAAGCTGAGGTTTCCTTGACACCTCTGCCCCCCATAAAGATAATAAAATGAAATGAATAAAGCAGCAGTACAGCAAATGTATGCCTATTCAATAGTTCAATCATCTTCAAACCTGAAACAGAGGCACTGGTGCTTCGGGTAAAGCTGCAGTTTTAGTACTTCAGCTGTTCTCTAGCGTGCCCTCTTTTTCACTATTGTCTACTGCCTAAAGTAAATGCCACTTAATCTTCTCCTATAAACAAGACTAAGGTTAAGAAGAAAGGTTGGTTTGTTATATATGTTTGATAGGTCTAGCTTCCAGAGGCTTTTCTTCGGGACAGGATTTTTCCTTGAGGCACTGGCTAATAGAAGGGAAAGCAAACGGAAAGTAGACCTGCAGGTACTTCTCAAGCGGCGCTAGCAGGCACCCTGCCTCTGGTCCAGGTGATTACTGTAATTCCTAAGACTAGATGCATCTTCTTCGGCAACATTTCCTTGCAAATTTGTTCCCCTGCCAACTTGCTTAGAAAACATCCACAGCTAATCAAACTTTGTTGTTTATTTTTGGCTGCTTCCTTATCAAAACTTTACAAAACTTTCATTTCAGCCTCACGAGCCCTGCAGCTGTAAATTAATTGAATAAAATTTACAAACATTATGCACCGATAAAGCACTTTCAAGGCTTTTCCCTCTTCAGTTGACTTAGCTACTTGGCATGCCAGTTTTGCTTGACATGAGTTCAGAGCCTCTGGAAACCTTCCTAATCCCACTCTCCAGGCCTTGTGCCTATTCATGGAACCATGTTAACCCAGAATCCAAAATCCAGAAAATTAATAAATCTCAAATAGGTTTAAGCACTCAGAAACATCCCTTGGTACACTTTCCGCCCTCTTCATATTGCAAGCATCTTTTGGCACAGGGATATTGTTACTTAAAAGACCTAAGCAGAAACCAAGGAAGTCCCCAAAGTTATTAACATTGAATAAAACATCTACTTAAGATTATTGTGGGTTGAAGCATAAATGAGGACTGCATTTACTTCAGTCATTCTGAAGTTAGGTGTTTATGAAGTTTATGTTATGAAGTTATGAAGTCTGAAGCTTATGTTTAAGCATAATATCTCAATGCCAGTGCTTGAATTAAATCTTTTCAACAGAATTTTTTATACTAAAGAGCAAAAAGCTTTCTGTCATAGTAATCAGTGATATTCCTAATCCTCACCATTTTTGCTAATAGTTCTGATTTGACCAGGAAGCAGTATGTCTTCTCTGAGGCTCATCACACTGGTATTGATAGCAATCTAAAGACAATTTCTCACATTCTGTGCTGAAGCAGGAGTACGAAATATACACTTCATGAAATATTTGAGTGCATAGTAAAGGGGCTTTTTTGTATCTTTTATCTGTTTAGTATTTTGAACGCAACTGTCAAGCAATCACTGCTTGGGATTATTCTTGCAATGCAATCCAAGGAACTTCTCTGTCATTTCCATTAGAGCTCACATGAGAAGCACACGTAAGTCAGTCTCCAGTATATAAAGAAGTGATTGGTTACACATAGGCACAAAGGAAAATTGAGGGCTATATTGATCTATAGCGTACATGCATTTAAGTCAATGACATTTCAACAGGGATGAATTCATGCCAATAACTGTATCGCACCCAAGCTCCCTTTCATACATTTGTATATGTGCAGAAAATTAACTACAAATGACATGTAATTAAAATGACTTCAAACAACACAAATGTAATTCTTTTAAACAAACAAAAAGATTTCCAAAAGTATCAGGTGCTTAATGAAGGGGGGACCAGCTGTTCCAAATAGTGATATACCAGAAGAAAGTTTCATAAAACCTTCATGCAAGCAGCAAAAGAACATAATTCAAAACAAAGTCCATTACGCAAATAAAGTACTGGAATTTATTTAGGCATATAACAGATGGAGAGAATACAAAACATTGTTAATGTTTTGGCAAACTAATCATTTTAACAGAATCAGATCGTCATTTGCATCAGACCACTAAATCTACAGATGTGATGATGTCATGAAACTGCAAAAAGAAATTGTAAGTATATTTTACAAAACAGATCAGAGCTATTGAATGCCACAAAGAAACAAACATATAAAAAAGGAGTGCTTTTTTTAGCCCATCCTATTCATAAGACGATCAAGGACTATAATTGTCTAATATTTCATGAGCAATAATTAAGTAAGTAATCAAAAGCAAAATAAATTGCAGACCAAAAGGCAAACCATTTTCAAAGGCACAGACTTCTTTCAGTGCTCTATTCCCATAAAAGGAAAATAGAATTTGGGCACATTAATACCATTCTTGTTTTGAAATTCTCTCATGTGGATCAACCAGGCCCTTGAGAGTAAGTTTTTCAAACGCCTTAGATTAATTTTAGGAAGAAAAAAAATCCATATAAGTTTGGAGCACTCGGCACAATAACACGTTGGATGGGACTGATCACGCGGACCACCCAGGTGTCACCGAACAACAGGCCCCAACGTCGGCCCTCCTGGGGAAGGCGCCAGCAGCACTGCTCTGCCCACCTCTGGGAAAATAAAGCAAGCTTGAGCAAACAAGGAGAAAACAGCGAGGCAAAGAAAATTGAACGTGGGCAAGTTTCAAAAGCCGGTATTACTGAAGTCAGTTTGATGTACAAAACCCAGCTTTCTAGATGCTCCTTCTAGTTTGTACCAACTGCTTGCTGATTCTTGGAAGACCATTAATAACACACATAGTATTCAATATATACAGCTCTAATTGTTACCTATCAAGGCAGAGGTAAGTAGTTAAATCTACCTTGACCAACACTTACTGCACTAGAAGCTGAAATACAAGTTTCTTCCTTCATAGTCAGAGGAAAATTGACAGAAACTGCCAGAAAATTTTACCTTTAATGTTAACTAGGTAATATTATTGCCATTTCTAGAAGTATAACTTTTGAGTGGCTCTAGGCATTTTATGCAAAGACCTGATGTGCTGTAGATATCCCAGTGATGGAGGCCAGGGTAGCCCGGGTAACAATATTTCCTAAAAACTCAATCTGAATTCTCTCTATCCGAATTTCATTCTATCATTGTGTGAAGCACAGTGAAGTGTCGTAAGGTTAAAAAAAAGTATTATTTAAACAAATGTTTATTTAAAAGCTCATGGTTTTGAGTTGCTTTTTAGCTCTGACCCAGCCCTTTAAGAAGTATATTCACTGCACACCTTCCTAGGTTCAGTTGAAAAACAATCCTTTTCACACTTTCATCACACAAACACACAAGCTTCATTTCTCGCACCAACGTTTTGATAGCGAGCAGATAAGCAAGTTTCTAAGCTACCTGGACTGAAGAACTCTGTTGCCACTTCCATGTCACAGCTGGGGAAAATACTGAGGCAGTAGTTTATTTTGTATATCATCTGCTTACAAGTCACTTGATTTATATTCCAAAAAACTGCCAAACCTACCCTTTACACCTAACATCACAGTTTTTATACCATGTTATGTTAGCCAGACATGTTGTATTAGGCAGCCATTGACAGGCTTGATTATTTATTTATCAATACCATATAGGAAACAAAGAGTGAATTTCTTTCTGCTCTCCTACCAGTGATGCAGGTGAGCTCTGAGAACGCTGGAAAACAGGAGCTCCCGACCAGACACATGCAGCCATGTATCAGTGATACGGTCATTTCAGTACACATGAGAGCAAAAAAGGGCGTAAGCCTTAAAATAATAGAAGAATTAATAAAGTATGTCAGAGATGCAGAAGACCTCTGTAATTACAATTAATAGCTAATACTATTTTAATGCTAATGGTGGCCCTGCATAGCAATCTAACACGAAACTCAGTGTAACACAAAGGGCTCACAAAATAAAAGACAGAGATATGTAATAAGCAGCAGATGCATCTCTTCAATCATAATAAATCAACTTTTTCATGTAATGCGATTTAAAACCAAGCTTTATGAACTACAAAGAGCATAGTTTTGCACACTATGAAAACTCTCAGAGCTTATTAAATGCATTTCTTCAATATAAGGGTCTTACCTAAGTTTTCTCAGCTGTGTAATCATCATGATGTGTTATTTACAACATATGGTTGCCTCTTTGTGAAAGAGTAATGATTTGGGGGAATCTGTCACAGGTTACATTTTTCTGCTGGAAAAGAAGATACTCATTCTCATTTTCTCCTAGCTTATTTTTATTCATAACATGTGAATAAATTGAAATAATTTAAAGATGCTGCTGCAAAACATTGCCAAACCACACAGGGACAATTCCAAAAGCAGGATTCTCAGATGAAATCACTTTGTCCAGGCAGGTGGTCAGAAAACTCTCCTGTAGCCTGTGATCGGTCTCACCAACCTCAACAAAGTGTCCTGGTGCACCACTTTCACAACAACCACGTGACCCCCTCTCTGCCAAAGACAAGTCCCAGCAGCTATGAACATTAACTTCAGAGTGGTTCCTTTTCTTTCTCTCAGTTCCAGTGTAGTTCCCTCGTTCTCAGGAAAGAATATATAATACAGTGTTAAAAAGACCTATTTTTTTTTTCAGCAAATAACGATGCGGCTGTGACCTTGCTCTTCAAATTCAATCTTAAAAGTGATTTAAATGGCAACCCAAATGAGTTGGAAAGATGATTACCCTGCGTTGCTCTGGGGAAAGACGGCGAGGGGAGCTGGTGCTCTGGCCGACCACCGGGGCTCAGCACTTTGAGCCAAGAGCACGCTGTCCACGCAGACCTGGGCATGTTGTCAAAACCGGAGTCCTGGGGACTGTGCAACTCACGGAGGCGAAACCGAAGCCTCTTCAGACGAGCAGGAAGACATCCACTGCACTGGCAAGCGCGTGTAACATTCACCCAATGATAGATAGTTTTGCTTTAAATTATCAGAGAAAAGGCTAATTCATTCCAGTTGAAATGCACTGAAACTGTTATAGCTAAATGAACACCTATGGAAGCATTTCCCAAATAAAATATCAGTATCAAGCACTTACTCATTCACAGGAGTACTAAGGAAGAGGCAAAACTGCACTACAACTGAAGACTAGGGGAAAAGCTAAATGAAAATATTTTAGCATGGTTTATTTTTCTATTTGTCTGAACAACAAATAAAGCAGAAAACAGGTGCATGTATTTAAAACAGCACAGCAAGCCCTGAACATTTCCATTTAGGCAGCTCAGTCTGTGGCCTGACCTTCAGAGGTCAAGCACCAGTTCCCTCACTTCACCTCTGCACCTTTAGAAATTAGGCTGCAGGTGCCTAATATGTGCTTTATTCACCATCTTTTGGCCACCCGAGCAACACAAAGAGAACTAGCCTTCAAACAAGGAAAGATAACAGTTGCTCCAGGTCTCAGAATGACTTACTTGTAGTTAAATAGACACATCCACAGTTTCAAAGAACGAAAAGAGAGATGAGATCTGCCTTTGGCAAAACTGGGGAACAAGAGGACAGAACACCTGTATTGGCCCAAAACACAAATATTTAACAGGAACAAAATCCACTTTTGTGGATGTCTTTACCCATTCCACAACATACCATTTGTGAAGATAATATGAGCAACAGCTCCTAATATTCAGTTCAAAATTGGATAAAAAAGGCAACATGCTGTTATATAACTCTAAATACTGCCAAAGGGAAGTTATACTTAGGGATCAAGGTCTTTTGCAATTCTGCTGATGGATTATCACCTATTTAATTATTGAGGTCTGTACAAATTATGGAAAGGCATGCAAATGTAATTAGGGAGGCTACCCTTTTAATGAACTAACAAGAAGTGCTATACGTAGTTAGATACTCGTTGCTACAAGCAACACTAGAAGCTTTCTCATTAAAAAGTTAGTTTGCAAAGACAGGTTTTTTTCAGGTGATGAAAAATGCATGCAGAAACCCAATACAACTTCAGTTATAACTTTTGCTCATTTTGAATCCCCCCTTTATCCTAGAAAAATAGTAACCACTGCTCTGCTTCATTAGTGTCTACAACGAGAAGGTACCCTAAAGTCATGACTCCACACCTACACAGCAGGAAGAGGCAGAGATAGCAGAGTACTACGCACAAACTCAAAGAGCCACGCAAAGCATCATAGTAAGGTCCATTAAGAAGAAAAAGAGAAAATCCTACATGCGAAGAAACCAGTGTTTAGCACCAAAATTCAGTCTGTGGCAAAACAGATGGCAATGCTACTTTCCGCGTAGCCCAGTCATGGAGGGAAATATTCAGTGTTAAACATTCTCCCTTGACCAGCTAAAATCACATGAAGTAGACTGCAGAGGTACTGTTTGCAATTCTTTACGACTTCATGCACTCAAAGGTCGTCTCATTCACTTCAGAGTCTTAAAAATGAAGTACATGATTAAGCTTTTGCAGAACTGGGTCAAACATCCTTAAGAATGATATTTCTTTGGTAACCTCAAAATAGGTCTCCATTAAATCTCTTAAGGTGAAAGACAAGTATGTTAATCATACAGGCTATACCAATTTAAACTGTGGAATAACTCCAGCAACTACAGTGATGTTACATTAAAGACTAATTGAGACATCTGACTCCAATTCTGTAATAGAATGTGAAGTACATGAAATTACTAGCAAAATTAATTGCTTTACGTCGACAATAAATATATTAAATAAGTTTATAAAGTTTTTGATGCTGAAGAAAATCTATTTTTTAAAACATTAGGCAAATGAAACGTAACTCTGTAAAATCAGGTATTTACAACTGCATGGTTTTGTTTGTCATGGTGTTGTTTTTTTATATAAACAAAAAAAGTTAACTTGGTGTTTAAAATCACCAGCTGGCTGGATTACATGTAGAAGCATATGAAATGTTCAATAGGAAATTTAAAATAGTTAATTTTCCTCTTTTTGTGCTCACGAGGCTTCCACACATATGCAAAACTTCAAACAAATTGCACACTCTTCAACAAGACAGATGTTTTTCCATCAGTGTATTTTTCTTTGGTCTGTGCCTCAGAACTTAAGAAAATGCTGCTACTACTATGCATTTCAATTGCAGTCACAAGATGATATTTATGTCTCCTCTAACGGGGATCACATGCATTTTAACATCTAGTAGCTTAATACCTTAATCATGATGTAAGTCCATGTATTTATATTACTTTATAAATACTCATTTTAATCTCACTAAGCTAACCATTAAGATATTAGGTCTCTTTTCATCTGTACTAAGGATCCAGAACCTCGTTCCTCCAGCTCTCTGCTGCCCTGCCTTTGGACACAATGCAGAAATCATGCGATCACTGCTCTAATTTGCCGGAGTGCTGGCACTGGGGAATCACCGTGATGTTTAGCAATCCAAAATGCATAAATCTCTACATGTAACACCGTTTAAGAATATGCAATCACAAATTACTCAAATCCCATTTTTAAAAACAGAAAATTTGCTACCAATTTGGTACTTAAAAAGACTGTTGTAATAAGTTCTCTTTATCTAGCAGCTATGGTACAGTAGTAGAGACAGACCGTGAATACTAATTTAAAAGTAGTTTAACATGAAGACTTGAGAACTCCCACCCCTGTTTCCAATTCTGCAGCCACAAATAAACCTGCAGGTCATTCAGGCCACTGGTGCATTCATCTTGTCACATAGCTCTAACCTGTGAAGAGCCGCAAGTCCTCTCCTGGGTTTGTGTGTTACAAAAAGGGCTAGGAGGAGACTTTCTTGAGGTTAAGGGGTTTAGTGCCACCCGCATCACAGAAACTAAGCTGCTCCTGTCAAACAGCACAAGAGTTAACAAGAGCCAAAAAGCCATACTAGTAGTAACTAAATGATTCCCTTTCTCCTCTTTGCCTCCTCTGAATCAGGGCAAAAGCGGGAGGGAGAGTGTCCTTTCCCTCCAGCCCGTACGTCGGCCAGGTGCCCACAGCCTCATCACTCAGGTTGTGATGGGGAGAGGAGCTTGCTACAGGCCATATAACATATTTGTTTTTTGCAACTCTTTCAGCAATCATTCTTGAACCTAAATTATTTTTATGTAAATGCCTGGGAATCAGTGAATCATTCCACAGTGAGGTTATTGAGGGAAACCTGACTTTCTTCATCATAATCTGCCTCATCATATTATTATGTCCAACCGAGCAAAGCTGAATGACATTTCCAAAAAGGAAATAGTACAAACATGTCATCACCATGCTTGAAGATATTCATATCTCACCTGGACAAGTCCCTGAGCAACCTGATCCCACTGGCCCTGCTTTGAGAGAGGTTGGGACCAGATGATGTCTAGAGGTCCCTTCATCTTGAAGTATTCTATGACTACAACTGATGTTGTGAAATGTTTTTATAAATTCAACATTTTTGACAGCACTATCAGCACATCGTGCTTTGGTACATCTAGTACATCTCCACACAGAATGAAACATGGAACATCCCTTGTTCTACGGGAGCAGAGGAACTAATCAGAAAAATGTTCAATGGAAGCGCTTTCATTACCAGGTTTAACACCGTACAAACCCTTATGTACATGAAATTTGCATCAATATTCTTGAGTTTAACAATTGTAGAATGTCTTTTCTGTAGCATTTCAATTTCAACATGGAAAAATAATATCAAGGTTTGATTTCCCAGGAAGAGGATGTTCCATTCTGTAAGTAGACCTGGTTAAGAGTTACAAGCAACATCGACAACTTCTGTTCTTCAGTATCATCAGTGGCTGCTAATACCAGCATGTTTTCATATCAGAATCAATTCTAATTTTGTTAAGTGTAAAATATAGAAATAAACCAATGCATGGAGATGGAAAAAAAAAGGGAAAAACCTCCAGTATCTGAATTTGTATTAATTATATGGGGCAAATAAACAATTATTGATTTAGTTCCATGATACTGAGAACTTGCCAGAGTTACCAGTGACCCAGAGATATAAGCCTACATGCTCATAATAAAAACAAATCAATGAACAATCATCTGGCCTCACAGTAAGCCTTGGTTTCCATTTTGATGTTCCAAATTTCATGATGCAAAATGAATCCAGAGGTAGCTACGCATTTTCATGACAGCTTATGTGCAACTTAGCTTCTTTTTTTCCCCCCTTTTTCTTTTAGCAGCTGCCTAATATTCACTTTAAAAATCCTGAACATGACAAACCAGCCGGGGCAGGTAACCTTTTGCTACTGCTCTGACGTAAAGTATCTCAAAGTACACAGGTGCAGCCATTGTTGCATGAGAAAACTTAACTCCTGCAAGAGCTCTGATAAGAGCCCTCAGAGCCTGCACAATGACTATCTGAATAGGAAAAGTGGATGTACATGAAATCTGGAATCTCCATTAATCTTTTGGCCTTCCCTGCTCCAATGTGAAACATGATCTTGAACAGGGTAAGGCTGGAGGATTACAGTCATCTTCACGTTCCCCACCTCGCAGCTGCACCACAGAGCCTTTAAGGAAGAGCGAATCACCTGAGCTCACACATGAAGTTTTGTAACAAATACAGAATTAACTGTGTGACCCTTGCCTCACTGAAGTTGATGAAGATACTTTTTAAGCGCAGATTAATCGCAAAGAAAGGGTTGCAAGTTTGTTCCGCTACTGGCCACTTCCAATCGTTCATCTTAAAACATACAGGGCGAAATCTTAAAACTCAATAGTTTTGAGTTTTGAGAGTTCAAACAGACACTCTGAGCTACCAAACAAGCATTCTGAGTGAGTTTTCAACCTGGCTGACTCTATATATAACTGCTGTTTCTCTGATGAATGGGACTACAGGGAGACAGACCAAACAATTCAAGAGCCATATGCACTGACATTTGCCAGCAACGTATCTCTGCCTTCTTCATCCAAGTCCTAAAATTTTCTTGTTGCAAATGATTCATAAAAAGCAGCTGTAAAACACTGCTTTTCTGTCAAGGAGTATGAACCCTCAAGAAGCAAAAACTGAAATTCGTCCGCTCTTCTTCTCACCAAGACATTCTCCTTTCGAAAACGTAAGTTATTACACTTTGCCTACTAGCAGGAATCAGTTCAGCAATTTAAGAACATACACACCTAAGTTCCTGCACATTCTTTCTGATGAATGTGATGTTTGCTAATTGTTGGAATTGACTCAGTTAGGGTAATCTCAATAATAGGAATTAAATAGTAAATGTTTCCAGGATCTGATCATTTAATCACCATTTTTAACTGAGTGTACTGATTTGTTATTTATACAGTTTGCTAGGTCCTGGATGAACAAAGGGTCTCTGTGAACACTAATGCTCATAAAATCTAAGAGACTGCAAAAGAAAAGGTTGTGTTAAATTAGATCTCTTACCACCTTCTAATAGTCACTTCATGCAATTTTCAGATTTCTTAGATCTTACAGTTTAAAAAAATATATTTTAATAATTTAAGCAGTTCTCAGCAAAATCAGGATTCTGAACTAAAAACATGCATTAAAACATTTCAGATGAAACAAAAGAGAGAAACAGAAAACTCCTGAAGCATCCTTTTTCTACTGATGCTGTATATACATTATACTAATTGCTGATAGCAGATGACAAATATTAAAAATATACTTTTAAACTACATTATCTTTATTGGAAGCTAAAATTCCTAAGTTGCTAAATCAAGTCATTTTGTTCACTAGTAATCCATAAATTAACTAAAAATTAGCTGTAAAAAGTCTGCTTCGAATATTCACAAGTAGGTACTACCTATTTATTCAGCTAATGGAAATCCCTAAGCATTACATAATTTTCAGTAAACACCCAGCATTTTAACATGAACTTATGTTGAGATATTCACCTGCTCCAAAATAAATGCGTAAATCCTGGAATTATTAAAGTCAGTGGCAAAAATTCCATTGAATTCAACAGCAATAAGATTTCAGACAGTATTTCCTTAGATCTAGAAAAGCTGACCTCAAAATAAACTCTGAGACTCTGGAAGACTCTGTAACTAACTTGAAAATAGCAAAAGACTAACAGCAAAAGTATTTCAGTGACTAATTCAAAGAAGACTGTCATAGCAGCATTAAACAGAAAGAAGAAAAGAGCATATCTTTGTCCCTTTTTATAATTAAAATCAATAGAATGCCCTGAATTGAAAATGAGAGCAGAAAATAAAGGTAATGATTAAATATTCACTGCATGCAGAGAACAGCCCTTTCCATAAAGCTTTCACAGTCCAGCTGAGCTGATTTCCTCCACTAAATCATGTTGTTGGTATTTGGAAATGGTTCTGGCAAGAGCCACACAGATGGAAGAAAATGAAGTAACACCAACAAATTAAAAAAGAGAAATTTCACTTGCTATTTGATGTAGCTCCTCCAGAAATACAAGCAAATAATAGTCCTGGGACAGCTGTGAACAAGTTTGAAACCACAGGATATGAACTTCCGACACAGAGATGAAATTACTATAAGAAAGTACTATATTAATTGTAAGTATTACTCATAGCATCAGTTGCCACCTCACATCTCTGACAGACAAATGTAGAACTGAGAAAAAGGCTCCCAATTTGCACCTAGGACAATGTACTCGTCCACAGAGAAGCCAAAGAACAACTACATCTTTCGGAAGTTGTGAAATTACACCAAACACACACCCAAAAGACAAACTCCCTTTCCATCACTGACCCTTCACACTGCAATGAGAACATCTGCAACTGACCTATGTGCCTCAAAGAAAAATGCCATGTGTCTGGCTGCTTTTTGTTCAACTGCAATGTTTTTCTATTGTAAAGACTCATGTAGTTTTCCCTTGAACTACTTCCATTACTGAGCAATATTTCATGTCCAGCAAAAACATTAGCTGTCTCTGATCAACTGATACATCATTATTTCTATGCTGCCTATTACAGATGCTGCTTGGCATCCAGCTCTCAGAGCACCTCAGAAAGGACGAGGAAAGAAAAGGGAAGCTGTTGCCTGGGAACACAGTATTAACTTAGAGCAGCTGAAACATATACTTAGTAGTACTGGCTGCATTAGTCCTACACAAGGTAAAAGAGGAGGTTTAAAGTGTAAATGCCCTTTGGAAGAGGAACCAGAACAAATCCACTATAAATAAGACTTCAACATGCACAGGAAAGATACTGGATTGACTCCACAGGAATTATGGTAAAACACATGGAATCCATGCTAGTACTGCATACAATTTTTAAAAAATTATTTCTGCTTCCAAGGGGGAAGCATTATCAAGATAAATAGAAATGCTACCTCAGAGTTGAACAGAAGGATCTTTTCCAGCTGCATGAAAAAGCTATGTGAACAATCATTATCAGGAAGACTGCCTTTTATTGTTTGTTTCCAGAAAAAGTGGAAGTTGAGGTTATTGCAACTGCTACACACTGCTTGCTAATACTGGCAAGATACTTTTTGCTTTTCTGATCTGAAGCTCTACCTCACAGTTCTGAGGGAAGCATGGATAAAAAACCACCACCAATTCATCAGGCAAGCACACCTACCTGTCAAACCCCTATAAACTATGCAGTGCGGGCACATTTTATAGACATTTAGTTTTGAGGTTAATAAAACCTGTCTTATAGGACACTAAAGTACAATAAAGCTAATGACATTAGAAATGAACTGCCTTTTTTACTTAGTAAGACTTTTTACAGCGTTATGATTGGGTGTGAGGACAGTGATCCATGTCACTTGAAATCATAAGATTTTAATACACCTTGAAATGCCTTTTAATAGTCCTTATAATCAGTCCTGTGCCAGCAAAAAAAAATCAAATTGTTAAGAGCATCCAGGGTCAGGCATATGCAGTCATAAACCTCTTTTACCATACTTCGTCTTCTCCAGATTCTCAAGGTTTGAAAAAATCAAAAGCTGGAATCCGACTCCAAAAGAGCTAACTGGCTTAGTATTAGCATCTCAGAGGATCAGATACGTCCCCTCCAGATCTTGTGGCTAACACCATCCAGTTGGGTTCCAGCCTCATCGTGCTTGGCGTGCCCAAACATAGGCATAGACATGAATCAACAAAAATATTAATGAAGTCAAAGTTAATCTGATGGAGGAAAAGAAGGGGAGTGGGATTTACTTCTGAGTTTCAGGAGGACTTGTTTTTATCACCTTAAGATTGTTTTAGGGCTACTACCATTGACTGGGTCGACTAGTAGACAAATATTCCAACTGTTCTTCTGGCATTTCAACTTTAAATGTTTTCAATGTCCTGAAACACCAGTCAATGCAGAGTCAATGCAATTCTCAGTCACGTTGAGAGTAAAAATATATACAGATAGAGGCTAGTTAAGATAGATGTCATCTTGAGAGAAGGAATCGCTCCAAGGGAAACGGATGGCTTGGAGATCTGCTTGCTGAGCTCCGCTGTGGATGCTGCCAGCAAGCCCTGCTGCAGGGTGCTGCAGTGCTCCTTGCCACAGCCGCCCTGATCCTTGTCACAGTTAGCGCTGGTCACGCTGCTTCAAAATGACATGGCAGACGCAGCCTCTGCCAGCTACATCTGGCATACCAAATAAGAAGCCTTGGTCCCAACTAACATTGTGAAGGATGGAGTCATCTGCTGCCAATTACTTTCTTGCAGAGAGCAAACAGCCCCTGGACGTGAAAGTTAACTGCAAAGGTTCTGCTCTTTTCTCTATACAAATGTCAGATAAATCTGTACTTGTGTCTGCAACATGGTGAATATCAACTTCTACTGAGCAACAGGTCTACAGCCCTCTTCCATAACCGTAGAAGATAGAAAGGAGTAATCTGCAACCTCCAAGCTAAACCTGTTACTTGAAGGGACAGAAAATAAACAATGCATATAGTATGCTACTTTAACTTATGTTAAACACGTGAAGAACAACACTGGCTGTCCTTCCGCAAACAAGAGATTTTCAAGAGAGTTTAGGAACAGTTTTTCATTTTGTGGGGGTAAACACACAGAACTGCCTTATGCAAAAAGCCATTCTTTTTTTCTAAACAAAATGGAATACATGTTTGTAGTACTGTCAGTGAGCCTATACAGGCATAACTGAGAACAAAATTAAGCTCGTTTATGCTATGTGGTGTTATGAAAGGGCATCTTAAAGAAAAGTCTATTCTACCAGGTTCAGAAACAATATTGCCAGTACTGTATAGGCTAAATTTTTGGTTCAATAACACAGATAAATCTAAGGCTCGAATTTGATCTTACAGAAGGACATTTATGCATTTATCAAAAAAAAAAAAAGTTCAGCCAAAAGTATCTCAATATTTTCCACACGGTATTAAGCTGGTCTTTCTTGAGGCTCAAGTTTTGCTGTGTTTATACTGCTGTAAACCCAGCATAATCACTGATTTTTGCAGAGATGCTGTAACAGAGATGAAAAATCTATTATTTACTTTAAAATGTGGCATCCATTATAAGCATCTGTTTTCAGAGTCTCATCCTCAGTGGCTAGCATTTGACAATACTGGTATTTGGAACCCAGGAGAAGAACATGTAATAGGAGCTCGTTTGTTTTGCGTTTTTTCTTTGGTGGAGAAACAGCACACTTCTAGCTAAATACAGTTTTGCTTGTGTTTAGTATTAAATGCATAAAAAAATAGAAGCTACCAATTCAAATATTATATGAACTTCATGCAACTTTAAATACGTTCAATTTATGAATCTCAATCTAACTAGCAAATCCACAAAGTGATGCCTTTCAGCATGCTAAAATATGAATAATATACTCTGAAAAAATATTACCATTAGTGTAAGAAATTTGAATTTTTTTCCCCTCCATTTCATCAAGATGACTCTCATTGTAAGACTACGCATTCTCACTACAGAATTGGACCGACCATTTATGCATCCAGAAAGCAGCCAGAATACGAATTCTCTAGACCTTCGCTGATATTAGGTAGGAGGAATATGGAGCGGATGGAGCCCTGCTTTTGCTTTCCCCGCTGCACAATAGCTGAGGGAACACAGTAAGCATGACAGGAGGACATCACAGAGTCCTAGCAAGCAGCCACCAGCAAACACGCTGTCGTCAGGGAAAGGGATACACTTAGCCGCCTGGGAAGCAGAGAGACCCACTTGTATAATTTTACCTTAACGCTCAAGGCAGCAGCTGTGACTGCGGAGACTTCCAGGTGAATGAGCACTGAGCTCTGGGCATCTATCTGTCCATGCAAGGTTAATGGAGCAAACCTTTTACTGTGATTAAGGCTCTTCCTGCTCGCTCCCATTCACTTACTGTAAAGCTTTACTGTCAGGAATCTGTTAGCACCAGAGCTTGTTTGCCGTTATTTGCTCAGCGATTTTGCGTAGCAGTTGCGAAACTGTCGGCAAAGGAATAATTGTAAGAAATTGTCTGAACTGATTGCCAGTCTCGGGATGAAAAAACTGCCCTTTCTATTTCCTTCTCTACGACAAGGGTGGGAGGTTACATTCTGCAGGAAAAAAAAATTGCAATCTAAACTAACACAATGATGGCTGCTTCTGTTGATTTCAGTAGCCAGGAAAGACAACAATGTGTTCTTTGGCTGGCTCAGGTTTTTACAGCTTTGCTGTGTATGACGAAAATAGACTTTCCCTAGGATAATTACTGCCATCTGGTTGAACTTGCAGTCTTCTGCCGTAATAAAATCCTCACATTAGGATTTTCTTTAACAAAAACACACAAACAAAATGCACAGAAATACTGGACAGCAACCACACTGAGTATTTATATTTTGTGGCTATACCTGATCACTCAGTTCATAATGTGGCCCACTAGGATCAGCCATGAATTTGTAGCTCGGGGGGGTAAATGGGGTTGTAGTTTCCTTCATTTTCTTTAGCATTCTCCTGGACTCTTATATGCAGTTGCCATTATTGTGGCTTCATATACTGGCAGCAAGCAACTGCTTATGCAGCATGATATATTTCTTGGAGGGTCTTTTACAAATTCATTCCTTGCTTAGTCTGGTACTCACGGTGATTTGCATGTTGAACACACAAGGAAAGTTAGACACATTTAAGGGTGAAGAGAACTTTGTCAGTGCTAGTGAGGGGACTAAGGGGGGACCACAGTCTCTAACTGAAGTAAAGAGTAGAGCTGCGCCTCAGAAATCCATCCCAGCATGGAAGCTTGTGTTTGGCCCAGTTATATTTGACTCAGATGATAGCCTGGGGCAAACGCAAGTCTTCCACACAAGACCAGAAGTCCTCCTAGCGGTTCTACATGGACCTGGAGATCATCAGGAGCAATAAGCATGAGGGAATATCATGGGGCTCAGCAAGAGGTCCACGAGCTCTCTAAAAAGCCTTTTAAGGCCTCCTCTAAATTTCTGGAGATCTTCCTCGCCCCTCCAGCTCCATTAACATGTTCATTATGTACAACAACCATTTTTCAGTCACAAGCACCAGCTTCTGACTTATAAAAAATAACACTGTATTTCAAAATAATGGCTATAATACTACAGCATCCATCACCTAGCTCATAAACTGAGAGCTGGAACCACTTGCTCGTTTAGTTAATGGGTTGAAATAATGAGAGTTAAACAACAAAAAATAGACTATAATAAATACATTAGGTTAAAGCAGCTTTTTATGTTTTGCCAGGGTTTTCTTCCCTAACTTAAATTAAAATTTGCAAATATAAAGAGTTTAATAAATGCATGTCTGGCTTGGGGCTAATGTGTAAGATAAACAATGGCTCACAAAAAAATATATCAAAGATGAATTCTTTTGCCCCAGTACAAAATCTTGTGGCTTTTTGGATTTCCTATCGTATTAACAAGTGAGACTCTATGCTGCAAACTGGAATCATGCCACAGTAACCAAGCTTTAGTCTGTGGGACCCTGTACATTATATACACACTCTTGTTATACAAATACTTAAGATATATATGGAACTCTTTTAAAAAACTGTGTTGTATACATGACTAGAAACAATAATTCTTATGTTGGAATTTTTTTTTAAGTCTGGGTCTTGCAATTTACGCTGCATATGGACTTAGTAGTTGGGTCAGCCAACACATTAGAAGCTCGTATCCTTCACATTACTTGATGGAAATATCTCCAATTTCAAGACTTTTCAGGATAAGACACTGAGGTTTTTTTAGACAGCATCAATCAATGTATACTCTGGTAAGACTGACTATATTGTTGAATATATTTGTTGTTTGAATATATATTCATTTGTGCAACATTTTTTTCCTTTTGAACATGCAAGTACACATAGAAATTTCAGATAAAACAGATAGAGTAGAATACCTTGTTAAGGTTTTCATGCTTCAAAGAGCTGCTCGATAAATTGCATGTAATAAAAGATTGACTTTGAACAAATGGAGTGCAGAACAATTAATCATTGGACAACGTAGCAAAAACTTATTCTTACCACATTTTTAAGATGGTAGAGAATTCAACCAGCGTCCCTTACTCAGGTTAAAATGGTCAAATAGTACCTGAGGTCATACATATATGTGGAAATAGGACAACACATCTGATACAGATTATAGAAAGCCAAATGCAGTGCGAGCATTTCTTCACCTAAAAGAACCTATAGAATCAAACCTGAGAATACTTTCTTAACACCCACCACACTACTTTGTCACAAACCAAACAATTCTTGTTCAAAACAGCCACAAGAAATTATATCTGGATCCAGAGATGGCAGAGGGTCTATATTAGTTGGTGAAATAAAGACAACAGAAAATGTATTTTTTCAGCTGTGCTTGAAAAAAACAGAAAGGGATTATAAAATTTTACATGTTAACCTAAATAGATCTACTACATCACTGACTAAGGAACAAAATACCAACTTTTGCTTTAGTACTAGCTGAGTCCTTTCTTCTCTTAGGAAAGTAGGAGCATAAGCTTATGTATAAAGGAGGTTTTTCTCCAAAAAGCCTTACTGAGCAGTAAGGAGGCTATCAGAATAAAAACAACAGGATGAACTTTATCAGTAGCATTTTATGGGCTGACCTCCATTCAGATAGGAAGTGAATAGACTCAGCAGACTTTCAGATGACATGGAGGTAGAGGGAGTAGCTGACATGGTCAATGCCAGAGCCTCAATCCAGAAAGTTTTCAATAAATCTGAGGATTGACCCAACAGAAACCTCAAGACTTTCAACAAGGAAAAATGCAGAATTCTGCACCTGGAATGGAAAAGCCCCATATGCTGACACGGGCTGGGAAATGCCTGGCTAAGCAGCGGCTCTTATGAAAATGACTGTGATGTTACAGTGGACATCAGGCTGCAACTGAGCTCTCACTGCGAAGAAAACAAATTACATACTGAATCACATTGGGATGACCATGGCCAGCAGACCAAGGGAAGCTACTACACCCCTGGTCAGCAACAGTGAGAGCCAGTTTTGCGTCCCTCAGTTCAAGAAGGATGCAGAGACACTGGAGAGGGTGCAGCAAAGGGCCACCAAGGTGATCAGGGGTGTAAAGCACATGCATATGTAGAGCACATGCACATGAGGAAGCTGGGAACATTTATTCTAGTGAAGAGGAGGCTGCAGGGTAATTTAATAACTGTCTACAACTACTTGTAGGGTAGTTATTAAGACGACAGCACCTCATCTCATCTTGCTAGCACCAGATAACACGACAAGGACAATAAGCACAAGTCACAGTTTCAGAGGTTCAAGCTGGGCAGTTGGAAAAACTTTTTCACTGTCAATCAGGATAGTGCAGCAGTGGAGTAGGCTGCCTAACAGCTTGTAGAATTTCTAACCTTAGAAAGGCTCATCCAGACAAAGCGATGACTGATCTGATTTAGTGCTGATTCTTCTGAGAAGAAGCTTGCAGTAGATGACCTCCAGAGTTTCTTCAAAATAGCATTTTCATGATTCTTTGAAATAAAACAGTCCAAAAGTATCCCTTTATTCTTTCTTAATCTGCTGCTTAACTGATCAGACACTGTAAACACTGATTTTTCTTCCATTATTTCTACTAGATATTTCTATGCAATACATGTATTCACAGAGCCCAACCCTTCAGTACTTCTTTAAGTAGAAGCTGTTCGTGTACATAATTGTACGCATCTACCTCGTCTGGAAATCATTTGCTAGCCCTATGCTGAAATGTTACTCTTTTCTTTCTTGCCTAATGAAGAGATATTTTTATCACAGCATAAATATTTCCACTCCCTAGAGTGGAGCTACGCTGTTACACAGTCACTGGTATCACAAACCGAATGTGAAGCACAACGGGCCACAACGCTGTTTTCAGGCAGCATCACCTGCTAAAATATTGTCATAATTCTCACCAAGATATCTGTTCAGAACGCACTGATGAATTTGCACTGTTACGTACAAAAAAGGGGACACACCATCCCGGACATATCGGAGAGTGAACACCATATTGCTCAGTGAAATACCTCATTTCAGTGCTTGAAAATTCAAGCGTATCCTCATCACTGACAAAAGAATTTTCTTCCTTAAACGCCTAAGAAGAAGATGACGTGGTGTCACTTTTCAGGAGAGTGAGAAATGAGAGCCGCCATCGCTGCAACAGAGAGCAGCTGCAAGCTGCACGCTGTTTTTACGGCCTTCTTAAAAATAACAAGGCGACCTTGGGGAAAAGCAGCAAAAAGCCCGCCGCACCTGCTTAACACGCACCCACTTGCGGAGGTGCCCGCAGCCGCAGCGCTGCCAAGGAAGGGCTGGGCAAGAGCACTCGAGCGGGCGTCGCTGAGCCGCGGGCAACCAACCGCCAGCGGCACCGGTGCGGCCACCCGCCTCCCAGTCCGCTCCCGTTGCAGGCATCCAAACGCAATGCGGCCGACGCGACAGACACGGGGAACTTCTCTTTCCTTCCCTCTCTAGGTCAGGTGCATAGGGTGCCTTGGGGACTCACTAGCGCCTAACAGAAGAAAAAGAGTTTATACCTATTTGGCGGATCTGTATACGCTCAAACTTTTAAGTGGGAAATGACAAAGAGAGAAATCGATCAGCACTACTTTAGAAATTGTTAGAGGAAATGAAAAAAACCACAAAAAAGCTGAAAGGCGGTGGCTATCCTGTATTCCTTCCCGCAGGCAGTCATGCTTGGGGCTGCTCTCACGGGGTAAAGGCGCTTGCTTGCACAGGAAGAAAGACAGTGTGTTGCCATCAATAAACAGACATTTGAGAAATCAACTTCGGTGCAAATGCTGTCCTCTGATCCTGAGCTACCAGAAGGAAGGAAAGGTCTTGCAGCAGCACAGAAACTCTCTGGGCAGCAGATGAGGTACATGCCCTGTGCGCTCTACAACCGTTTACCCACTTTCAGTGCTGCTTTGCCATTTTAAATTCTTATCGCTTGATCTAACCCAAACAAACATTAGTAGGAACAAAACTGGGCCTGCATGGAGATCAAAATAAACATCTGAATTCCCATGCAAATCATGTTCATCACATCTTTTTGTAGTATTTTAGCATACTGGATAATTTCAGTTAAATTAGTTGTTACTATCTAGGTGATATTAGTCATGGAAAACTACTCAAACAAATGGTTAAACATATGACTACCTAATAGGTGAAATACTGCTCAGAGGTAGTCTTTCCTTTTTTTGGAGATGGAAAGGGACAAAAAAGGAAAATGTTCATTTGATGGTACAGAAGTTCCAAGAAATTTCACTTTAAAATATTTTACAATAGAAGCTGTCTGGGTTCTAAAACTCATTTTAAAGATTCAGTCTAATTCCACTCCCTGTGGTAACAATTAGGAGTTTCTGAAAAGACAATTAAAAAAAAATGAACCGTTGATTCACTGCGTTTAAAAGCTTTGCCAACATTAAAGGCAGACAACAAAGCGAACGAAGGAAAAATAAAACTGAGGAAAAAAGGTTTTATGCTGTTTACCCCCTCAAAAGACTTTTCTTTGAAACCATTGATCCTCACAGCAATGACTGCATTTGTTGCCTTTTTATTTTAATGGTTCATTTATAGTATTAATAAACATGGCTCTAAGTAAGTAATTGTGTGTGTCAAAAGGTGAGGCCATCCTTCAGGGGCATCAGGTGCTTGGCATGAATCACGCTGTTCTGAAATGTTCAGGAAGGTGCCTGGTATTTTATAGGGCTTGAATGCTTTTGTTTAGATCCCCGTTGGGAAGCTACAGGGTACTCAGTACTTGTAGCAACATTGACCCCTTCAGGAAAAGAAAATTAAGTACTCTGGGGCAAAATGACGCCAGCTCAGGGTAAGCGAAACCGCAACCTAATCTGAGCAGGATCCCGCGGTTGGCGCCGGTGGGAGGGACTGCTCAGAGCAAGGGCTAGTGCAGCGCTCAGCGCCACGCAACGTCTCCCGCGGAGCGGCAGCACCCACAAACGCCAGCGATAAGCAGCGGCGACAGGCTCTTGGCAGCACAGGGACTTTCTCATGGTCTCCACACACACACACACACGAGTAAACTGCAACGTTACCATACAGCTTAGACAATGGAAAAAAAGGAGGGCAAGGTAAAATACATGTTTTACACATATTATGTGCACACATTTTACACAGATACGAGTTAAATACATGTTGCACTGTGTGGCTACAATTAGCGCACACGGCCAAGTGTGTGGATGCAGCATTTTCAGTGGATCAGAGAATATTCTCTCCTTGATGATTCAATCGGCAGACTCTACACTTAGGAGTGTTTCTCCTACATACAAAGATAACACCACGCCATAAGTTGTCATGCTCGCATTTAACTTTTTCTCAGATCACGTTGCCAAAGACTTCTCTATTTCCTCTTCATTTTCGAACTTGATTTTCTCATTCCGTGCAAGTTTGATCCTCTTGTATTTAGGGAATGAAGGTGCTTGAATAGTAAGGAGACAGGAACAGATTAAGACATTAGCTTCCTAAAACATCCAGGTTTCTGCTCGTCAAACTAGATACGGCAGACTTGTTTGGAGGACAGAGGGAGCTTCCCCGACATACAGATTAGATAGAGGCTTGATTCATTTCCTGTTCGCTATAGATGTGCTCATGACTCATCCTGTAAAGATGAAGTAATCTCTACAAAACAGCTGGAGAATTTAGACTGGAATATTATAAATCCCCTCCCAGTTCGTCAGCTCTGAAATAGTGTGAAAATATCCCTATCTAGATGCATAAAATAGCCTCTCCTCAAGGCTAAATCCCACACAGCGGCTTGTGATGAACATGATCCATTTTGTTCTTATTCGCGCTACTGTAAAGCTGCTGTATGAGCTGCTGCGGCAGAGGTTCACTCGCTATCTCTTGATCACCACGAGACTCAAAACCCATTTGGAGGGTTACGGGAGAGCGTTGGGGCTAGTGCAAACAAGCAAGACCAAACATCACCATACATGCTCTACAACACATAAGCACAACTGTAACTTGGAAGTTAAAGAACTAGCGTACTATCAGGACAGAGAAACTTGATTAAAGTCAAAAGAGATATAAAGTGAGATTAGATGTAATTAGTTCACCAAAAAGAAACATTCTCTCAAATTCTAAGACTGAATCACTCTTAAAATAAGGGAAATGATTGTTATTCAAATTTAAATCACTGCATTCAAATTAAGTATATTTTCACTTAGAATTTTACGGCCATCTCTGTCTTACATAGAGTGTGACACAATCGTTGCATTACTTTTCTCCATCACATATATCCTGTATCTTAAATAATGAAGTAATAATGAAGTAAAAAAATATGGCTTTTCATGAGATTTATTTCACACAGACACTACATTTTCTGAAAGAATGAGAAAATATCTCTAGTACCTTCAAGAAAGTCCTTAAAGGATCTGGACAAAAATATTAAAAAACAAAGTAAAAAGAAAAAAAAATTCAAAAGGAGTTGAAACATCAGTTGCCTTAGAAAATTAAATTGTATGTTGATCTTTGTAAAGAAACGTGAGTGGAAAGGAAGACGTCTGAATGGGGAATAACTTTCAAAAAAACTTCTCATACTGAAGCTATTGGAAGCATATTTATATCTTAAAGTTATCTTCAAAACTGAAGCACTACAGCATCTTGAGGGGACAATTTTACATAGGAAGCAAACAAGAACATGCATACCTTTTACAGGGATCCTGAGACACTGCAAAGGAATCAGATGAACTAATGGCGATCAGCTAGCAGGAATGACAGGGCAGAGACCACAACCCGAGGTTCAGTTTAGAGCTGGCTAAACCAGCCCAAGCCTAGTTATGTACATTTACACATATTTGAAAATGCGGTTCCTCTGCTTTTATTAAGAACTTATAAGCGAATGTACTGTGCAAGTACACTGAATTAACGACTCTCAAAATCCAAGTCCTTTTCTTAACCACAAAATGAGCTTGGGCAAGGAATAGCTCAAAATTCCCCTAAAGTTAATTGCTGAAGTCAGTTACTTTACAGGCTCTACTGGCAGCTGTAAAGGACAACTGCAGAATGGAAAGGTATACAATCATAAATAAAAAACTTCAAAAAAGTTATTATATCAGACTCACAGGCCCTGATCCCACAAACAGAATATCAAATATAACCATTAGAAATAACATTATAGAAGTATATGGGATTATTTATCTTGTTAAATATCATGCTCGGTAGAAATAATTTATTGGGAAGCTTAAATTTCTTGTCAATGTCAATTTATAAAGACTATCTGCATACCTTCTCAGAAACATCAGCAGATGCCATTTTCCCCAGGCCAGAACAGCAGCAGTATTGGAGCTAGGAAAAAAATTAAAGCAGCCTTTTTTCCAAAGCAAAATTGCTATAATCAAACTATTCTATTTTCATAAAAGTTCCATAATTTCTTCCTAATATTTCATTGAAGAGTGTTATTTACCATCAAACACGATCACTTACTAAGAAAGATATTTTTGGCCAGCACACACACCTGAGAAACTATTTCAAAAGAAGTTTCTGTAAGAAACATGAGAAAAATTATACAAAAAGGAAACAAGTCTATTTTGAATCTAATTAAACAACAACTTTCAGGTTTTTAAAAATCTCTTTCTTGTTTTTAACTAGCCTTAAGAATATAGCCTTTGTAAGATCCATTTTTGGACAGCCAATCTACCAGAAGCTGCACTTAGGCCAACCATTAACAGTACTGCACAACCTTCACACAAATATCAGTTATCAACAGCTTTAGGTCAGCAGTGTTTTAGCTGTATCTGTGTTTGCAGTCTGAGACACAGACATCGCACCTGTAAAGCTCTACCGGGTCCCAGCTCCGCAAGCTGCTCTCAGTGGATGCCAGGTCCGGCCTTGCAAAACACACTTGGAGGAGCACATTTCTCAGTCCCATCTAACAATGTCATGTATCCCAAAATAATCACCATCTGGAACAACAGGATCTGAATTAAGGTTGTTGGTGAGATCATACCTCATATGGTGCTTGCACTTGAAATTTTTTACTCCTTTACATTTTTTTCCAAATTGTTCTAAAATAAAAATGATCTTCACTGCTGTATATTCCTGAAGATTAGATATTTATACATTTTATTGATTCACAATTTAAAGAGTCATTCAGACCCACATTCTCATTCATAAATAGACCAGAAGGTCAGGTGTATATACATACATATATGCACACATACACACACACACATATATATATACACATTCCTAACACATACATATCCCTGTGTATCTGGAAATCGTCTGCACGCATACACAAGGGATGAGCAATGCATACACGAAACTGCAAATGAACGTGCTGTTTCTTAACAGCCGTTCTTCCATCAACTAGCTCAAAAATTAATATTAAGAATTTAACATACTTGATACATACGCTGACAGTTTCCAGGCTTAACCCCAAATCTGAATGTAAAATAATCCTCATAATAACTCCCACTAGCAATAACCTCCTTTTGTCAATTTTAACATGCTAGGTACAGGAAAAAAATAATCTGAGCTTGGTTGTCTTTCTATATTCTACAGATAGTCATCTCTGGCATCAGCACACTGAGTCCGGGCTTCACATTGATTTTCTTTTTTCTTGATGGATACAGTGAAATTGAAGTCCTGTGCGTTTCTGCTAAATAAGGTTCTGCCTTAGCTAATAGCAAACTATAACAATGGTCTGCAAAGAATGATGGGGAAAGGAAATCAGTCTTTTAAAAAAATCTGCCAACAGCAGCTGTGAATTTATAACTATCAATAAAATTGCTGAGGTTTTTATATGCACATTAACAGCACATTTCAGTGTAAAATGGGATTCTTAATTCTTTTCACAGAGCATTAAATCATGTTTAAGATTAAAAAATAAATCCTTGATCAGCTACTGACAGGTCCACTCCCTACCAAAAACATTCTGCTTTCTGTGCTTGTATTTTGTAGACTTCAATGAGAAACTAACTGCAAATAATTCATCTTGAAGTCAAACATAAAATAGTAGGATCAGACTACACATGTTCCTCATGTACTCCAAGCATGACTCCAGGAGTTTAATATTTTTTCTTGTCATGCAAAATGTGTTTCGAAAGAAAGACAAGTCACAAGTAGAAGATGGTGCATGACCAGGATTCAAATTTCTTCAGCTGCATGGGAAAACATCTTTCATTTACCGCATACTTCATGAGAGATCACATTATTCCCCTGCATTTGCTTTCAAACTCAAAGAACCTGCAAACATAAGGGAGCTTATAACCTGTGAGAATTATACTATGAGCTTGTAAAGCAGTTGCCAACATTTTGTTCAGTCTCACTTACAAAACCAGCAATATCTGGGCCTCCTGAGAGCCGTGGTTTGCAGAAGTGTTTCTCAGTTTCCAAATCCGGAAAGCACTGACACATGGATTAGATGGGGCCAGCAGGTCCTGTGGTGCTTCCTAGGTTGTTTTTTCTGCCAACCTCACTGCCCGTGCCTGATTGCACAGGCCTATCCTCAGGTTGTTTGCAACCCCGGCCAAACTTACCTTTCCTTACATTTCATCCTGTCCCTCACAAGTAATGTAGAATTTATCAGGGGAAATTTGAGTTTATCTCAGTTTTGAGAGATTAATAAAAATGAGCATCAGAGCATCTCCATACCTTGCCTTTTTCCCAAGCTTACTCTCAGCGCACATTAGCTAGGGCATTAGGGAGGGCTTGTTACTAGTGACATATTTTTTCATAATAGTGATATCCTTTGAGTAGGAATTTGACTGTGTCCTACAGTCTACTGATCAGAGCTCTATGAAAGGAAAGACAATAACAATTTTACGGCACAGCCAACATTGGCAGCATGTAAATTCAGTAGCCCAACAGTGTTCTGGTGTATGGATTTAATCTAATTCAACTTCTAGTTACACAATAAGAACAAATAAACACCAAACTCAACTGATAGTACCACAGATTGTAGTTTGTGAAGCACACTACCCAAGCATGACAAGGTGCTAACCTTGCAGTCCCTGCAGCAGGACATGAAGGGTACCAGCAACGTCCTTTCCCCATCGCCTGTCCACAGAGGTACCATTACATCCACTATGAGACAAAACACATGAACAGATCTAGGCTCGGGCACTGTTACATGGCCAGATTTACAGTCTCTCTCTCTGTCACTCTTACCCTTAAGCAGCTGAGCAGGCACATGCCGTCACATGATGGATTCACAGCACCTTTTGGTGGGATGTTTGAGCTGCCCTGACAGCACGCCCAAGGTCCCAGCAATGCGCTCCCTCACCTGGGGAGGTTCGGGCTCCCACGAGAGGGCGAAGGAGGAGACTGCCCACACAGCCCACCTGGTGCCCGAACCCTTCCTGACGCCTCCGTTCCTCTCCAGCTCAGCTTACTGACAGCAAACACGAGATTAAGCAACACACATTTAGCTTCCAGATCTTCTCCAGAGACAAGGACAGTTGGTTTGGCCCAGTATTATTGGACTAGTTTTTAATGAAAAGCTACTACTGTACACCATTATGCAAGGAACATACGCAGCTGCAAGTGATTAATTACACCCTGGAAGAATGTAATAAGACCCTCTCGTATTTAAAATACGTTGTGACAACTGTTAATTTACTCTTTCTAATTATCAGAGCAGTGATGGAGTAACGCACCCTTCACCTCAAAGCACATTTTCTGAAGAATCTGCATATTATTCTTTTTCCTTCACTTCATCCATAGCTTTGTAAGGGTTCCTCGTTCCCTTCCTTAATGCAGGTTTGTAATCTAAGTGCTTTGCTTGAGCTGGCATTTTTATTACATCGGTGTTAATTGTTGGTTCTATACAACAGCCAACCTTGTTTCCGTTTTTAATTTAGAAAAGATAAAATGCTTCAAGGCTGAAATCAAAACAAAAAATTTCAATTTTGTCAAAGAAAGCATTTCAACCTCAATTTATTTTCTAAGAAATGACCATCTTTGGCAATACAAATAATTTCATTTTCATCACATTTCCAAGTAACAGGAATTCTAGAATTGTGACTATCTCAGGGGTCCATTTTGGTATGCTAAAAATGCTAAGCAGAAGTACATCAATTTTGAGAAGCGCTGAGCATCTATCACCAAGCAGTGAAAATCAGTGGCAGCTGTAGATGCACAAGAGTACTGAAAATTCAGACCTAGGTAGGCTAACTTCGGAAACAATCCAAAACAAAAATACAATTTTTTTACCCTACTGACCTGTTTGAGAAATATGGTGAGCCTCCTGTTTTAAAAGTGATTCTATACAGAAATAAATGGAATTGGTATTCCAGATGTGGCCTTGCTTTTCTGTGCTGGAAGAGCACAGCCAAGTCCAAAGCCATTGCTACTGACTTTCTCCGGTATGCCGACCCACACACTGACTAAGAGCAGAATTTCAGTAGCAGCTCCTAAGTTCTTATGGAATATTGTTCGCACTGATGGAAACTTTCATTTTGATCAAATGTAACACAAACTCATTTAATCTTTCATTAATTTTAATATGCTGCAAAAGACTTCAAGGAACATTGCATCTTACTCTCACTGTAGAACAAATAGAGTTACTGTGCAAAGAAATGAAAAAACACCCACACACTTAGCTGACACTTCTGAACACTCCTTTACGGGCCGTCTTACGCGATGTTACTTTCCAAAGCCAAACTATTCTGCAGCCTTTATTTGATGCAGATGAAAACTGGCCAAAGTAGGAACAGAAGAAAGAAACTTTGAGGATTGTAATCCACATGCCATTAAATGTATTTGTAGATTTCCCAAAGGAGAGAACAGAGAAAGCACTCCATAGGAGTACAGATAATTAATATCTATAAGAACAAAATTTTACTGCATGAATTGTTTTAATCAGTTAAAAATCCCAGTCCAACATGAAGAATTCCTGATTACAAACATTATTAACATGCCATACTAGATATGGTACCATTCCATATCTTTTCCTGCTTATCTGCTCTCATCAGTTACATTCTAGAGTTAGATTTGCAAATGAGTAGAAGATTTTAGACAACAAAAAAGTATCTAATTCACCCTGAAAGTTAGGGAGCTGTCATTTGTGGCTTGTATAAACAACCCCTTCTGTAAATCTTAAGTAAAAAATCATTACTTTAAATAGACAAACAGAAATTGGAGATTTACCTTACACATACAGTTGTCCTCAGTAATATAATAATATAGCAGCATTCAGGTTAAGATGAAAAAAAAAAAAGTATTATAGACTTTCTTGAGAAACAAGCTGCCCTTACACATTGCTTACAGTGTCATTTCTGGAAGACTCAACCCTTCCAACAAAATGATCGGTTAAATCTTTGTTGACAAAGATTGCTTTATAGCAAACCAAGACACTTAAGTTAATATATATAACTGAATTTAAAAAAATAGTAGATACAAGGCACTGATTTTTATCTTGACGTATCTAGCTGGAGTTTACCTTGGTTAGTTCCACCAGAAAAGATACTAGCTGTGCCTTATCTCCAACTTTTATTTGACACAGAACTAGCACAAAGGTGAAACCTTTTTTGGTTTTTGTTCTTTAACAGTAACACCCAGAGCACAAGGCTGACAATACTGGAGTGGTTCTTCCAATTTGCTTTACCAGCGGTATAGGTTTGAGCCACTTTTGCCATCTAACATGATGCAGCAGCCACCAAGAACGTATCTTCTTATCAAGAAGTATTTCCAAGAAGGGAAAGACAATCTCCCCGGAAGACCGGTGCCTTTGCTCAAGAGTTTCCCCTTGAGGCTCATTTCTCTAACACCAGTAATAAACACAGCCACCAGTGCTTTCAGCATACGCTTCTCTAAGGAGGCTGTAAACTAATGAGTCAAAAGATTTTGCAGAATGTCAGGTCATCACATTCAAATGTAACCGATTTCAGAAAACTGCAATTATTTCAGGCATTCTTAAAATTATTTTCAAGTTTACCACAGGTGCATGGACCTCTGCTTCCAAGTGCTGAAGCCCAGTCATGAGACTCGCCTTAGCAGACAGCTGTGTGCACGCCACGCAGAATTATATGTGCTATGTTGTCCTACTAATTTGCACATGAGGGTTAGAAGAGGACAGTTTTGTTCACAATTATTTTTTATTTTACCGCTCCTGTTGGTGGTAGCTGCATCCAAAGCACTTAAAATGCCATCCATTTGCTGCCATCGAAAACCATATGCCAGGGTACAACTAGATAAGCACAGACACCTATTGTAAATTCGCTCGCCTTTGCAAGCCTAACGGGATATTTTTGTGGCAAATGAACGTGGCGAATTCTGCTGTTTTGTCCCGTGAAGCATGATTCGCACATGAAATACTGTGTCCTTGGAAATGAAGAGTGTAATGATGCTTCTGCGGTTTGCAAAAGCCGCATGCCCCCAGAGAATCTGTGTCAGACGGCACGAGCAAGGGTGCTGGAGCAGTCTTTACCTAGGCGCTAATAAAAGAGGTGGGAGAGAGGAGCTGAAAATACAGCCGTGACAAAAGATGCTTTTGTTACACGTTGAGATGAATCTGAATCAAAATGTGTTCACAGTTACAATTTCTTCTACAGCTGGGAAAACTGCCAGTAGGAATAGCACGATTTTACTTCCCAGTGCCACTGTAATTCTTACTCCTATCAAAGGAAGCTGAAAAAATTGCCAAGTTATTTCATTAGGAAATGCAGCTAATTTACAGGCATGGTAATTTTCCCCCTACGAAATTGTATAATGAGCTTTAAACGCACTAAATAAAGGGTCTCTTCTCCTAGCGATTATGCTTAATTTACACAGGAATTAATGGTGACTGGACCTCCTTTCAGAGTACCTTTAAAAGAGCTGCATTACAAAAACAACTTTGACAGTTTTGAAAAAATTCTACCAGTCAAGGAAGGCAAAACCACTTCTCTTTATAACAGTGCATACATAGAGGTGTCTTCATAAACATCTTTTGCTATATACGAACATAACGATTTAAAGCAGGTTGCAGAATCCAGCAAACCTATACTGCTCATTTTATATTAAATTACTTTTTTTGGTACCTTCTAACAGCATAACCCCAAACGTCTAAATATACAGACAGACAGATGTTTCACAGGGGCAATATATTTAGTTTTTAAAATTGCTCTCTCTGTATTCAAGTACTAAGCGATTAAGTCCGTGTTTTACATACTAGTGTGCTTAAAGAATGGAAACTTCAGTTTCTAGAGAAGCCTTGCAAAATGTAGCCCAATTTTCATGCAGTTAAGTAGTACCTAGAAAATCCCACCGTTTTCAAAACTGAGGGCTTTTTAGATACTTACATAGAAACGGTATGTTAGAAGCCATTTGTGAGAGTAGCTACTTTATAGTCTCAGTAAGGTAAGAGACAGGGCACAGAAATAGATGAGTTTGTCCTTGCACATTAGGGGAAATTAAAATGTCTAAACTAATTACTAAAATTATTGACCCCGAGCTTGTGTATGCAGGAGGAAGACATTTGGAAGTCTTAGTTCAAAAAACCTCACTTTCTTCCTTTCTAGCACAGGGAGGAAGTCAGAGTTATCTTCAAAATACCAGAGAAGGGGGATTCATAAATTTTGGAGCCTGGAAGTGGCCATTAAATTATGTAGCCTGTTCTCCTTTATCATACTATTTTTCTCCTTTATCATACTATTTCATAAGAGTTCTAGAGATAATACAGAATCAGTAACAGCTGTGAAAGTAATTAATAGCATCTAAACCAAAATATCATGAGTGAACAATACAAAACAATACCTTGTCATCACAGTGGCTTGATTAACTTATAAGAGAAGAAAAAAAGAAGCTTCATGGGTTAGAAACGATTTTTAAAAAAAAAGTAAAAATGATTCAGTGGCATATAATTCCTGGGAACCTACCATATGATGACTGAGGAATCAGTATTTCCTCCGATCAAAATATGGATGAAGCTGCATTTTTAATACAGCATCACCATCTACTGGATACTAGAGAGAATGCAGCTCAGAGAAACACCTGGACAGTAAAAGAGGCTGTCAGATCTACAGGGAAGTACTGCAATGTCTTCTTCCCTACATCCTTAATTCACCTTCACCCACCACACCTGGTCCAAAGGTGTGAAAGAGATCCTGATAACGAACGTATATCACACCACCAAGCCATGAATACAATCTAAATCTGAAGTCTAACAGGAAAATGGCGAACTAAAGCCTGAAAATTGTCTGGCAAGCTACATGCGTTATCTAGCTTCCAGCAACTCTGACAGAAGGAAAGCCTTGGATCATGTTCCAAAATCACAACGGCTTTCTAGAGATGTTTTATCACCTCTCCCCCCACCTGGGAGTCACTTGCACACTCTGGAACCAACTTTAAAGCTTAAAAAAGACAGAGGAGTGCTACAAGACCAAAGATTTCAACAGTCACAATGGTTTTCTCTGATAGAGAAGCCTCTGTTGCATCTTACAGCAATCCATCAGTGCATGGGTGGAAACATCTCCTACTGAAAATAGCTGCACATCTGTATGATGTATGCACGTGATTACATGCAATGGATTCCAAAGCAGTATCTGCCTCGAATACAAATGCAGTAATGCACCTGTGAAAATGCTTTTAAAATCAGAACCATATTTACTGAGCTGACATAAAACATTTAAAATAAATTAGATAATAAGTACTATCAAAGGACACCAGATGAACTTACTAATACCTACAAAACAATGAGGAACAACTCACTGACAGTATTACTATGCCACAACATCTGGACATCGCAGTAGCTCATTTAACCAGTTCAAAGTTGAGAGAGAGATTACATATGGACTTTGCAGGACTGCACATAACCACAGCAGCAATTGGATTGCATTGGCTGCCTCTGGGAGGAAGAGGAGGAGGAGCCTGCCCCTAGCTTTCCCCTAGTGACCTCGATCAAGTCATTGCATCTCTCCATGCTCTCATTTCCCCACACATTAGGGATGGGGATAATGATACCAACCCCCTTCATGTAGCAGTTTGAGATTTTTGTAAGACAAAATAATTAATGCTGTAGTTAAATTATTATGAACTTCATCACATAAGTGAGGGACAATGGTTTGGGAGCATTTTTAACCCATCTCTACTGTTACTCATTGAAAAAATTCTCTGTTACGGACTATGAATATCTTTTTACAGTGCCCTTACGTCCTCTACTTTTCTTACCCTCAGTTTTTCCAGTCAGCTTTTCTCTCTCATTCACAGTAGCAGTCTCCTTAATAGTACCACAATAGGTTACACTTGTCACACTAGCAATTTCATGGCATCTTCCCCCGGCATTCAGGAACACTCAGCTCCACTGAGGAATTTCATGAGCTGATTCATTATATTGTTACTCAAATATGCTCAGCTTGTATACGGAAAGGTGCTGAAGCTTTGCATGGTGCCTGGAGTCGGGGATCATCAAAACCCACAGTAGGCTTATTTAATTCTCAAAAATATTCAAAAGACTAAGACACACCAACAACGAAGCAACACAACTAGCCACTCTGATTTTTCTGGGGATTAATGACCGTCTGGGAGGAAACTACGGCAAAGGTTTAATTTTTAGCCATGAATTGCAAACAGTCACTTTTGCTTTGGACTTGTTCTTCAGGATACGCAGAAAGGCTCAGCACATCAGTATACAGCTCTCCATAGTGTTCAATACACAGCACTTACTTTGCAACTGAAGAAAGAGGTTCAGGCATCTCTAATATTAAAATGAGGATCCCAATATAATCCTGATATAATCAACAACTGGGTTTTTTAAAAGATGAAATGTTTCCTGTGTATTAATACATTTACAAACTGAGCAGAAGCATGCATTTCATAATTGTCATCTTTACCACTTTCTCATTTACTAACAGTCATCTTCCTAATAGGCAAAATAATGCATATTCCTGTGGTACGCTATCGCTACTAAGCACAAAGAAACGCTGAAGATTTTATGCAGGAACTACATTAATATAAATCATAAAAGTGGACCTGGTCTCTTTGTCTAAAACTGAGATGTTTTAACTCCATGAGTCTGTAAGGTCTCAAAAGGCGTATGGTTGCATTGGCTAGGCATTCATTAGGAAGTATTACAGACCAGTAGGAACATATCTGAAGAGCAACCGTAGTGCCGAGGACCTGACACTCCCACTGTACACATTCGGTCCCCTTGGCTGAATGCTCACTTGCACCTGCAGTGCATTGAGGGCTCCAGAGCAAATCTTCCAGTTTAGTTTCAAATAAAAGCCGTCAAGGTCGTGCACTCCAGGACTGCTCCTCGGCAAAACCCAACCATGCTAAGAAGGACTGACTGGGAAACTCACTTCCAAAGTGCACTCACTCCTGGTCTGAACTAAAACACGAATATAGCTGCGCTTGTTGAGACACTCCAATGTTTTGTGCTCCATTAAGTTTTGCCAAATGAGAATATCTCAGTAATAATCACATAGAAGCTCACTGCAGGAACAGACTTTGTAGTTTTTCTGCAGTTACAAAGGCCGGCGACTAAAACCCCCCAGGACTTCTAGCCTTTACGCTGAATTGTTTCCTACCACAAAAATCTGAAAGATTTTCAGGCTTGGTTCAAACATAGCTTTTCATATCACAAGGTGCATCTACGTTAGAACTGCTTACCCCTCGTTTCCAAGATCCTGCTACTTCCACTGCCAAAAAACATACGAAATTACACGTACTACACACACCAGCATCGCCGCTCACCACCCAGCTCACAGCCCCTGGCCAAGCATCAGGTCCTGCTCTCATGTAGGTCACACACCGGCACTGCGGTACCAGCAGAGCACCCGCACTGCACCAAGGTCCCAGTAGCACTCTTACCCTAAATTGGTGCGTAGACATCAACTAAGTTCAGTCTAGCTTGTCACTTGGCATTTTCAGCTTCAAAGTCAAGTTAGTGCACCGGCTGCTGTTTCGAAAGCATTACAAAGCACAAGGAGAAATACACACTTCAAAGAAATGGTAATAGGGAACAGAGTATCATCCACGAGCTATTAGTGTGTATACAGCCCAACACACCATTTTGATCACTGCAATTCAGGAACACCTCCCTGCTCAGTGACATTATCTTGGCAGTATCAATCCAGCCTGTAGACAAGTACCCAACAGCATCAAAGTCACCACTGAAGCTGGCATTAATTTGCTACCTTGTGGAAAGAGCAGGGAGGAAAAAGGATGAAAGACACAAAACCAGGGACGTCCTCTCATACACCTAGACGTGGTCCCTCAGATCTGGTTCCTGGGGCACGCTGACAAAACAATGCAGAGAAATTGCCACTTGCGTTGTCCCTTAAATGGCATATGTTCCGTTAATTGTGGCAAGTAGGAACTTTTAAATATTGTATTTAGAGCCTCCTGTTCTCAGGAAACAAATAGCATTGATCCCTGCTTGATGTGAGTTTTAACATTTATTCAAGTTAAAACAAGATTAGTTTTAAAGGACGCTAAAAGAAATATTAAGAAACAATCAAAACAGCGTTAATTACCTGTTAAATTTCTGCAGCTACTGAACTTCAAAACCTTTTATCATTTTTTACAAGAACAAACCCCACAAAAGTTATCATCTGATATGAAAATAGGATTTTGAATGTTTGGATGAAAGGAACCAGTGCCTTGTCCTCTTCCTACGTAAAATACCCCTTCTGCTCTCATCCCTTCTATTATACTCTTCAGAAAGCCTAGTGAAAATGAGAGCTTGAGAGAGAGTGCTTCAGCCCTAGCGGTCATCCAAACTGCAGCATGCTAATCATTCACTTTGACAAAGTTTTGTACAACTATGAAGCTGTCAAAAGGTTGATAAAGCATGCAAAGATGCTGTATGTATACTATGTATTTAATACATAATCCTGATCCTCCCAAGATAAATGGCAGGGTGTCTGTTTCTACTCGTAACACCTTTTCTTGCTTCCAAGATAGCACGTGAACTTTCATCTTACGTATTCCCCCAAGGCAACTAGCACTAAATGCTGGGAAGAATCACAAGCCTATTAAAGCCACTTTTCATTGTTCTTACGTTAGTAAAAGTCTACTAAGAAGAATGTAACAAGAAAGAAGATGGCCTATAGAAGACTACATTTCAGTATTGACGGGCAGAGGAAAAAATGTCAGTAGACTTTATGTTATTATAAATGAGTTCAAATATATTTCGCAGTTCTTCTTCCAGAAAGACAGATGTACCACGGCTATGAAATATAACTTATTTATTTAAAATACAACAGCTGGCAACAATCTTGGGGTGATATACACATTAAAGATAACTGTGATTAAAACATGCACTTTAACATATTTACTTCCAAACATAACAGTATCAGGGTAATTCAGAACAGGTACCTCCTCTGAAAGCACAGACATACAACCAAAACAATCACTGTTTTTATTCTTTCATATGCAGAAAGAACTACAGTAACGAAAGAGTTATAAAACCTGAACGTGACACTTACATGTTAAAATGCAGTCACACAGAGATGAACTGGTATTTTATTATTATTTTAATAAATTCATAATCTAGCTGCTTTATTTAGATAAGGCATGAAATGGGATGCGCTGATCCAGTGTAATCATTTCTATGGAAACATCCTGCTTACGGTTTTTGCTGCTATATCAGAGTAAATCCCTGTCATAAACTCAATACGAGTTCAAATTTTGATGGCCGGTAAAAGGGAGGTACTATACAACCACTGAGACAAAGCAAATAGGATCGTTATTTTCCATCAACATTCAATATTTAACATGTCTTGCTATAGGAAAGGTAATCGTGACAATACTTCGGGGATAATGTAAAGCCGCATTTCTGACCTGGACTGATACTGTTTCAGAACAAAGAGACAGCAGCAAAACAGATACCAAAAACAAAACAGCAAGATAAATAGCGCGTGGAGTTATATGGTGAAAGGCCGGGTGGCCACAGGTGCTGCTGCCTGCCAGCGGAAACGGGGAGCAGCGGGGCTGCCTCCCCTACACTGCCACGAAGGCAGGGGGCCCCTGGGAGCAAGCGTGCAGCCCTGCCCCGCGGGATTGCAGGGCACAGATTAATAGACGGGGATCTCTCTGTCAAGGCATTTTGTTGAGGCCATTAATAGTCTCATCCAGAAAAGGTGGTAAAAAAACCACCTCTGTTTGTCTGAGAGAGGGCAATTCTTTCAGAAACTATACAGGTGTACGCAGCTGTCGCTTTTCTGGGAACTTGCATGCGCGTAAGGCACTGCCTTGGCTGAGATTGTTTGCAACAATAACAAAAAACATAGCTCAAGGTACAACAAGTTTCTTGCCGTATGCATTTTTAAAACACTATTTTTATCTCAATCTGGAAAACAATCATTAACTACAGTCTTTTGGAAAACTTGCAGAAAATGTATTCAGCGCTTCAAGAATAAGCGATATTGTTCTGAAGAGATGTAGCATATTTCTCAACCATAACAACCTGAGTCCTTACTTTAACTGTACAACTCTTCATGATAATTGCAGAGCCACAATGGGTATCTTTTATTAATAAGGATTGTTCTTTTGCCCTAATTATTCTTTATCTGTATACCACACTGAAAAGAAGTCTCCCACACTACTACTTCCAAATATTAATGGAAAGGAAATTGAATCAAAACAGTTAAGTCCCCTTATTTCTACAACCTTCCTGAAAACATTGCCTCAGAAAAGACATGCAGAGCTGCATACAACAAATTTCTGAGACAACAATATCCTAAGATTTGTTTTTGCAGTATGACCTGCCTTTATGACATACTACGTTCCTTCTGGAAGATGAAAAAATATGTCAGGAAATACGATCAATGTTTGGAAAACATACTGAAAATAAGTTGTGTTAAAAATATTCAAAAACTACCAAAATGATCTATATCCAAGTCAATCAGGACTTTTTAAATGCTGTACAGAAGTAACCTTTTCCGCCAAAAAGACTGACAGTGCTCTGAGCCAGACTAGCCGCAGTGTGGACAGCAGTTACGTCTAGGATTTCTTAACTCAAGGCCTAACATAAGGTATTAGACTTAATCTACGAAATCACCTCTTGCAATCCTTCCCTGTAACTAGGCCATGAGCTGAGTCTCTGCCAATATAAGCTTTAAATCCAAGAGGAGTCCTCCACACTGGACAGGACAAAGAAGGAACTGAATGGAAAGCACTCCATTTATTCCGACAGTTTAAGTCCTGCAACCTGCCTTCAAAAAATTACATTACATGTAACCAACTTAGCACACAACTGATTAAATGGGAGTGCAAGATGATAATAGTGTTTCATGGTGCAGAAGGAATGCAGACTCAACTTCTGGAGGTCAGTTCGATGTCCAGATTTGCGTCCAGACAGACCCAGCAGAGCTATCTTCTCTCCTTATTGACCTATGCTTAAATAACATGGCACAGTGTATTTAACTCCTGCATGTGCATGCACACTTGCGCGTGCACAAACACACACTAGAAAAAACTTTGGGAAGAAAATGAGAGTTGGATGTAGAGCAATAATCCTGTGGGAAAACATTCTACAAAAGATGACAGAAACCCAGCAGCACAAGAAACGGAAAACTCTGGAGAAGATGCCATGGGAAAACAAGAAAAATATGTTTGAAAAAACAACTAATTATGCTACTGGTATAACAAACACATTTGAATGGCTAGAGTTTAAAATAAACATAGAGTAGACCATAAACTTACAGGTGTCGGCCAGGCATGGTAAAAATGACAGAAAAAGCCTTGGTGGCTGAGGAGGACTGAGTTGTCTGATCAGTTGAATAGAACAATACGAATTCAAAATAAAAATGCTCCAGGAGAAAAAACAGGACCTATAAAGGGAAGACAGGAGAAGACATTAAAAAAAAACAAGTAAGAATTGTGTGTAGTCTAGCAATAACAAAAAATCTGCTACAAAGTTAAAACTGCAAGGAGGGAAAAAACAGTGACTTTTTCTAAGGGGGTCAAACACCGAAATAGTATCCTTGTCAAGCGCTGAAAGTCTACCAGTGTTATCACAAGAAAAAATGTACCATGTATCCTTACTAAATTCCAAACATTGCGGGGGACAGCATAGTATAACAACTGTCCCTGGTGACACTGGGAAGTGAAAAAAGGCTAATAATAGACATTCAAACTTTCAAATCTGCTTGGCCAACAACTAACAATTATATTTAGATTTCAAATTAATTAAGTGATGTATGTTAGAAAAATCAGATTTATTTTAGAACAGTTGTGCTCCTGCAGAGGATGCTGAGCCCTGAGAGAGCCCTGCTGGGTGACCTGGGATATGTCTCTTCACCATATTTTCTACCTCCATTTCTCCCACTGGAAAATAAGGATAATGCCCCTGGCATCTTTTGGGAAGCACATTAAGATCTTGAGCCATAAGCATGTGTTTGTACCACGAGGCAGCAATGTGTCCCTGTGGCCAAGAAGGCCAAGGGTCTCCTGGGGTGCACGAGGAAGAGTGTGGCCAGCAGGTGGAGGGAGCTGATCCTGCCCCTCTCCTCAGCCTTGGTGAGGCCAGTCTGGAGTACTGTGTCCACTTCTGGGCTCCCCAGTACAAGAGAGACACGGCACTACCAGAGAGGGTCCAGCGGAGGGGCCTGGAGCATGTCTCCTCTGAAGAAAGGCTGAGAGAGTTGGGCCTGTTCAGCCTGGAGAAGAGAAGGCTGAGAGGTGACCTGATCAATGTGTACAAGTATCTGAAGGGAGGGTGTCGAGAGGATGGGGCCAGACTCTTCTTAGAGGTGCCCCATAACAGAACGAGAGGCAACGGGCACAAACTGAACCACAGGCAGTTCCATCTGAACATGAGGAAAAACTTCTTTCCTGGGAGGGTGACGGAGCACTGGAACAGGTTGCCCAGAGAGCTTGTGGAGTCTCCTTCTCTGGAGATCTTCAAAACCTGCCTGGACATGATCCTGTGCAAGGTGCTCTAGAGGACCCTGCTAGAGCAGGGCGGTTGGACTAGATGATCTCCAGAGGTCCCTTTCAACTCCAACCACTCTGTGATTCTGTGAAACAACCTTCAAGATTACTCTAACTGCAAGAAGCTGACAGTAAATAAGAAAATCTCATGTGTTTATTTTGTGTAAGCATTGTTTGCTCCAGCTCCTTAAGTATTGCCTTTATTTGAGTATTTATTTCTTCCTGCAACAAAGGAATAAAACTTTAAGAAGAAAAATGTTCTTGCAAACCCACAACATCTGTGAGGATCGTGGGGCACAGAAAAGCATCAGAAACAAATTTTATTACGTGACTAACTTCCTAGCTCATGTTGTACTTCTAAAGTGCAAACCACGAGATGAACTTTAGTTCTTGCTAAATACAAAACACACTTACCATAAACGGTCTTTCCAACAAACAGGTGACAGTACTACTTACCTGCAAAACAAATCAAATAAATAGTAAGTTACTTAAATGTACAATATACTGTAGAGAAGAGTGGATATCATTTATGTGGTTCCATTAATCATTCTGATATTTAAAACGCAATACTAGAGGTAGATGCAAGAAAGGAATGAACTAAGGATTTTGTGAGAAAGGAACACAAATTACAAATGCCAGGTTGAGTATGGCAATGGGCTGTGCAAATCTCAGTCTCAGCAGTAACTCTCACAACATGAATTTCCCCGCCCTGAGACAATGGGGAGACCATCCTCGGAGACCAAGCTCTCACTCAGAGACCTCTTTGCTTTGCCTCTCAGCAGGAATTGCTTCCCTGCTACCTAATATGAGCCTCTGTCACGCAGGACACAAGCTCCGTAAAATGTACAGTTTATAGCATCTGCCTTTCCTGGGCTAAACTTCACAAGCATCATGAGCCAGTAACATTTTTATTACACCGAATTTCACATTTTAAAAACAAACAAATTCATTAGCAATTCTGATGAAGCCCCTAAGGCGCTGTATGCTCTCAGTGAGAGCAGGGGTGCCCCTTCGGATAAGAACCCTGCCATTACCGGGTCTGATGTTGCCACACCTTGGGCCTCATTTTTCCTCATCTGCTCTGCCTCTTGCCCACTGGACAAAACTCTTGGCTGCTCCTTAACCTTTTTTTCCCCCTTCCAAAAGCTACAAATACAGTATCTGTATCTATCTATGTCTGAGTGCAGCTAAGGTGACAAATTTGTAAGGTTGTAGGTCATTAAAAGAGTGTCTTTAACCACAGAATCATGAAAACGTTGGCTGGAAGGAACCTCTGGGTGCCACTGAGTCCAGCTTCCTCTAGTAGGAGGATCTTTATCAGATGTTAGAGAAATTATTGATTTTAGTATTCTTTGAAATAGAAATATCAAACAAGGAGTTAAATAAAGGGAAAACCCATGTTTCATTGGTGCAATTGTGCAATTAAACAGTGCTAAATATGGATTGCAGCCAGACACCATAGCCTGTTACAGCAGACACTCTATTATTGTGACACTTGCACGCAAACACATTGGACTGAGGATAATGGAGTTAATAGGTTGTTCAGCTAAACCTGAAGTTCACTGCAAATTGTTTGAATTCCTAAGTACTATTTGGCATCTGGCATCTTTGGCACTGCTCTATCAAACAATGCGTTATTTATTCCTTATACCAAAAAATATAACATGAAGATGCCACACATTTTTTGAATATATCTACACTCCATATGTACCAAATTCACATTTTTACTGCTGATATGCCGTATTCAAGGCCTAAATTCATAAACCCACACTGCATTCACACTGCGTTCCTGGCAGTTTCTGTAACAGAGAACACTGACAAGTGGTGCAGAAAACTACTCAGAAATACCACCTATTACAATCCATCATGGTAACGACCTCTTTTGCTTTGATAATTTTAAACTGAGTAAATATTTAAACAAAGAGGCTTTGTGAAAAACAAAATGTATATTTTGGAAAGAAAAATAACGAAAATAAAATACGACTGGGGCAGAATCAGCGACTGGCATCAGCAGTGCAACCTTAGGAACTGGCAAGATGTTCACCCTGACAGCTTTGCCATCGATTATTGCAGAATTCTTGTTGATCAGGTTTGGCTGGTTCCTGTTAAACCTATTTAATCTCAGCTCAAAATTCAAAACAGGTCTTACGTGTGGTAAGACCTAAATAAATATAGAAAAGGTGTGTTCTTTATTTATGCCAAGTCTGTTAATCAATCATGATACAAAAGTACTAGAAGAAAGGTAGTTTTTAGATTTCTGACTATAGACCCAACAGTTATTTGTTTATATCCAGTATTTCCCTGGTGATCTAAGGAGATTACTGCAATACACTATTCATAATATTATGACACACTGTAATTATCTCCAATGGATGCCAGAAAGGATTTTGCATGTGGTGATAGACTGGGTACTATCCAAAAGAAACAAAAACACTATAGGTTTTAAAATATGTGGGTACAAGTGCACTACACTTTGATCACACTGACACTTACTTGAAGGAAACCAAGGACAGCTGGAGCTGGGATGATGCCAATTTAATCTTTAAGACTGACAACCCTGTTTGGGACAAGGAAAGCTAAGTGGATCTTATTCAGCAAGGGAAAATCATTGTGGAGGAAGAGAAGCTGCAGGACTAACATATTAAAAATAAATACAGAACTTGAGGGCATGTTTAATGCAAAGCAAGCCAAATGCTTTGCTAAAAACGTGGCCTTTGTACTCTTTTGAAAGCATTACAATCATCTTTTCGCTCCCCTAAGGCTAAGTCCCTCAGAAGACATTTAAAATGGTTTTAAAAGGTAATTAGTATTCAGAAATATATTTTACCATGAGAAACAGAAACATGCCCTGAGAAGTTCAGCCTCCCAACTCCGGGCCAACACCAACCCTGGGCAAACAGCTTGCAGGGGCTTCGCACAGCTGTAGCTCCCAGGGCTGCAACACTGGCTGCTGACTGTGGCACAGATACTCCCGTGGGGAAGCGTGGCACGATGAAGAAACGAGTCAGCAAGTGATGGTGAGGTCCCCAGATGGCACAGTCACACAGCTCTACAGGCCCTTGTCACTGGGTGTGGTGAGCACTGCGCAGTATTAAGGGAATTAGGAAAATTAAAATTCTTCATAGAAGGATTCGCAAACCATTTCAGAGGGAAGGAAAAACTGCTATAACGGGCTGGGAGTGTTCCTAGCGTGGATATCTTATCCTCTCTAATTTAGGTAAACTCTGGAGACAACTATTATTTCCCAGGAGATCTCTCACTGATGTTTTCACAGGGCCATTACTAACATGCCACTTGCAAATAATCCTACTCCGAGACATATTGCTTCAAGGAAGTAGCAAGACTCTACAAATCATACGAAAGCTGAACTGCAGTGCTACATCTGTTCCTGCTCAACATAAGAGCAATCAAACAGACTTGACATGGCTTTGCAATCTCCTCTAGACCTGCCTTTTTATGGCACTTTACGTCTCGTTCTTACCTTATGCACGTTGGACAAGTTCTGCTCAAGACTGGCCATAGAAACAGAGTCAGGATTTGTCCTCAAGAATTTTTTAGTACAAAAATTCCATTTATACAGCAGTTGCTGCCTTTGTACAAAAACAAAAAGGCACCAACAGTGCAATCTGATGCCATGCCCTCGGGGATCACATAAATGACTGGCTTGAATCCTACCATGTACAGTTCCCTCCAGGAAACAGAAATATAATACCCTAAATGATTTATAGGGAGCTGTTGAAAAGCGTTTGCCAACCTCAGGAAATCAGCAAAAGTTATATTTTTACTAAGTTCAGAATGAGGGGGAAACAACACAGAGATTGTAGGTGTTCTCTTTTCTTTGGGTTTTTTTTTTTAAGCTATTAATTCACTGAACAGCTAGCTAGTCATTTAAGCCTCTGACACGGCTGAACGCTGCTACAAAATGTTAGGATGCTTTCAGTCAATAGGCTATAATTCATTTGTTACCTGCAAGAAATCAGAACGTCTCCGTAAGTTCTGCGTAGGCATGGCAAACTGGCATGGCTGCAGATTGCTAATCTCACAAAGAACGGTCTCTGGCTTCCAGGTTTTTATATGTACAAGTTAATGACATTAAAAATATCAATGTCTGCCAAGACAGGGATGCTCCCGATTGCATAGTAACATATCTACAGAAAAGCTTTCCCTGTAAAGGGTAAGGAGCATCCCTGTAGCTCTCCCTCAAAATTCCTACTAACTTCTGTAAATCCATAACATTTGAACTTTACCAAAAATGTCTTACGGAGACTAAAAAACACTTCCTTTGAGCCCAGATGAGATCCTATAGGCCAGTTTTGCAGGGAAAAGGTCTCTTGATTATGAGGAGCAGTACCTGAAACATGTCAATTTTTAACAGCGTTATAGTGCTGAAGGAGCCCCACAGATACTGTAAGGAAGCACCAAGCAATTGCCGCTGGATTAGTCGATAGACTGTTTCTTCTACCTATGCTTCCACGTCTTGCTCCCAGAGAGAAGGATGTACTCCTTTGCCCAACAAATATAAATACTTAGGGGGTAAAGTCTGTTTTAATATACATTTCTGCAATGCGTGTGTGTTATTTCTTTGTCAGGATATCGTATTTCTTCTCCCTGCCTCCCCCACTGCCAACTCCATGTATACTTTAACTGACCTGCTTGATTACAGCAAAGTTTAATACACACTAACAAGAATTACTGCCTAAAAAGTTTGCTTTTTCCCCCCACTTTTTAAACGTAACATCCCAAATTGCACAGTTATTTAAGATGCAGCAAACTTTTAACACGTTACACACTGAGGCCTAATCCAAAGCCTAGTGAAGTCAAACTTTCACTGATTTTAAAATGGCATTTGGATCAGGTCTCCGGTGTTCAAAGGAAGTACAGCATTTTTTTATATTTCATTGCACTCAGAGTCAGTGAACTTGTATCCAATAGCTTAGTGTTTCAGTATGAGTCAGAACTGTAATTATTACCAACGAACAACTATCACATTGCTGTCTCCATCCATAAACTGTGAACAACTCCTGTCTTGGGTGCCTTGCAACATTTATTTCTGATGATATAAACTCAGTTGATTAGCTTTAGAAAATCTGCATTTCTTCCCTATAAACAAGGTCCCCTCCTTTGTGCAGCATGTCATCGACGTCAGGATGAAAGCAGTCACATGAAAGCCGCAGCATGTTTGATCCCCTTGTTTTCACCTTTTCCCAGTACACCAATGCAACAGCTTCAGATTTAATTTTCAAAAATATTCCTTTCGCCAAACATCAAACACTTGTTCATGTTATCAGCACAAAACCGCTTGGAAACAGTTACACTAATAGCTCTGATCATATGCACAATCACATTACAAGACAGTGATGAAAGTTTTCTTCTGGATGTTGACATATTCTTCATGTGGGTTGGAAAGTCATTCATCCTGATGAATAACTACAGAAGCTCACAATGTCTGCTTGGTTCAAAATCTGAGCTTGTGTCAAAAGATGACAGTCGAAATGCACGGCTACCTTTTTTTAAGCATATATGCCATTACCCTTAGTTTTGCACATTAACAAAAACTCCCAATGACGCGAAGTGCCATAATGCAGAGCTCAGCTAGTCAAAAACTGATCTAAACCAAAATAACAATGAGGGTGCATTGAACCCAGTCTGCAATTCCATTAAATTCAGTGTAGATACGCAAAAGATCAATCTAGTTCAAAGATTTTTTTTATCTAAAAACTCAGAGACACTGCAGTCACAGTCAGTGACTGACCTTGATGCAAACGCCAGTGGATTACCTGTCAGACGTCCTCTTTTAGAGCATGCAGCTTCTGGTGCTCTTTTAGCAGTGTCTGCTCTTCCGAACTATTGTTCCTGCCATCTCTCACTGGCACTATTATTTTCTACTGTCTGCTTTCGATTGTTAAAACAGTGGAAATGAAACTACTCTTTTAACAACCTTTTTAATACTTTCTTGTTCCAAATATATTCTCTTAAATACCCCTTTAAACTTGCCATGCTTCTTGATTTGAACTTCCCTGTCAATCATTGCCTCTCGTTTATGTGTTAGTTTGTACTAAATATACTCCTAGAATATTTATTAATTTAGATTTAAATGTCTTTTTGTTTCCGCCATGTCCCCACGATGTTCTGCACCATTTGTTGTCACAAAACACATAACACTTTCAAAATCAAATAGAATTTCAGCTTATGCGCTTCATAAGCCAGGATTTGAAGTTCTCAGCTCTTGTAGCATTTCTGTATTTCATATCTAATATAGTCTGCATTAGAATGAGGGTGTCTAAAACAAAACCCTTAACAGGATTAGCAAAAACTAAGTCAGCTTTCAGCTTCATGATTTGGCTCAAATTGTTTGTAAGGGCGTATAATGCTGCCATATTAAACTCATAATTGAATTACATTCAAAGAACATTAAGAAAGTAGTTGTTTTTGTTCAGTCATAGAAAATACCATAACTGCTCCAGGACAAGAAAGACCTGGATTTAGAAGCAGAGGGACCCAAGGTCATTCTACACACTCTTTCACAAATGTTTCATGCTTCAGGCTACCACATTTTTTCCTTGGATTTCTGAGGATATTCCTTGGATTTTCCATGCGCCCTGGAAACACGCCAGCACGCGGCTGCACGACAGTACAACCAAACCCGACACCTGCCGGGGCTACCAGATATACAGCAAGCCTAGACAAATTCCTAATGAACAAAATGTCTACCCTGATAAAACAAAAGGCATATTCAGGAAAAGGCTGATGTACAGTGCACCTGCAGAGCCCGATGTCAAAGTCAGCAAGGTTTTGTCTCTGCTTTATGCATTTCTACATTTCTTACTGAAAGACTGCTCTAAAGTCTCACTCTTCTAATGTTTGAAACCTTTTTCTAACAAACACCCTCCATCTACTCCTTCCCATTGGTATCTATTCGTGCTAATGCAGTTACGGAGAGCAGTCAGGTGCCTTTCAAAGTCTTCATTCTACCTGCCTGAACAAACCAAACTCTCTTACTCCTCCCTATTCCTCCCATCATCAATCATTCTTGTAGCCTTTTTTTGTATCTGCCCCACTTTGAGTTCATCCATCTTTAACAGGATTTGAACTACACTTAATACACACCCCTGGAAATTCCTGACCTGCTAAATTTCAAGAGCACATTTACCTTTTTTGTGGTTGCATCTCACAGGTGGTCTGTGTTGGTGATCCATGCTACAGCTGGGCAGTATACACGGGTATCTACTGGTCAGTGATTTCCAGCTGGTGACTCGCATTCTGCAAACAAAGTTCTTGTAACCTGCCCCCAACTGCTGCAGCTGAATTTAATCTCATTTCTTTTGCTATCCGCAGCTACCTTATCAGAGGATACAGAGACGCCAGAGCTAGGCTCTTCTCAGAGATGCACAGCAATAGGACAAAGTGGCAATGGACATAAATTAGAATGAGGGAAATTCCAATTAAATAAAAGGGAAAAAATTATTTATTTTTACCAGTAGGTGCACAAATATTGGAACAGGTTATCCAGAGAGGTTGCAGAACCTCCATCCTTGCAGGTGTTCAAGACTCGACTGGACACAGCCCTGAGGAACGTCATCTAATCACACCTGCTTTGAGCGTGCGGTTGTACTAGATGACCTCTGGAGGTCCCGTTCAACCTAACTTATTCTAGGATTCTCTACTTCCAGTCACTTAATCAACCAGTTTCTCCTGAATCGTGCACAGCACAAACTGATTTTTTATTTCTATTGCTGAGGACTCCCATTTGTGCCACCAACAAATATCATCAGCACTATTCTACCTTTTCCTGAAGTCACTGCTAACAAATAAAGACTGTCCCCTATACAAAAAAGTATTTTACTAAAAATATTTGCTACCAAAAATTGTGTGACAGCTTGTTCAGAATGAAGGGATGGATATCATCCATCCTTCTGATTAGAACAAATTAAATTATGCTACGTGTTTCCAGCTCTGATGTTACTGCCGTCATTTGGACATCTCACTCTAGGAGGTACCCTATCTTTATTCCCATGCTTAGCCTCACAGTTCTTACTAAAACCTGGAGTCCAATATTTATCTTCATTATCTTGATTATTAGCTTAAATTAAACTTAATCCATCTCATGACATAGTAACTCTCTTTCTTCTTTAGCTGTTCGCTCCCTGTTGTTGTTACTGTTATTGTTGATATAGATAAAGTACTCTCTATATTTCTGTCACAAGATGTGAATAAGTTTGGCAATTTCATTTTATTCTTGTAATTCCTGACCATTACAACAAAGCTTTAGGTTCTCCACAGATTTTGCGCCTCTGACCTACGGAATTTGAGTCCTGTTCCATATTCAGTTCTTCACTGCAGCTACCTACATGAACTAGACTCCTTAATGTCTGTGCTTTCAACAGCAGGAAATAAAACAAATTACAGAGCTATTTTTGTTTAATTTTGTTTTTGTTTAATATCATTTAATTTAAACAGCATTAGAGGGAAGCCATCCCAGATGTCCTCCTGCCATCCCTAGAGCAGGTCTAAAAGAGCACTATCCCCTGCTGGCATACGGACTATTAAGTACAGAAATCTCCCATATACAGGAATAATCGGTCGCAACCATCACTCTCCAATACATACTTGACAAGAAATATGGCATGGCTGTTGTGTACGTCACTAGGTGGCTATGAATCAGAGTCATATTCAAGGAGTATAAAATTACATGTTCATTTTGCAGTATTTATGATGCAATGTAGGAACACAGGTGCTGGCAGAGCAACGATGAACGATGAGACTAACAGCTAGACATTTGCACTGAATAATGCAAATACTTCAGCTCCAGCTCGCTCTTCAGAAGTGCTGAGGATCTACACCTTTAAGCTGCAAATGCTTAACTCTATCTGCTCTCAGATGCCTGTCTCCCCTCAACAGACTGAAGGACAGAGGCTTAAATTATTTCTGCTCAATTCATCACATTTTAGCCAATGTTGAAATCTGCAGTTCAGCAACAGCATAATAAAATTAACACACACGCACACACCCACCCACCCACACACACACACACCCTACACCCCTTTCACCTTAAATTTTCAAGCTGACAAGCTAACAACCCCCAAAGGCAAAGGAAGGCATTAGGGCAAAGCAGCCAGGTCTCACTATGGTGTCAATAAACCCTCTGGTGATGCAGGATCCGGCCAATTTTATCTCTCCGCACCCCTGTGCCGCAGGGGCTATTCCCTGAGGGCAGTTGGGTATTACGGGGAGATCTCCCCGAAAAATATCACTTCAGCTTGTGATTGTGCTGGTGGTATCTCGATCAGCACCCCTTGCAGGAGGCAGAATATTTTCTACACTCACAGCTCTCTCTGAGGACACTCTCAACACTGGGAGAGCCACTGCATGCCTTATGCTTTCTGCTGTAATCTTAAACTGACTCTAGTCCATCAGCATTTTTCTCAACTTAATTCTAGACTGGCTAATTTCACATTCAACTGCTCCAAGCTTTTGCAGCTCCTGAGAGCAAGCGCTGCTTAATGTTTGAGTTTTTGCAGCCTGCTATTTGAAATAGTGCTGCCAAAATAGATGTGCAATAGTAGCATTTTAAAAGTAAGAAAGACAAAGAAGGCAGGCAGTGTTTTACTGCTGACAAGTACGTAAGACAGCGTAGCAGACAAGCACTTTCGAAATACAGGTGAGCTTTTATTCCTGCCAGTGGAACGCAAGTGGTACTTCCAGATGTGCGGAAACCTACTTAGAAGAAAAAAAAAAAAAAAGGGAAAGAAAAAGGGTTTTTGCAAGGATACCGTGGCGCAGCTGAGGAAGCCTGGAGCAAATCAGCACAGAAAGCTGGATGAGCTGGACAAATTATGGGCTGGTCTCTTTGGAGCCCTGCTTGAAATCAAAGCTGGTTTCCCCTTTGGTGGGAAAAGAACGAATGGAAGAGGGTAAATGACCAGTAAAGCCTTCATTACACGGGCACAAAGGTACAAATTACAATCCCTTGAGCACAGAGGTGAATTAAGGTTCACAATGCCTTATAATAATAAGCCACATCATGAAAATGAACATTTATGTTAATTCGTTAATGTTTGTACAAGGCTGTGAACATGCAGAGTGCTAGGTATCAGCACAGGCTTCAGCATACTCTAATGACTTCAATCTGTTCAAGACTGTCACAACAAAAGAAAATATCATTTAATCCTAACAAGCATTGCCCCGCAAAAGGTAATGTCTAGCATATTGTGTCTCTACATTTCTGAGCATTAAAAGTAAGTCAGAAATGGACATCATCAGCAGATATCATTATGTTGGGCCATTTATTTTTTCCAAAAAGCAAAATGTATGCCATCGTCAAAGAACTGACAAATTGGACCCACTAAACTGGTACATCTGGAACTGCATGGCTAAGAAGGTGCTGCGTTGTTAAAATGTCTTTAGTCAGATTCAGTTGCCTTAAACTGTAGGAGTGGTGAAAGGGAGGTTATTTCTCTGTTTTCTATTCTTTAATTTTTAATTTTGTTCATAATTGTGATGATTTCACAATCAATAAGAGCTTTTAGGAGGAAGTGCCAAGATCTGTTCCCTAAAGTGAGTACCCCAACATCTCAGAAGGTGAGCTTTGCTTGAACAGCAGCAAGAACAGCATACACTATAAATGGAAGAAATGTATATCCTCAGCTCTGCTGAATACAAGAATAAAAACAAGAGGGATTGTTAAGTCTCTCCCCTAATCACTGTGTGGTCGCAGGGCAGGCCCTCTTCTCCAGTCTGGTTCGCAGCTGAGCAATATCTAGTCCTTTCCTGGATCAAAACAAATTCTGCAAAATCTTTCCTGAGCCTTAGTAAAATTCTCTCTTTCCATCATCCCTAAAGGTTGGCCGTGTGTCTCTTCTTAGCAGCACTCTGGTAGATGAGCAGCTCATTACGTGGGCTCGTCACTTGTGCTCCACAAGCGTCTCCTCAACAGGCACTTTCAGCAGTGCTGGGGCACAGCAGCCTGCACCGGTCCCCAAAGGGACCCACTGAAACGGGGTGCAACAGCCAGGGCAGTCTCCCCTTCGCTCCTCAGCTACAGCCCTCGAAAGGCGCAAACAGCCTGCAGCAGGCAGGTTAATAATGAAAATCCTCCAAGAGTGGTGTGGGGACCAATCATCTTGCTTATTACTGGTATTAATCACGTTGGCACCAAAATATAAACGCAAACAAATAAATTTCCTGAGGCCTAGATATCTAGAGGCTTTGTCAAGAAGAGCAGGATTGGAGCCTGAGGCTCACACAGCTAGAGTTGGATTATCTCAAGGGCTCATAGAAACGGGATGAAATTTAGCAGTACAATGCGCAAGGTCATAAGCTTAAGAAATAATAACAAGACTTTCTGCTATAAACTACAAGGTTGTCAGGTGGAAGAGCCACACAGAAAGAAGCATTGTGTAGCATACAGGATGCCTACAAATCATTAGCGTGGTGCGGCTACGAAAAGAGTAAATGCATCAGGTGATACACTCTCAGGAGAGATAAGGAAGATTGATTTCCATGGTAAAGGCCCCTACAAAACCTTCTCTGAAGTACTACGTACAATGCCAGTCATGTTCAGGAAAGAGTCATACAAACCAGAATAGGCCCAGAAATAGGCTTCAAAAATTATCAAGATAACAATCTCACGAGACAGGACTAAAGGGCCTCGCTCTTTTAACCTAGCAAAACCAGGGCAGGAAAGATAATATTGCTGTCTGATAATTTATCAAGCAAATTCAACAGCCCAAAAGGGGAAGAGTTGCTTAAGCTAAAAGACATAGAGGTATAAATTTAGGAATAAAATAATAAAAAGGTGTCTAATCATCAAAGTAGCAAAGTTCTGGAAGAACCTTTCCATAAAATCAGTAAGGATCAAAATTCTGACTTGTCTTAGATGGGGTTTGAAAAATTCATTAAAAGGTCATCGTCAAGGGACTGAACAGGATGAAACAGGAGGGCAGTCCCAGGCCTTCATTTGGAGGACTGGATTTTCAACAAAAAAACTTCTACACAGGTGCCACATATTAGCATCAGACTATTATCCAGCATTTTTCTCTGCGTTTCTCTGCAGCAAACATTTACAAACTTTTTTTTTTTTTTTAGTATTTCCAAATAGCAGTGGGGGCAAGCTTCTTTTCCATCTCTTTCTGGCAAAAGTGCCAATAGCTTTTTGATTTCCATACTAACACTGTAACAGTGCATCTGGTAAACACCTCCAGGTAGGGATGACAGCTTATCTCCTGCTGTGCCCCACACAAGCTCTCTGGGACACAGAGAGGAGGATGTACCCATTCACCTCGGACCAGCTGCCTCCTCTCAGCTGACTCTTACTATTTTTGTAAATTATAAAACAGTGTGGTGTATTCCTTCAAATCTGTGCAGTCTGTCACACTGCTCCAGCCTAGAAATAACGCAATGTGCCACCTGGGAGAAACAGATCATTTGCACTACTCTCTCAACCTAGATACCATCGCAGGCACATCCCTTCCCATTAAGCAACACTGCTCAGTGTAAAGCAACCCTGTCCTTAACCTTAGCACTACAGTAATTGCTGAAGGATTATGCCTCACATTCGGAGAAAACAAGTATACGAACCTCAACCCTGTCAAAGATAAAACTGATCACAAGAAAAGGAGGTTTAGCAAACTGTGTATTTAAGTTTTGTGTATTTTAAGTTTTTTTAACAGAGTTAAAGCAAATAAAAAAAAGAAGTAGAAAACATAAAAAGAATATTCTTGATCGTGAGCTTGAAAAAGCACCAGGGAGAGACACATACCACCCCTTAAGAGGTCTACTCATGCCTTACTTTCAGGAAGCTTGAAACAACTCACTAACGGCGCTAAGAAAAATGGAAATTTACTCCAAGTTTACCTTGACAAGACCCACATACTACAGAAACAGCTGCCTGGAAAGGAGAGCCTAATTCTGAGCTCAGAGCACCAGCAGGACCCAGCTTGCACAGTTTGATTCAAAGGGCGGAAAATCAAGGCCTTGCCTCAGAGGAACGTGTCCTCGGTCCTCAAATAACCAAATAGTGAAGACTTTTTTGGAAAGAGCTGCTTGCTGTCAAAAATTTAATTTAAACAGATCCCTTATGGTAACCATTTAAATAGGAAAAAAAAAAAAAAAAGATGGTTTCTCATTCAGTTGGATATTACGAAGCCTGAAATGTCTCTAAACCACAATATCACAGAATGCTCATTTTGCCAGGTGTTACAAAACGTCAGCATTTTGCTTCAAACTGGAATGACAGAAAATCTCAAAATGGCCAGCTTTCCTGGGGACTGGAAATGGCTTTCTCAGATGTCCCAATCCAGGTGTCACCAACAAAAACACCTCCAACACCTCTGCTATCAAAGCGGTACGTTGCGACAGAATCGGGCTTCACCTTGCCAAGAATCAAATCACATACGTGGATCACAAACGACACTAGACTGTCCCCAAACTAGTTTTATATATTTTCTTTAAGCGGGCTCACAGCCTTTCCCTCTTCCATAGAGAATGTTTCAGTATCTGTCGGCAATCAGCCCTTGCCCTCTGTCACTGCATCTTACCAGGATAGCTTTATTTTGCAGCCTAGAAACAAATATTTCCCTCTTAAATGCTGGACTCCATCTTCTAAGGCTTGAACGATGAACAAAAAGACATTTGCTGAACACAGCTCATAAGGAGATTTATTGATCCTACAAACCTCACTCTTACATCGTCTTGTGACGCTAGCTTGTGACCACCTGGCTCTCCCTTTTACTGGCACTTTTCTAGCAGCACCCAGGCCTTAGGCAAGGATACAGATTCATGGTCGGGAGCAGCGGGGACCGCAGTGGCTCACAAGGAGCCGTGTAACTTGGGCAAGCTGGTGGGCCAGGCGCAGAGCTCGAGGCAGCTCCCAGCCCGGCACGCAGGAGCACACGGCCGCATGCGTGCCCACTTCTGCCGGCCTTCCTCCGTGTAGCCAAGGAGACTCAGTTGCATCATCTCACTTATAATTAAAACAAGCAAATCTTTGATTTTTCTTGTTCTCTCTGATAAAGCAGCTAAGGTCTATCTCTCTCACCTGTTGTAGAAGATCCACTTTAAAAATTCCAAAGGCCTTAAATTTTTTAGTATAAAAGACTTCAAAAGAAAAAAAAAAGCACAAGAGAAACAATTTCTCCACCTCCTTAAGGTTTCCATATTAAAATCAGTCTTTTACAATGACTGCACATTAGAAAAATGAAATTGTTGCCAACGTGAACATTACACTTAGATCACAATATGAATTAATGAGCTTGCTTTTCACCTTCATCTCCCCCTTCTGCAACGCTTCCCTCCCCCTCCCAAATAAATGAGCCGTGTTCCTAATAAAGTGCTTGAAAGGGAGGCTGGGAAATTTAATAATAAAAAAGCTCTCTGAAATTAAGTTCCTGGCAGTGCTTTAAAAAAGAAAATGTTATTACTCGGTCCTTTGCTTTTCCCCAAAGCAAATTTCAGCCCTTTGAGGACAGCCCAAATATAAGGCAGATAATTTACAAACCTTTTATTCGGCAATTTGCCTGGTCCAAATAAGCAACTATAATAGGAACTGCCAACTGAGTATTTTAAAGATTCTAGTATAGGAAGAGAAACTGCATATTGCAGAAGAAGAAAGTCTCTGTCTAAATGATCAAATACTAGACTTTCAATAGGGAGCAAAACATTGAACATGTTAATTTTCATAGGAAATAGAAGGGACCATTAAGACCTGAAAACCCAATGATAATTGTTAGAGTTCTTATCAGATAATAAGCTTCCTAATCTCAGTTCTTTCACATTTGCTGTACTGAAGATGACAGAGGAAAATACCAAGAGTTTGGCTTATACTGCTCAGTCCAGAACCATAAATGAGTAGATGTTTGGCTAAGCAATCCTAGTTTTTCATCTCTGCTCATGCCATATCAAAAAAGAGTTGCCAAAACACTCTTGACTACTCAAAAAATTAAAAATGCCAATTAAATTGTGAAAACTCCATCCAGAAAACAACAGAAAGGCTAATTCTCTAATTTTGCAAAGCTATGCTTTCCTACACTGTTTCTTACACAGCTCTCAAAGAGCAGTGTGTGAAAATCAGGCTTCATTGAATTGTCTAGGAATTTTGCTATTGCAACCGTGAGGTCAGGACTGCGCTATAATGCAATAACGCAGAGTTCTGTAGAATCATTTTATCAACGGATCTAAAGGCTAGATTTTCATGTCCTCACTCGTAGTTAGTAGGTTTTGACCTGAAGGGTCGGTACTCTGAAAAATACAGAACAATGCAAGAACTAGCTCAAGAAAGCTCGTAAGCATGTGCTTAAATTTAAGAATATAAGCATCGTGAGACTATATGCTTTGCTGGAGTAAACCTCAAACGCTTATCATTTTGCAAGATATATACCTTATTCCTTAATCACGCCCAGTGACTATCTGGGACCACCTACCACTCATCACCAAAAAGAACAATTCCATGCTCTCTCTACATTTCACATGTCTCAGACAAATAGTTCATTATAACCCTCTACTCCTCATCTCCCTTGGTTATAACCATCTTCTTTTTTCTAAAATACATCACCGTACTTCAAAGAAATATAACAAAAAAATTTCAGAACCAGAAAACAGGCTCTGACATCCCTTTTGCAATTCTATTTGACCACAGCAAAGCATTCAGATGAGAGCAAAGGTACAAGTTTCTGACCCATCACGTGCTGAGAAAATTTTACGGGAGATTCTATTTTTAAAGTACCCACGCATTTTGAAAATCTTTCAGTAATTCCAAACAACTTCTTCCAAAGTTAGAAGAAGGAGAAATGACAGATGAATCGTTTTTCTTTAAATACTGCTTCAGTCAAGGTTAAGACTATAAAAGTGAAACATCAAACACAGATTTTTAAAAGAACTTACACATGGCAGAAATTCAGGTTTTAAGTTCAAGCATCACTTCAACTTTAACTACCAGATCACTTACGTGATGTAATCACTAATGCAGCACGGTACCTGTCTCTTCCTTTTACTCTAGCTGCAAATCTTATAAGCACATTCTGTACACAAAGCCTAGCAATGAAATACGTATCACTAATGTTACTGAAATATTCTGTATAATCAGTTTCCATCTGAATTAATCTCCCACATGGAGTTGTGGAAAATACACATACAAGACTTTTTTCCTGTGGACCTGTCTCCAATGGTAATGTCAAATGAAGAAATCTGTGAAGGTTTATAGAAACCTCCTTTTCTCCTCTTTGTAAAATGTCAGAGATCTGCAAGATAACCCCTAAGTATAAGATTTTTGCACACAGATTCCTGATCCAGCTGAAAGCAAATAGTAGCAACATGCTGCCAGACAATTCCCTGCTCTCTGAGAACTAGAGGAGGCTCAGTACGCAACTCTCCCTCTTGCTGAAGGTGCGTATTAGTGTAGAGGGGTTAAAAAGCATCTTCGCCCTGATGCAAGCAGCAAGGAAAGATCCTTCCATGCCAGCACCATCTGGCTGTGGTAGGGTCAGAGGTATCCAAGCTATTAACTTGCTCACACAAATGCCACGTTCAGCAAGATATGCTAGCACCAGCTATTAGCTGTCTCCTGTGCCCCAAGCAACGCAAAGCATTTTCAAGAACTTGTGCCCCATAAACTGAACGAAGGGCATACTCCTTTCTAGCTTAGCTTACTCTAAGCAGCTCCCTCTGATAAAATACTCGGTCATGCCTTTGCAGGGTTAAATTATTCCACACAATAAAATTATTTTTACCCTGGAGAGATACACCTAAAGCTGTTCTTTTCTCATGAATGGGAATTCTGAGTTTATACCAAGAGCAAAAGAGAGCTCAGTGAAAACTGACAAAGTGGGCATAATCCTTGGATGAATTAGTAAAGCAGAATCCACATGCAACTCTGTGTAAGAAGGATTCCCGAGTGAAGAATCTCATCTTGAAAGATACTACTTTGCAGAGATGAAAGGGAAGCAGAGAGAGATTATCCCCCTACACTTATTCATGCCTGGTGTAAAATGAAGCAGACTTTAAAAAAAAAAAAAAAAAGAAATGTAGCTTATGGATCCGCTACTGAGCTGAGCAGATCCACAGGACAAGAAAATTGTCTTGACATGTAAAACAGCACAATTAGCACTTTGATGCTGTTGGGAGGAAAGCTGCTCTGCTCCTGAGAGGGCATCAGTCACAGCTTTTAGCACTAAGGGGGAATACACTGTTATGCCGCCTTTCTACCCGGCAATTAGCAGGAATCTTCAGCTTTACTCCGATAATTTTCAGAATATCAGAAAATGACCTTCTCCAGCTCGTTCCTTCTGAGTGAATCCTGAATTCAATAACAAAATACACATTCAGTCATCATCCTCATTTTGGGTGGCCCGAGCCTGCTTGTGTCGTGCTTCACAGGACTCACTGGGGGGCTTTGGCTGAGGAAGGGCTGCAGGATCTGACCATTCATGAACAAGAGGCTGCGTTTCCCCAGACAAGATATGCCACTTTACCATGCACCACCTGCTTTTACAATAGCAGAGTTTGGGACAAGCGGCACTTTCTTTTATTGCATTATTTGAAAAATTAGGGACAGAAGGCAAGGAAGACAACGCACCGATGGCATGGAAACAACAGCCAAGTTACGGATTTGAAACAGCTGTTTCTGTCTCTGTCTCTCTCTGAAACTGGAGGCGTAACTGCAAAGAGGACGGTACCTCTGAGTGCCAGGGAGAACAGCTGCCTTCTCTGTCTCTTGGTCTAACTGTGTGTATCAGTGCTACTGCACACACCAGCTCTTTACAACTCAGCACCCTTTTCTTTAGCATCTTGCAGAATGATGTATAAATCACAGACAACAAACTAACCCGAAAAATTAAATCCTCTGGAGAGCAAACAGAAAGACAATTACACGTCCATTCTCAGGTGCCGTTGCTCACCTAAGTGGACCACCACCAGTCCTCTGACTTCTGCGGAGAAACAGAAATTACACAGGAAGAGTTAGAAAGGGTTTGTGTTTTTTAGAGGTTTTGTTGTTGTTGTTGTTTTCCCCAGAGGAAAGGAAGTCAGAGGTAAGGAGATTACTTGTGAATATGCTTGTTCTGCCTATTCACATCTCTCTCTTCTGATGGCTTGTGGGGTTTTACTGACAATGATAATTCAGGTCTTCCTAGTGTCCCCATATAAAGTACAGCGCACACCGTCAACACCAGCAAAGTAAACTTCCCCCGCAGACACTCACATCTCTCTCAACTTATTAGGGGTCTCCTTTCCCGCTGCATTTCTCTTCCTCATCTCCTTCCCACAGCAGGAGCAGCCCGGTCCTACCCCTTCATCTGCGGTGCAATAAAATCAGTGTTGTTTACACTGCTGCTAAGCCATGAGACAGCTCTATCTGGGAGCTTTCAGACCGTATTTATTGGAGTTTTCATAGCCTTCTTGACTCCTCAGACACTAGCAGCACAGAGGATTATATTTTTTGTTAGTTCAAGTAATAATACTGAGCTTCTGGATAAGCACAGCTGTAATACATCAGGGTCAGAGTACAATTCTAAACAGAGGGTGACCCCACCTGACTACTTTGGGACAGGTGGTGTAGTCTTAGCCTGTGAATTCCTCTACGTAAGGGGAAAAACATCTCCTACGGGCTTTTGAAAGAGAAATGCAGTGATCACTGGAGATGGGCTGAAGTTAAACATTTCTAATTCCAGTTTGGTTCTGGATTTCAAATAGTTTCAGACTTCAGATAAGTGGCCAACATGTTGGCCAACATGTTGGGGTTGGCCAGTTCGAGGGAGAGGCATTAATCCAAATTCTAGATCAAGTCCGAAGACAGAAAAAAGCTAGCAAAAAGTTCTGGGATCCTTTGTTTAGTCTTCAAATCATTCCAGTTATAATGCTGGCATGTAATCCTCAGGAACTGTCCTCTATGCATTAGAAACAAAGTTCTGCAGCATCTGAAGCTTTTCTTACTTCCATTCTAGAATCTCTAAAAATCTTGAAACTTGGGGCTACCGTTTAAAACTGCATCTATCTTGTACACTAACCAACACAAAAGAGTTCTGCCCCTAGAGCTGCTATTATTATTTCCCTGAATCTTCTGCCAGTTCCTATATTACACCATATGTCTATAAACCCGCCTCTAGTCATCCCTTGGTTCCTACTCTAAGTGTAGACTTGAACATCTCGTTTCTTGCAAATAACCTTGCAGATAAAAAGACTGAAAAAGAAGTAGTAGCAAAAATATTTTCTATCAAAACAAATGATTTAGGGAACTGGCTAGACTCCTTCCTTTTCCTGAACAATGGAAGACATCAGATTCCAGTGTCGTAGGAAGCAGACAATTAGATGAACAGCAAGCATCTCCCACTTGGGGAAGAGTTTTCTGAAATGTTTTTAAGTGCTTTTAAACATGGTTTAACAAAAAATAAAGCTGTTTTTCAATTTCAAAAAAATACTTAATTTTTAAATGAACCTGAATTCCCCAGTCATTCCAGTACTGAGAAAACACTTTCCTGCATCTTAAGAGACAATCACACTGTCATGAGAGCCGCTTCCCCTTTACTAGTATTTACTTATATTTAATGCATGTTTTATATTAACTCCTCCCTCTTGCCCAAAGAGTAAATTTTCCTCACAGTAATGTGAACATCTTCTGTATTATGGGGCAGCTGCATGTAAATAATTTTGTTACCGGATACATTATATGCATAAATGGGAATAACTCTTTTTTTGTAAAGATCACTACAAAGATTTTGAATATGTCTTTTAAAGAGGGAAGCATAAGCCTTGGGTATAGCGCTCTGTAAATTCTATACAAGCTTCAAAGCTATCATTCTTCAGCTCAATTGGCTAAAGAAAAAGTATTTTTTCAATCATTCTTTTCCTGAGATGTAACCCAAGATGGCATTGTGTCAGACAGAGACAGCTGGCAGCAAGGGTGCCTGTCTCTGCTCTGCAGGCACATGTAGCTGCCAGCTCTTTGGAGCAATCCCCAGCCTTGTCTCACAGCAAGTCAGGTTGTGTACCCGTCTGGCAGCAAGCCACGCTCATCACGGCAAACTGTGAAAGGCTCGGAAGAAGCAACAGCTTTCGTAGGAAAAAAAAAAAAAAGATACATTGGACTGTGAAATGATAAAAAAAAAACAAGGTACTCAGAATTAAAGCCTCTTCAGGAAGTTCCTTCTCTACCTATGGATTTCAGAATACTACCTGGTTTGGGGCCATCTCCCACCTACCCTTTCAGTTCAAGCATTAGCAGCCTGCTGCTCAGAAGACTGTCTAATCCCATCCTCCTGGTTATATTAGGAGAATTTATATGGAGTACTTGAACTGTTACCTGTTTCTAGAGAGATGATTTCTAAATAGTAGTTTCTTTAGAAGATGCAAAACTGCACAGGACTCCCAAATGAGCAAAGATAAGTCCAACATAATGCGCTTCGGAGGGAAGCATTTCAACGAATCTTGTAACACTTTGCTGAACTCTTCATTAGCTCTTACCATGTTAACACACAGTAAGGAGATGCAGAAATTACTATAGGCTTAATGATTAACCAGCCAACTTGGCAACAGCTGGTGTGATGAAAATATAAGTTAGGAGGTAGAAAGAAGAGGCTAGAAAATGATTCCAAAAGTATTAACTCTTTCAGGCATGCTGATGCCGTGACTCTGCTGCATAGTTTGGTTTTTTTAGTCAGCTACTTCCAAAGAAAGAAATGGCAGTGGGTCAGGAGTGTATGTATGACGAGACATTGCCTCTCAGTAGGTGTTGATAGCTGTCAAGCATGTGAGGCAGCTTCTGCTGACTCCCTCAGCCTGGTAATTCCTCCTTTTACCTGTACACAGGGCATGCAGCTGAGGGCTTGACAGAGAAAGAGGATAAAGCAAAAACCCTTACCTTGCTGATGTCCACAATTGTATTTCCACATTTTTATTTATTTCACCTCAGCAGTATAGAGAAGGCAGATGGATGAGAGGAGACTTTCTGGTTTATAATTCTGACTGTTATTTAAATATTAGTATTTATTAAACTTGAGGAACTTGCAACAAAACACTATCATTAACCTCAAAAACACAAGAGACCTAGGTGTAGCTGTAGATAATAAAGGCATCAAGGCCGTAAGTCAGCTATAACAGGCACACTGGGAAAGGCTGGCAAAAAACTGCATCTCTGACTACACAACTCCTTGAAACTGTCTCTGAAGCACTTCAAGGTGACCACTTGGAGCTGCAGGAAAGAAGCAGCTTAGCGGAGGCATCGCCCTGACCTGATGAGTCCCTGGGGTTTCTGCACGCCGCAGAGCGTCCCCAACAGCACGGCCCAAAGGAGCCCTGGCCCAGACGGGGCACCACAGGAGGGACTCGAGCCCACGTCAGCCCCTTTCCCTGCCGTCACCGCACCGAGCCAGAGACTCTTTCCACTGACTGCAGAGAGCTCAACAGTGGCAGCAGTATGTAACGATATATTGTACAAATACCTGTACACAGAAACACGCAGTAGGAACAGATTGGAAGGAAGAAACACTATGTTATTGTCTGCATTTAGCATCCTGGCTTTAATAACCATTTTACGCATTAGTGGCAAAGACGCAAACGGCTGGAGCAGGCCTTCACCAAAATGAAATCAATACAGCAGAAACAGGACTTTTATAACCATCAAAGAGCGTGCAGTCATCCAGAAATCACAGGAAGAGCAGAGAGCCATGTGAATTGCAGTGCTGAAGGACAAGGAAAAGGCAGCTCGAAGGGGAAACAAAATTCAAATGTGAGTCCTCATATTTGCTCGTGTTTTGAACAGCAGCTGCTGACTCTTACTCGCAACACAGAGCAGGTTATTTTTGAACAAGCAACTTCCAAGACCATACACTTATTCCTAAGAACTTCCACTATTTTGCAATGTGTACATCAAAATTACTCATCGGATTTGCTGCTGGTACCCTGCACAGTGGTTTTCATGGGCTGTTAAACTGTCTACCTCTGTATCTTACTGAATCTACATACTTGCCACCTATCCGAAAATATACAAGCTTAAAAGCTTGAGTTTAATCTACAGAGTAAAATTAAATCAGCACAGTATGGAAATGCTTAATAAACTGCCCATTTTAATTCCCTTCTTTCATTTTTTGCTTAAGGGATGGCCGCAGACGTCACATGGTCTGAAATCAGTGAAGAATCATTTTCTTACTACAAAGCTAATCAGTGACATTAGACTCCTAACACAAGCACGGTTGATCAGTTATTTAGTCAGTCAAAATCCCCAATCTCCGACTTAGTCTAACCGTGAAAGTACAAGGCAAACACGTGATAAAGACTTTAATGATAATTACAAGTCATTTGAGAAAATACTCTGAACTGGAGGCAGAATCTCAAAGTTGCATTTTGACCTTAACTCCTCTAATGTTAGTTAACAGTTGTTTAACGGTTTTTTGTAGGGCTCTACTTAGGTGTTTTTTACTGCTCCTTTTGCTATGTGACAAGGCCATAAACTGCACAGGACAGTCCTCTTTCCCTGCTTCAGGGATGTTGCAGAATTATTTCTGGATTCTTGAAGAATTAGCTGTAACTCAGAGCAGCAGAACTGGAGCAGAAGCCCGCCTGCACTTGCCTTTCTATATATTTCACTACCAGACCATCAGCTTCAATCTGCAGACGTTAGCGCCTAACGACAGGTAGTGATGTTAAATTTCAACTCTCCTCAACCAACACATTTCCAGGATAATTCCTGAAATCCTGGCTATGTCGATGCCCATTTTTGGAGACTACTGGGTAGGGAGAATTTCTTCTAACCAGTGAGACATGTTCCATAGATCTCCCTTTGTCCACCAGCCTTGACCAGTGCCACATGCCCATTTTGCTTTTCCCTTCCTCCCTAACTCCTTCCCTTTCACCCAACAAAAAGTATAAACTTCACTATGAAACTAGTTTTGCTAATTGAACTTTTAAGCCACTCGTAATGCTAAAACAAGACACTACTCAACGTGCCCCACAACGCTTTTCTTGAATCATTTCTTCCATTCCCTCACCGAGCTATAGACAGGAGTCTTCTTCCTGTGCTAAGTACTGCAGAGTCACAGTAAGATGGTCTGGCAGAATTCGCTCTCCCATGAGACAAAATCGAGAAACAGATTTGGGAAATACACTAAAGAGAGTGAAAATGCCTTTTTCACTCCAAAGAAAATATACATGTCCTGTTGTCCTCTTTCACCTCTTCACCGTTATCCTAAACCACTTTTTTTCCTCAGTAGATGACACCCATACCTCCTGTCTTGAACTCCACGGTTACTACATCTAGTGGAAATAATTTTACAGGGATTCCATGGTATTCCAGAGAAAGATCGAGCTCTGGAATACATCCTTGAAATCATGGAGGATGACAGTCAATGTTATATTCTGCTCATTTTGAAGCATTGCATAACGGAAAATGTAGCTGGGCCCAAGTGCACAAACGGAGTAAATTCCATCATCCTATCTTCTGTTCTTTCATTAAACGAAACAGAAACTTTGTTATAGCAAATGTACTGGAAGCTGCTCCTACAGCAAGTACCTACCACCATTGTACTTTGGTTTGTTTTGTTTTTCGTTTGTTTGTTTTCACACAAACTACTACCAATGTTTAACTTACATGTGATGTTCCCTCTACAATGTGCGATATTATAGCTGCTCTAGTTGTTTCCTGGCCATACTTTTAAAGAACATAATGCCTCTGTTGCGCTTCACAAGAGGCTTTGCAGTTTCTGCTGACTTATGCACATGCATCGTATGACGATAATCCCAGGCAGCGCATACAGTATTGTACGTACAATTCTATGGCTTAATGTTCACCTGTCATGCGCAGAGATTCTTCCTCTGCAGAGAGAATTCTACTTAATAACACTGAGGTCAGGCCAAAACAAAAACACATGGCAACATTTCGGCACAGCAAGTGAAAAAGAATAAATGCATCTTTAACTTTCAAAATGCAACTGAAGCATCCTGCTTGATTTGGAGCTTTTACATAATTTTCACTATAATGTCTGTCCATAAACCTTTGTCATTCAAAGATCCTAAGAAAGTTCTGGGTCTAAAAATCATAAAGGTTTACTAAATGCTTCTGCGGTACTGTCTTGCCTAAAGAGATTCTAACCGATCACTGCCAAGACATAACTGTAGTTACCAAGAGAGATAAAATGGCACAAAATGAAAACCAGGAGTGATTCCATAGTCCTAGACTGCTTGACATTTATAAAATTGACCTAACTTAAAATAAAAAATGACCTTGAGTGCAATTAAGCTCACAGAGTTATTAGACTGGGGCTCAGTGAAGTATGGCAATATGTTCATGACTTTGTAACACTGCAAAACAGTCAAGGTGCCGCACACAGTACTCAAATCCTCTGCACCCCGTTTTTATTTAAACTGCTTAATGTTTATTAGCAACCCACATGCCCAAACTTCAACCCACTGTTTATTTCAAAACTCAGGAGGGGACTGGGGCACTACACAGCATAACCTTACCCTGCCTTGGCTGGAAGCTGTACCTGGAGCAATCTTTGTCACTGACATTTTTAGAAGAAATCCCCAAAAGGCTCCAGGAGACACCTTGGATTCATTTCAAAGAGTAGACAGCATATAGTAGGATTGCCCCAGTTCAGTACTTCTCAGCTGTACGTCTGGGTCTCCATTTTTTAATGGCAGACCATGATATAACCTGCATCATTCCCAAAAGGCTGCGGAGAGACAACAACAACTGCATCACCACCACACTTAAACATTGGCTTTCCCATTTCCCCCCAAAAGGAAATGGTTGACGAAACTTGTTAAAAATCACAAGGATTCTTCTTTGATCCATCCTGAGATTTCTGTAACTTGGCTGTTGATTCACAAGGATTTCCTTGGACAACATTTTCAAGCTTCCCAATGAATTATAATGGCCAAAAATTTTCATCAAGAAAAAAGAAGATGAAAGAGTTAGCTGAACTTGCCTGTTACTGGGCAGGAGAAGATCCTTAGCTCTGTATTTTATTGTCACAGTGCAGGGGTCAGCCATACATATTTCTCTTGCAGCTCTCGAGAGTGTGTCCCACCTGACTTGCACAAGACATGATGCCAAGAAACAGGGCACTAAATATCTGAGGCTTCTCAATAAACTCAGAATTGGCAACAACGCCACTTCATTTCAGTGAGACGGACCACAAATTATTGAAAACATCAGTGTTGAGCGGGGCACGCTACAGACGTGTGAGGGTGTTTTATGTGGCCACACTCTGCAGAAAGGTAAAAATAAGTCAACAGAGGCAAAGCTCTCCTTTAGATGACACCTTACCTCCTCAGCCAGAACCAACCCACAAACCAGCCCAGCTTTTATTGCATAAACACCACAGAAAGCACACATCAAACAGGTTGGCAGAAATTTTCTTTATGTTTCGGTACAGTGCTCAAAATGGTATCACATTATTTTTTCTTCCCAATATTCATTACTGCACTACATGTTTCAAACATCGCAAGAGCAAATATGACAATGGTCCCCAGACAGACTATGGAGAACTGAAGTGCTCTGCCCTCCCCCTTTATCAAAATACAAGATTTTAGCTGCTAGAACAGAACTTTCACTCATTTTATTTGCTGTGATAATATGATGCTTCCCAGGTAAAAAATGACTTTCACTGGGTTCCTCACTCCATTGAAGAAAGCCAAACAATGCTCTAAATAAAAAAAAATTAAAAAAAAATAAAATTAAACTAAAATATTGCAGCAAATCTGCTCTGTGCCAGTACGCAGCCAGATCTGTTGACACTGGAGCGCACCGAAGCTCGTACCTCCATCAGCAATGCTGAGCCAGCTCGCCAAACCCCTGGCTGCACTTCTTCTGCCCATCTCTCACAACAGCAGCTTTCCAGCCACCCGCTCGTTCCAGGTTCTGCCTGCGCCCGGAAGGGCGACCGCCACGGCCGCGCTCCTCGCAGCCAGGGGAGGCGGCGTCACCCGAAGGCCAGCGAGGCCCTGGCAGGCGTTGGAGGGGACACGGTACGAGGACGTGGTGTCAACCACCCCTGAACACACAGTAACCTCCACCTGCCCCTTTGCTGGTGCATTTGCGCCAGCCTGAGGTGTTGCAGCAGAGATGTGCCTTAAGCTGGCCAGGACTTGTTAGTCTCGAGCAACCCTACTTAAATAGCCCAGCTTTGTCCTGCATAACTCACAAATAACTGGCTGGCAAGTGAGGATATCGAGACTTTGTATTAAAATTTTGGCTGGTTGTCAAAGCAGCAAAAAAAATCTTGAATGTCTTAAGTTTCTGTTTGCGACTTGATATATATTTTAAAGTATTCCTACATCCCGAAAATCTGTTACAGAAACCTTTTGTTCTGAGGCATTTAAAGCATTAGCTCTGCAGAGAAATTAAAAAAGCAGAGGGCTATCTGCTGGTTTAAATAATTCCTAAAAAGTCCAAGATTATTTTATGTACGTCTATCACAAATGGCTCTTCAGTAGTGCTTATACTCTAAATTAAAAAAAAAAAGTCACTAATTACAGATTTTTAGTACGTTCCACCGTATGTGTTCAAAAATTAAAGTGAGTTCAAACTGCACTTGCTATTAAAGCCTTTGGTAAAAAAAAAAGTAATCCAGTAAAGAGAATGACAATGAAATGTAATATGCCACAATTGTTCATCTTATGATCCCCTATCGCCTGTTAGCAATATACTCTTTTAAGACGGTGGTGCTTTTCTAGCTGCCAAGAATATGCTTGCACAAACGGAGAACTGAATGCTTTTATGAATCTAATGATTCAAGCTGACTGTCAGACAGCTGCAGTCTCCAAGAGCACCCACCTCAATCGTTTCCATGCTAAAAGAACGCTAATTAGACAGAGGTCCAATCCTGAACACTAAATACTCATCTTAGTTTGGATGCGGGACCAAGGCCCCAGTTATGGTTTTGCTCATTTTCAGGTAGAATTAATATTTCATCACAAAAAGCTGTAATTTCTTGCATGTAAGGCTTGAAAGCTACTTCCAAATTCTGATCCGGGTCTTATACCCTTTCCTCTCTGCAATTCACAGCTAACAGGGAAGTCTGCTGAAACCTTGGGATGAGTTTGGTCCAATACACAACATTTGGAGCTAAGAAATAAATTAGCAAACCAGTGTGGTCTGCATGTTGGCTTTGGTCTGTTCCCAGGAAAAAAAGAAATATCCACTGCCTACATATGTGATAGATGGTGTAGTGGAAATCATACTTACAACAGACACTTCTTACCATAAGAGAACAACACATGAGTAATATCAACAAACTATGAAAAACATATGGTGAACAAAGAAACAATAGGAGGATTTTTTCCCAAACTTATACTTATTTGATTTTGCAAATGAGGAAAGAAACTTTTCAGGACTCCATAACAGATGCAAGAGCTACAGGAAGTTTGGAAAGCTGGTATATTTGATATAGCAAAGTTAGGCCCAAAATTTCAAAATGAAATTTCCTAAATAATTTTGTAGATCAGTTCCATCTCTTCCATTCCATCTTTGACAAAAAAACATGAAGAATATGGGAGGTTTTTTATTCTTTTCCTTATGCACAGACTAGATTTTAAAAGATGTCTGACAAAGCCATTACGAGCAGGAATCTTGTTCAATTGACTAAAAAAACGTATTTTATTATTAAAATTGTGCTACTTATTCCCACCTAGCATTTTTCTTATCTGACTCCTTTTTTTTTTAAATGCACATCTTGGCTTGAAGCCCATAGATCAACAAAACACTACAAATATCATGAGGCTAACACACTTCATTCAAATGTTTCCTCTTAAAGCCCACAGTAAATACCTTTTTTGTCATTTGTAATTATTCAGCTGTGAATATTTATTGGACACCATACAAACCAGTCAAAACATCATTTTACGTTTACTGAAACCCACCCTCATGCAGAAATTTTGCATGGGTTATCTCATGCATGAATCTTTTCATCTCTCAAGAAGGCAAATTTCTCTTACCCAAATTGCTAGCGCAGCCTCTTCAAGTAAAGCAGTCAAAGAGATAAAGGGGGAACATGAAAGTTTCTGTTCCAACTTGGCTAAATTCACAGCTACTTTCTAAGGATAGTCCCTCAAAGACATGCTGCGCTAGAGCTGAGCACCTGGGTTATTACGCCAGGACATTTTTGGTAGCGCTACAACCCATAAGGAAGCACAGAGAGGACTGACATAACATCTGCTCTCAGAGACGTGAAATAAAGCAACCCTTCTTCAATTTCCACTGAAATGCCAAAGTAGAATGACATAGTTAGCTTAATGCCATCTTTTCTTGGACTAGGACTGTATCCCCCCAAAGCAGGATGCAATGGGATCTCTTTTGAGGATTCCTGTGCCTGTAAGATTTTCTAAACAAACTGTCACTGATTAACATTAAGATGTGGTTTAGCATGCATACTGCCAAAGGTATCCAAAAAACCCTGTTATCAGATAACACATAATTTCTGTCAATGAGAAAATACTCAAAACAAAATCGAACTTCATTTCAGGCGGGCAGCTAAGATTATTTCTTCAAATGCAGAAATAAGTTTTATTGTATCATTTCTTTCTATTGCATTACTGTCTCCTAGAATAGCTCATAATTTGTGTTTCACAACACTGTCTGTAATTTGCAATCCTAAGTGTATCTGAAGGTACCCCTCACCCTCCTCCTTCTATCCTTTGTGTTTTCCTGAATATTCACATTTCAAGCAGAGACCATCCTAACACCCGCCACTTACTCTCCTTTCAGCTAAAAATCACTGTTTCATGATTTCGCCAAAATCAGTCCCAGTACTCTGTTTCATATTCCTGACTTGTCTGGAACTCACAGGCAGCCCAAAACCACAGGAAGCCAATCCTGTGCAGCCCTCAGATTGCGCGGGTATATGTGCGTGCATGTGCGCGGGGCTGTGTGTGTGTGTGTGTCAGTGTGTCGGGGACGGAATGGAGGCGGTTTATTGGCTTTTTCAAATACTTTGGAACTACATGACAACATGTAAAGTGGGTGTAATAATGTGAGCAAACGACAGTCATATATAGCTAGCTCACAGAAAATACTGGATCTTTTATTACCCGCTCAAAATGTTCCCCAGAGGTAGCAGTTTGACTCCTGGGAGCAGAAAGGAAGCGTCCAACTAGTGAGAAAATAATGTAGCAACTCTTATCTCCAATAAGTTATATTCTTACATATTCCTACCTAACTATATACGTTAAGATAAAACAGTTTGAAGTGGTTGGTAGAGGATACTGGCTTCAATCCTGCAATGCCATGCAAGTGAGGTCTCCCAGCACGAGTGATTGGATGTATGCAGGCATGAGGACTGCAAAACTGGGTCTGCTCTTCCCAGGCACTACAGGAACAAAAGCAGAGGGCAGTATTTGGTTTGAAAGGACCATGCTGTCTTGTCACTCAAAGCCAGAGTTTAGCATAGCATTCAAAAGCAAATGCTAAATTTCTGTATTGGTAAAAAAAGATTAATTGCAAATTGAGATTACCATACATGCGCATGTAAGGCTAAAAAAAAAAAAAAAAAAAAGCTCAGCAAACAGTCTCCAAAATTAGATTACAGGGATGCATTATCTATAGATTATCATCATCGAGGGGTATGACAGCTGTTAAGATCTTTTTGTAGCAGAAGTTTAGGTTAATAAATCCTCCTAAAAAAGCTCATCACTGCTAATAACTACTATTTCAGTCATCACAGGAGAATTAGAAATGACTAAATCTAAGGTACAGCTTTTTCTCCTGAAACTAAAGCAATTTGGGCATCTAAATAGCTACAAACATCTGGGCACAGCTTCTGACTCGGCAGCTGCAGTAAACTCATGTCCTCAGGCACAGAGGTGATGCCGTACACGCTGATCAGAATATCCCAATCTAGACATTCAAAATCTTGATCATTAAAACTACGGCATAGACGCACACAGTTTGAGAACCAAGGTAGAATTGTAAGGGCCCCAGAAAGTTCATTATCAAAGTGATGGTTTCTTTAAAGCATAACTCTGATCTTCCCAGCAGAATCCTCAAATCCAGCAATAATGGTTCCGGCAGGGCCAACGGAGTCCCAAAATGACCCCGACAAACACTCCAAGCAGGTACAAATGTTAACGTGCACTTCCCCAAGAATGAAAATCCCTGCTTTCTTGCAAATGAAAATGGCAGCTCTTCCCAAGCGTTCTCAATACTGAAATTTGAAGTCAGTAGTTTAGGCAATCATCAGTGATTTTCAGTGCCTTTGAAACACTACATTAGCATCTTTATCCCCTTTGGTACAAGAAACAGGGTATACAGGGTACCAGAAGCCAATCAATCCTTTAACCATTTAACAACTGTGTTCTTTAATCAGTCCTATCTATTTTCCATGAACTTCTAGTCACTTGTTTTTGAGTTTTTTTTCTTTTCTTTTCTTTTTTTTTTTTTGGTAGTACAAATCACTTTGTCTGATCTATTCAAAAAACAGCACATTCTGGACTTTGCTAAGAATTACTGAGGAAAAACTCTGTTGCATCAGACCCCTCCTTTAGCACTAGGAATTCCTGTTTTTCCTGCTTACGCGTACACATGTTCTCAGCCTGGATTTCCATGCTAGACTGGCTGTACATGGGAGCAATCAGCAGCTGCTTTTCTATCCGGAGTATGTTGCTTTGCATGCAGCAGCTAGTGAAATGCGCACTCTGAGTGTGACATGAATACAGTCTTGAAATGTAACATGAGGAGTCATACAGGCGATTTGACGGGTTTTAACTGCAGTCGGATGCTGCACGAAGAACACGTTCTGCAATAGCGTGTACAACATACGGATTCTATTTGCTTCCTCGTGATAAAGTGGTGACTTAAGCTGCAAAAATTGCTATCATCCATCTCACCCCATGCATTCACGTGCTCGGGAAGTGGAAACGAATATGCAACTACGTGATTTGCAAACAAAATATTTCTGCTAAGTTTAAAAAAGACAAGACTTCAATGCATTTCACAAGAAAGGATCGAGCAGCACCATGGAGGCCTGGCATGAGTCCAACCCATGAAAACTGTGGGGACATCAATATACTTTGAGAAAGCTGAATTCTTCTGAATCACAGGCAAGAATCAGATCTGCTGTACAAAGGCCCAATACTTTTGAAGTCAAAAGAAAGAATTATTCCTTTAACTTGAAATGTCCTTATCTCTAGTATAAGGTACAAGGGTATCTCCTTCTTGCTATTTTTATGTGTACTGACAGGACTTGTTCTCAGCTCTTCTCCCACCCAATCTCACCGACAGTATAATGTGTTTATATGAAGCTAGATGTGAGCAGCACACAGGCATTCATTCCATAACACTCATTTTAGCCGATATGAGCCTCCCCCCGCCTCGGGGCAGTACAAACCATGAGAAATTGTGTATTCTACAAAATGGCACTCGTGACTCTCAAAGAAAAATACTTTTGTTACAATTGCCTTTCAGTGTCACAGAATATTTCCGTCTTTGCATCATCTATGTTTCATTTCCTTATTCTACATTGCCAGTTCTTTATGCACTTCTATCACACTTCCATGTATATGCTACGTCTTTAACTCTAACAGTTCCTTCACCCATTTGTGAGGTTTCTTTTTAATGTTATCCCCAAATTTTCAGTTTCTACCACTGGATCTTTTCTTCTTCTACTTTGCCACAGAGAGACCACAATCCCACATTATTAATCATCTCACAGTGATATTAGAGAATTTATTGCTGCTGATGTAATACGGTACAATTAATGGATTTTAATAATGATGTACTTGAATCTCTCAGCTGAAATTTTGATCTGATTTTTGTACAGGACACTAACTCAACAGGACTCTTCAGATCCCAAACCCTACACCTCATTAAATTTCCTATAAATCTGTTATAATTTCCTGTTCCTGGAAACCTACAAACAGCAACAGATACCCAATTTCACCTTCAGAGCCAAATGATACCGTCTCTGCACATTACTTTGTAAAACAGCATCGAGTTGCTCAGACATCATATGACGTCAGAGGTCAGGAGATTGGCAGTGATGTTGTCATTTGTCCCCTGGGATAGAAATGTCAAGGTGGCTTCGCCAAGAACAACTGACAAGATATTTGCAAAGAAATAAATACAAGAAGACCTCAAGACACAATTTCTCATTCTAGTGGCTAGTCTGTGCTAGCTTTACTTACCAAATCTGTTTAATCAATAGAGTTATTGCACAAAAAAGTAGCAAAAATGAATGAACGGAGGATAGGGAAATTGCATTTTTCGGGTTTAAACTATCCTTTTGGTAGAACTCCCAGATGAGGGAGAAACCCCTGGAAAAACTACAAAGAAAACGTTTCAGATTCTGAAGGACAGAAAGAAAAGGAAGAAGTTTAGAGCCCAAAGCATCAGCACGAATAAGACCTGAGGCAGAGCATGTAACAACTTTTAAAAGGTTCAGGGCCTGGGCACAGTACCGCAAATTAGAAAATCAAATAAAAGCACTGAAGGAGAAACTCTTCACTGCTTTTTTACCTCCACGGATGCAGAGACACATGAAGTAAAGAAACCTACATTAAAAGTAAGACTAAGTGATCTATAATAGAAAAAAAAAAAAAGAAAAAAAAAGAAAAAAAGAAAAAAAAAGAAAGAAAAAGGAATCAGACTTTGGTACCCTGCCAGCTTATATGCTGATAACATAAAAAAAACCAGCTTGGCAGAGATACCATGGTTTCCTTGGAACTGCTGACGGAGCTGGCAAACCAGCAGGAATATCACCAGGAACAGGTTGCCCCTGCCAGATAGCAGGCATGGTGATTCGGCACAGACTATCAATTAAACATTTTTGTATCACAATACTATCATCCTATCAACAGGCCAGAACTGATACCCATCAGTTAAAAAGAAAAAAAACAAAAAAACAAAAAAATACTCCCTAATATTCTGAATGAACTGAGAGATACTGTGTAAGAAAAGATTTATTAAAGCCTTTAACAAGAAAACGGAGGGAGGAGAAGGGAGGGAGGGCGAGCTGTTCAACATGCCCACTATCTTTGTTGTTTGTAAAATACATACCATAACATAATTATGTTATGCAACATAAATTTATCAATATATTTCCGTGCGTTGGTCTTCTACGCAGGTACAACATTTAACACATTTTGGGAATTACTGTGATGTAAATAATTAGTAATAATATTTCTCTTTGAGGATACAATAAAGTATCTTCAAATACCAGAGGGGCCAAGACTTTGAAGTCGGCACTCATCATCATCCCTCAGACTTCAAAGCCTGCTGCTTAGTTCCCTGAAAATAAGAATACAAACGATGCTCCAAGTGCCTAGCGAAAAAAAAAAAAAAAGGCAATTCCTAAAAAGCAAGACTACCTGAAAGAAGATATCTCCCAAATGCTGCAGGATCAGGATTAGGCTCACCCTGCACTTACAGGCATCACGAGGCCAAAGCATGAAGGAGCCCCCACAGTCAGCTCCATGGTTACTGGAGCAGTACTGAGCCGAAACAAGTCCCCCTCTAAGGGCAAAGGCAATATGAAAAGGTGTTTTCTCTCCTGGGATGACAGGAAACCTTCCAAGGCGGCTTTGGTTAACTAAAGGTGGACTCAACAAGATATTTCGCCCTCGGAAGACCAAAGAAGGGAATCAATGGTCGCATGCTCCTAGCTAGGAAGGAAAGGGAGGAGGGTGGAACTGGAGAAAAGAAAGTTGGTGTTGAAATCTCTCTCCTGACACCTGCGCCCCAAGTGAGTACACAGCACTACGGCAAGGGCAGGGAAATTATAAGCTTTCTGATGCTAGAATATAAACTTTGTTGAACCCTTACATTTAATAAATGGAAGAAAAAAAAAGGCACAGTGATTGCCAGAATTCACTGGGTAGGGCTGGCAAGTTGTTTTAAATTACTGTTCACCAGCATTATCTGTTAAACAGACCTGTGCCCAGATAGCGAGAAAAGCAATTAAAATAACAACATGTTCACGCACTTTGGAATGGTAATGGAAGGTATTACAACAAGGATTGACATTACCATGAAGAAACTCAGAAGAAATGAAGGAAAAAGGCATCAAGCACGTGGACAGAAGACTGAATGGAAATACAGCAGTAAGGAAGGAAGAGTTTTACATCAGACAACTCCACAGAAGTCTAAGATAAGATCAGCAAGTTAGATCATACCTGCCCAAAAAAGCCAGCACTGAGACCAGCAACCAATAAAAGCACCCACACAGAAAAATGAAAATTCATTGAAAAATAGCACGTCTTGCCTGGCTATTATCTTATAATACACATTTTTTAAAGCAAAGTAAATCCATTGAACTCCAAAGTTATGGGGAATTATCCGTGATAATAGTGATATCCATGATAAAATTGAAAGCCATAGCAGATGATCAAAAATAATGCAATAAAAAGGGAGGAATATTCTTTATTTACTTTCCTACTTCACCTTTGCTTTCAACCAAAATATCCCTCAAGCATTTATTAAGAACTAGTATTTATACATACTGAAATTGCCTGAAATGAAATATTCTCAAATTTCAAAAGAGATTGGATTCTAAACGTGAAAGTATTTTAACAAACCAGTGGTGTTCACTTCCAACACTCCACCCTTTTCACGAAGCATAATTCAGTTGAAAAAGCGTTATATATGTTGTTCTTACTCAAATGGGTGACTTCCAGTTGAACAAGAAAGCAATAGGAAGAGAGTTGTCAGAAGATGCTGTTAAGAAATTAATAAACTGGTATATGAATAAAGTTTGTGGAGTTAAAGGATATGATCTAACCAGTCCTGAAAAAGGAACCCCAAAGGCAGCCATTCTTCAACAAAAAATGCAGAATTTCTCCCAAAGTTATTGTCTTGTTGCACTCTCTATTAATAAAGTAAGCAATATCAAGAAAATGAGTCTGGATTTCCTGTACACTCCAGACTTAGTTCAGCAGGCAAGGTGAATGAAAGCTGTTTATGGGGATGTATGAAAAGTCCTGACCAAATGTGGAGATGAAATATTCAAAATTTTAATTTAGCTCATTTCTACTTACACCTCCCCTTACAGAAGTACTTTCTAGAAAACTGATGGTAGACAGTATAGCATATAAAAATGTAAATAAAGCAACAACTGACGCAAAGAAAAAATATGAAGAGAGACATAATACCTGAGGTTATTTTAATCCTTAAAAACATTTTCCTGAATATTTTCCAGTTTATTCAGAATTTTACTTAGCATTTAAACAGATCATTAATGTATAGGTCCTCCTTAGCACATATATTTTTAATATGCACCAATACCTTTGGCATATAAAAAATCACTCGGCATGCTTATGTTTTACCACATGTTTCACTGTTCTTTATTCCTTGCACCACAAATAGATCGGTGTTTTAAAAAACTCTCTAGGCATACGCTGCGCTTTTCGTAATCTGTTTTCTGCAAAGATTTGCTCTCAAGCTATGCAGCGTCCTCCCTTGTCCACGTAAGAAACGCCAGAACGCTGGGACACGCTCGGAAGCTATTTATGGCCCCCTTCCCCCCGCCCCCGGTGAAGAACGTAAATCGTTCTTCACCTGAAAGCGCATAAAGACCACTACATTTGCTGTCGGTCAAAGTGGAAAACCAGCACGTAAAATAATAACCAGGAGAAAGAGAGTATTTAAGTAGGCACACAAACTATGCTGTACACAGTTAAAGCACAAAATAAGGGAAACACGGTATCGTTTTACCAGAACGGTAGGACTGCAACGGTGGGATCCGCCCAGACAGCCTGGATCTTACGTGTACTACACAAGAAACCTCACTCTTGGTCAAAATAATAAATTTTCAACAATACAGTAAAATAAAGAAAGTGGCAATGGGAGATTTATCGGAAACCGTATCTCGACAGCAACAGCAGGTCTTTCAATACGAAGAAGGCAGATGATTAATTGCAAGGTTAAGACACAGCGCTAGGACCAAGCCATTCTGCTCCTCGTAACGCTGGCCTAACTCTGGAGACCAGACTCTGTTGACCACAGGCCCTTACTCAGTAGGGATACTCCGGTTTTAGTCCATTATGAATGATTTCTGAACGAGTACTTAAGCATGCAACTTACAGCAGGCCTGAGCAACTCCATGGGAAAACCAGATGGGCATGTTCAGTGGCATAAAGAAAAGAGTATTTTTCTCCTCCCCCCGACCCCAGACCACCCCCTCCAGGGCTGCCGTAAGACATGCGGGGAGGTGGGAGAGGGGAGCCCACCTCCTGAGCACCGACCCGTGCCTCGGCCAGGCAGGAAAGCGCAGCGAGCGCCTGGGGTTCACGGGGTCCCGTCAGAGCCTCGGTTCAGGAACCGAGGAGCTGGCTGCGGATTCGCGGAGGCGGGTAAGATCCCGAGGCCCCGGTCGCGCTGCAGGTGCCGGTGCCCCGGCTTCGGGTCCCGACGAGGGGCACCGCGCGGGGCAAACGCTTGCGTCGACGACCGGCAGCTTGCCCCAGCGCTGCTGGCCACGAAACACCCCGCGACCCTTCTACCCGAGCAGCGTTTATGTCAGCCTCTCTTTCAGCGGTTTTAACCAGGATTTCCTGGAAACAATCTTCTCTTTTTTTTTTTTTTTTTTTAACCTCCGCTGTTTGGCTGCTGGAATTAATACTGGGAAACAAGCACAGAAGAGCGTTTGATAGACAGCCTGTTAGGTAGAGCTACAACACTTCTGTCAGCAACACGTAAAAGCTCAGGTTTGTAATGGGAGTGCTACGACCACTATCACTGCGGCAGCGCAGACGGTGGTGCGGCAGTGTAAAGGTAACTGCGGCACCGCTGCATTTTGAAGGAAATCAAGAGAGGAAGGAAGCAAAAAAAAAAAAAAAAAAAAAAGGAAAGAAAGAAAGAAAAAGAAAAGAAAAAAGAAAAGCTTTCAAGATTTATTAGATGTTGGCACTGTAATGCCCTTTGTTTTAAAATATAACATGCAGTACTGTTGTTCCCTGCTGATTCTACAGCACAACGATGGAGAGCACAATTCGCAATTATGGTAAACTCCGAAGCCTGTCAGTCAAGGAACTGAGTTGCTAAAGCCACACAAAACAGCCGATTTCCACCTGAGAAAAAAAGCTAGCTTCTAAGAAATACATTTCCTTTGCTCTCACTTATAATGGTAGTGGGGGAACTAATGACAGGGGGTGCTTAGCATATTTACAAGACACTGCAGGAGGTATTTAGCATATTTACAAGAAACAACGGCCTAATTTTTCATGCTGAAGTTTAAATATAGTGAAACATGGTCTGTCTTTGGCTTCTGTGCTTTAAGGCATCTGCTTCTACACCTCAATATGAAACTTTCAAATCAAATAATTTCTATAATGAAAATTCCACACTCTGTTAACTCTTCATGCTTTCAAAGATCCTGCTACGAAATCTCTAACAGCTATAGGGTTTGGGCTTTTCTTTAGGATTTTCTGCTTTATTTAAAAAGGGGAAAGTAGAAAGCTGTGTTAAACAACATTTCAAAATAATGTGGGGTTTTATATTTAGAGGTTAATTTTGTTTCTAACAATGAAACGTGCAGTCACTAAACATGCGTACAGTATCTACTCACAGTTGTGTCCTGTTAGGCACTGCTCAACACTGGCTTGCTGGATCTTACCTCTTTGGCAAAGCAAGAATGAAAAAACAAAAGAAAACAAAAAAAAAAAAACAAAAAAAACCCCACTATATCTTCTATTCCTCTCTTTGGTTTTGGGGAAGGTTACCGGTAGGTGGATAGAAGGAAGAGGCTATATACCAGGAATGGATTGGGTTTGGTGCAAACCGCTTGGATGCAAAAAACACAGTGGGTCTGGCCCAAGCAAAAATCTGGTAGATTTATTTGCATTTTCCAAACCTGGGAGAGCCTGAAAGACGCTAGAACATGCACGATCCAGCAGAACGGACAACACCTCTGTGCAATTTACTTTGCAACTGAACAGAAGTAAAACTGAGGGGTGCTCAGTTGGCCAGACAACCCAAAGCTGCTTCTACGGCCACATTCATTTTATACTTCAGTACTGAAAAAATAAAACAGAGATTAATCACAGATATTGATCACACCTCTCCTGATCTTGTGCTTGATTTAAGGAATCTAATGATCACGTGTTTGACCTAAAGAAGCAGTATTTTGTATAATGTGAGTGCACTGATATATAGAAGGCATCTTTTAGAAAGCCTGAAGATCAAGATTGATAGCTTTGCACATAAGAAAGGTACTTACTTACAACAACAGGCGCTGCAGTCAGCAGCATATGCTCACTGCCATATTGCAGGGCTACCATCTTTTATAACATTGATCTATGACATATGATTACACCCTATCATTAAAAATTAGCATCGTTCTTCCTCTCTGACTCGATCTCAACACATTTAGTTGCAGTGAGAATACTTACCTAAGTATAAAAAGTGAGATGAGACAGAGGGCAGATTCATCCCCACCTAAATTTAGGAACGTAACTAAGGCACTTAATGCAGGAATGTCACTCTAAGCTCTCCCTTGAGAGGTACACACGTCCCAAGAGCAATTCCGCCTATGCAAGACCAGCTAAGAGGGCACAGCCCGAAAGAGAAGAATTGAAGTCAGAATCACCAGTGGATTGAAGCTGACACCAATTATGGCTAACTAAAACCTAATGCTTCAATAGATTTTTTTTGTACACATTTTTGGCTTTACCACCTTATAATGCATTTACAATTTTTATAAAATTCCGGATCCCAATCTATACATAAAATTTCCCTCAAATTTTCAATTAGCTCTAACAAGAATACATTAAACATTCATGCAACTCATGGAGATTTCCCAATTAAGTATGGTCAGGTATAGACTGCAATTTACAACATTCACAAACAATGTTTATTCAGGGAATTAAGTTAAAAAAAGAAAAGTCAAAAGGAAATCTGAATTTTCTGTATTTGGGTTTCATTCTTAAAGGCATGGATTTAACACCTTCCATGCAGTAAGATGCTGCAGAAGATGAAACCAGAAGCAGCTTTGTTATTCTTAGCTTAACTATGGCTCAAATCTGAAGGACAGATTAATGCTAGGATTGATTAGAAACAATGGAGCTTAACCTAGATCCATTTTTGGTCTTCTTCCAAAACATAACAACCTGAACAAGATGTTACTCGTGACAAAACCCCCTCAAGCACAAATAAGTGGACACTCAGCTCCTGTTCACTGCAGGCTTGGTTCGATGAGATGAGCCAGGGACATGCCGCTGGCTCTTCTCTCCACCCAATACCATGAAGTCAATGCAAACAGGCAGGTACCTACCGTAGATGATCTGAATTCTCCCTGAAACTCCCAATTAGAGGACCCAAGTAAACTTTAAGACCTATTATTATATGATGTCAAGAACCCTACATACATGTGCACACATGCACATACGCATAGAGAAAAAGTCCTACTGAAAGCAATTCTGGCTGCAAAACAGGAGTCTCCTAAGTATCTAAAATCTTTAAATACCATATCCATTTACCATTATCCATATACCATTTTTATCATATCTGAAAAAAAAAAATCTCGTTTGGTATTTGGTTGTGTCTGATGCAACTGTTGCTGCTGTTGCATTAACATGGAAGAGGCCCTCTTTGTGCAGCTATTTCTCTGTTACCGCTCTATTCTCCTTTCTTCCATGTATATGACCGGGTGTGTATCAATCTACAAAACTGAATTAACTCACAGTTGATGAAAACCGCTCACTTTTAGTGGCTGAGCTATAATCATAAATAACTTGGATTTAAACCCTGCTGTAAAGTAACAAGACTGCCAACTGTTAAGCCAGCAATTTATTAGCTGAGTTTAAAAGTGCTCACACTTGGACATAATAGTAACCGTAACTGGTGGAAACTGAGTTAAAGTCCACCTCCACAACGAGAGTTATTAAACTACCATAGCTGAAACTGTTTGATATAACGCTAAGTGTGACAGATAAGCATACCTGAGCAGATATACTCATCTGTCTGGATTATTTACTACTGCAGTATGTATCACTTTGGGACTGTTCACAGGACTGGCCTTTACTGCGTGCAACTTTCCTATTCAGTGAAAACACATATTCACAAAATGATTAAGTGATGCAGGCTCTTTAAGTACCCTTACACAGAATAATACTTCGATAGCATATGGCCTGACGTATAATTATTTTACCTTATGATTTATTAGTATGCTGTCAACTAAAAATATTTAGCAAGCCGTCTTCTGAATTGTGAATAATGGACTGTAAGAATCTGTCATTATTGCTATTTTATTCAGGAAACTACCGTTATACACAACCTTGTCTCAGTCATGTTGTACCACCCTTCTGGCTTTACCCTTTTATATTACTACATCTGGTGGCAGTTTAAAGTCTAATGAAAATGGATTAATTTTGTTCTGTTTCACTTCATCTTGTTTTTGGTGTATGAACTGGTTTGACTTTTAATTTCCATTCTTATTGCCATTTTTATGGTGCAAAAGTAGATGCCAGCTCTATCAATTTTCACACAGATGAGTAATTTTTACTCACAAAGTTGTGTGGCCTTTATTTGAAAAGGCTGCTTAAAAACTACCTCGACAAATACAGTATGCCAGCCTAAGCCTCAGTGGAGGATTTTCTTACGTCAAAAATTTTAGAGTTTTGAAAAAACTATTTATATAGCACCATACACAGCCACGAGATGAAGAATGTCTCTCAGCTGATTCCCTCCCAAAAATAAAGACCCTGACAGCAGTAATATGTTGAATTTTCAGACCAAACAGTACATTGAATACTAGTCCAAACTGTACCTCCTTCTTACAGACTCCCAATACGTCTTGTCTCAACATATGCTGCAACACTATAGAGTGCATTGACTGGCGAAACTGTATTAAAAATCCTATTTGTAACAAGTAAAACTTTATTTTTACTAATACACTGATCATTCTGTGATTCTGTAATATCCTAGCAAATTGTAAAATGACTTCTGAAAGTCATTCTTTGAGTTCTCGTTATGACTGCTGAATGATAACAGCAAACTACTAGGACATACAAAATACTTTCTTAACTTGTTACAAAAATGACTATTGATACCTTTCCACAAAGAATATTATCTTTTAATTTTAACGCATTTAGATTATATTCAAATTTCTGCAGGAGACAGGATTGAATTTTACTAAGAGTTCTCCTGTCCTGTGGGAACAACGTCCAAAATCCTCTTCATTTTACATCAGAAAGACTGCATAAAGAAGAAAGATAATAGAAAACAATAGACTGAATACTGAATAGAGGCATAACACATATGCATTATTTACAAGGCAGATGCTTTAAGTGTTACAAAAGTTGAAACTAGCTCTCCTATTACAGAAAGGAATGTATATGTATTTGAAATAAAATATTACATCATTCTGATATCAATAATTTAGGACATTCTGATTCAAAATCTACTCCATAAATGTACCACAGTCTACAGTGGGTCTTATGAACGGTACTCAAAAAACACCTGTTCAACTTTATGTTTTATATAGTTGGAATAGTGGGACATTAGTAGGACTGAATAAAAGAGCAATAGCTTGCAGAATCAAATTGTTTTGTTTCTAAAACCTCATTATCAAAGTATTTAACCAAACATTATTACACCTACACTATCTGGAACACAAAATGGACTGAAAAATTATCATTTTTTGTAAAAGATGATCATTGGCTTAAAATTATTTGAATCTGTCACATTCTTTTCTGAGCAGGCACTCTTGAACACATGTGAAATCTTCAGTGGACAGGAGAAAGTCTCAGATTCCACATAAAGAACCTCATTCACCAGGATGCTGCACAAGAGCGTTGCTTCGGTCCCTCCCAATTTTTGATCATCTCCATCTCTTAAAGTGGAAGGGATCTTTGGCAGCTCAGAAACGAGGCAAAACCTTTCTTTTATTAAACTACTAAAAATGAGGGAGCCAAGGGAAGAAAGGGGGTGATAAAGACAATGCAAAATACTTTCTCAGTTCTTCCTATGATCTGTCCAAGGAAATGTGTCAGGCAACAACCTTCAGTATGTTAAAATTCAAGTCAGTGTTACTCACGCTATCAAATACCAGGTACCTCTATTTCAAAAGTATTAAGAAATCCATCTGATCTTCCTAGTCCTCTGAAAGTCCACTTAATATAGTACAATGCTTCCACAATGGAGAAGCTGCAGAAGGCTTCATGCTCCAGAGCCTGCTCCGAGACTCACCATCTCCGACATTTCCTCAAACAGAAAGAGCCCGAAGGCTTGCGTATCACAAAACCATTGTGTCCTTTTTTACACTCTGCTCAATCTACCAGACTAGCAGAGATCAGGTCCCACAAATCAACTACAGGTGGAACGGTGCTGGTGGCGATATTATATGCTGCTTACCTGTTAAAAACTTCAAAGACCACAAAGTTTATTCCAAGCAACGCTGCGCTGATCGTCTTCACTACTAAGTTAAAACCTCTTAGGCACCATGGGACAGCACTGGGTAGCGCCATCTCCGAGAGAGGAAAGTTGCACGGGAGCCAGTGCTGAGGAAGTAGCATCATTATCCCAGGGACAAACGTGACCAGGCGAAAAACAACAGAATTTCAGGATTTTCTATGCGACACCTAATCAACCAGCACGGACTCTGAAGAGCTTTGATCAAGCCCTTCAGCTAAATACATTCACATGCAAGAGCCCTGTTTCCATGCCAGATCTGAGGGAAGAGGAACGGCAGCCAACTCTGAATATTTGGGTTGAGGCATTTAAGGCTAACAGCCTACACTCTACACGCGTAGCAAGACGTTTGATATAACAAATATACTAACTTCAAAAGCATTTCAGTCTTACAGCCTAGACTCTCAGGTTTGGAATGGAAAAAAAAACTCTTCTGCCGCTATCTCAACACAGTAAAAAATACAAAATAATTTGGCTACCATAATACTGTATTTACAAATACCATTTTCTATCTGTTTGACAATTCTCTTAAATTCCATTTCATAACTTATTTGCAGCAATGTGAGAATGCCTCCTGCCAAATCAATTTTCAGATTTTTTTTACTGTTCAAAATGGAGATGATTCTCCTTGAAGCTGTTCTATATGAATTTAAAAATATTTTAAAAAGAAAAAATAGTATTCCATATTAAAAAATCAAAATCCACACAGAATTATGTATTTTTCATGAAGAGCTGATGAATAACAGTCGCTGTGCTAAGAAGATGTTTATACTTTGCGCCTACGCAGAGTTCATAAGAGGTATGACATTCTCTGCTACATGCATGTAATATTCAAATATGTTGTATTTATGTATGAAATCCACAAAGGACTAGTGTGAAAAAAGGCTCTTTATATTGTTGATAACACACATGGTGCATAAGGCTATCTGCTTAGATGAAAAACATTCTGGTCTCCTTTCAGTCTACAGGATTAATAAGATTATACTAATTAGTAAATAAAACTCCAATATTCTTTTGGGGAAATTTCTGTCATGCTATTATGGAAGTCTTTCATTCCCTAAAGGAGGCGAATTTAAACAGTAAACAAATGTATGACTTCTAGTCATAATAATGTAGGGAGTGAAAATGACTAAGATGCAAGAAGATTAGTGCTAGTATTACATGAGCCATTTGTTAGAATGCAATAAATCATTTCATCCTTCCCTCCCTTTTAATGCATATTGCACAACATAAGCATCACTCCATTTCAAATGGATGGTCGATTTATTTTTCTTTCTTTTTTCTTTTTAATCAAAATCATTTCTTCTCCTTCTTTTTCTTACAATCCTGATCAATTTGGGAAAACAAACAGTACAACATGAAGCAAGAAAGTTTGCAAGTACTAGAAAAAACACCAAAATCGGACCCTGTAACGAAACACCCAATAGCTGCCTACTGCTTTTAGCTAACTGCAAATTCCACGTACTTGGTTCACAAGTTAATATATTTGACAAACATGCAGTGCACATGTGACTGTTTAATATACATGCTCTGTTCAACAGTACATCACATAACAGATGCATGGACTAGATTAGACCAAATAAATACTGATTTTTATCCAAACTACAAATTGTTTTAGATTTAAAAAATTATCAGTGAAAGCAGTAAACAAAGCAGGTTGCTACAATTTTGTTCCTGTTCATGCTGCTTTTTCGCACATGGAGCAAGGGACAGAAATAACACAGAGACAGAGGCCAAAAAATGATGTTCTTGGGAAATTCTGACCGTTTCAGAAGCAAGACATACCAAAGTCTAACAAGGAAGCTTGTTTCTCAGTCTGTGCTTTCGCAGACTGAAAAATCTTCTAGGTTTTAAGAAAACTTGAGTATACATCTGTATCTCATTTGCTTTTTAATAATTAAAACAAGCTTGCTGAATGTTGCCCACCGTTACCGCACTGCAACATAACGTTATCAAGGCGCTAAATTCAAGGAGTGGCTTTTTGTAGGTACTGAGGACACACCACACATACCCACGCATCCACCGAGCTGTTGTTTCCAGGTATGCATTGCGACATCTGTGCTGCATTTCTGCTGCCCAACCATAGACACCCCATGCCATTTACGATGCCTGGCATAGATTTTGCTCTAGCATCTCCTCCTGAAACAACGTTCATGTACCTAGTTACTCTAGTTCACATTTCCTTTTGTTTGGGGGCGGGCGGGGAGAGGAGTGGGGGGGGGGGGGGCAGCATTTTTTGCTTTTTGAGACACAGCTGCACTCCTCTCCAGAACATTTTCTCCTTTCTTGTTTCTGTCTTTTCCTTGACTTATTTGCTCTTCAGCATTTCTTCTCTTCTTTGGTGATATTTTGCAGGGATTTATTTCACTTTTCTTCTGTTTCTTTTGCTTAAAGAAAAAGGAAACAAAAGCCTAGCAGAAGACCTCAAAAGCCTGCTTTTGCCCACTGCCACCGAGCCAGAATTTTCTGTAGCTGTCTCGATCTCTTTGCACTTGCACGCAGCTTTCCACTCTTTTTCTCTATTCCACTCCCTTTCTTTTCTGTCACTTCTATTTCTTTCTCTTCATTGTCTCCTCCCGCCATCTCATTCCAGTCTATTTAATATTCCACTCAGCATATTTTCAACAACCGAGATAAACAAATAGCCTTTCCCTCTTAAAAAACATGGCACAGTTGACGTGCTCTAACGCACAGTTTACAGACACTGAATGAACAATGACTGTAGACCTTCCTCGTCTCTTGCAACTTGTTTAGGAAAACTAGCTGCATAGAAAACCCTTTTGGGTGGTATCGAGACCATTTATGATGACGTGCATAAAGCACCTTGTATGTAGTTGACATATTCGGATCTTAAGTTAGCTGGGGAATGTGGGGTTTTAAAAAGTATTCATTATTCCTACAGAACACTGCAAACTGCATCACAGAACTTTAAAATCTAGACGTATTGCCGGATGAGAAATCCTGCTCCGTATAGTAAGGACTACTGTTCTGGACGAACAAAAAGTATTCCCCAGGCTTTCAACGTACCTTTTGGGGGGTATTACAACACCTCCCTCAGGGGACTATTTTCTTTTTCTAGCATTGCCATGAAAATTCTGTATCCTGCAGCTAATATAGGAATAATGTTAGAAACAAATTCGTTTCATCAGCATCATGACACATCAGAAGCTCCAAAATCACCACCTGATGTCAGCAGCACAAGTTTTAATGACACCTGGGTACACTGTTTGCAGTCTTACGCTACATAAAAAACAGATTTTATGTGACCACTTCTCAGTCAGACCTACCTCAGCTGGCTATACTGCACATCACAAGGTTAAAAAAATGTACAAAACCACATTCCCACTTCAGCTAATCAAATTATACGGCTTGTTGGGGACACACTGACTGAGTACAGAGACACACTGACCTCTACAATGTCATGACTTTCAGGTTACTCATTGATTTCCAGGAATCAAAAATGTGATGCAAATAAGGAATTGCTAGTCAATTAGTTCTTATCACGAGCTAGCAGTCTGTGGCGATGGGATGACATGCCGTTCTGCATAACAATTGAAAACAAGCCTTTTCTAGCCAGGTAGCTGTCCTCAAAGGCAAGACATGTCCCCTTTCCCAAGAACAGATGTAGTCAGCAACATGATTAATGCCTCTGCACATGGTACAAGCCTGATTTTAACAGCTGTCAGCAATTTCAGATGGTATGGGCAGTACCTTCTCACTTATCATATACACGTGAGATCAATATAATCATGGTTTTAGTCCACACATAGAAGGAGAGCTTTTATATTTCTCTTGATTAGTATTTAACCATCACTGCCAACTAAATGTAATGAACCTATTTAGAGCTTCTTTCAAATGCCTATGGTTTACCATATGTCCATTTAGTTTTTAAGAGACAGCTATGTCATGCAGGTTACAATCCTTTGCCTACCAACGTATTTCATTAAAATGAATATGCATGTGGTACTTGCAATGACTTTGCCTAATATCAAACCTACCAGAGTCATTAGAAGGCTTGTCATCGCAGCCCACCAGTGCCTCTGGCACGTATAAATTATGAATTTTAACTCTCTGGCTGCAAGTGCCAATCTCAGCAGAAAATAGAAAAATAATTTACTGGCATCAATTATCAAAGACCATAATTTTCATGAGTAAATTGGGATTTTATAGTACCACCAGCACACACACAGCTTTATTTGGAGTCATTATTAAGCTATCCTGGACCAATATCCAAATAAACAGAAAAACATTTTAAACACATTATCATTTTTGTTTCTAGATTTCATGAAATTGCTTCTATGAGAGAGCAAATATTCTTACTAATTGCAAAAATATTTAGGTGCAAATAGGAGGTGCGAAAATATTGTGTGAAATGAGGCGCCTCCTTCTGTGGAAATCCTCTAACATAATGGCCACGTAAATACCAGTTTGTGTGTGGGAAAAGTGAAATACAAGGGCTAATTAATTAAAGGTCTACTGATCCAGAGCAGTCCTCCAGGAGGAGTCTTTCAGCCTGCTGAAAAACACAGAACAGCAATTTTAAGTCAAATGAAGACCTGCAGACCCCATCGCCAAAAGCAGTCCTAAGTAGACACTGAGGAAAGAGCAAGAATCTGTACGTGTATATGGTATTTCCTCCTAATATTCTCCCAATTCATTTTCATCCTAGGGACTTCCTGAGCTGCATATGGTCTAAATAGCCAGGGTTTTGTCTTCCAAGTACTCTGCGCTTGTTCAGTCTCCCGCTGAACGCATATAAACTGTTGGTATCACAACATCCCTCAGCAATGAGTTCCACACGTCTCCAACTTCCCTGCTGCATGAAAGACCACCTCTTTTTATTTCCTTCGAACCTGTTCCTATTACTTGATGTCCTCTAGTTCGTGTACTTAAAGATACAGTGATTTTAAATCATTTCAGAATGTCTATTATAGGAAATCATTGGATATTTAAACTTCTTTGACAGTGCCAGCAAATACTTAATTAAACCATAACACGCTGAAGGACTCTGCTGAGCATGATATTCATCAGCTTAAAGCTTCAGATAGGTATAACCTATATATAAGCCATATACAGAACCACAGAAGAGTTTAGGCTGGAAGAGATCTCTGTGGAACATCTGGTCAAATGCCTCCTCAAAGCACACTAACTTCAAAGTTAGATACAACTTAGAAGTTAAATCAGGGTGCTCAGGCTCATATCCTCTCAAGTTTTAAATATTTCCAAGGACGAAGATTCCATAATAAAATTATATACAGTTCAAATTGATGTATTTCAAATACATAATTATAAATATGTGCGTATGTGTATATATATATATATACACACACACATTTCTAACTGATTGTATGACATATTACAACTATAAAAATCTTTTAATAAATTGGTATTACTAAGCTGGAAGACAGAAAGAAAATTAAAAAACTATTAAATCAATTGATTTTAGTTTATCACTTGCATTGTCCATCCTGCCCTCTACATTCTGTTACTATGACATTGTGATTGGACACACCAATTTAGAGGAATACACAAGAGTTAGCTCTTGAGGAACTGTATACTCTCTCTTCACTTGGAAATTCAGAAACTATACTCCTGCGTAGTTCTTCCTCTGCCTAAAACACTTTCTTACGCAAGCTCCCAAGGTCCTCTGCTGTCATCGCTTAGCTCAACATGTACAGAAAGCCTCCAACAAGGTTTGTGAAAAGACTGGGGATGCCTTCACTAACGCTGATGACCTCTGATGCCTCTCTGTTATATCTAGCCGAACTGGAATATTAGAACAAACAATCCAGTGTGAAAGGCCAACTCGCTTTGACTCAACTCAGACAAAGTCAAGATGATGTCTTGGCTGTGACAGCTGAATCATTCTTTCCTGGAAGCAGGTCTTCTTCAAAAGACTGCTAAAGGAGGCAGAATTAAGATCCAGCATATAAATGTAGCTTTGGCATTTGCTGATGTTTCAGTGGCTATCTGAATGATTCAGAATGATATCGGAATGAGCTGTCTCTTAACGTAGTGTTTTGCGCAAAATCTCCTAGTTTTTAGAGGAAGAGTTGTTTTGTGGAACCTAGAAAGATAAACTCTACATTTGTCTAAACAATGCAAAGAATTCGTATTATCTGCCATAGCCTTTAAAACATGCTTTTCGCACTTTTTTTTCATACATGTCAGGTTCCCTGCACTCCATGTCTCAGAGTTCAGGGCTCCTGGAAAAACTTAGGCTCTGAGTGCTCACACTTTAAATGAGCAATCAAAGAGACAAGCAGCTGACTGTCACTACCTATCGTGGCCACAATTTTCCCAGCTCTGCAGACACGGTCAAGAAGCAAGTTCTAGCTTTGTTTCATTTTAGTCAGAAATATATTTCATTTTGGACAGCCAGGCTTTAGAGGGTGAGAGTTCCTGTTGAGGCTCAGCTTTTTGGAAACATGGTCTTAAGTGAAGCACTTCTGTGGAAGCCAAGCACTTCTGAATATCTGGCCCTATTAGATGCTGGGGCTGGATATATAATGTGTGTGGGGGGGTAGCTCTCCTATCTCTCCCGTGGGCACCTAAAAACCTGGTTGTGCAGTCTTCCAAAAGACTAGTAAAAACTGTACAGACAATAAACAAGGAATCTTGCATCTCAGGCAGTCTTGCACTTATGGGAGAATGACAACAAACCCCTGCAGAGCAAAGGAAGGGACATGGGGGTCAGAGATGTGGCCGCTCTGCAGCAACCATTAATCCTGCCCTTTTAGGCACTGATTGCACTGAGACTGCATCAGTATGAACTGGACTTGGACCGGTGTTAGTCTTGAAGTTATTTTTACAGTCACAAAGTCACAACGACGACTGTATCCTAACGACCTAGTTGCACCAATGTTGCTTGTTTTAGTTCAGTTTGTGTATGTGTGTGTATTTTAAACTCATACTAAAATAAGGATCATGCCTGGAAAAGTTCAGCCTTAAAAGAGAAATCTTCAAGAAGATGTAGACCACATAATATGGAACTGCATACATGGAGAACAGGGGCAGCCCTAGGAACACAAGTTCTCAAATGTCTAGTAGCACAACCCAACAGCAGATGTTTAAGGTGCTGCACTGTTGAGCTTTTTTTCACGCTAAACATTGATCATTAATCCCTACTGAAATTACACTTTTTCACATGATTGAAATTGCTCCTGACTCAAAGATGGGCAGCAAAGAAGCTTCCTAAACTTCCAGCAGGCTATTTGCACAATGCTGGTGCAAATGTCTTTGCTTTCCATTTTGGTCATTATAACAGTAAACTAAAGAACTAAACAAATGGTACATGAGCTGTATGCAAAACATTTAATTACACCAGAGAGGGTACAGTAGTACCAACTGTTCTGGCCTGCTGACCTTGACGGAGTTTAGATAACATTGAAGAAAAGATGTATATCATTTAACCCTCTCTTTCCTCTCTTGCGTCTTCCTTTGGTCTCAGTGCTACAAAAAAAAAAAAAAAGCTGCTAAAAGTAGGAAATCAGAGAGTCTATATGCTGCAAACGTACAAAGCAGTCCATACATTTTACCTCATCCATTTATGAATTTAGCACTTAAAGGAAGCAAAACAATGTAACCTGTGGAGATGTAGCCTCCCCAGCCTTATTATTCTTTCCAGGCCTATGGACAAATCTCAGTATAGTGCACTAATTCTGACCAGAATTTCGCTCCAGACAATTACTTAAGCTGAAGCTACTAAGAAATTATCACAAATCCCCTTTCTTCAGCTGAATTATGAGTGCTGGACTGGTAGAATAGGAATATCCACCTCGCCTTTCTTATGCGCTGCCTGTGAGGCCAAGTAAACAGCTACAGTCCCTGAACGTGAGGCAACGTAAGATTCATGCTCTGCCACGTGTGAGCATCCATTGCTGGACAAAGCAGAGAGGAAAGGGACAGGCAGAGCCCTTGGGCCAGGTTTTCTAGTCAGAAGCACAAGGTACATCGTGATACATAAATAAAAGGGAGTTATAAATACTCTCCCTCATGCACCTATATAGGACTATCAATTTTACTATGAGTTTCCCAAAGACATACGGTTTTCCTAAAATTTTAACTCTGAGAAAGTAAAATAAATCAGAATTGACAAAAAGCTCATAAGCATTCATGACTGACGAGGACAACACGAAATCACAAAGTAAGCCTAAGCCAAAACTTTAAATGAACTCAAAATTTTGGGGGAGGGTCTTTCAATCTACATTTTTTAAAGCTGCCTCATGATCTTTTAATATTTCAGGTTGACTTTACCAGGCACAGCTCATTGCTGCTTCCCTGCATGGACTGAGGTTGAACTATTTGTATGTTAGATCTGCAGCGAGCTGCCCAGACTCTCCCTCTGATTTTATTCATGGCTTGCAGACTCTTGGTGGACAGCAAAACCAACGTTCCTAAAACGTTAGAGAAGTTGGAGTTAGAAGGCAGTTCTTTACATTGAACAAAGTCTGGATTTAGCGCAGTGCTCTCAGTAAAGGTCGCGTGGCCATGCAAAATTCTGAACAATTTTTCCGCAAACTTTCCAAAATTCCCGTTGTTGCTCTCGCTCAGAACCCACAAAAGCTGCTTTTCACAATTCCCAGTAGCTCAGACGTTCCCTCACTGAGCCAATAAGCTCCCCTTAAACTATCTGAATTACTTCTTAAACTACGAGAGCAGCGCTCGTGCCTGCACACTAGAACCGCAAGAGGCTTTTGGCAACGACCCTGCTTGGGTAATTACAGTATTTTACCTTTTTACACGGCCTTTCCTCTCCCCGGGTCCCGGAGCGCTTCACCAGACGCAGGGCTGTGCTTCCACAACCAACGACTCCCAGGCTGAACGCGCTCGCTACCAGGACGTGCTGAGTCCGACTGACTTCACAGGTGCTTGCCTCGCACACACAACTGAAACAAAAATGCCACCGCTGACAGCATAGTGAATTAGTTTCATTAATGTAGAAGGCATAAGAGGAATAAGTTCAGGCCAAGGAAACTGGCCCGATCAGAGGAAAACCGACTGAGGATAGCAAAGCGTTTCCACCAGGCATACGTTCAGAAAAACCACACCGCTGTCTGTACCACCTGATGGCAACAGCACGAACGAGCGAGCTAAACGACATCGACTGAAGTAAAAACGCTGCCCGGGAAGGCTGAAGCAGCCCCGCTGCACAAGCGCGCAGCCCCGGCGCGGCCCCGCGGGCCCTCGGCTCCGACAGGCAAAGGCAGCGAGGCCGGAGCGGCTCCCGCCGCCGAGGCCTCGGCAGAAAACCAGCGCTCCCCTCCCTCGTGCTCCCTCCATATCCCACAGGCACACAAACCACAGCTGGGCTCAGCACGGGGCCGTTTTCTGGCAGGCTTTTTGCTCTCAAGCCCAAGGGGTTGTTATTTCGTTCCGTGCTAACAAGTGCAAAGTGATTTTTTTTCCGGGAAGCGTTCCCGTCCCTTAGCCCCCGAGCCTTTCTGTGAGCTGGGAATGACACAATGTGACACGAAAAACTACGATTTTTTCCTGTTGTCCCAGTCGCGCTCTAACTAGGACTATCAGGGAAGCCCTTCCCGCTGTAAAGGGGGGGTAAAAAACTAGTAAAAAACTAGTGCCTCTCCTGAAGTCCGTGCCACCGTCCCGTCCCCTTCAAACAGAAGAAAAGGAAAAATGCCAGCACCGCTTCAGCTCCTACTTCAGCTCCTTTCAGCTGCTGGGTAAGCCAACGTGTATATAATTACGTGCAATAAAGGAAATTGCACTTCAGCAGCAGGGAACTGCAGTGATCTGCTTTTTAGGCAGGCGGCTCTGGGCGCTGCGCGCGCAGGCCAGGACCAGACCAGGGCTCAACTGCCTCCCGGCACGAACACGCGCCGCTCATACGCAGTCTGCAGAAACGACTAGAGTTCGATCCTCATCAGACTCGCGCTGTTTCTCACTCCAGTCAAACTTCAAAAGTTTTTCTTGATTTATACCCGTATGAGATCAAAATAACCCCCACAATTTTCAGCTCATTGTAAACAAAAAAACTCTTTAAAGCCTGGCCTAAAATCAAAGTCCCCAAGCCTCTGGGGACACTCAATAAATCTGGACCCGTCACAAAATCTTTTGCTTCAAATAATTGCCAGTTGGTTTTGCTCTTCTCATCTAGAAGCTTTCCTTCCAAGCAACTAAGAGATTAAAAGAAACATATAAAAAGTGTGACGAGACAGAGCGCATTTAATTTCTGCAAGTGAAAAGCATGAAACAATTAGAGAAAGAGGACTCACACTCTGCCGAGAGATTGCCTAATGAACACTGCTCAACGCGCTAACTAGGAAAGAATACATTTTGCTGTTAAATTAGCAGTAGAGATGTATGTTAATCACAGACTGCTGCCAGGGTCTTGCTTCTGCTCATATGTTTAGCATAAAGCAATGGTGATGTAAAATATTAAACTGCACTTGCAAAATTTAAAAGCGAATCCAAACTGCCTCAAAAATCGAGGCTTGTTCTCAGCCCGGGATCCTTATTTTAGGATTTTCAGACACGGCAGGCCTTGGGATCGCTCTCTCTCTGCTTGCCCCACACCAGTCCTCTCTCAGGGCATTGCTGCAACAAGCTGCTGACTCACCGCTCTCAACACACTGGTTTCCTCTTGCAGCTCTTCCACCCGCTTTCATTGACCTCCAGATCAAGCACAAGTGGACCTAGCAATTCCCTTTAAAATTGTTTAAAGCCTAAGTTGCTCCTGTCAACTACTGAGTTTCAGTGCAGTTAAGCACAACAAACCACCAACCCTGACTGTAGCTGCTAGGTCCAATCGTAATAAAAAAATAAACAAACTCAAATAAATAAATAAATAAGAAAGAGGTTTCTCTAAACGAATTTCCACAAAAAATGGGGCTAATCATGACCACAGTTTGGGTTAAAGTAAGCCTCTATCTTACAGGAACATAGAAATATTTCTACTACTGACAGAAACAGATGCTTTCTGCTCAGTTGCTCACAGATATTGAAGAAATACTTCTTCTAAGTGTCGGTAAACCAGCTATTCTATATTAATTTCTTGTGTTTTGCTGAAGGAAGATAAGCTGTCTATAAATCTCTGCATTAGCAATGCCAGACCATTTGCAGAGGCACATACCACTCTTGACTCAGCATGAAGACAACAAATGAAACATAGTAAAAGCAGAAGTTGAGATTCAGTGTTTAAGCCACAAGTATATTATTTAAGTAAAGGACTCAGCAAAAACTAAGTTCTGATTTTAGAGTCTGGTGATGGTAACAGAAGTTGCAATAACTTTAAGGGAACGCCTTATGGTTTGTCATGTCAACGAAGATTCAACGCAAAGTATTCGAAAGTGAGCGAAGTGAGATCTTCACATATTTTGTGTATATATTTACATAAGAAAGTTTATAAGGAAAGGAAGCTTTTTCGGTATAGGTATTGCATGCGCAGGCATTGTTTGTTGATACAAACACAAAGCAGATTAGGAAAATCAATACTCAATTCTATTTCTAGATTTTTATCCATTGTAGTGCACAAAAGCAATTTAGGTACTGTCTGCACCAAATCCTTACTTCAGCATTTCTTAGACAAGTAGATTTGTCATTCCCGCTGACAAACAATAGATAACAGGTGGCAAATCAAGATTGCTTTGCGTTTAGTACCCTTAAAAATATAACCAAAACACAAAGTTAACATAACTTTTCTTGAAAAGATACTTTTACTGGCTGATGCTAAAAAGAACAAGACTCAAAAAGAACATCAACCATTATCAAATGATGGCAAACACACCTACATTCCAGAAGTCCACAGGCTTTTTAAAAACCTGTAACTAGAAAATGAGAAAGAAAGGCTGGTGACATGATTAACTGACTGCCCCACAACTCTGAATAACCACTGCATGTTCCTAACCACTCAGTATAATATTGCTGCTATGGCAGTGATGTTGAGCAGTTTGTAGATTAATGCTGTAGAAACAAGAGGGAGATTGAGTTTTATGCTGGTCTACAGAAATTAAAATTACTTTATACCACAGGGATTCTGATTACCTCACAGGGCAAGACCGTTTGGACATTAAAATTTGACTGCAATCAAGTATATCTAACACGAAAAAAACTAAAATGGGACTTTCAAGAGCTAACATACCCTCAGCATTAGCACTACAAGTTTGTATCTGTATACACTTGGTCAATTCACCTCTACTTTCACCTACATGCTTAAACAGAAATTAATTGATGTGGCACAATGCATGACTCTAAGATTTTAACCTTTTCTCATAAATGAAAGCCCCAGGTTCCAGCTCTCCAGATTTCTCCACTTCAACGTGGGGGCTGAAAGAAGTAACCAGAGATAGGGGAAGCCCTGAGCGCCAGGCAGTCTCCTGAAGGCTTGTGGCCCCGCGAGGCTCCGGTGGCAGACGGCCAGCACCGGCCCTTTGGCTGCGCCCAGCAACGCCGTGGTGCTGCAGCGCATCCAGCTGCCCGTCGCCTTGTCTCCAGCTGCTCTGCCTACTTGCTTCTCTGGGAAGAGGCGCCTGCCTTAATCTGGGACCAGTAACCTCCCACACTGGGGTCTGTCACTGCAAGACAGCATATCTGACCACATCTTAGGCCAACTTAAGGATTTTCTTCCCAAAAAGGGATTTTTAAACTATGATCCCTTGCAGGCTTCTGTCTTTTGAACAGCGTCAACTGCACCCACTGCGCCTAAGGCATCCACAGATAACCAGCCCAGCGCTCGCCTTTTGCCTGCGTCTCAGCTGCTTTACCTTTCATTCCAGTCCCGCATGACTGTACGCCTGTCCTGCTTCGTTTTGAGTATTCAGTAGGCTGTATATAAAATTTTTGCGCTCCTGAAATGTTTATTTTTCAGAAACAACTGAAACTGTAACACAATATAAGGAAAATTAGTTGCATTTCCCGGAAGAGAAACGCTCATGAAATAGCAAGGACAAGAATACAAGTTGGCTGGTATTTAAAATAAAAGGTGGGTTGAAACACGTGACGAGAAAAATCAAAGGGATCATTCTTACCTTGTAGAAGAAGCCAAAAAAAAAAAGCAGATGTACTGCAATATCTACCTGGTATGTTTTCACACACAGAAATCCAGATGATAAGAAACAAAAAGAGGGAAGACCTATGGATTTGAATTAGTGAAAAATAAAACCAGGAGGAAGTTACATAGAAGGGGCTTTATAGTAACAAATTCAGTACCCAGGAAAACAAAGACAAGATGCTTAGTACAGCATTTAGGAGACACACAGGTGCATCTATAACCGTGTTGCCCTGTCCTTTGTCTTAAGGCCCTCCAGTTGCAGAATACAGTATTGGAGTTCAGGATCAGGCTGTCTGGAGCAACACAAGGAAGGTTCAAATGGCTGGGGACTGACCAGAGCTGGATGATTTAGCCCGACCCTCTTTTTTTTTTTTTTTTTTGGCCCCCCCCCCCCAAGATCAGAGAGCATTTCACTTGCACTCTGAGGCAACCTTCGGTCTGCCTCACTTCCCAATATTGCAACGGGAATGAATTCAGGGACGAGGATCTGACCTAGTATTTTTGACATTTAGACAAAACATACAAAAATCACAGCACCTAGTGAAGTAACAGACTGTTACCAAAACATCTTTTCTTAATGGATGTGGCATTGAACAAAAACAATCCGGATATGACTGCAGATCATTTCAGCACCGAATATCACAGACTGATTAGAATATTCTGCATTAAGAATAATGCTAATGAAACAAAGCTGACTGTGACAAAAGTTGGGATTGTAAGAATAGTCATTTAGCCAGGCAAAAAATGAGGGACGGAAATTTATGCACCCATTCGTGTCCCATGAAACGCGCACAGTGGCTAACATCAAATTTAAGTACCACCCTCTTTTATCACTGTTCCTAAACCATAGTCCCCTCTCCTGAGCTTCCTTTTAAATAGGATAGTGCCGCCAATTGGTGTCTCAGGACCTCTTCACTTCTCCCTCTAATCTCTAAATATCATGTACATTGCTGATTGGAGAAAAGAAGTGCCTTGTTTAGTTACCTGTTTGAGTGAGAAAACAAGGTCTGCACTCACATAAAGGTCTTATACCTAAACATCAAATAAAATGTTACCAAACACTGGGAGAGCTAGAGAAGTTCATCATTTGAATCTGCAAGCAGCACATACCCTAGCAGAGAAACCCAAAAAACACCACCACCAAGAACTCTGAAATGCAAAAGTATCGAAAGGCCAAAACAAACAATAAAGCTAGTAAATAACAGGGTTCAGCGGATGCTTGCTTGCAAATAAATGAAACATAAGAAACACATGCAGGAAAGCATGGCACATTCTAAATGCAGAGATCCCATCAATTTTGTGCCTACCCATGCACTGGGAGCCTGTATTACCTCTTAACATACAGGCTAAGGGACACGCGGTTTAAGTGTGCAAAGTTCCGGAAGTTCTGCGAAAATCCCAGCCTTCAGAACATGATAACTTTGGTCACACCAACGTATCTAATTCCAGGAAGTCAGAGATGATTTATATAGGCAAAATTAGCAGGAATTATTCTGGCAGTCTGACATCACTGGAAAATGGCACCCACTATTTACCCATAGCTGGTACAGGGCAGCAAACTAGTGTCAAACAAAATCCTCCTAACCTTATCAGAGTGATTTGCCTATAGGAATCAATTCTGACAACCAAAGTAAAATTCCTCAGCTTCACTCTCCATACCCACACCAAGGAGAGCTTCTGCTCCAAACACCAAGAAAACACTGCCGCACTATCATTTTTGTGCTGTAAAGACATCCAGGCACTAGAAACTGAACTAATACCACCAATGTACTTCACATAAGTCATCCAACAGCTGTCAAATGATAATGACTTCTAGGGATGGGGAAAGTTTTTAACATATTGCCTGGTTCTCAGTTGACATAAGGTATTGAAAGCAGTCAATTTCAGCACAACTCCTTTCCTTTTCTCACGGCTGAAACACGCCTTTCAACCTGCTTGAAATAGTAAATAACCATTCACTACAGAAATCACTGGATGTCTTTTCAAAATATTCTGACCATACTCCACATGTAATACTCATTAATATTAATGGCAAGTACGTATATGAAGGAAGGGAAGAGTATATATCTTGAGACCAAGCGTTGCACTCCTCCATGACACCATAACCTTTTCCGAACAGTAAAAAGGAAGCTATTGCCATTCATACCAAGCAACTGAAGTATGACCGTTTCTTTTATAGCGTACCAACACTGCATTAAGGAACGCTTCAGAGCTGCTCGTATTCTTAAGGGCACTATGAGCAGGTATAGTTCATTTCAGAGGGCTTTAACAGTTAGGATGATGAGCTCTGAAAGGCGTTAGACATAACAGTGTTATTCACTTGAGCTTCATGACTGAAATATATCAAGTGCCAATTTAAAGCAAAGATAGTTCATAAACATAAATGTGTATCATTTCCTTTTAAATACACAGTCATCTCTTTGTCCTATATCAAAGGCAGTTCTTCTAGAAGGGAAAAAAAGAAGAAATTTAGAACATACAAAAGTAACAAGTCATACTCATTACAGAACAGATTAACTAATTCTTATACCTGACTAGTACAACTAAACCCAACTCATGTCAGTCCTTAACTGGAAACAAAGAAAAGATAGATATTATGCAACACCAACGAGGCTAAAAGAACTCTTTTAAAGGATAAAGAACGAGATCAGGATCGTTATTAACAGAAATAAATTGCAAGGCCTGCTTAATAATTTTTTTTAGTATTTCCATGTATAAAACACCTGCACAGTCAGTTCTGATGAAGGTATAATAATGATGTGATGGGCAAGTAAATAGCCAATGTGCATTGGCCCTTATGTGGCTCCCTGGAAAACTACATTTGCTGTTAGCAGAGCTGCAGCTATACTGAAACCTCATTTCTTATTAGCATATGCATTTCTCTCAAAGTACACAGACAGTATTATTTTGTTAACTTATTTGAGTGGTCAAATTATTCTTCTGGAGCTGTACAAGCTTTAAAAAGCTACTACAGACAAAATTCCCACTTTGAAACATCTGAATTCCCAGGCAAAACCATTTTGTTTATGGCTTACATTACTAGTAGGGACTTAAAAAGAAAAAAACTGCAAATGCTAGCACCATGAAAAGCTTCAATAATGAACATTATGCATCTCTAGGCTAGCCACTTTGTGTAATAAATCTGTGCATCCGTGCCTGTGTATGCTAGACTTCAGTGCTGGAAATTCCCTCCTCTTCACCCGTGCAGCAGCTCAGTCCTGTTGCAGAGGTCGCCCAGAGTTCCCGAGTGCTCACCCCAAGACTCATCTGTGCAGTGCTGAGAACAGAGATCATCCAGTGGATCCTCATCTGTATTAGGCAAAAATCCTCCAATAACAGCAAAGTTGGGGGGAACATACGGATGAGCTGGGAAAACCGAAACAGAATATCTGTGGCCAAAAATATATGGGACTTCTGGGCTCTGCGCTCCCGCCTCTCTGGCTGCTGAAATCGGCATGCCTCAGGGCAACTAAGGACTCCCTGGCCATGCCTGTGCAGGAGCCCCTCTGCTCTTCCACTAGCAGGTACAGCTGCGCTCACACTCCTGCACAGGCTGTCAGCCCAACCAGGGGATCTCTTCTGCAGAGATCTCTATCATCCTTCCTTGCAAATGGTGGGGAAACCAGCAGAGGGGAATCTTTTGCCTCCAAAACTCTCCCTCTCCCCAAACGAGAAGTGAGATCTTCCCTCCTTCTCTATCCAGAGGTGGAAGAAAGAAAAAAAGAAAAAAGGTGGGGGGAAGCCTTTTTCACCCCACCACAGGCTCCACTGGCAGAGAGATTTATCTGGCAGGTGTGCTCACAGCTATCAAATGAACGTTACCACAAACTGAAGATAATCACAGCTTTTTCTACCTTCTACTCAGTATCAGCTCTAGTGTTTTGACCTTATATTCTCTAAATTACGTATTTAAATAATGTAATTTAAAAATTGGGTAGGAAGATGGACTCTTTTCATCTTTTATTACTTTGCCTCATTCATTTCTCCATACCAGTAACCATCACAAAAGATGCTACAGCACAAAGTAACACAAATGTAGAGTTATTTTCCCCACTCCCAATGATGGAGATCTTCTGAAACAAGTGCTTTTGCATACATTTGGCCTTCTACGTCTGGGGTCTTCTGAAAGCAACTCACCAAATTCCAGCACACTGGATGTGAACATTCAAATGACCAGACCAGAAAGACTGCTCTCTCAGTCTTTCTCTGAAACAAAATATATTTAATTTTTAATTGTCAAAGTAAATAACATGAGTAAGCACATTCTCAGAGTTAAGTATAAATGACAAAAATATATGTTATACTAGTGTCCATGTAGAATATGTCACAGTTCTCTAACTATTCTTTCTAAGCACCTATACAGCCCTCTGAAGAGGAATGTTGCTTCTTGTAAAAGAAATGTCACAAGATCATCCTATATAGCTGATGGACTCTAGCACGCTGAGGCACAATGTCTCTTGTAAATGCTGCATAGCCCAGTGCGCGTGGGATTGAGAAGATCCGAGCTCTGCTTGCAGCTCTGTTGCTGTCAAACAAACAACAACATTTCCATAGAAAAGCCTAACCTTCCTGTGCCCTATTTCCACATCTGCAGAATGGGAATAAGAGCATTTTTCTATACAAAGCACTTTGTGACCAACAGGTAGAAACCTATGTGTAACTAGTACAAGCTTATTTTCTGTAATGCATCATACTTTCTCAGTGAAATCTAATTTGTTCTATTCACTCTTAAAGGATACGAGAGAAAGATACTTTAGCACTGCAATCCCAGAATTGTTTTTCTCTGCTGTTCCCTTCCGTTGCTGTAGCAGATTTTGTTGACGGACTCCAGTACTGCTGGTGTTAAACAAACAGGAATCGAAGGTACATCTGCTATGAAAAAGGTTGCTTAGCAACTGCAATCAAAGTGTATTTTACCCTCACAATCTCACTGTAGATTAATAGAAATTTCCCTACAATATTCTAAGACCTTATGTTTTAACGCCTATATAAATATTTTAATTTTCTTTTTTTTATTATCTAATGTGTGTCATTTTATGACCTGCTTCAGTCAGAAAATGGAGCAGCCAGAAAAGGTCAGATTATGAAGCACAAAAAGGTTCAGAGACTTGTTTGATGTAGAAATATTCTTTGACAGCTCATTGAGTTTATTTACTATACCCTTTTCTTCTGCCATTTCAGAATCTATTTCAGCTGCCCCTAGGGAGCCTGAAGCCATTAGCCTGAATTATCATTCTGAATGCAAATTTCACAAGGTAACACAAAACTGTAAAGGTTTTGATTCCTGCAGCTATTGTGATGCTTTTTCTTCAGAGAGGTTACAGGCCTGTTACTTATTTGTATATTAATAGCAATGATTTTCTGTATGCCTGACAGGACAGTGTTCATTTATCATATGTGTAATATCTGAATACCAGAACACGTGCTGTAGAGGGCATGTCAACATGCCAAAAAAAAGGACTATGTGGGATATTAAAGACACTACACAAGTGAGAGAAGAAAGCAATCAAACGTGGAGAAAAGAGAGCTGATACAACCTATTTATTAGGTTTTAGCAAGTTCCACTCCCAACTGTATTGAAACAGGAGTGGAATTTTGATTTAAAAAGCTTTTATTGGAGGATCCTGAGCCAAAAAGGCCAGAACTCACAGCTGACAAACAATGAACATTAGAGGTCCCATTCTCACCTCATTTTGAAAACAACTGCCTTTGTTAACAGGAATGCTCAACCAGGTCCATAAGCCCCAGATGTCCCTGTATACTACTTTTTCTCCACTATCTCATGGCATACTTTTATTAGGAGCTTGACTTTTACCAGCCCTGCATTCGAGGCTGCTAATGTCCCCTTCTAAAGCCAACCCCAAGGAGGCGGCGTTTCCTCCCTCTGACGCAGCTGCCCCTGCCTCTCCGTCTTCCAGCCACACATGCTGTCCGTGCGTTTTTAAATTGTATGCAATTCCTTGAGATCAGACAACCATCTCCACGGCCCCTATACTAATTCTTAAAGGGAAAAATAGCTTCGCTATCTGTTTAACTCTGGCACTTCACCTGACAGCAGCTAGCAGAGCAAGGTATTAAACAAACAGTGTCCAAAGAACAGAACCAAGCAGAGAAGCAACAGATTGGCAGAGGCACATGCCTGCACTTGCACAAAAGCTGACATGTTTTGTGATTTCCCAGCTCTGACTGGACCATGCTGGTTGACTGCTGTCTGTCCAGACCACAACTATAAAGAAGTGAGGAAGCAGAAGCCCTTTGCTCGGCAGAACACCCCACGCACGGCCTCTCTCTGCACGACAGTGCCCTGTGCTCCGCGTGCTCCAAGATCAAACCCAAATCTAACGAGAGCAGCTCCTGGATTCTTCTGCCATGGTTGGCTTTGTTCAAGGAGCGAACAAACGCACAACAGCATCTCATCCCAGATCAGGAATCTGCACAAGACCAGCAACACAGTAGGACACAAGACAGAATTTTGATCCCTCAGGGCAGTGCTGCAGACTCACACCACGCTGTGACTTCAGCTTAGCCCTGGCTGCGTTTATACCAGATTTCATTCTCTTGAAATAGGCACTATTTCTGCAGCTCCTTCGGCAGTAGTCCTGGGGCATATTCTATGAAAATAACAGCTAACTGACATGGCTATAATTAGGAACTATAGATCACAAAAATCTGACATACGATTGTTTAGTAAATACATAACTCTGTTGAAAATTTACTTTAGAAATCATACCTGAATTCTTCAGAGCTGTTTGATTTGGTTTGTTTGTTTGTTTTTAAACAGGCACACTAAATTATTATATTTTCTATGCAAGAAAAGTAACTGTAGTAATTGCTGACAAAACTCAATGTGGAAATACATTTCATCATAATTGACTTCTCCATCCTGAAGAGTCCTAAGCTAGTGATTCTTTAGAACGGAAACTGTCCCATAATAGCAATTACTTTCCTGTGTACCTATTTCAGTTCTATTACACCTTTAATGAAAGGTAGCTGCATTGGCCCTTCTTCCATTTGGCCTATACATTCCCAAATTATGGGCCACAGAAAGCCGGGGAACCAGCTTTTTGACTGGTCCCTAGTGTGAAGGCCTCTGACATAGCTGAAATGCAATGGCGATAGGATAGGATATGCCCATAAATTCCATTCTTTACTACAGTTCCTATGCACCTCCTCAGGAAACTATTAGGATTTCTAGTCTGTGAACTTTTTCTGTCTATCTCTTTTGTTTTGTTTTGTTTTGTTTAAACTAGCATGCCATTAGCCTCTTGAAGTCACTAGGTAATAAAGTGATTTTAAGCAAGTGGTTGCACCGTAAGCAGCTCAGTTATTTCTTTGCGTTCCTAGCAATGAGGTCCTGCTAATTTTGCCTACCTGATCCACAACCACTTCTACCAGCTCTTCAGTTTGAGGCAGATCTTTCCATTCTATGCAAATGACTTGCAACTAGTTCCTTCTAGCATGCTTTTCAAATGCTGAAGAAAATTTTGCCTAAAATAGCCCCACAGCAGCTCAATGTATACCATATTTGGAGATGTCACATAAAGCTATATACATAAACATATGTGAGAGTCAGTAAAGCTCAGTACAAGTGGAGAGGCATCTACTAAAATAAAAACTAATCACAGATTCATCATGGCAAAGATACAGGGTATCACTATTACCTTCCAAGACACTTTTTGTTCTTTGATCCAATGTAAAAGAATACCAGAAACACTTCCATGTCACACAAACTGCCTATTACAGAATTCAATAATTTATTCATCCTGAAAAAAAATATTTACTTTCCTACTTACTTTACTATTTACTAGCAAATATTTACTTTTCTTTTTAACTAGCCCTATCTGGCTCTATCTTCTTCCCTGTGGTGGGGACTATCGCTTAGATTAAGTACTGGAGGGTGCAGAGGTGACTAAAGAAGGAGCCAGCAGGTGCTGAGGCTTCACCTTGTGAGCAGGTGGGTAAGGACAGTCAGAGACGGGCTTTTACTCCTCCAAAACGGGCAGCCATCACAGTTGGGATGGTAGGGGAGGGATCGTAACATGAGACTGGTACAGGCCAAGGGTAAGCTACTACACACATGCACAGCAAGAGAAAATGGGACAAAGTTGTACCTCAGAGAGGTGTCTCTGTGGGAACACACGACCTCCTAAGGCTTTTACTAGCCTAGTGACAGCTATGTAGCTGTACTGACTCAGAGCTGTGCTAAGAAACAAAATCTAGCCCTTTGTTTTGCAAGAAATATGTTCAGAGACCTATGTTTATTTAATGAGTACTAATTTGTTCCTGAAGCTGACAGTTGAATTTTTTCTTCAATCTACATCATATTGCTTGTCACTTCTATCTGTTTCTAGGGACAAGAAGAAAAAAGCAACTCTTATTTAAAAACAAAAAACAATTCACGATGAGACTGACATGAATTAAAGTTGTTTCTCATCAGTAATTGCTTCCTCCTAGGCTTGACAGTGTTTACAAATGAATGATTTTTCTTCATGTACGACTTGAAATATCTTGGATTATAGCTGCTGCTACCAATTCCATTCATCCCTGCACACAGAAAAAGAGGCTTGCTATCTGAATATTTTACTGTAATTAAATATTTTCAGATGGCACATTATTAATTCTACCTTACCTGCAGCTCTTCTGGCAGGTATACATCTCCAAACTATACTAGCAGGCAATTAAAAAACTGTTACTGACAATATTAGTATCCTACGAGCTTATTTGATATGAGTGAAACAGAAGTGAATTGCTTTGACTGCAACGAAACAGAGTATTTTGCATGTTTGGTTGGTTTGTTTTGTATTTTTGTAGCATCTAGCACCATGTAGTCTTTGTCCATAATCATGACTCTTAAGCAGTATGGAAATAAACTAAAAAAAAAGCAGACGATGAGCCAGATTTATCGCTAACCTAGTTCTGACAACCATGAGACTACAAAGACTGAAGCAAACTTACTGAAGAGGCAAACAGGTATAATTTTGTTATAGAGCAAACGCTCTGCTGGACCTCATACTTATGAACAAGGAAGATCTGGTGAGGGATGTGAAAGTCAGGGGCAGCCCTGGCTGCAGCAACCATGAGATGGTGGAGTTCAGGACCCTACCAAGAGGGAGCAGAGCAGGACCACCTCCTCCAAAGCTCAAGAACAGCCCATCTCAACAAGCAGGAAATAAAGCAAAGGCAGCAGGTGGCCAGCATGGACAACCAAGGAGCCCCAGGCAGAAATCCAACATAAAAAGGAAGCGTACAAGAGGTGGAAGCAGAGACAGGTCATCCAGGAAGAATACAGAGACACTGTTCAAACAGGGATGGCATTAGAAAAGCCTCTGGTGGAAAGGCGTTAAGAGGATGGGGCTCAACTCTTCTCAGAGGTGCCCAGCAATAGGATGAGAGGCCATGGGCATAAACTGAAACACAGGCAGTTCCAGCTGAACATAAGAAAACACTTCTTTACTGTGAGGGTGACTGAGCACTGGAGCAGGTTGCCCAGAGAGACTGTGGAGTCTCCATACTTGTAGAGACTTTTCAAACACCAACTGGGCACGGTCCTGGGCAGCCTGCTCTAGCTGACCCTGCTTAAGCAGGGGGGATTGGACTACATGATCTCCAGAGGTAGCTCTGGTATCTCAGAATCACAACTATCCTGTGATGCTGTAATTCTGTTATTTTACATTTTCATTAACTTTTTACTCAGAAAAATAAGAATTTCAAATAAGCCACAGTTTTCTACCCAAAACAACTTGAAAGATAAGTTGGACCTGTTGCACTGAAGGTAAAACTAAGATCAAACAAAACCAGAACTCCATGTTTCGGATGTTCAAGTGACATTGTCTGTACGACTCTTTCAAAACCTCAACCTTTGTTCTCACTTTTCTACTCTATGTATTATGTACACTGATTCTAACAAAGCATAATTCAGTACCGCTGCTAGAAATCACTGTGAGCTAATATCAACTGAGAATTTAGCCAAAAAGATAAAAAAGGTATTTATTCACAGGTTTAACTGAATGTGCTGCAGACCTGGATAGTAGAAATTCCCAAATATCCAATCCTAAATATTCACATTGATGTGCTTGACAACTCTATGCCAGTCAGCTTGCTGTTCTGGATCCCGCTTTGCATTGAATGTGGCCTCCTCTGTGAGACAGGCCACACTTCCCCCCATCTCCCTCTTCTGCCCCCAAACTGTAATCGGGGGGAAGAGGCCATCTCTCCCTTTGTGAGATGGAAAGTCAAGGATAGCTAACCCTGCAGCATTTATGAGGGGCAGTCAGGAATGGCGCAAGAGACTATATAACAGGGGAGTGCTTTGCAGCGTATGACAAATGCAGAAGCAGGAGGTTAGGACAGGAGACCCTGAAAAGCAAGCAAGCGGAAAGAGCAGGCAGAACAGAGAGAGGATCCATTTTGTTTAGTGTTTTGCTTAATTAACATTGGAGAACAAAAGCATCTGTTAAGAGAGACCTGGATGCGACAAGGATTTATTTTTGTGCCAGTGACGGGCCCCCTTACGATTGCTCCACTCTAGGTGGCTGCTAGTAGCCCCAGGAGAAAGTCACTTCAAACGGGGGGGGGGGGGGGGGGCAGCACAAGCACCAGCTCGGCATGGAGACCTAATGGGGAAGCTGGGCACAAAGCTTTGGAGCGGCTCTGAGAAATGCGTGGGGCTCAGGGAAAGAGTGGGTGGGGGGCAGGTTGATGGCTGCGCTTCCCAAAAATTATTTGCTGATGTAACAGATTTTCAAGGATATTAATATATAGATATGTAACAAACTCTTTAGAGCCTCCACAAGCAAAGCTCCTGTTAACAGGATAAACATTTTGCTTCATTATAGACAATAAAATTTGGCCTTATGTGCCCAATGTACTAATGAAAATTAAGTTGCGTACTGGGTAGTGTTTAGCACGCACTAAGTCACTCGCATTTGGTTGCTTAAAGTTATTTTTATCCAGCATAACTCTGAGGTCTTCCCATTTTGTTCATCTATGAGAAAAAGGAATTGCCTTGGCAATAACAACTAATTTGTGGTTGACATGCATCCTAAAGCCCACATCTGCAAAACATACCTTATTCCTCACTTAACCTTAACTTACACTTAACTTGTTCAAGTCTAAGGACTTGATCCAGGCCCACTGACTTAGGCCGGACTACACATATACTGAAAATCACAAGTGTTGCAGAGGACATTAAATTTCATTACCTGAAGTTAAAATATATAGATAAAAATAGATAATTTTGTTTCCAACATTTAATGTAGTTCATATGTAATGTAGTTAAGGCACTTTAATTAGTTTTCCATGAAATGGTAAATTTACCTTTTTCAGCAATTTAAGGTATTGAATACACTTTCATATATTTTCTACCCTTGCTATCTTTTTCATAAATGAAGTGTATATATATATATATATATTTAGACATGTAGATAGATAGATGTATATAGATATTTTCCCCCCCACACACTGAAGAAATAAATTAATAGAATCAGGAAAAAATGGGATTTTACAATGAGTTAGCATTTATCACAATAAACCACTAAGACTTCGTACACAGCTGGAACTGTGCTCATTCCCAGATGGTGCATTGGATTATAATTTCACAAAATGAATTTATTCTCGCAACAGTTTCTCTTGCAATTTCCTCTAAAAAGTCATCTAGATACTTTTACAGTCTCTGCTCCTAACCCCTGTGGAGCCTCCCACATCTTTTTTATGAGATATTAATTTATTTTGCGATCATGGAATAATGTTACTGAGTTACTTCTACAGGATTTTACTGTTTCATTATAATATTTGTATTAATGTCTTTACAAGATTTTTTTTTCTTTTAATCCAACACTTTTAACACACTTGATTTTCCCTGTACATTTTAACAACCAAAACTATGATCTGGCATGCTTTCTCATTGTCCTTTCTGAAGTGCAATTAAAAGTAAAAAAAACCTTCTATGTTGACCGGTAGCGGATCCAAGATTTAATCTGTTAGTAAAATATTATATCTCAGGTTATTCAACATGTATAAATAGAGGGACTGTGGAGGAGACAAAGAAACCTCTCTACAGGAAGGCTGCACAAAGCCTGGAAAGGGCACTGAAGTTCTCCTTTACTGACTGCCTAGAAAATAAGGCTGTAATGAAGGAGCGTTAGAGGAACGGCACTGTGCTTAGAAGCTGCTTTTTTTTTTTTTTTCCCCCTAGTCGTTTCACAAGATCTTGTTTTACCTTTACGTATACCAGAAGGGTGCTTGGACCCCCGGGCAAAGCCCGTGCGCGCTGCGGGCTGAGCTCCCCGCGGGGGCGGCGGCGGCACGAGGCAGGAACTCGCAGCAGGGAGCGAGTTAAACTACTGGAATAGCTTGGGATTAACGCTGCTCTCGGACACGCAGAAATTGGGCAGGGAGGCTTCGTTTATGAAGCACGATTCTGTTGTTATCACTGACGTTATGTCGTTGCTATTTGCGAAGCCGGGCTCGGTTTGGGCGGTAACGCAGAGGGGAGCGGGGTGGTCCGCCAAGGCAGAGCGCAGCCCCGCTGGGGCAGCACCCTGCGGCTGCATCTCAGGGAGCCCCAGCGCGAGGAGGCTCGTGTCAGCAGCTGCGGCGTTTCCGGAAGGCAATAACGGGAACAGGTCACAGCTGGTTCGCAATTTAATTCCAGTCACGGGAGACACCTGGCAGCCAAGTGGCTTCGCGAAATATGAGCGAGGGGGCACTCCATTAACCTTTCTCAGCAGAAATTTCGCAGAGGGCTCACCCACAGAAGTCCCCATCTGAAGCTCGTCAGGCGGAAAAAAAAACATGCTGAAGTATACTGTTTTAGAGATAAAAACGGAACATTTGGTTCTTGACCTTAGTTAGGCTCCAGATAAATTTATCAGAAAAAACGGTTTTATGACTAAATTACCAGTTTGCTTTGTTCAGAGCACAACACTGTACAACAGGAGGGCATTATTTGGCCTTAGGGCTTGTCAGCAGCATTATATAACCCAGCGTCTGAGGATTTATATCCCCCTCCCTTTGTTCTAAAATGAAAGCGCCTTTCCGATCTATGGACCTTGTTTGCCTAAGGGAAAGGAAGCTTGTGGGTACTTTTTGGTAGTGGATACTATATACGCCATTTCCTAGTAAATTGGAATGTGGGTGTTTTATTAAAACCTGATACTCTTTGCACATTTTAGAAGTTTAAAAATGCCATTGCTCACTGTTTATATACTTTCAATTTATCTCAAATAACAGCTGATATAGTTAACATTTAATACGGCTTCTGCAGTGCTGCAGTGACACAGTTAACTGCTGTAGATCTTTCAAAATACAGAAAGGTAACAAGGTTCTGTAATTGGCATAGATGGTGAAAAGAAGATAGCTTAGAGAAGCGCAGCATCTTTCCTAGTCCCAAGAGAGATGAGGAATGAAGTGAATGCGGCCACATACTCTCAAAATAAGTGAATGCAAGCAAATGCGGCCTCAAGCTAAGCCTCTCACAAAGTTATAATCACTGCGAGGACGCGTGATGCTCATAGCCATGTAGGGAACGGCTAAGTCGCTCATTCAAATGTCATTACCAGTTAATGACAGAACTACTCATGCTTAAAGTTTGCTTGGCCTTTATGTCAGACTTGTGCCACAGTTCAGATGGCTTAGTACATGCTACAATTGGTAATAAGGAAAAATGAGGAGCAAAATTATGAAAAATAACACAGTTGTGTTGTCCCACGGATTCAGTGAATAGTGAAAAAACTACCTACGTATATTGCTTTTCAAGCTTTCTAAGAATGCACAATCTTAACAAAAATGAACCAGTAACCAGTAAGTATTGTTGCACTGTAATCTCTACTGTCCACAAAGTACCTTCCTGGACAAGAACATGAAAAAATAAGGTAGCAATGTCTGAATTAATAAACTACAAACCTATTCGCTATGTGCTGTCCTTGCAATATCCTCCCCACAGTCAAGGTATTTAAGCTCTCATAGGAACTGACACACGAATCAAAGCATCTAGAATGCAATGATGCTTTAAAGAGCTACATTTTCTCTTTCTGATTGTCTTATCAGAGCTCCAGTTACTCATCCATAACACATACTCATTCGTGTCTCTGTTATTTACTCCTTTCAGCATTTCAGTCTGATTACTTAATGCAACAGATAGATAATGCAACAGATTAACCTTCACAAAAAGGCTAACAAAGAAATAAGTTAAATAGTGGGAAAAAAGTTGTTTGAAATTCAGGGATTTGGTGTTTAGCAATAACAGAAAAATCTACTAATCAGTAGACTGATACAGTCACTTCTTAGTTAGGTAAATGGGGTTCTCCCCCCTCCACCCTCAATGTACGAAAAATGCATTTCTTGTGTCCTAGATGAGAGATTTTTCCAGTAACAATGAGTCAATTCATAAAGGCTGCCTACTGGGACCAAAGGTGTGTATGCATGTATTTATGGATATATATACACCTATATATTCATATGTACGTATAAGCTATATATTCATTCTCTCACACACACACTCTCATATATATATGCATATATCTATATACACACACTCACACCCCTCCAGAAACAAAATATACTACAGCATTTAACCAAAGCTGAAGAGAATGAGACAGGATGCAGATGAACGTATTGATCTGAAGATAGTCACTGAGCTGACAAATAACTTTTTTCTGTGACTGTCTGTGAATATATGCTCTCCTTGGATGTGACTCAAGTGGGACGATATCACACACTAAAATAACCAGTGCGTCATTCACAAATGATAGATGTTCCTTACCGAAGGACTTCTGGAACAGGACTGAATCCAGAACAGTAATACTACAGGAAAATTCTTTGGAGAAGTAGTTTTGCAAACTAGAGGATACCTTTCCCAAATTATTCCACGTTATTTGCTGAAGAGATAAAACCATCCCTCGCACTCCCAATGAACTTCCAGTTAAGCCACAAGGGTCAGAAAGGCAAATATACGGGCTATGGTTAAAAAGCAATCCCAAAAACAGACGTGGCTTTGCGCCATCAGTTCAAGCCCCACCTTGATTTAGGAGATGCACAGCAGAGCGGATTGGAAAAATCCCAACATATTTTTCAATAAAAAGCAAAACACAGTAGAAATATAGTTACAAATCTGACAGAGGTGGCGGTGCAACTGAAAGTCTTTCAACCACTCCAAAGTACTCGATAACCTGTAGTTGGGAGATCCAGTGGGGACTTGAGAGACTGAAACTTAAAGGCCTGCTCTGCTTGATTCAGTCCTGGGACTTCAGGTCCTATCTCCCAACTATAACATTTCTGCTAAAACAAGTAGGTTCCTAGCTATTTTGAGATAGGGAAAGGTCTGTCTGTCTTTTCTTTTCCTTCCTCCTCTCTCTCTGGCTATCTGGCTGTCTCCTTCAAGACCTAGCCAAGCTTTATAGGCTGGGAAAACTGGCCACCTGCACAGGAATGAATTGCCTTTAGTACCAACAATGCAGCAGGCAGAGAGAGAGGTCAGAAGGGCTAACATATGGGCTACAGTTTGTGTGAGGTTACAGCCTCAACAGCTAGCCGAAAACAGGGCTCTTAAAAGCACGTCTCATCCACATCAGTGCAAAGTCAGTTGGGATAGCTTAACCAGCTGCTGAGAGCTGTTTCGGCTAAGCCAGCCAGGTTGCCCTGAAGCAACTAAGGAGACCTCGCATGCTTGACCTGGCCAGCTCGCTCTGGGGCAAGAACCACTGGCAGACGGGCAAACAGCCAGTAACACCTTAAACTGCTGCTTACGCTTCAGTAATGCCAATTTCTCCAATGACTATCTTACCTCAGCCTCTGAAGATACATCAGGTTATAGCAGGAGAAAAAAAATCCTTAACAGTAATAGAGTTTTGATTTATATAACATAAAAATTACTGCCTAGTCTATCAACTGCAAGCACAGGTGAATGGAGCAGACAGCAGTGAATGTGACACCCAGCACCTGTACAAACATGACAAGCAAATTATTTTCAGTCCACCTTGAATGGAGTGGCACAGACACATAACATTCAGAAATACAGCTGCAGAAGAAATCTGTATCGGCATATTCATGTTCATCTAAGTACTGAAGTCCAGAGGAAAAGTATGTTGTGGTATTATCTCCCTTGAACATTCACTGCTCAGAAATGATAGCACTGTTAATCAGAAAGCTGACTCTTTCACATCCTTTTGGTTGCCCATGGATAGCAAACTCTGTATCACCAAGCACACACTATTTCTCTCAAAAATGTCTTTTTTTCTGCACTAGTTTTTGTATACGTCCTGCATTCCTCCCCATACTTTTCATTCTGCTAAGAAATGTGTGATTAAATCTATCTTTAATGTTCACAGTTTTCTTTATCTTCAGTCTGGATTTTTTTGGCCCTTGATTCTCGAATTTGACATTTCTATGAATCATGAATTCAGAGATCCATGAATATCCTTACATGATAGACAGTGGATTATGTTGCCTTTCAGTTTCCTGTTATCTTGCATATTGTCAAATCAGATTTCACATTGTGTCACAGCTACTATTTCTGAATGGTTAATGTTTCACTGAAAATTAAACAGATGGGCAATTATTTTAAGGCTTGAATACCTGCCAACAATTGTAGTGGCATAAAGCTGATTCCCAAAGCCCACACAACCACAGAGAACACCAAAAGCAGAAGACAGCACTGAATGTAAATTATATCGATTTTTATGGATGGCAAAGTTAAAATGAAAAATTTCCACACTGTGAAAAAAACCGTCAGTGACCGCAAGTATTTACTTCCATACAAATGAACATGCAAAGTCACACATTTTAGATCCCAAAGAAGAAAGTAGAAAGTACTGAACTAACATAAAGAATGAAGGGCTTTTCTCAGTTAAGACAAGACCACTACTCATGGGAGGAGCAGGGTAAGCCTCCTTTAAAGTCCTGCATGTATTTATCTATAAAAATGAATAAAGTATAAGCACGACTCTTGAAAAAGAAATATTTAGAGAAGTGAGGAACGAGTCACTTTCCATTTCCAGTAGATTGACAGGAAAATGGCCAGTGACTAACAACGTCGCTGTTAACTATATGTTATCCTACCCTGCAACTTGGACCAGAAATATTGACCGTTTCACATAAGCAACCAAAAAACCATCCAAGAACAATGTTCCTAGAATATGCTGATTCTGCATCCTGCTGCTGCCACTGTGCAGATGCGCACGGCGGTTCTGCCAACAGGATACTCTCAATCAGAACCGAGGTTGAAAGGAAGTGCCAGGTTTTATCTATGTCCACCACGGACAAATACAACAATACAAATGCAAGATCTTAGGTATACAAGTCATAATGCACACAGCCAAGCCTGGTGCTAATAAAATAACCTGCTCCCTACCCCTTTCTTCCCCTGAAAGTCCCACAAACTGTGGATCAATTCTCCAAAGACTCTTTAAACAAACCTCCACAGGCTCTGGAAAAGGTACGTTGTGAACTGTACCTGATTGGTTTGAATAGAATGAAACGAGTGATAAGGATAAAATAAGACAAAAATCTAAATAAGGTTTTTATTGATAAGTATTACCATAAAGTAGTCCACGCTTCAAGGAGCTTACAGAGAAGCCCTTGATTTCCTGAGGAGTCATTTACACAGAGATATTAACATTTGATTTGAAATCAAAACAAATTAACTAAGTAAGTACATGTGACAGTCTTGTCTTAAATAAAAAATCTAGGAACTCCTGCAAGCAACCGCTCAATGTCTTCAAATTTCTTAAGGGTAGTGCACATCTCCCTCCTCTTTCTTTACTCCTCCCCCTAAAAGGACCAGTGCTAAACAGTGCAAAATTGAGCACGTAAAATTCCACAGCAGACTCACAAAAGGTTACATACTGAGCCACAAACTTCTGGGGGACTGTTCTTGTTGTCTGGACGTGCCACACATACTCTAGTAATCAATATCATTAGGTGTCATCTCCATTAAATAAACATCGAGTAGGATAATGGGGAAAGAGTTCAGAATTATAAATAATTCCAGACAGAACAAACCCTGCAATTGCTTGAACACATACAGTAGATAATTTTCCTGATCTAAAATTAATATAAGTCATTCATTTTCTTTGATGCTTATTTTTTTTCCCATATGATTCACTTGCCTCTTCTCCCCTTCTTTTCTACAAATAGAAGGGAAAGTCAGTGAAGTGTCTTTGTCCCCCATGTGCCCCTCACAACTCCCGGATAGGAAGTAAGACACTCAGAATTCATCATTCTGCAAGATGCTATGAACTGACTATCTTCCAATTAAAAACAAAGCAATAATCATATATAGGAAGCATCTCACCCCAAGAACACTTTCTGTCAGTGGGAACTAGCCCTGGAAAAATATATTTCAATTGTATTTAGAAGCCTTCATTTGAGATACTAACTTCTTTTCTCCTAGATATAAATTTTCTTTAAGCTATAGCTACTCTTTTTAACATTTATTTTAAGCACTACTTACATTTTCTAAAAATATAGATGGCTTAATTTAGAAAATTGATTTATCTTAATTCAGAGAATGTACGGCCATAGTTACTGTCTCTCTCCCTGTTACGCAATTCCCTGCAAAAGCCAGATTCGGTCACAGATTTTTCAGGAATACATAATTGTTCACAATGGGCTGCTAAAAGCTAACAGAAAAAATGTATGAAAAGTTCAAATTTTCATTCATTTAAATGCTTCTTACGCCATTAGGGTAAAAAAAAAGAGGTCATCTAATATTTTACTTTATTGTCAAGCAGGTCATGTTTGCTGAACACCTACTAGAGAATTTTGAGAAATTCATGAAATTGATTTAAAGCATATCAAATTCTACTTTCATATACGGACGCATGGCCAGCCCTGGAGATCTGTAAAGATTCCTTCTTGGCATGAGCATGCTGGTAACCACTTATGGACTGTGAGTAAAGAAGAAAGGAATAAGCAAGTGAACAGATATACTGGAACATATCTATTACCCATTTATGGTTAACAAGCTCGGCTATAACAATACGCTCCAATGTTAATTGTAAGAACTTAATTTCAGAAAACTAACTAAAATAGAAGCTGCTGCAAAAAAGCCTCAAAAAAACCCAGCAAAAACAACACACACTTCTGATTTCAGAGCATGAAAAAATTAAAGATACTTATGGCAGCAGCTGCAGAGATTTCTTATTTCCAAGATGAATGGAGTTAATCAATCTCTGTCTTCCTGAAAAACATTACAAACCATGAACAGTCTTCTAGAACTGGCTACGTGCTAAAACTTATCTTTGAAGTAGCTTATCTATCTACTACCACATGAAGTGCCAAAAGCATGCAAGACACTTCACAAGGGAAACCTGTAAGACAGCCTGTCCCTCTCACTCACAACTGCTTCACCCACAGACTTCAGGGGAAGTGTTAGTGTTGTTTATGCAAGCCTGAAAACGGAGGAAAAGATTATATACCTCGCCGAACTATGAGTTCTGTGATTGAATTTGCACAACAAGCAGGAAAATAGCAACAGTAGCCAGTATAGTGATAGGTGGCGTAAGAAAAAGCAGCATACTTTGGGGAAAATCATGTCTACGAGTAAGAACTACAAAAATTTCCTCAGGTATTAGTGGGTACCTTTCCGCTACCGGCAGCCTGCTCCCATTCAAATCAATGTGAAAGGGCTCACTGAGCAGGCTGTTAACTGGATCATAACCTGCCTTATGACCAGACGACTGCTAACTGCTACCTGGACTAGGAGAGAGTCTTCGTGATTTTAGCACTTAAAAGAGAACTGGGTTGGCAACCTTGGTATCATTGGTTTCCTAACACAAGAAAGGATTTCAGACACAGGATGACTGGAGGAGGAGGGAGAGAGGAGGGCTTTTTTTTTTTTTTTGTAGCTGTTGGAGATGTTGTTCGTTTGTTTGTTCTCTTTTCTCTCTGGTGACCTCCCACTTACTTTCCTACGCTGCAAGGGAGAAACGATCATTAATGGTATAATGCATATTATTACTCATTAGCATTGCTTTTCTTTTGTTAACCTGTCATATCTTCTCGACTTCCACAATTGTGTCAGAGACACTCACTATCTATATATTAATTATCACGACAGCTTTCCTGCAGAAGAAAACTGCTACTAGAGCTGACCGAAAAACTTCCATTCAGACAATCTACTACTACCGTACGTCTTTGAGGGGACTGTGCTTTTGCTAAATATTATTGACTAATTTAAAATTACACCTGTTTTTAAATCAAAATATTTTATTTCAAAGCAAAATCTGTTCTAAAGCATATTTTACTTTGTTCAGTCCTGAATGTCCCCCATATTAATTGGTGCCATCGCTGATAGGAGACTCCCACTGATGGTCTAGAGTGACAAAATCCTATAATCCATTGATTTGGTATTTCAGCAGAATATTTAGACTCTGTGTCACACCATCAAGCACATCATGAACTGCTCCCACTTTCATGACACTAAATAATACAAAAACTAAATACATTTCACAAAAAATTCTGTTTTAAAGCAAAAGCTTAAAATTTCTGGAGTAAAATGTTACATATTATTTTATCTCCAATTTTCAGGAAGTTTGGGAAATATTTTAGTTTTCCAAACAGGAAAGGGATCTAAAATCTTTTCCCTCTCACCTCATGGTGCTGCTTCAGCTTGTCTCATCTGCCCTAGCAGGACCCTCTGTGGCTCCAGCGGCTGCTCATGCCGTCTCACGTGTGCCTGTCCACCCCGCTAGAAAACCAGAGCATCAGTTCCACAGCAACCCTTGTCTCTCTCTCTCAGGACAAGCACCTACATAAGAAAATTATCCTTTGCATGTTTGTACAGACAATGAGGTGAGTTGCCTTTACGCTTGAAGTAACTTCAGTCCTCACTTCTCAGGCTTCTCCACTCAACAGCAAAAATATTTTACCAACTACTCTAAGTGGCTAATGCCACTCAATCATGAAAGGCCTCTTAGAGAATACTGGAGAGGTAAAGAGGTCGAGGCTTTGAGATAAATGGCCATTATAATTTATAGGCAATTGTTTCTTAGCCTCTACGGCTACTGGATATTTCAGTCTTTTTCAAACCTCAAAAGACTCCCCAAATTTCAAAACATAATCCCTAAAGCATATTCCATGAGTTGTTACCTTCACTAGCACTGGAAAAAAACAAGAGAAGAAAATCAAGCTTCACAGGAAAAGCAAACAAGAAGAAAAACGCCACTTCATTCAAACAACTGTCGGTATTACAGTGCCCAGTAGCCTGAAATTTCAGAAGGAATCAGTACCAAAGCAGACTATCACAGATCAACAGAACCAGAATGACGGGGGTAGGGGGGAAACGCTGGCCAGCCAACATTACGCTGTCCTCTATTTCCCCTCCTTGCAGCTTAAGGAGCCTTGAGCCTACTGTGCTCAGATTAGAATGGAAAAAGTATTTCCACCAAATCCCAACAATTTGTAAAATCAAAGACAAAATTGCAGAATGAGGATATAATTCTCTACTGATTGCCAAGGATCTTAAACACATGCAGCATAAATTTCTAAGCTCTTTGGTCTCAGAAAGTTCCTATCATAGCTCTTCTCCATCTGAAGAGCTTGTGAGAGCTTCCTGGTAAGCTTTGGCAAGTCATATAACATATGCAGGGTGATCTGTCACGTAAAGGTTTTGAATTAATATTACAACAACAACTATTTATAAAGGAGACCAAAAAACATTTCATCTTCCATCTTTCCTGGCAAAAGTTACCTTTATTTATTAAGCGCTTCATTCAGTGGTCAAAAACTACATTGCGATTAGCTATTACTGTTGCCATTAGTTTCACTAAAGTGCAGACAAATCAGTGATACCAATATCTCATCTTTTATCTTTATTGTCTGTTTAAAAGAAAAGTGTGGCTTTTAGGCTCCCTGCATTTTTTAATAAGAAAAATTTTCTGTGAAAATATGATTCAACAGCAGCAAATCTAATTTATATAGTAGAAGGCTTTAAATGCTGGTCTACATTTAAAGCCATATTAATTTAATAGCCAATCCGCTCCTGCTTTGGCTGTCTCTGGAGGGGAAAATGGATTCTTGTTACCAATTCTCAGACCAAGAGGAACCTCTGACTTATGGACAGGAGTTAGCAAGCCCTGCTTTCGCTGTATCAGCTACAGGTAGGGGACAATCCTCACAGATTCATTCCTGCTGCTTTCTTTAATGAAAGAACCCTTTGCTGCTGCCTTGCTTTTTTATCTCCCAAAATGCAACTCCTATCAATAACCATAGGAAACAGACATCTAACTTTTATTGATGCTTGGGGTCTCTCCCCAAACACAAGACCAGAACATGAGGATTAAATCCAACAAGGTTTAACTAAGGAGAAGAAGAGAGCACCTCTTCTTCTTCTTCTTTAGTAGGAACCCCTCCTACTAAAAGGTTAACAAGGTAACAGGAAAAAAGAGCCAATAAAATTATTGGGTTTTTTTATCCAATTGCGGGATCAGTTCTTTAAACCGAGAGACTCCATTTTCTTTAAAATATAATCTGAACCATGAAGATGAGCAAACCCTTCAACAATATACATATTCCATATCATCACTGCCCCTTACTCATGTGAACGCTAAACTTTTGTGTCAGGTTCTGATCCAGTATCTGCCCAGCATTAACAACATTGATTTTAATGGTGCTACCTCAATCATGCTTGCGTGACTGAAATTAAGGGCACACATTTCTCCTTGAAAAAGTACTACATATGATGTTGCTTCATAACACATATAATTTGTTTAGAGTTTTGTATTTTCTTTCCTTTTATCTCCAAGTCTTGCCTTCTCATGCTGGAGAAAGGTAGCCTTTTAACAGATAAGGGTGAACTATCACCTATAAATATCAGTTCTACTACATCCAAGTGATCTTAGGTAATGGATGCAACAGCAAAGACAATGAAAAATAATGGATGAACTTATTCTTAAATACAAAAGACTTTGTCTTACCGGTTACAGCCAGAGGGTGCCATAAAATAAAATAATCCCTTAAAAATTCCAGTCCAGCAAAAGTAGTCAATACTCACTATGATAAGTGCTCGTTAATCAATAGTGAGAAGTCAGTACAATTTAGCCATCAGATGTTTCTTCAGCAACTATTATCGTAATACCTAAATCACTGGTATAACTACATCAGACCAATGCTGTAAATAAGAAAGCTGCTTAGCGGATTACAAGGTAGCAGGAAGAAGAAACAGGACAGCGCTGCACCACACTTTATAGCTCATGTCAAACTCTATTCTCACTGTGTTTTGCAGGAGAAGAAAGATATGCTATAATGCTGAAGCATAAAATTATTTCAGACAAATCCACTTATTTAAGAGGAATTGTACCTGCTCACTCAAAACTTTCCCTCAAGGCAGGAATTTCTGGATCTCCCTTTCTTCCTACGCTAATTGAAAAACAAGCAGTAGGAAAAAAACAGGTAGAAAAATGAAAACCCTAGTTAGTAAAGACAAAACATGAGATGTGCTCACTGATGAAATCACTGTACTATATAAAACTGAAAAATAGATTAAACACAGGCAATCATCTGGAGTACCTAAAACTAACACTATATCCTGTGTGTATTTTATTGCATGCATTTAACCATGATATAAAGTCTGATATAAAGTCCATGATATAAAGTTTATTCAATTGGTACTGCAGATCATGGAGAGATGAGCGCTTTACCTGGACAAGACCTCCATAAGGAGAACCCTGACTATCAAAGCCTGTGCGAGGCTTTGCGAAGCCTGTGCGAAGCCCCCTGTGCGAGGGGGGAGGACACGTAGGGAACCTTCACTCCTTGCCACTCCTTAACACTTGGACAAGTGCTTTCAGAGACTGCAGAACATCACAGCTTGGGGAAAGGGAACATCGAGTAACCACAGCTTTGATTTCTTTAACAAAGAGGAGGAAAAAATAAGAGAGAAAAAAGTATTTACCAGATCTTTGCTCCAAATAAATGGAGCCGAAATGGGAACACACTCAGGCTGATCATTTTCGAGGCATATTCATATACTTTCACTGCAGAAACCTTATGTGCATGTGCAGACTTCAGCAACAAGAAACTTTGTTCTTTTGTTACGTAAAAACTTCAGCTGCAGAAACAAGCCTGTTTCTTTACCTTTGACAAATGCAATTGTTCCTTGCTCATAGCTATTCCCAAATGGCGGTGAAGAACCTAATGGCCCAGTCACTCTAACCATGCCATCCTTCTCTTTGGATTCATCTTGGTTGCCCCTTTCCTCCCACCTTCACTGTCAAGCTCCCCTCTGGCCTCTCCTCAATTCTCTCTTAACCAGTCAGGGTTTGTACCTCACTTAGCCAATGGTAGTAAGCTCCTTTGCCTATTTGTTAAATTTTCAAATATGCACTTTCATATGAACTTTAAAGGGCAGCAGTTAGTTTGCAAGGGCCTTGCTTCCACTATTTATCATGCTGCCCAAAGCTCTGTCTTACTGCTCTCCCTAAGGGAGAGCCTGGGCTAGAAGACATCATGAGCTGTTCCCCTCCTCCCAAGCCCATTTTCTATCATTATGTCCTTTATCTGTTATTCTCATCTTTTTCGTGGATTCTAAGTTGTATTATAAATTTAATACACTGTACCATAACAAATCTGTTCTTTAAGTCTGCTCCCTTTAGAGCATCAAGTCAAATTCAAGGTCTTGGGGCTAATTTGAAGGAGGGATTTTGGTTTGTTGCTGTTGATTTAAGATATTTGGCCCTATCTCAATAGCAGTGTCTTTTAGTACCCACATAACTTTATGGGCAAAACAGTGAATACCTGTCATTTCTCAGACACCTAATAAGTTAGGAAGGGTTTGGTTGGAGCGCTCATTTGAAAATAGGTGACTAACTCTTTATTTATTTTTTTGATTCTCTTGAATGTCCAGATTCATAATGCTGGTTCTAGACATGTAAAGTACCACCTAATCTCTAGATTGAAGGCCATGGTCAATCCTCTTGTCATGACAGAGCCTTCAGTACTAACGGAGAAAAGCCCACTTATGCAACAAAGCTATGAGGGAGGCAATTCCTTGCAAAATTATGAGCAACATCAGCCTCCCCGCCTTTAATCGGCAAAGAAAAGCTTATATGCCTCCACCCCTAAAGCCACAATGCAAAATAAACACAAGAAGCCCTTCAGAGTACACCTGCTTCTTGAGAAAAGTTGAGAGAGTAAATCACATTAGTGAAGGTATTAGTTGCCTGAAAGTAGGATTAGCCATCTAAACTGAGTGCCAGTTGAGATGCTCTCTGTATCTGTAACAACTTCTGGGGCTGACAGATATGATACGGGGTCTGACAGATACCAGCAACTGGAGACCAGGTGGGATAACTCAAGACCACTTCAAATAGCCGTAGACACTTATTCTCACACTGGAGCATAAAGCCTCTAGCACATTATTCAAAGTTTTCGAGCATTATAATGGGAGGAACTTAAGAACTTCTAAAGGAAAAGAGGAAGATGGGCTCTGTAATGAGGCTGTCATCCTCCACCTGCCGTGCGGCAGGAGGGCAATGTTTGAAAGACATCTTAACGCACAAAGTGCAGAGGCCCACCTGTGTGACTGCTCTGGTCACAATAATTCAGGTTCGTTAGATTTTTTTTTTTTTGTAATTATAGCAATGCTTCAGAAACTGACTGTACTTTGTACCTTTAACAGAACTCCTAAAGTGTGCAAATACCAACACTAGCACAACCAAAAGTTACTTTTTTCCTCTTATTTCCTTGCCACGCTCTCCCCAATGTCTGCCTTAAAATAGACACTGAGCAGCAGAAGCCAGGGCATGCGATGTTACTTTTAGTCTCTCAGTCCCTCCAAGTACGCCTACGTTGGGGGAGGTACAGTGGGAAATAATGCTGTTCTTTAGATGTGTTCTAAATTACTCAGGAGTAACAAAGCAAAAGTAGGCAACAAAAACACAAATAAATTCCTCGGAAAGTTAAACAAACATGAGGAGTTATACTTGAGTGATAATATCTTCCGTATTTTAATATTCACCCAGTTAACTGGGGAGAGGATGCTTTATCACATAGTTGAAAACTGAAGGCGCTTCATGAACGACGGTTTTTGGAAATACGTGAATTATATCTGAAATGCATTACAACCCAAATCCCAAATACATTCACTGACTTTTCACTACTGGTACTTATATTTTTTCAAAGGGAGTCAAAGAGTTTTAAATATAGTTTTTACTGTTTTCTATTATAAAAACAAGGGAAAACAACATCATTTAAAAAGTGTTTATCCCTCTGATTTGTTATTTTTCCTCAGTGGTGTTGACTGGCACTTAGTCAATTTAATATAATTTTACTATGGCAACAGTTGCATCGCTTCATCTGGCACAGTCTTGGATGGAAAAAATAAAGCTAGCACCTCCTCCTCCTGTCCCAGCACTTTGCTTTTCTTGGAGGCAGACTTAAAAAGCCCCCGCTTCCCGGATTTCCATGCTTGTGAGACTATGCATATAAGATTTCTAGTTGATTGAGTAGATTTTTTGTATTTATAATTAATCCAGTGAAAGCCGTTTCCTTTGAAACCTCCTTTGTGCTACACAGTATATTCAGTAGTTAGGGGGTTAATTCATGAAATGGATCACTGGGCTGAAAATAAAAATCACTGTTAAAAAAATGTGATACCAGGAGAATTAGGCACAACATAATACTGTAACCACTGAGAATTCTCAACAGTAAAATAAAGCCTTGTACTCCCAGCGTTTTCATTAGTTTTCCAGTAGTGCTGGACGCAGTGTGAATTACAATGAGCTAGAAAGCAGTAGTTGCTCTCTTTAAAGAATATGTACTGTATAGGGGGAAGTCATTTCTTCAAATCACACTGTGCTGGTTATTGGTTTGTATATGCTGGTATGCATTTTAGCACTTAGAAATTATATTTCTCTCCGTTACTGAATGTTGCATATGGCCTGCAGAACAATAAGTGTTTAGCAGCTCTCAGAATGAGCACCATTGTAAGGTAAATATTTGCTCAGAAGTATGCCGAGTGATATAAATCTGTAGAAGCAGTGTTCTGCAGCAAGTCTTTCACTGAGAGGATGTTTCTAAGTCTGGAAAGGAGGTACTGTGTTTTCATTATAACAGCTGCAGCAGCTAACATTAGGAAAATGACTAAAAGCCAAAATAGGACGGAAATGCAGGTTGATGTAAGCTTCTGGTATAGGGTGTTGTTCTGGAGACATTTCGCTATTCATCAGAAGAAAAAAATCCCTAAATAAACGGATTTGGGCAAATAGAGCATATATCACAATAATACAGTTCATCTCAGAAAGGAGATGAACGAGCTTATGTATACAAAACTGCTAATTCCTCTGAAAGCACTATTTATACAGCTATTTAAGACATGAGCATGTCATCTGCACTGGGAAGGAAGACTTGAGTTGCTACAGCCACATCCAGATCTTCGCCTGACCTTCCCCCAAGACTCATTTGCAGAATCTAGCTGAAAGCCGTTATGAGTAGGAGTCAAAAAAGCAAAGGAGATAAAAGTTGAGATTCAGACTTCTCCACAGCTGCACAAGGATTCAGATGTGGTGCCCTCTAATAAAATACATGAAACGCAAGCATGTGACAACCCTCCCGCCCAAATTCCCCGTTCCCACTGCCCCTATCTAAAACAAAACAAAATAACAAGGAAAAAAACCCACAAACCCTCAACATCTGCACTCCCTGACCATTTGCTGTGCTCTGACTTTCGTTTCCAGCCATCTGACGTTATCTAGGAGACCAAGCTCAGATCAACTTGCACAACTGGTGAAAAATACAAGCAGAGCAAAAAGAGCCTCTCGTTCTTAAGAAACCCAACTACCTAAACAGGATTCATACATAGCCTGCAACGTGCCACCAGGAGGACTTTGGTATGAATTCCGTGCTGTGTGTCAAACGCAGGATTTGTCATAGAAAGTATCCTCCTTCGTCAGGACCTGACTTGATTCAAGGCCCCTAGGTCTCCGAAAGCCTGAAAAAGTGCTGAAAACCAAGTGCTTAGCTCCTAAACAATGACTTTTACAAGGCGATCTGGACATTTAGACACCTTTCACCTAATATGGTGAGTTTCAATGTAATCCTATCAATTCCACCAGACTACTCAAACCTCTTATTTCTGAAACTGCAAATTACTCTTTAAACTGCTTGCAAACAGCACAGTTTCACACCATACACACAAAACACTGAACATACCGAAAAATCTTATTAGAAATTCTTTAACTACACAGGGAAAAACATACTTACAAATCCTGACAAATTTTAGACATAATTTTAAAAGGGAGCCCCCATTTTTGGCTCCTGTAGTCAGGTTTGGCACTGATTTAGAACCGAATCTGTTTCTTCTTGTTGCAGATGTGACTGACCTTCAGTTATTGTAAAGACCATTCTCTCATCACTGTTAACTTGGGATTAGTTGTAGCAGCATCTGAGTTCCTATAAACAAATTTGATTTTAATGTATTCGGATTGTTTTACGAAACAAAGCATGAGACATTCCTATTTTACAAAAACGTGTGGGAAATGACCTCATTTCTACTGATCATAGGGCTTGTGGCTGCTGTCAGAAATGGGGTACTACTCCGATATCCACCATGGCCCTGATCTTTACATAGCTTTTCCCACACTCACAAAATAGTGTAAAAATAAAAATAAAAATTAAAAAGTGAAAGCCTAAACCCCATCAATTTTCACATGCATAGGTCCCTGCACCTATACTTTGTCCCACTAAGAGTGAAAGAAATTCCCTGTACACACAAAATCAACGGCACAAAAAAAAGGGGGGGAGGGAGATCAGTGATTAGTATGAGAGTAGTTTATGTTTAGTAAGAACTCCCATTCCTTAACAGCCCTAAGTTCAATCTCACCCTCAAGACACCAAAATCATTTCATTCACTAGAACAGAGCACAGCAAAAACTTCTTTCTACTTTTTCCTTCCATCATGTGCAATAAAACACAAAGTGGAAATGTATTAATTTGCAGCACCAACCTAGCTCTGGACTGAGTGCAGTGCTATGTCTGAGCTATTACAGCTTCTCTGCTTAGACCCGGGGCTGCCCAGCTCCTGGGACCTGGGCTAGCACGCCTGCGTGCCTCACCATGCTACGGACACGTGTGCACAGTGTCTTGACTCGCAACAATAAACTAATGAAGTTCCATTAACATTTTGCCTCACTCTTCAAAACACTCTCTAGTCAGTCATACTCAGTGGTAAGGAGAGACGCTATGCTTTTTGCATCGTTATTTCCAAATTTTAATGTTGCCTCCAACACTTTCATTACTCACCCTCTTTTGACGTGACACTGCCCTGCTCAGTAAATTTTTAAGAAAAGGAAATAAACCCATAAAATATTTTTCCTGCAAAGCTTAAAGGGAAAGGCTTCTCTTTAACAAGATATGCTAATAACAGAAGACTCGAAAGCATGCAATTAACAAGCATTAAAGCTTTTTTCACTAACAAATGATCTGATATTGTTCTCTTGAGGATTCTTTCTTTTCTTCTTTTTCCCCCCAAATGCAAACAGCAAGCTGTTTACAAAGTCATTAAAATGAAATGCTTACTGAAGAGAAAGAAAGAGATTTCAACAAGTAATAATCATATTTGGTGCTGTTTTCCGTTTCAGGGTATGTACCCCTTTAGATACCAAGGGGTGGCAAGGAGAGGATAGCAATGCACGGTGCCGAATACACCCACGTCTGCTATCCTCCGAGGGACTGAAGCAAGCAGCAGGCAAGCGGGGACAGATGAGGCAGGGAATGGACCACCCATGTCCTATGGAACCTAGACCTACTACGCTTCACTTCCATAACACCAAGAGCACTGATAAACCTCAACGGATCATTATGTCATGATGGAGACGTGTGGGAAGGAGGTCACTACTGGCCCATGGGCTGGCTGGCTGGACCGAACCAGGAGGAGGCAACTCACCCCCAAGGTCTGCTCCACTGCTTGGGGGCCAACAGCCCAGAAAAACGCCTGGGCAGCAGACTGCATGAAGCCCGATTTTGAGGCCCTCATTCACATCATTGATTCACTAGTGTGTATCTAGTGTTAGAGACGGTTCACACCAAAGCCTTTGCCTCACTTTTGGCAGCAGTTTGGGACTCCCTCACCTAGCTACAATTTTTGAGAAAGCTTATGCAAATGTAATAACCCTGAGGCCTCTACCCTCCTGTCACATTCATTCAGAATTCACCAATGGTTTCGAAAACTGCTGGAGAATGGGGTAGCAACAAAGAGAAATTCAAAAATCCTCATCTTTCTCACAAATCTACCTAAAACCAGCCAAATAACTACACTAAATCAAGGACAGAGGAGGTAGCCATAATTGACACATCATTGACAAGTGACTCTTTAAGACATAAAAGAAATCCAGTGCACACAAGAAAGTAATCCTAACCAACAATCTGCTGTATTATACTTCAGTCGCTCTCCGCAGCTCAGAGAAACAGCCGGGCCATAATTTTAAGACCTTGTACTGTAACTCCACGCATGGAAGTAAGGCAGTGCGTCTGCCCGACTTCACTGTATCGAGAAGCTCCGGAGGGCCAAGCACAGATCACTTCTTCCCCAAAACAGGTAGGGCCGAATCGCAACCGCCCTGTTTTAAATGCATCTTTAAAGGCTCTTCCCAGGGTCCTTTCAGCCAACCTGGCCTGACAGATGGCAGGAAGGGAAGCTCAACACCCTACAGACACGTACGGACTCACAGCAGGAACACACAGCACAGGTACCAGTAGTGCCACACAGCCCTAACAGCAACACTCACACGCCTCCAAAGTCAGAGGCAGTCCCCAGCATTAGTGGTGCCCACTGAAGAGCACAAGTGAGGAGCTTGGTCTTTGTCCTGCCTGAAAGTGCAACCAGTCTGTGCACCAGTTGTAAACCAAATCTGAGCCCAGTCTTAAGAAGTGAAAAAACTAGGAATTTTTTTTTCCTGATGCTATTGTTATGCGTATTACAGAAAAAGTTATAAGTTAATAGCTTATATAACCATTCAAAAAGGGGGGTTCAGTCAGTTACAAAAGATGCAAAACATATGAACTGCATAATGCATAAAATACTTATTTCCAATAAAAAACATTGCCTAGGACTTCACAAGTTTTTCAACAAATGCTACAAATAAAAAAAGTGCACATTAAGGTAATCTGTTAAGAGTACTTACTACGTTTTGCCAGGTGTTCAGTGTGATTGGAGTGCTACACATTTGCATAACTTTTGGATTTCCTAGACATTAAGAGAGAAGCAAACATAAAGAGAAGCCTATGATTTATCAAGTGTTTTTTCAGGAAGGAAGAGTAATTTTCTTTTACAAGCCATCTGTACAGTTTACCATGTAAATAATTCTTCTGCTCAAAACAACAGAATCCTATTTTTCTTGTGGGTTTAACAGACACAGCACATTGCCACCCCAGTTCTGCTCCACCACCAGAGGACTCGTTAAGAACCATCAATTAACACAACAGCTACACTAGCAGGCAGGATAATGAAAAGCCATGTACACCTAAAATTTGCCCCCACCCTTCCCTTATTCTTTAATTTGGCTGGGGTTGGGGGTGGGGGGGGAGGGTTGGCACAAGATGGGAGAAGACCAACATATTAGTATACAGTTTATGGACGCTGCTACTACAAACCTTCTAGTAAAGAGAAATTGTGATCACCTCAACTCTGGCACCTTACTAAATCTCCCGAGTCCTTATTTATTCATATGGAATCTATCTACAAAGTCTAGGAGCACAAACAGATTAAGTATGCTCCTCACATGTACCCAAACTCCTATCAGCCGATACTACCCAGGAAAGCGATTGGAGATTCTTATTTTCTCTTCTGTCCCTTCAGACTTGAGCACGGCTAAGGCACCGCCAACTGAGCTTCCTTCCTGAGACTCAACAGCACTATTCACCAAGCGTCAGTCATAGACCAACTGATGGATGCTTGAGCTGTGGAGAATTCACCTAAGCTTTCAGCCTGGCATCTTCTTAACACCTTGATACACAGTGGTAGAGAAACAGAAAACTCCCACAAAGCGTGGTGCTCTGAAAACAAAATTTTAGCTTAAAACACCGTAACTGTTTGTATACTGCAGATGCACCTTTCTTTTCTAAAGTAAGCATCTGGCTTACTGCTGTAATTTCCTTGGCATGGGTACCCTCTACCTAAGCTCTTGTAATTGTCACATTTCATTTTAATGACTTGCAACCTGGAGCAATGCACTCTCAGCATTACTCTGACATAGTCCAGGAGAGCTTGAATCCATAGGAGAAAAAAAAAAAGGACAGAGAGAGAAAAGATGGATTTCTATGGAATTCTTATGCTTGCCTATGAATTACTAAACCTAGAAAACAACGAGGTCAGAGATTCCTCTCCAGTATGCTTCCCTGTGACAGGGAAATTCAGTGATTTGTTCCCTGTCTGAAAAGTTGCCATCTATAGGCATTTATTTTGCAGAGAAGAACATTGAAAACCTCAGCCTTTTCAATACTGAGACAAGAAATTGCTTAATAATTAGTCAGTGCAATTTATAATTTAATAGCCTATGGGATTTAGGGCTTCCACCTTGTCTGAGACTATGTCACACCTGTGCCCTCTTAGCATTACGTAGTAGCTTCGTGTTCTCATTAGAGTCCAGAGATTAATGAGACAGACTCTTACTTGAGGCACACTAACTTACATGACTTTAATTTAAATTTTTGAGTGAAGCTTATAATCAGAAGTTCCCTTTTATTACTATTATTTTAAAGAGCTTTCAGTTTCTTTCTCATAGATAATAATGTCAGGAACAATGCAACCCCGATTAAAGTCATGAAAATAAGAATCAGTTCCACACAACAGCAGAATCAACATTAAAAAAAAAACAGTGGAGAGATTTCAGAGTTTGGAATCATTTTTACTATGAGGAGAAAGGAGTTCATCTTCATTTTGACTCAGGTAGGCAAGCCTTGCATAAGTAAATCGCTGGCAAATACAGTGGTTGAGGAAGCACGCTACTTAAGATTTCAGTATTGCTAATTCAGATGGCCTTGTAAGAGGATTGCGATTACACAGGAAAATTATTTTTCCTGTTATCTATGTAAAGGAGATGGAATCTAGCTTTGCAGATGCGCTTTTCCTGTCTCACAAGGAAGAAACTATGATGCAATGCAAGATTTAAAATTTAAATCACCTTTCAGGGATCCTTCAGGAACTCCATATAATACAACAAAATTTACTCTGTTGAGAAGAAAAATCCCCTGCAGAATACCAGGGTTTTAATGATATAGGTACTGCTATGTACATTAATATTTTGATTGCCGAAATCCAAATACCCAGATCAGACTCACAAGAGCAATCGAAAGCTACCTATGTAGCAAAATTAAGGGATTTTTTTTTTTGTTTTGTGGGCCTTCCTCTCTGTCCCCTCCCTGGGTACATACAGCAGGCTTACAGTCAAGCTTCCTATCAGATCACCCCCAAGTAACTCCTGAAGTTGTTGGCCAATTTCAGCTTAATTTGACAGCGGAATAGAGTTTTGGAAGACATTACATTTCAACAGGTTTCATGAAAATTAGAGGCTGGGTAAGAAGGGAGAAATTAAAAAAATGGTCCCACTGAGGGAATGTCAGTAAAGTGACCGTATCAGCTCTCTGGCTAGACGCAGTGCATGCCACCTCTTATCTATGTGACCTGGACACACAAAGATGCAAGAGAGGAGTTTAGGAATTAATTCCCTAATTCCTTGATTTTCCAGCTTTGTACCAAGAAGGCTGCACCACAGAACAAGAAGTTTTATTAGGATTAATTTAATTCTAAACTCCAGATGAAGCAACACCTCTGTAAGTTTATATTGGAGCTCTCCCATCACACTCTCATCTAAGAGCTGATGAATTTATCCTCTCACCACCCCCATAAAGTGGGAGAAAAAAAACTGAGACTCACTAACTTGCACAAGGTCCAAAGAGGAAATCTGAGGCAAAGCGAAAGAAGAGAGGACAAATCTAAAATAAGTGAATTAAGAAAAAAAAAAAAACCTAACGAGGACTTATTCCCCTTTAATAATTTTGCTCGCTCAGGGACGATGGCTACGTACGTGGCAAGGGAAAAAGAATAAAGGGACTGATTAGGAATCTGGGATATGGCCAGTACAGACACACAGGAATCAAAACAGGCAAAGGCTTGGAAGGGGCAACAAAGACACCCAAGGCTACCCGCTGTGTGCGTGCTCAGGAGAAGAGGACAGGGACAGGGAATAGGCTGCCTCCAAAGGGCCCAGAGGGGAAATTATCAATTAATTGGTAGTGGGCCAGTGCCAGTAAGCCCGGTACTGCAGGACAGCACCAGCACAGGTATACATCAGATTTGATCCAAGAATCCAAAAAGAACTGCAGCCACGATCAAGGAAAGGGAAGTCCCAGTCAATGATAACATATCGGACCAAGCCCGAATCTAATTTTACTGTTTCGGGAGCCCTGTGAGCATCAAACTTCATACTGAACTCTTATGATCAAGCTTCCACAAAACTGTGAGTGTTATTTGCTCTGAAAGTAGATTGCTACTATTCCTAGAAGCTGGAACTTCAAAGTTACCGTGCCATGAAGACAAACGAGTAGTGTTCACCCACTCCTTGATGCCACTATTAATTTTCAAAGTCCAGAGCCAGCAAGACTACATAATATAGGCTTTTACTGTTGCAGATACTTTTGAAATTCAAAGTGCATGAAATATTTTTTTGAAAATGAAAGCTCAGCTCCCAGACAGAGAACTAAGCTTCTACATGAATTTTGCTGCAGTTGTGTTTTGACACTTCTTAAGTACAGAAGCTCACTGTCCTATTTAAAGTTGATTCTAAGCTGAATTCTTCTCAAAGCCAACACACCACACGGTGCTGCCAGCCCCCAAAAACCTGGCTTCTCCCAGCTCCTTCACATGCACTACAATTTAGAACAGCAGTGGCAGAAAAAAAAAATCTCAGAAAATTGCCAAAGCTGGCTCTGAAGACATCTCCTGCTATCACAGTCACAAAATTGGCTGAGTAACATAATTAAGACTCCTAGATGTGGGGAAGACACCAGCTAACTATATTTTGCATGTTAAATACATATATACGTATAGATCTATATCTCTACATATATCTCATGGGCCAAGCTCAATTTTCTCTTCCTGCATATGCTTACACACTCGGCAAAAAGTCTAGTCAAGCCAAATAAATTAAAATGCCTAAAGTAATTTTGTAAATAGCTTCATTATTGGCCCAAAGGTGATAGGAGGCAGAAACTGATATGATACCTGCTCTGAATTCAAGTTACTGCACTGCCACTGTAGCTATGCTGGATTGTTTCGCACTATGCCCCGGTGGAACCGCAATGAAAAATTAGCTGCTCCACGTTACAAATTACCTTCTTCTCAGCTAGAGCAGGTAATGGCATTTCAAGGTGCACTCACAGAAAGAGAGGGGAAAGAAAAAAATTAGATGCTTCGCCTGTAAGCCTCACAATCGCATTCTTTCTCTACATTCCCTGATAGCATTTGTAAATAATTCAACTTGTGTTCTTACTTTCCAGAATAACAAAACCACTTAAGATCTAACAAGCGGCTTAATATTAAAATTCTGTCTCCTGCATTGCTCGGTGGGTGCTTCGGGGAGGCTCACTTCCTCACCCACCTCAACCAACACAACCTAACAGCGAGGGCAGACCTTCCCTTGGGGCGGCGGGGGGCTGTGAGCGGGGGCCAAAGGGGACACCGGCTCACGCCGCCCGCACGCTGCCTGCCGGGAGCGCCTTGCCTGGAGTTTAATCCCTTTGACTGTTCCTTCATGACCAACTCTTGTTTGCTGCATATCGCTTCCCCTGCGAGGGCTACTGAGCGCGCGCTCTCCCTGCTTTGCCTCCGAGCGCTCGAGCTGGGTGTCCCCTCCGCGAGAAGGGGCCAAGCAGCCGGGCTCAGGTCCGGGCGCCTTCGCGCCCACGCGCCGACCAGAGCGGGCAGCCGCCTCGGCCCGGCCAGACAGCTAAGGCGAAACCCTCCCAAACGGAACGGGTGCGCTTTGCTCCCCACCGTCGTTTGGCTGGGCATTCACGCTCCAGCTCGTCTCCGTTACCTCACCTTGTTCCCCTCCGCCCCCAAATATTCCTAAAAAAGATTTATACCTAGTAAGTACTTATGCTTGGTTATGCAGAGAAGTGGAAAACTGACGTTAATCCTCACAGCGTATCAGTGCTGCTGTGTTTCAGCGAGACTTCAGGCAGTTTAACATTCAGTTTTCACCTACCTCATACTACGCAGCAGCCTGAGATTTTTTCAAGTCCAAGATATTATAGTATAGAAAAAAATGAACTATAAAACATATTTGCAGTATTTTCCCTAATTAGACAAAAAATGTTTTCAGCCACTTCTATTTCATTTTGGTTCTGTTACAGAAAAGGGTTTTGACTGCTTGAACATGTCACAATTATTTATCCTTTACTGTCATTTAGAAGTTGACTGCGATGACTTTAAGGAAACTTGAGAGATGAAATACAAAGAAGTTTCTATGCAAGTATTATTTAAGGATTTATTCTTTCCATTATCAATAGGTATATATTTGCCTATTCAGGAGGATTACCTTAAATTCACTTGCTGTTTTGTCTAACCTATTTCCAGCCAGAAAGCAATTCAAAGATTACTTTTTCAACCGAAAAAATACATATATTTATATACATATGTGTGTATGTGTGTGTGTATATATATATATATATATATATATATATATGATTTTGGTACCCCAGTGAGTAAACTGTGACGCGCATCCTCCTCTCAGGGTTGTTTTACCCAAATTCTTATTAAATTTCCCACTAAAAATAAGAGGCATGTGGTTACCATTTTCTCCCACATATTTGCCACATACCCTGAGGTGCAGTTGCTAAATTTGTCCACATGCACTAGACAGGGCCAGTGTCCAGGGATTTGCTCCCTTCCCTCTCCTCTCCTTAATGTTGTATTTGCATGTGGAAATGGAAATGGGAGAGCACAAAAGGTCAAGATGCAGAGAAAGAGGGGCAAAGAAGGAGAGGGACAGTACTGCAGCAAGTAAGGATTTCACAGCAGCGGGGGGAAAACATAGCTTCTAACGATCAGAGGTTGAGTAAGGTTTATAATTTTCCTCATTTAAAAGAAAACACCCGAACAGCAAAGCCTCCCTTACATTGTATGCTGGCATTTGTCTGGCACTAACATGGATTAAAATGGCCAAATCACAACCACGGGAAGTTTTCTACATTTGAGTTTGCTTCTTTAAATGCACGTCTTTATAGGAACGGGCTTGGGTAGGTCTCACAAATGTTTGTGGCATGCCTGGTAACATTAAAAATTCAAAGAGAGACAGACTCAGCAGCTTCCTTCCCAAAGCCAGCTGGAAAAACCTTCCTGTCCTGTGCCAACGTTTCTTAGAAAGCTGCTTCTGTGAGGGGCGGCAGCTTCTGATTCCCGGCTCCCTGGTCCTGAGGAGCTTCAGCTGGTGCCGGGAAGCCGGGGAGTGGGCGCTTCTGTGAGCACATACCTAGCACCTCCACAACCATAAAGTCAATTTAAAAAATGGAACACCCCCCCCCCACCCCCCGAACATGACGACTTGTAAAAGCGGCGGATGTGGCAGGGATGACAACAAGGAGAATTTACTGAGGCACCAGCAGGCAACAGAGTTGATGCTCTGCACTGCAGCACGTGCATTTGGAACTAGGCGCTGTCGCTTTCTGATGAACAACACTAGGCTGCTTTCTGATGAAAAGCTGTCAGTCCTAAATAAAAAATAAACGTATGCATTTCATCCTAAAATGTTGATTTTGGGAATACTTGTGTTCAGAGTTGCAGAAAAGCAGTTCTGTGTAGCTACACCACTGTAGAATAAATCTCCCTCTCTTTGCCTTTTCTCATACAAAGCAGTATTTGGTTGATACAATAAATGTAAATCAATCTTTTCATTTAAGAGTCTGGAAAGTCTGTAGGAACGAAGGCACTCAGTGTTTGAAACAGGAAAAGGGAATCTTGTAGGACTTGCCAAGCATTAGCAGGGAAGGGGAACCCAAGAGAGCCTTCAACTCTGTTTGGCCACATCACAGTTGGTGGACAGCATGTTAGTGGGCAAAGTGAACTTTCTCAATGGTGCTAAGATTGCAGACGATCCCATCTCTGAACATGCTACGGATGAGGCCGATAGGTGAGAAATTTCATTACAACTGTGCAACACTTAGCACATTGCACGTGATTTATTCTTTTCTGGGACAAATACTTTTAGATTATCTTCTAGTCAACAAATTTACCATGTAGCAGTGTGCTCTGAAGTTTCCTGCTTACTGTTATCACGTGCATTTCAATAATAAACTATGGGACATGTAAAAGCAGAAACTATAAATGAAAATCTTAAACGTAATAACAAATTATAACTGCTGGAAATTCAGATTTTTTTTTTTAATGCAGCATTTGCAACCATAAAAGTGTTATTAAAGAAACATGAGCCTAATTCTGACTGGAAGTGAGACTATAAGAAGAAAAATAGTATGCTCCCTTCCAAAATCTATAGCATATTTTTAAAAGCTATTTGTAATCTAATATACATTCACAAACACTAACATTGACTTTATCACAGTCTTTTTTTGCATAGAAGCATTAAACATCCAATTTAAGGTATTCAGAGGCTTTATATCTATCATTTTGCTAATGCCATGTTTGAACTTCTTTAAATGACTCCTAAATTCTTCATTTCCTAGTACTCAGGAATAGAATAACTGCTCTCATATCATTTTTTTTGTTCCCAAAAGATTGAGATGTGCCTTCAGCTTCAATGACATTCTGAAGTATTTTTTTCTAGTACTCCTTACATGCCTTTTTTTTCTTTAAGTAAACAATCCACATAAATAAAGCATTATTCTCCTAAATTTACAAATGAAAAAATGCCAGAGCTTGCTAAGGGCAAGAAAATACGCAGGGCCGTATTTTCAGTCCATCCGTATCTGTAAGCCGAGATTATATTAAAAATTTAAGGCAGCTGTATTATTTAGCATTGATGTTTATCTGAAACCATCAATTAACATTAATCTTACTCAGCTACTCTACAGAAGATCAATCATAAAATTTCATTTGAACTTAACTTTGCAGAAGAGCAGTGTTCAGGCTCAGAGCTGAAGTCTAGAAGATGGTATCTCTTTGTTATAAACACAGTAAGGGCTAGAAATACATCCTATAATTCACAACGGCTGATGAATGTCTTTCAGCTTCACTAAAAACATTAAGCTTTCCTCACTTCTGACTTGCATTGCCCATGCAAAATTAAGAACGATGTTAACAGAGCTTTATTAAAACATATAGGAGCTCACAAATGCACAGCAACTGGTGCAGCATAACACTAACCTCATTTGAACAGCTACCCTTCTGCAATAAAAGAGAAAATAAATGCCAGAAAATTTGCAATGGCAGCTTCACTTCAGATTATAGATCATAGAACGGGCTGCCCAGAGAGGTTGTGCAGTCTCCACCCTCAGATGATTTCAAGACCTGCCTGGGTTAAGCAACCTGACCTGTCCTCAGCCTCAGAGTGGAGCTGAACATGTGTTAACCTATTATCCTGTTATCTTATCTTTACAGAATATCTACATAGGATAACAGTTCGACTAATTCTGATGTTTGTATTCCACTGATGATCATCCCCCTAAAAAACAACCATCCCCAAATTAAAAAACAAGCAGCCAATACAAACCCTCCCCGAATTTCAGCTTTTCTGCATGCCACTACTTTTTAATGAATAAATGAGATTTTCTAATATATAGCCAGAATATTTCTTTGAGCCAACTCCTCAGCTACAAAGCCAAGAGAGTTCTACAGGGAGACCTGTATTTATTCCTGAATAATGATTTCTGAACCTGAGTAATTGCTCAGCAGCCCAGAAAAACATTTTCCCTGAAACAAATCAGTAAAAGTTAATCATCTACCAGTGCATGGAAGGATTGCAGTGTACTGGTCTGGATGCGTTTTTTCTTCCCAGCCAAGAGGATCCTCACCAATGAACCTCAGAAGATACTCCTCTGTCACGATGCTCACATTCACGAGAGTGAAAAAACAGGTTTTTCAGAAGTTACAGTAATATGATAGTCAGACCCTGCCATTTTTAGTAGCATCCGTAGCATACAGAGGTAGCAATCAACTCTCAGCCGTCACAAACGCTGTCAAGCAGGAACAGATAACAAAGATTTTAAATGTCATCTTTACACATTAGCATAGCCACTGTGCTACCAGCAATAAACAAACAATCAGCAACGGAGATTTTGTTACAGTCCAACAAAGAATAGATAGGGCCCCAACAACATACTGGTGCAATCGACCGGCAAGTATACCCTGCCCGAAAGCATGACAAGCTTCCTTGTGATTCCTGGTCTCTCACTTACCGCTCAGGTGCTTGTACTGAAGAAACCGGGAGTCTCATGGGAACAGCTCGTCTCTTCCAAACCCTGTGGTCTAAGCCAAAACTTGCAGGTGTGTATGTAAAGCAATGTTGAGATTTTGACATGGTGGTACAAGAGCACTCAAAGTTGGATGTTAGAGGGAGAGAAGCAAGAAATGGAATACTGTTTCCAACATAAATGCTCTTTTTTTTTTTTTTGGCCAAGAGACATGACACAGATCTGCTGATCAGTGGATGAGAACCCCATTGAGCTGGGAAGCTCTAAGACAGAAGCCACTGCTTCTCAAAGAGCAAAATCTGTGGTCAGATCTACGACAGCTTCTCTTTGTCTCCATGACCAGGAAAACACAACGTGAGTTTTGAATGCAGTGAGTGCAAGAAGCCAGAAGCCAGTATCCCACCAGGGCCAGTTCAAAACGTCAAGGGAGCCTTTGCTGCACCAAGCAGCAGAACGCTATCTCTAAATGCAGCCCTGCCTGACTCCTAGCTCCCGCTAAGGTCTGATGGCTGAGTTTCCCATTTCAGAAGAAAAACTCTGCTCTGTGTAAGGCAGCTGCAAGCCTCCAGCCACAGCCTCCCAGGCCAGCCTGCCCCACAGTGCTCAGAAGAGCTCCACAGGAGCAGCGGTTCCCAAAGCCACTCTTGGGGCAGCCTCCTTCAGCCACAAGCCACAGTACAGTGACATTTAAAATAAATAGATAAAAAAGTGAGAGGGTGATGTGACACATCACACCTCACTCTGATTGCTCATTTCTCAAAGTAAAACCTTCATTTCATGTCAAAGCCAAACTGCAGCCTGACCTGAAGCTAACCTCAAACCAATTTTCTATTCTGAGTAAGTACCAGAAACCAGGAAAAGTAGCACATGCAAGAAAACACAGACGTAATTTAAAACCCAGTGTATACTTAGAAACTGTTTTATGAACATTTATAAAGTACTACTACGATCCCTGTACACATACAAAAGCAAATTTCATTTCTGCAGTCAGAGCAGAGGATGTGTTTTTTGAAAGCGTGCTGTTCACCACTGAACTTGTGGGTTTTGCAGTCAGCTAATGCTGTTGCTCGATTTAACTGTTCCCTTGTAAGTCTAAACAATTCCCACCACAGGGGGAACCGATGTATCCAAGGGATGTTTACCTTTCAGTTGTCGATCCCATTTGGTAATCCTCCTAAAAACTGCTCTGCTTTTTACAGCAGGCTGTGCGTGGCGCAGGTGACTGGTGTGCAGTCTGAAGTTCAGAGATCGTGCACTGCAATAAAAACCAGCTTTACAGCATCTAGCTTTGCACAGATAGTGATGGGAAATCTATCACCACCCAGGGAATCTAAAAGTAAGTAATATTGATCTTTACCCAACTTAGTGGTCAAGTCTTGAATGAGCCACATCAATCAGGAAGGATTTTACTGACGTTGAGGCAGACAGTCACCACACCCGCAACGACCTGAGAATTTGACCAAGAGATCTGATAGCAATAGGGTCTTCTGTGGCTTGTTAGGTGCTAGAGCTCAGTGGAGTATTTTATGGCACTCTTAGAGACACAGCTCCTCATGACGTTTTACATCTCTGACACTGAATATTCAGTCTAATCTTACAAAGAAATTGCTAACAAACGATAAACTATATAATTTACTAGTAACTATCATTTGTTAGTCACTAAAGCTCTTAATAATGTATTTCGGTTAGGTATAAAAAGCACAATCTCATTATCACTGGTTAGGTATAAAAAGCACAATCTCATTATCACTGTACCACTATAAACCACTTTTTCCAACCTGGCACCCCTCCTGACCACAGCTCATACCAGCTGCAGTTTGGCAATAGAGGGACTGTGATGGCAACGCCATCTTGGTGACTCTTTTCCTCTCTCCCCTGTTCCCTGCCATAACCTTCAATCATATAGCACAAGATGTAAGTCATTACAAAGCAGAACAGAGAAAAGGCTCAAGTTAAAAATAATTCAGGTGAGGAGGAACGTTAAGCTGGAACACAGCCTTGTGTTGGCAAAGCCATTGTATCACACTACAGCCAGCCCAGCACCCAGGAAGAGGAGCCATCTGTGGCCAAGGCATTCCTCGCCGTCACGGGGCTGTGCCGGCAGCGCGCAGCAAGTCACTGCTGCTCCCTGAAACGACATACGCCCACAAAACGGCAAGTGCCTCAGAGTGGCAGATCCAGCTCTTGTTTCAACATCAGAATGTTGAAAAGTGAAATGAAAGGTGAAAAATATCAAATCAGTTTTTAAAACAGTGTCAGAGAGTATCCATGAAATTAACAACTTCGATTCTGACTTTTGTGCTGAGCAAAATGGTGGAAACAACAAAAGGAAAACAGAATTAACAGGTAGAGAGATGAATATGGTATGAGTCCACATAACTTTCTTGGAAAGAAACTACACGCGACAAATCTACCAGACTTTCTCGGAGAAATCAGTTAACTCACGGAGTGTATGACACTGATTTAGTAGTCGCAGCCTACTTGAATGTCCAAAAAAAAGTTTCTATAAAGTTCTTCATCAAAGTCTCTATAGAAGGTGGGACCTCATCAAAAAGGAGGAAAAAAAAATTACAAATTAGTAAATGGTCACAAGATACAAAACAAAGAGTAGAAATAGTCAGTTTTAATAATGGGGAAAATGTCACTAGAGTCTTACAGGAAACTGTTCAAAAGAAGGTGAACTGGCAAAGTCTGCTGATAATATAAAATTATTCAGGTTAATAAAGGTGAAAACTGACTGTGAAGAACTGTAGAAGAAAATTTCTATAATGAGCAGCTGGACAATAAATTGGCAGATGAAATTCAGCTTTGAAAAATGCCAAGTAACACATTTATGGAAAAACAGTTACGACAAGGCATCACTGTAGTGGGCTTTAGATTAGCTACTACCACTCAGAAAAGAGATTTTTGGGTTTTCTCTCAAAATATCAGCTGAAAGCCAAGCAGCAGTGAAAATGGCAAATCAAATGTTACAAGTGACTAGAAATGAAACAGAGAAGAAAAGAGAAAAAAAATCAAGATGACAATGAATAATGCCATAGAGCATCCATTTCAGTGCAGCACGCCGTCTGTAGTCACCCTGTTTCAAAGAGGATGCAGCAGAACTAGAAACATTACAGAGCAGGGCAAGGCAGAAAATGGACATTATAGAGTGACCTCTGTATGGAGAGAAGCTCAACAGCCTCACCTCAGAAAAAGACAGCTTAGTGTGATGATGTCAAGTTACTCATGGAATGGAGAGGATGGACAAAGAATAAATACTTAATTTCTCACCTAAGGGAAATATCAGGCAGAATATAATAAAAGTATCATGCAGAATATTCACAGCAAATTTAATCTCATACAAAGCATAACTACATTACAGACTGCATCACTGTAGGATGCTGTAGAAAACAAAAACAGAAACAAAAAACACTTAAAGGGAAAAAAGTCAGTTTCAGCTTATTAAACAAAACAATCCAGATTCAACTCTTCTTGGAAAGACACGAACTACAGCATCCTGCATGCTGGGAAGGAACGTTAGAGGAAAGATCAATTTGTATCTGTCTTGAAGTATTTCCTTTCAGTCATTATCAGATGAGATACTAGGTTAGATGGATTTTGGCTTGACCCCGTACAGCTGTGCCTACGTTGTCATTGCCCCCTCCTAGCCAACGTGAATCCCATCCAACTGACACCGTTCCTCAGGGCACGAAAAGAGCAGGCTCACTAACTTATTTGTCCTAATCACTACCACCTCACCCGGCCAGCAGCGCCCAAAGGTGCACGGGATACCTTTACAGAAGTCCCCAAAATGAACCCTAACGGAGGAAGAGTAATTCCCAGTGCTATCCTCTGACGTGTCTCATATATCCAGTAAGCTGCTGCTCTCAGTTTCCTCTGTAATAAAACTGCTCTCACTATTGGCATTAACTATCACCTTCGGTGACACTCACTGACAGATCTCACAATGCGGGAACACAGACAGTAATCTCTTTCATGAACAAGTTCAGAAAATTGTGTTCATCTCTCTCCATATGTCAAGAGCCACAATGGAGAGTCATGTATGGGGGGGAATTTAACATGCCGGAGGATTGGTTCTCCCATTGAAAATAGCACTCCTGTCATCTCATTTTCATGATTCAGTATGGTGTAAATAATTTCCAAAAGTCAAATAATTGGATACCAACCTCTCTTTGAAAAAAGGTAAAATAGCCTTAAAATGGCATGACATTTGAAAATTATGCCACCAGCCCTGCTGTTACCAATGACATACAGAGACTATTTCCACTGCAAAATTGGCACACGGTCATGGAATAGAAATGTAAAAGGAAGGACACAAAATAAAAACAAGGAGAAACTCAACGCATATTTGTCTGCGTTCCCCAGAGCTCATTATGGTGTGCAAGGAAAATCGGTACTTGAAAATAACATCTACCTAAGCACACGTTGCAGGCAAAGTGATAGAGGCAGGTTGGGGGCAGGGGGACTTCTTTACTGATATGTGATGGCATACTCTGTCTAGCATGCACAAGCAAGCTCTTCACCCTTTCTTTTTAGCCAAGCTTCCCTCTTTGTCACTCCAGACAACCCTGCCATTCTCCTGACTGCACAAGTCAGCAATCTGAGCATAATCTCCTGTTAGACATCCTTCGTGATACCTATCCAAATAGCCACTGATACTTAGGTAACATTTCAAAGACTTGGGTTTTTTTCTTTCTGGGCAGAACACCAACCCCGTTTCACTTTCCTCCCCTTGAAAAAGTAAGCTTCACAGGCAGAATTCAAGTTAAAATTTTGGAATAATTTTGTTTAATTTCACACATTCCATGCAATTTTTAAATGATAACTTATTAAAATCATACATGAGATGGGGCTATCGAGGGAAGGATCCATACCACAGTGTGATTCACTATGGTAACTAGAATGACAGAGGAAAAACAGGAACACAATAGGGCATCAGGGAAGACAGTAAGATAAATGCAAAATGAATATAAGTAGAAACAGCAGTAGAAATTGTATCAGTAAATACAGTAGAAATTGTATCAGTGCATACAACTGGAGCCGGAAATTTTCCATTCTTGATGATCTTTAAAAAGAAATTCTTAAATGATTTACACCAATGAAGCTTAAAACAGCCATATGAACAAATGATTATTTAATAACTGTCCTGAAATACCTAGCACACAATCAACAATATCACATATTAAAAATAAGGGAAATTCATAACCAATATAGTAGATCAGTTTTACAGAGGTGGTATTAAATCAATTAATTTTTAATACTGAGCATCATCGCAGTCTTGGGAATAAACTTATAATATTTTCATCTTTTATGCATTGTACAATTAATGTTTTCATTTATTACTGATTCTGAAATGCATAGACTAAAGCGGTATCTCTAATATAATAAAATTTTTAAAACCACATTCTGCCAGTAATCCATCATTTGATCTTGATATGGCCAATAAAGCCACTTACAGAAATAGAGTTTCTATTTTCTCCCATCAAAGCTATATAATCTTCAAAGAAAGACATTCACTAAATTGAGCAAGGTCATCAATCTGCAAGTTTTAACAAATGTGTATCAAATAATCTAGGAAGAGATGAAAATTAGGGGAAAAAATCAAGAAAAATGAGCACTGCTGAAGAGAAGAGATAGCAAAAAAATGAGTTGGCAAAACATGAGTTGACCTTAGGAAATATAAACAAATGATCTTTTTTGCTCTTCGCAAATTACATACCAGTTGTCTTCTCTGGAAACTACTGCAGTGATTAAACCCATGAAAGAATCTAAGTAATGATACTAACAGAGCAGCAATATTCCCCGCAGCTGACACTGACACAAAGGAAACTTTCTGGATGTGGATCCTGTCTCCAATTTAGAAAGTTAACAGGGCAACATAAGCATATACCATAGGGTTGTACTTTGAATCACAGCAAATACGCTTGTGCATTTGTGCAAATCTGCTTTCTCCATGGATGTGGACAGATTTATGAAATGCAAGTGGTATTGTTTGAGTGTACCACATACTAGAACAAGGAGGTGAAACATGTAAACAAAACTCTAAAAGGCCTACTGATGTCCCCCAGAAAACTCCGTAAAACCTCCTCATTTTCAGACAATTCTGCTGAGTTTTTTAATTATTATTATGCATTTATTTTACGGCCAGAGTTATCAACAGAATACAAAAAACAGAAATCGTAGTTGCTGTTTCACAGCTCTTCTTTCCCTGCAACTTGATCTTCATCTAAATTCACATTTGTCATTAGGGACATCACCGTTAATTGCTTCTGAGATTGTTAATATGTCAAAAAGGAGGTGGTTTTAAATTGATGCAAGAAATTAAGCATGAGGAACATAGCAATTCCTCAAGTCCAAATTCATTAACTGACAGTGTTTAATGTAACTCTCTTCCTTTTTTAACTGAGCTTTAAAAAATGATATTGCAATACAATAATTACATATGGTGAATTATGAACTTTAGGTAAAATTGTTTATTTTAGTTACCTACTTCACACTATGGAAATAGGAGGAAGAAGCTGGTAGCTTTAGTTGCTCTCATATTTTTTGTCCCTCCCCATACATTTCACCGGTGAAACAAGTCAAAAAGTTTGGTGCACAGTGAATTCTGTCAGTTTTAAAATTCTGACTTAACATAGGCAATGCTGTGCCAACATGGAAGAAACACTGGCCGCAGGAAGAGGCACTGAAGTACCTTTCAGCACAGATCATAGACACACGCTTTAGATCTCCTATTGTGAGCGTATTTATCAATGATCTAGAACAAGGAAGGAAGAGAAGGGGAAACAGGGAACGTAAAAACGGCAGTAAAAGTTGCAAGTGGCAGAGTTACTACAGTGTGCAGGACCAGAGAGTACAGTCAGGCACTCAGAGCACACTAAATGCATGAGCAAAGCAACAGCAAAATATACTGAATGTTAATGAATGCAAAATAAGGAAGAAAATGACCATACAAATACTTGAGAAAGCTGGCACCACAAACAGCAGTAGCAGAGAAAAATATCTGCTCAACCAGCAATTACGGTTAAAAATCAAAGATGAGTGTAAGGAACACTACGGCAAAGCACGTGGAGAAAATTTAAAGAATATTACTGAAGTAGTGGATGAAAGAGAGGAGATTGAAGAAAACCACCTCAGCTCCTATAGATGAAAAAAACGTGATTGTTACCTTAGGAAGGAAAAGCTAACAAAACCACACGAAATAAAGGATTGTCCAGAATCAGTAACGAGCATCTCATGATGCAAGACCAAGAGGGTGCTCGATTAAAGAGAATACTCAAAATACAGTTAATTCAAAATGGATGAAGACAAATACTTTCCCCAAATTATGTGATTAGAACTCATTTCCACTAAAAGGTAGGTGAAAACAAGAACTTAACAGGATTCAAAGTAAAAATGGATATTTTGCATTTATCAATAATACCCACAGGATTTCAATTAATTCATAGGACAGATGTTACATCCTCTTAAACTTAAACCACCTTTATGTGAAAATAAGTTAAAAGTAGTTCATATCTGTCTACTAAAGTTCAGCTGAGAATGCATCTAGAGCTGATGACTCTCAGAATTGCTTGACTGCTGCAGATAGACCCTGGATCCGAACTAGATGGCTCTTCCTGTGATTCAGATAGACATCCCTTCCCATGCTCACTGCAGGATCTCCAACAACTCAAAGGGAGAAAGGGGAGGAAAGGATGCAAAGAAGTTCATTTCTTACCTTCAATGAAAGTAACAGGAAAAGATTCTTCGAACTGCCTTCATAAATTTTGGCAAACTTAGGTATCCTATCTGTTTCACGCTTCTAAAGCATCAAAATACGTCTGTTTATTTTTGTAATCCCGGTTCTAACAACGATGAACAAGTTGAAAGAGCATCGCCTTGTACTGAAGAAACCATCTGTCCACGCACCCTTACCACACAACTGAGGAGCAGGAGCTCACGATGAATGCTTTACCTGAAATTTCCAGAGAGTAAGAGTACGTTTACAGGCAGCTACCGTGCAGCAGTCAATAACAGGTACTTTGCTCATGTGTCTAAATCCTTACACTCTCACAGCTTGAAATGGCTCAACAAATATTTTGGTTGAAGTTGCCTGTTTTTCCTTCCTTTTTTAAAATAAACTTTCAACTTGAAAAACATTACGAGAAGATGAAGATAGTTTCATCACCGGACGTACCTCTCCACTGAACTGCACTGCAACAGTAAGAGGCACATCCAGGCTGTTAAATATCATCAGCATCCAAATGAATCTGTTCGACTGCATTTAGCTTTAAAATGATTTGTTAAACCGAAGAAAAACAATTTGGTCAGAACTAAATCAGTACAAAGCAGTTCATACTAATTTAGCTAATGTCAGCTGTAAACCCACTTAAATGTGCTCTAATAATTTTTACTAGTTTAACCAAAGCGGTTTTTAGGTAACTCGTACAACATCCGTGCTATTCTTTTTCTCCTAACATGACTGGATGGGCAGAAATTGGCACCTTCAGAGCTGGAAGGATGATAGTGACCATCTTAACGTAATGGTTCATTCCTGCTCTGAAAGAATTCAAAAGGAAAAAATTTCAAACTGGTTAAAATTTGGGTTAGTTACACTTGGAAAACCTGTGAATAGGCATAAAACAGGGATAAGAATGAACCTGAAAAGTGACTTTGGTTTACTGGATTAATAATGTTTTCATATTTTTTCTTATTAAATAGCATGCATGTCATCATTTCCATTGATCTCTGATTTGTGTGTGGTCTGTAAAGGCTGCTGCATTACAGAATACTAGATTATTATGCTTATACTCATTATCATTAGTCTTATTATTAGATCCTTTCCTGTATAGCTGGATAAACTATGGAACAAATCATTGGATTTCTCCTGTGAATTTATTCCAAGACTAGAAATAACTAATTGATATAATCAATGTAATGAAGTTACCCATAGACAAATTTGGCTTTGCTTTGTTTAGTTTGGAGGAAATAGAGACAAATGCTGGAAAAAAAAAGATAATTCAAATTACTGCCAGTAACAAAGCAGTGTGCTATTGATTTTCTTCTGAAGACTTCCTCTAATGCAACTTATAATATTGCCACATTACAAAGAAATTGGTTCTTTCTCCAAAAAGTCTACGTCTTTTTCTTTAACCGTTATGTGATGTCTTTTACATACACAAAAAGCTGAGAACACCTTTTTATTGCCTTAGAAATAAAACTTATACTAATTTTTTAACAGCATTACAGGCAAAATAAGAAATTAAAGCCAAGCAGAACACATGTACGGCTTCATATTAATGCAAGAGTCTTCCTTCTTACCAGTTTAGAAAGGAAAATTCCACTCTTCAGAAGGCAAAATCAATTCAAAGGGCAGATTTCTACAAAGGCTCTTTGTGAATAAGGAGTTTATCCCAAAGTCTGCAGAACCTGTCAGCACTTCTTCTGTAGCTGCTACACCACCTAGTTTTGGATTCTGTCGCTTCTGTCTCACTTCAGGCTAAACTTCTGAAGGATATGGGGTGGCATGTAAGAAGTCTGGGTAGCAATATTTTCTTATATTTAAAGAAAGCTTACTGTAAATTATTAGTTTTTCCATGTTCCTAAGGCAGAGAGAAAACCTAACCATTTTCCTTTCATGTAATTTACTAATATTGCTTAAAGATGGTATTATAAAGGACCATGACAGACAGATCTGATTCACAACAAAAAAACAAAACACCACTTTTGCAAGACATTATAGCTGGCTCCTGTAGCAGCAGGAGGTCTCAGCACCACCACTGGCCCCGCAAAATGCAAAAGCACTGGGGGTGGGGGGGAACAACCAGATTTTCTAATGCAATACTTGGACAATTTTCCAAATAAGCTGCTTCTGCTTTAATGGAGTTTCAGAGTAAATCAGTGGCGTTCTAGATAAGGCTGTGAATGCACCTTTCTAGGGCCATAGTTTCATAAACATTTAACTGGCACAAAGACTCTTACAGAAAAAGAGTCTGCCTGCCTTTGCCCTGCCATGACCATTTGCAGGGATCTGGAGTGAGCTAGATCAAGCCACTGCTTTAAGTTAAAACTAACCTGGTGGAAAGAAATAATTAGTTTAACATGTATCAGAGAACCAGCGCACTGCCCAGCCGTGCAAATGTTTGCTCACACCTGATCAGTCAGCTGTGGGAAGAGAGGATGCTTCTTTCATGCTATGGAAAGTGTTCAAGAAACTACGGTCCTGCAGCAAAAAATGGTCGCCCTTTGGGAAGTGTCAATCAACAAAGCTCCTCCTCACCCCTTATTCCTACTAGTCTTCTCTTTCCCTGACACTTTAACAGACTGCAGCTTCCTTCCCTCGATTCATTTTGTAGACCAGCAATTTTATTGTAATTTATTCTCTCTTTGAATAAGCACTTTCCTGTATTTTGTTGATGTTCCCTAACTTGAAATCAACTCAAAACTTCTATTAATTATTAGTTTATCGACCTTTTCCAGTATGCAACCTTCAAATAAAAGAAATTAGTCAGATTACCTTTTACTTATATAAATTCAGAAACCGAATTAAGGTGACAAGATTTGTACAGAGAAATGACATCTTTCATTAGATGAACACAGAATAGTTGGAGAAAAATGAGAAGCTTCTGAGCACTTAAATCTTTCTGCACTGCAGACTACAGGGACCACAGCATCTAGCTGCTTAAAACACTGAGTCTAAAAATGTCTTTAACGTACTTTCAGAAACATGTGCTGAAGGATTTGAGCCACTAGGCAACCTCTGAGTAACTATTTTTGCCCACCATTGACGTGCCCTTAGCATAACAAGCTCCTCTAACTCAGATCAAGGCTAAAAGGTGCAGGACCTCACTTAATTTCTGGCTCTACCAGGGGCCATACCTGCTCTGAAATGAGGAATGAACTGCTTAACAGAAGTTATGTCAAGGAGCAATACAGCTAACCAATCTTATTTCTGAATGCAGAAGGTAATAGATATTACTTTGTTTTAGAGAAGATAAATCCAAAATCAAAATGCCTTCTTAACAACATCTGTCAGTCACAGAGCAGAACTGCCGAAAATCCTACCTGAAAGCCAGCGTTTGTCCGCATGTCATCTTCATCATTACTAGACTCCCTCTTACCCGGTGCATCTCTATGGTCTCTTTCTGTTGTGCCCCCTCCTTGAACAGGTACCTTAGCAGCCTATTTAAAGGGAGGGGTACATGCATAGTTGAGTGCTAACATCCAGCTCTGTCGTCCTCTCCCCTTTGGGGTCATTTCTCAGGTATGTTGTCCTATTCCAACCTGCAGGACTATCGGCAGTATCAAGCAATGGGATTGCAAATATCCTCGTCATGTTGGTCTGCTTGTCATCCTCTAGCCCACCTCCCTTCACATGTTGACCAGCATTTAGCTTCCTCGCTTTTCTGAGGTAAGTTCACCCTGGCATATCAGCATAAAAACTTTATGAACATTCTCTACATACCAAGACTCTTCCTACCTACTCGAGGTGATGATCTGACTTGCTTTCTGGCTCCCTATTAAGATGGTTTCTTCCCTGACTATTAGGCCAAATACAATAGGTGAAGATTAGGAAACGAAGTTTTAATAGCTGTAAGAGTTGCATGTTGTTCCTGCTGCTGCATAGGTCCTCTTACACAAGCACGGATCACCTCTTGCCTTAGTCATTGGAAATTGAAATTAGTCAGCTGAAACGAGCCATCCTTTGGCTGCAAAGGTGTAAGGTGGTCCATTGCTGTTGGGGGAAGGGGGCTAGTTTGTTTTTAATGTAGGCAAGTACTATCTTTTGTTTTCTTGTGCAACCTTTGTTTCAGTCAGCAGGAGAGACTTTGGGGCACTCCCACTAGCCTAGCCCTACTTTCATACCAAAGTGCTTCCTTTTTTTTGGTTAGCACTGAAATAGCAAACTCCTGAGAATCTTCTGACCTTCACGTCCCCTGCAAACTGTCCTTCAGCTTACTTACCTGGTTACAACTGACTTCAAAACAAACGCAAGAAGAAGTTCCCACTTCCCACTTCCCTTCCTGTGGAGCATTTTATGTATTGGGGGCTTGCATACATTTTAAAGCAACATTTCCCCTTACAGAAGTAGTGGTTCCCCCCTGCTCTTTGTTGCTATATGTTATTAGCCTCAAAGTATACAACTATCAAGTGATTGCAGTAGAAAATCTACTGATTACAGTAAATTACTTCCATATCATTGAGAGTTTTGCCCATTTTCCTCTGTATTTTCCTCTTTACCCATTTTCCACATGTTGCAGACACCACCCTGTACTCCGGACATATATGTTCTGCAAAGGAATTATCTCTGCAACAGAGCTCTGCTGGAACATCACGGGCTTGTACCATCTGTGCAATACATTGAAGGTATTAGCAGAGGCTGGAATAACAATTCAAGAGTCTTAATAATTTTGGTGCTTCAGGGTACCCTCTACTTTTCCCAGTTCCCCTCTGCAGAAAATACAGCAGTCCTAATGCAGAATGCTGGTGTACGTCGGCCCATTTTGGATGAACTAACATTTGGGTGAAGAGACATTTGTCCAGAAGCCTGGCTGGTGGAATTATTTAACGTAAAGCCATACTAGTTCAAGACATGCAATGCTCTCTGCTAAGCAAGAAGTTGAAATCAAAATACTCCTTATGGGATAAACTGAACCCATCAAAGAAAGAGTAGCAGTCAAGAGAAAAGTTTCGCTTAGTGCAGAGGATGAAATGGGAAGTCACAGACAGTTTTGAGAAAGCGACCCTGTTGCTAAGACTTGGATAAAGATGAGAACACAGCATGTGAGGAAAGACTATGAAAGGCTCCCAGGGCTGTTAACTTCGTGCAAGAGCATAACAGAGGATGGAACTGATGAGATACAGGGGGAAAGAAGTGCACTCTAATCTCTTATTCAAGGGTTTAACTGAAAATAGAAAGACTAATGCTTTAGGACCTGTGTCCAAGACATGCTAGTAGCTCCATCCCAGGGGAACCAGGTCAGCAACAGAAGTTTTCATCTGTTATCCGTCCAGGAAAAGAGAGGTAGGTGCCAAGGCAGACACGTAAACACATTGAATTACTTGAAGCAGTCAAAGAGCTTTGAATTGTAACAGCTCAAAACGGACAGGCGTGAGAGGCAGCAGCAGCTCCCAGCTGCTACGCTTGAACTAAGATTTATCAGCACACCTACTCTCTAATTCAGGAAAGAAAACAAACTCAACACTTGTAACATACTGCGTGTATTAGCAACCCTTCAACTAGCAATTTTTCCCAAGCTTGTCAAGCCTGACTTTCTAATACTGAGTTAGTTAGAAGGTACAGAATTGACAGTGTTTTCTAAAAAGCAATACAGTTGGTCTGAAATAAGAGGTTTAAAAATTATTTTATTCCATAGGGAATCAAACTAAACTTCACTGAAGACTGTTTTAAGGAATATTATATTTTAACTAGAAAATGTTCCCTTTTATTGCTACCTTTTAAAATGCTTTAAAGAGGTTGTGTTCTAATTCATGATCCTCTTTCCAGAGGAAGATGGATGAGTTCCTGCTTTATCTTTTAGAAATACACACATGGATAGAGATATCCAGTGTTCATAACTGAAGTCCCAAAGCTTGGGGAAGCTTGCTCTAGTTTTAGATGTCACACAAGTTCAAAATCAACAGGATAAATCTCTGAGAAGAAATAACGTATAGAAACAAAAGTGCAGTCTTCACCCTGAATATTTCTGTGTAATCTCATTAGGTGCATTTTAATAATGCATTAATTCATATCAGCTTTAGTTACGTAAACTGGAGAGAGTGATACAATGGAAACAGAAGAACAGAGAATGACAGAAGGAAGATACAGCTTCAGAAAAAAGGGGGGAGGGGTTTAAAAAAAGAAGAAAGAAAAAAATCAAGGCAGACTCTTATATTTGATTCTGCTGTAAACAAAGCTTTAAAACTTTCCAGTAATTCCACATCATTTCAGTCTTGAAAGGCTACAAGCCTGAATCTAAAATGACTTTCAGTATTCTTAATCTTATGTGTTTCCATATTCTGGTGGGGCTTCCTACACCATCATTAAAATGAGGTGCAGTTTAGTAACCCTACTTAGCTCAAACATCTCGTACGTTGCTTAATATCCATTTAAAGTTTTTAAAATTATTGGCGGGGAAGGGGGCAACCTTTTGCGCATTTGTTTTGGAAGAATGATCAAATGCAACTTAAGAAATTCTACAGATGTCATTACAAAATTAACAAAGAAAAATTAAATCTTTATAAAAGATATATAAAGCCTTTTACTTTTCTGTGGAATATAACACTATTAAAATGGATGCGTTTATGCAGCCACTCTGTAAACGCAGCATGCATCACAGCGGCAAAGCGGTTCAAACAGAAGGGCAAGATAGACACCTGCAGAATAAGCAACTGCAGGAGAATTGTAAAGTTAACAGGGACTCTCTTTATCTCATCAGATATCCATTTATTACTTTTTCCTGTTTCATCCTCCTCCTGCCTCCTGATTCTGTATGTTAGACATAACATACAAATATCCTGATTTTATGTTAGACATGCCTACCTTACTGAACAGCTAGGGGCCATATCACTGCAGACAAAACACCAGAAATTCAAAATCAAACCAGTGGGTCTAGTGAAGTCAAGGTATATTTTTTTTTTTTTTTTGGGGGGGGGGGGGGGGGGAGTAGGGAAGGTGAAGCAGGGAGGAATCAATCTTTGGTTGGTGGATTGCCACTATACACATACCACTCTTTCTGTCTTGAAAGAACTTGACCAAAAGACTTTAATGAACTTGCATCAGATCCAAATTTTTCAGTTCAAATGAGTCAAAGATTTTAGGTTCTTTCCCATCCTATTGTTCCTATGTCTTTTGCAGTGAATATGCACCTCATTTGCAACATGTCATCTACTCCACTCACAGCTTTTCTGAGGACAAAATACTGAAAACACTGTGTGAAATCAGCAACATTCCAGAAATGGGTATTTTTCATTTGTTTTTAAGAAAAGGTCTGAAACCCAAAACCTAATAGGAATTGCAGATCTCCAGTTATACATGCAATTTATTTGTAGCCTTTGACTATAGGAGCTTCACATTTGCTCTAGCTCCTCAAGTGTATAAGAATCCTGCAATTGCCATTTCCACTGGTACTAAACTGACCCCTGCTGGCACGATTTCTAGTTGTTGAAAACATCTGGATTTTTTTTTTTTACGTTTACGAGGATGGAAACAATTTTTTTAATGGCACCCAAAAGTGTGCTAATACACTTCCCTGTACAAATCTTTGCAACCCAAGGAACTCGCAAAATTATTTTCTGACGTGACCCAGAAAGAAGTAATCAAAGAACAGGGATGAAAAATGAGGACAGACACGTAAGATTATGTGGCTATTCAGCAAGTCCATGCACTAAAGGATAGAATACTTTTCCTCCAAAGTTAAAACAGATAAAGTCTGCGCAACAAAACCACGTAATTTAAATATTATGCAATAAAAATATTAACAGATATAGTTCCACATGTTTTTGTAGTTGCATTCTTTCAGGATTAAGAGGCTTGGCTTTTTTTTATTTTTAGTATAATGTTAACAGCAAGCCGTTTTCTCTTGAAGACTTTTTCCTCGATTAGATTAATTTTTCTGAGAACGTCCACATCAGGATGTTGTAGAGTACAAAATCCCCCACATGGATCCCATCACAGAATTTTCTCTGAAACATTAACTCAAAGGAAAAGCTGATTTTGTGGGCCTGGCCCAGCCTTCAGGGCCTCATGCAAGTGAAATTATTCATCATGAGAAAGGTCATGCAAAAGCTGAAGAAGCACCATCATATTTTCCTATAGGTCGTAACAGTGCTTCTTGCTAGACTTGAAGGCACTTCTCCCCAGTTCCCTTTCTCTAGCACTCCTTTGTCCCTATTTCCAGTCCCATAAACTGCAAGCTGTGGGAAGCACCAAAAGGAGAATCAGAGCTAATGCAAGGTCACTCCCATACACACATGTATGTATGTACATACGTTGGTCCATGCATCTTTAAATATACACATACACATACACACACACACACACACACACACACACATAATGGTATCTAATTCTTTTCTGTAAGTTCCACAATGACACGTCACCATGACAGAAAGAAATCTGCAGGAATGTGTGCTTTCTACATGTTTTGCTCCTGGAAAAAAGCACATCCACACATACCAGAGCTCATGAAGCCCATGCTCCTTGGCTTTCATTCATAACATCGCTGTTTGAATGATCTTGTGTCTATTAATATATTGTGATGGGCATTTCCTTAATGAAAACACTAATTTGGGTCTCTTTCCTTCTCACTTATGTACTTATTTTCATAAAATTTGCAGGAATCTCTCCAAAACCTCTGTCCCTCTATCTTTGGTTGTAATCAGCTAGCAGTTCCAGAAACGCCTGACAGACAATACAGAGCACGATTGCCCAAGTCACTGCTTCAGGAAACCAGGCTAAAAGTGGAAGGGAACCGAAAATAGAGACAGAGAGAAAAGGAAGGAGGAAGTAAATTATAGAGAAGAAGAGCTAGAAAGAAACTTTATTTCTTTAGGCAGAATAATTAAAGTGGCTAAGGCACAAAGCAATTGAATAGAGTGAAATAACAGTCCTGGGAGAACCGGGTCAGAGAGCACCACGCTGAAAAGTACATGGCTTTGGTGTGCTCTGATTGCCAAAGACAACTCGGTCTCTTTACTCGCGCAATATTTTTAATCTTTTCAAACAATTGTGATTGTAACATGCAAAGCTGTATATGCATAAAAAGAAAATATTAAGAACTGCAAGATGGAGGATGAAATTTAATCTAATAGACAATACAGTCCAATACTCTCCAATGATACTTTTGGGAAAACTAGGAAAACAAGTCTTTTTACGTTTACAAAGAAACTGCAAGAAGTAGCCTTGTACTCTTTTCCGATTTATCCAGTCAAGCTCATGACAGATTATTATACACATATGCGCACACATCTCCCTAATAACATATAGACTAGCTATTGTATATATGTTTGAATGTCACATGCACGTGTGCAATGTATAATTATAAAAAGCTTAGAGAAGATATCTGAAACATTTGGATGACTGTGATTGATGACGTGTCATTTGCAGATATACACATAGTTTAGATAATGCAAAGCAGATATTAAATTCTGATAACCAACAATTGCTCAGACATTTAAAATGCTCACAGATACAGGCTACAAAACATGACCACAACTCTGTAAACAAGTTTTTAAAAGACTCATTAGTCATGCCTTATACTTGCTTTTGTTATCTTCTGGTTATCACATGTATGTTTAGATATTACATATGTAATATGTATGTAGATATTACCTGCTTTTATTTAACATTTAAGAATATTAAAGTTGGCAATAGAGAATTAACACCCACTCATTCTGGGAAATGTTATGATGAAATTATTAGGCTCATCTAACAAGAACTTTTAATGAGGATTTTTCAGATTCTTCATGCTTCTTTGCAATTGCATACCACATGTTTCAAAACTAGTTTTGAAATGCCCTGCACCATTAAAATTGGATTTAGTCTTCACAATGGGGCTGTATGTGTTGTTGCCAAACACAAGCTATGAGGATGACATAGAAACAACCAGGTGATTTTCTATTGCTTTATTTATTCAAATGATCAGACTGGATAGAGAAAAGCCACTTCTAGCCTTAAAAGTTTATAAACTTTAAACCAACAATACGTGGTTGCAGCATGCAAGATGTAAGATGTTTCAGTAGACAGAAATGGAAGAGTGAAGGCTCTGGGCAGCTAACAGTTTCTGGTTTTGTTTACCTATTCCTAACGCCCTTCTTTTTCCTTTAGGGAGTGATGAGAGGGGGGATATAATTAACAGAATTTTTAGTAGATGTCTGGCAAATACTTCTTCAATTAACCATATCAATTTATAAGTAATACATACTAATTCATATCTCAGTGACCTCTCTAAATGAAAGTTAGCTCTTGAAAGCCAGGTATCTCATTCAGTTTTACATAAACCATTGAGGCATAACCTTTATTTTTCTCCCTGAGCAATACAATCCATGTTAGATATCAAGGCTGTGCAATAGTGCATATGCAGGGGGAAAAAAGAATCTACGTTTTTATTCATAAAAGAAACATTTTAAACAGTGAGGAAAAATAGCACTTTGGTTACAGAACCGTGCTGCTTCCTAAGCCTGTGGGACTTCCCCCCCCCCCCGACATGTGGCCCCAGTTCTGTAAAATCATTCCCTTCCTTCTTACACTACTGAAATCAACAAAATAAAGTTTCAAGTCTAACTATTTAAAGAGGAAAACCTTTTTTGGGGTAAAAAAACCTGTTCCACTCCACCATTTTGCACGCTGTCCCAACATACACACTTAAATATAACTATTTAATTCTTTCTTGGCATCTCCAATTGATAACAATTTTTTGGTTGTTTCTTAAACAATTCCTAAATCAAAGGTCACTCCTGCAGATCAAAAATGCTTTAATAAAAAAGAAAACAGTTTATGAAATTGTTTTATCTTTGGGAAAGCAAGTTCTCAAGGCATCATTCAAAGATATAGCATCCACTTTTACATACATCATTCAATATCAACAGATTAAGTTAGTTTTATTCACTGAGTTTATCAGTCAGCTGATTATACAATTATATACACTTCTTCACTCATTCCTGGGCAAATGCTGAAGTAATTAAGCACATAAAATTCATCATTTGTTTGCAAAGTGCGCAGAAGTACTAAAAAGCTCAGAGAGGTTCAGATTAGCATTGTGCTTGGAGGAACTGCAGCTACCTGTGAACTGCCACTTTAAGTAGATTGGGTTGTCTGGAAGATTTCTTCCAGTAATTATATAAAGAAGCAAGTGCCTTTCTGGGAACACTCTGCTCGGAGGTCTCTGCAATACCAGTGACCAAACTAATAGAGGACAGTGACAAAACCTGTGAACCCCCTTAGGGTGCATAATACAAGGTTGCTGCTGTCACTTACCACCTGTATATTTCTTCTAGCCATGCGTCAACCTCATTTCTACACGGCAAATATTTTATATTTCTGAGCATTCAAGTAGAACGGTATGTTACAAGGGAATGAATTAAGAATACTGTAAAAGAACCTCTGCAGCTCAAAGAAAAAGCCAAAGCTGGGTGAATGCACAGTGCAAGATAAGCTATTAAAAAAAGAAAAAATCCATGTTAAAATCTTGAACAAGCAAAGAAATTATAGACAGAATGACCTAACAAGTCAGAGATGGAAGCCAAGAATTTTAGTTGGCTTTATTGATTTCACCACTGATTCACTATACTGCTCAATGTATAAAGTCATGATTTTGTTCCTAAGTTTCTTCATCTGAACAATAAGTAAAACACACAAAGAACATTTCAAATCATTCCGTAACAGAAACATAAGTTTAATTTTTGTTTTTGCCCTTGCTTTGTCATGTTGGATCTTTTCTTAATAATACGCCAATTTAAAAAAGCTGCAAGACTAAATACGTACATAAGTACATGGGCTTATTCAACAGAGAGGAAGATGACTTTCTGAATTACAGAAATAAAACAATTCTGCTTATGACAGTCTGCTTACGCGTTTCAAGTTAGTCGAGAAAGCAAGTCCATTTGACAGTTCACAGCTATATTAAGGTTTAAGCACTTTGCTGAAATTTATAAGCTTTATTCCTTAAAAAGATAAGCTGTGCTCTGAAAGCAAATGCAAGCCGACGTTGCCCGTACCCCAGCTCAGCCCCAGCAGCAGCCAGGAGCAGCAGGGCACCGCGTCCCAGGCACTCGGGGAACAGCTGGGGCTCACTGCCACGCTACCCGTGCTGGCTACAGAGCCTCCGGTTTGGTTAGCCAAGAGCTTTGCCGCAGTACATTCTGGACTGCCTACAAAACACTGTGCCAAAATGCTAAGAATCATCTCTTCGTACAGACCTGTTTTGCTCAGGTTAGTGAACAAACTTGAGGGTTTTTTTTTTAAAATATAGATTAAGAAAAAAAAATCAAATTTCTGACAAGCACCTGGTTCAACCCAAGACCCATCTCAGAAAGTTAGAAGTATAGTTTCAGTGTTTCCTAGCACGCTTGATTCCTACACAAATAGCTTATTCTTCACTATACATTTGGAAGAGCATAATTTACAAACTTAAACACACTTGTTTCGTAACAAACTAGGCCAGTTTGTCTCTGCTGTTGACTACGCACAACATACTGTTATCACATAGATTTGTATTTCAGTTTGACGCTTTTATGCCGTAAAACGTGTTTACATTTTCAGAGCAGCGCTATGTAACGACAGAAAGTGCACCAAAAGCCTCATCTGTGCCTTGCATTTAGCCAGAAGTACTAGCCCACGTTTGGAGGCTGTTAGGAGCGTAAGGGGCCCGCTGCATCTGGCTCATCATACGATATGGTTCTTGCTGCTTATTTATATGTGGACATCAGCTCAGATTCACACAAGGTAGTTTCCTAAACGAAAATGAACAAATAATGATTCTTTAAAAAACATAGCAACGTTCTTCACAGATGGTAAGAAAGGCAGAAGAACACTGAGAAACTTGGAGTGCTACTACATTAAGATAGGTAAACTTTTTGCTGACAGAGTTGATAAAAGCAGTACTCGCTTACTCAACACAAATGCCCATATGTCTAGACCACTGAGTACAATCGTAATTTGCACATACAGCATGAGCAATCTATCTTATTCCAAACTGAGCAGACACAAAAACATTTTCGACCAGAAATAATTCATCTGATCCACATAAATATGCCACACTGTTTTAAAATCAACAGAGCTACTCAATTGAATAAAGCAGCAGGATTTGGTCTTTTATGGATGCCCACAGATTCTATTTTCAAAAGTTTTTTTAAGTTTTCTTAGAACCACAGTTTCCACTGATGATCTGGCATGAACACTTTCACTTCTACTTTCAGTGCCAAAGACCAGGACTTCAACAGTATAATAAATCTTCAACTACATTAAGCAATTAGTCTTATCAGAAATAATTTTAAATTTTTCAGCACCTATCTCTTGCTCTGCCTTCAAGTCACTTAAAATAGTTAAAGAGATATAACAGATTTATTGTGAGCACTGATATTGGTATTTACTTCAGCATTATCAGTTACCTAGTATATCCTTTCCCCTATTCTTAAACTCAAGGCCTTTCGGTGGAGTGCTTTCTTTCTTTCTTTCTTTCTTTCTTTCTTTCTTTCTTTCTAATGGGAAAGGTTGATCTGTGATTTCACAGCTGCTTCCTTTAGAAGCAGTTTAGTTTCCACAAATACATCATTTTGTTATTCAAAAGACCATCAATGGAAAGAATGGAAAATAAACATCAGTATATGAAGGATTATCTTTGAAACTGCAAAAGATTCACTCAACTATAGCATATAAATGCCTACTGTAGATTTCAAATGCATGTAGCAGATAAGTAACTTGTTTTCTTCCAGTTCAGACAGCATATCAACCAGAAGACTATGCATCTAAACAATTCTAGGAAATCTGTAGGTTTGCTTTTCTTTTGCTATTACTTCGTAAAAGACAAAGATCTAATCCGCAAAACTACAGATTTGAAGCCACTGAAAATATGAGCTGCTCTCAGAGACTCATAAGTCTTCCAAATCAGTCATCTCTTTTGGCTGAAATTTTCCATGCAGAATGTCTGATTCAGACTTTCTTTTTCGGGAAGGAATCAGGAGATTTGGGGGCGGGGAGGGAAGTGAAAGATTTAAGCAATAACGTCTCAAATATTTTTGAGGCTGATAGAAATATTTTATTTTGCCCATAAAAGAAGAAAAAAAACCTTAGAATTACTCTGTTGGCTTACTAGAGCAGCTCCACATCTTAAAGCAATAATATAAATCTGTTAGAGGTGTCTAGGACACGGATTTTTTTCTGTTCTACTGAAAAACAAACAAACAGAAACTAAGTTTATAAGGCTTGGAAAAACACCAGCTTGAAAAACTTCAGTATCAACTAGTTAAGAGCTGAACTAAAATGCTCAGAATGTGCAACAACCTCCCAACTCCTGCGCACAACTAAAGAGTTTATTTGCCTGTTTCAGAGAGCCAAATAGTAACTCCATGCCAGGTACCTAGTATGAGCATCAGCTTGCCTAAAGCTGCTCGGGACTGCATATGCACAAGAACCGAGAAGAAAGATGCTTACCTGACCTTTCTTCCCCTCACACCTTTCACTCCCCAAAAACGTGAAAGTCTTTGCTGGTATTCAGGCCTGACATAAGTGCTACTAAGGCAAGAGCGGTATCAGGGACTGAAAATCAAACACAAATGCCCACCAGGAATTTCTGACTGGTGTGAAAACTTCTATTGAAACCTTGGTAAATAAGAAACTTTTGTTTCAGGCTCCTGTTTTGAGTGGAAGGAGTTAAGGTTTTTTGGCCCATCTCCATGACTTGCTAGATAGGCCTATAAACTGCCTATAGGTCTCTCCTGCATTTTAGACGGATGGAGCCAAGCTGACGACTGCCCTGCCACAGTCCAAACTGCAACCTAAGATCCAAACTGTGCTTTTTCCCTGCATTTACATTCACAAAATCACACAGCTCAGAGCAACGTGGGGCCATGATTCCTAAGCTCGTTCTCAGAGAGCATCTGTAACTATCAACACGTAAACTGCACAGTCAAAAGACAGGGAACACAAGTCAGCTCTTTTCCCCAAGACATTACGACTGAACTAGTTGAACTACAAGATGACAATTCAGATGCTCTGCAGATGACACAAATCAAACTCTCAGGCCTGTGAACATCTGACGAGAAGACACAGACCAAAGCCAATACTATACACCACAAAAAGCAAGAAGCAATCTCTACCCCTTCTAACGGCGGCACACAGGATTTTAATCTAGCTACATACTTTAAATTTTCATTCCCCAGCTTAATGAGTTTTTTCCATTTTACACACTTCCCTCACATCAATACTTCTTTTTCTCAACACTTTTGAAGGATATCCACTGTGGTACGTAGGTAACTTTGAATTAACTTTTTTTTCATACTCTGTGGTACACAGGCAGCAAGGAGCTCATCTGTGGCGGCAAAGTGACAGATTTCTCCCCCTCTCTGCTGAAAAGGGGCTTGCGTTCTCCATTCCTCGTTAACACGGATCATTTGGGAACACAGGATGGGAAGGTCTTCTAGCAATTCCAGGCCCCACATTTACTTCAAAAAAAAAAAAAAGTGCTTATGACAGAGGCAAAAGGCAATGTTTCCTTGTACTTAAGCTTTTAGAGTGGCTAAGGAAGAGTTTTATTTGTAGCATAGTAATGTTCCTAGACATGTTTGTACCACAAACAGTCACCGTGAAAAAGGTGTCTGGGCAAAGGTGGGCACAGAAAGCTAGCAATTACATGGCTGCAAGGTGGCTGAACTACAGAAGCTCACGTGACAAGCCAGTAACATCGATAAGGTGCATAAATTGGTGAAAAAGAGCAATTGCTATTACATTTGTTCCAGAGGGTTCCTACAGATCACGATCACTGTTAACATTCAAGCAACATGAAAAATGAACAAAAGATCATGTGTCAGCTTAACTCCCCACTACAGCATGTAAAATTTCCGATCCCTACTCAAAGACGGCCAAATCGATCCACAAAGTCCAGGTATTTAGGCTCTATACTGCTAAAAACTGAGTATGCCGAAACTCAGTCTATTGCTAAAATCCCAAGCCCTGCATACACAAAAAGCAATACTTAAAATTCTCCCTCTTTGCAATGATTTCTCCTAGAACGCAAATATGTAACACATATCCTCGCTCCAGCTAATGTTTCCAATGCTGATTTTAAAAAAGTAGTCAGAAATTGTTGAAAAGGGAACAATTAACTTCCTAAAGGAAATGAAGCGAACTAATCTCTGTTGTGTTGCCAAAAATATATTGTTTTTGTCATCTGTAAAGACACTCTTCAACTTAACAACTGTGATAAGAGCCTTGTTAAGCTCTTCTTACTTGGCTGAAAGTTTTAAAATGCCATAAGCTTTTTGTTTTAATGAGAAAATACCAATACATGCTCTGTCAGATTGGCACAACAACAATCAATTTGGAATCAGAACGTTTACTGCCTTCTGATGTTGTATTTCTGTCAAGGGAATTTAGACAAGATAATAGGGCCAAAGAACCCAATATAGGCACTGACAGACATAAACCCGAGACATTGCCACCAGAAAAAACTGACAGTATTTAAATATATAGCCGCCAACCCCCGGGGTCATGGCACCCACTCTACCTGTAAAATTAAAAGATTTTGACCTTGACACCAAGGCAGGATGAAGCCACATGACCAAGGTGGCTGGATTCCCTAAGCAGCAAAGATAAATTGTGAAACAACCGAGAGGGCAGGCAAAGAGGGGGAGGAGGAGGAGGAGCAGGAAAGGACAAGAGGCCTCTGAACTCAGAAAGGCAGAACAAAAGCAAGGCTCAAAGGAATCAGGCACAGAGATTTTCAAAACAAGTCTCCTCATAGATTTCGCCACTGAAGTTCATTTTTGCACTCTAAGAGGTGCGTTTCAGCTTTAAGTTTCTCCTGCTTTCAAACGTATTCTGCAAAGATTTGGGATGGCATTTCTCAATGCATCAAGGCATTTGAGTGTTTATAACTCAAACCACATGTACAGAATAAGCACCCTGCCACATGCAAATCAAGTAAGTGGTCTGGAAAAGGGTGGCCTAAAAGAGAGATCTGCTACGCAGTCCTACCCCCTTCACGTGAAGCCAGCAAGGACCATTCCTCCAATTTATGCCACCTCTACCATTAAACCTATTTCATATTTCTATTCCCACATTCCCAGTTTTATCACTTCCTCTAATAATACCCTATTTTCTGCCTTTTTCACATCACCCGCAAGCATTTACACAGCTCTGCCTCTAAGCTGCATATCAGCTCTTCTTGCCTCCGCCTCTTGCACCCCATGCAGTTTTTTCTTTTCTCTTCTTGGCCCACGTGCAGCTTTGTGCTCGCCCCACAACAGCCACCTGCATTTCAAACCACCTCTTTTTTCTGTGAAGCAACCTCTTCACTCTCAAATACCTACTCAAACAGTGTGATTTGTGCTCTTGCTTTGCTGCCTTACCTTCAAAAAAAAAAAAAAAGAGCTTTGAACTAAACATGACATGTAATTTCATAGCCCGTACAATCTGTCCTTCACAGACCAAGTCAGGCTGCAAGCGCCTCAGCAAACGTGACACCTTCTGTTTTCCCTGGTATTGAAAATTTTTTGTCGCGTAAAGTTTCAGGTTCCATTTCTAACATAAAGTAGCCATTCTTTACTTCCTTCTAAACCAACTGCAGCCGTTCTAACACAGAAAGGCGGGCGCAAGCCTTGTGGCATGCTGAGAGAACACGGACTCATTCCTAACCCCCAAGATATGTGGTGCGAAGGAAACGGAGATGAAGTGGGCAGAGGGATTGAGGGAACTTGGCTATAGCCCACTCTGGGCAGGCGCTTAAAAAGCGGCTGAAGAACAAAAGGCAAGTTAAATAAAAACTGAACTTCCTGTTGTGTTTTTTCCAAGGCTAAATTTGTTCCCTTCTAAGCCTATGCCATGATATTTTATATCGGGGGTTGGCAAAATATCCAGGGGAGCACCAAGCTGTGTGCCACTGTGGATTCCCCTGAACTAGAGGGACTACAGTTAATGGTGACGCAGCTCGTCTGTACTCCTTTCATTCGATGTTAAATCAAAGGTTAGCAAAAGAGGCCATGCTCCTACTTTCCTTAGAGCTCCTGAATTGCTCTCCCTTTCCTGCACTTGACAGAGCTCCTCCTCTTCCTCCTTAATTAGTGGAGGAAGGGCTGACCAAGTGGAATATGACCAGTAGGTATGCAGCCTGAAAGATTAACTGAACCTACATTGGCAGAGGAAGCCAAAGCAGCGCTGGCATCACCAACCCTGAGGTTTTCAAATATGTCTAAACAAATGGGTCAGGAATAAGGGATATGTGTGGAAGTTGTTCCAATCCTCAAAAGTTGGGAGCATAAAAATGTTCCCACTGGCAGATTCACACATCACCAGCATACATGTGCACGCATGGATATTCACAAATTTTCCTTAGCTACATAAACTTCTATAGTTGGAAGGAAAGAAATCTTTAGGCCAATATTTGTTCCACTGTGTCCTATCCATCTTTCCGTTCACATCATGTTTAGTTTACAAGATTCTGCAAATGCACCACCAATGATATCAAATCAACATACAAATTTTGCTGAGATCCTACACTGATCTACTTTTAAGTATCAGGGCTTTGCACCCTTTCCACAATACACACTTTCACCATTGCCCAGAACTGAAGAATGCTGAACTATTGATATAACAACACTTTAGCTTCGTTTCTCGTGAATGTCGTATGCTGTATACAGAAGGTGATGAGTCTGCAACAGCTTCAGCTGGCACAGCCTTTTAGTGGGACATGAGTTTAAATACAAAATTACATTTGGACACAGAACATAAGGTTTAGTTGCCAAAATTCTGAACAATCAATTCAGAACGTCCTAAAAAGAGGCGATGCAGAAGAGAAATACAATTTTTGTTGACCTCTGAAGTTCAGAATAAGTTCTTTAAGCTGGAAGAGCACATAACACTGTGGGGGAAGAGAAGGGGTTATCCAGATCTCGCAGTCCACAACTAATGAGGAACTTCTCCTTTCACTTAATCAGTACAGGAGTTCATACTTTCAGTGCCTGGAATTCAGGCTTAATCCTGATGACCTGACATGAGCCACCGTTACAGTGGAAACACCCTAATGAGTTAAAGATGCTGAGCCAGAAACCACTCAGAAATCTGGCCTGTCATACAGGCCTTATTCAAGCAGTCTTGATAACTATCAATCTTCATTGCTAGTTTCAAGATAATTGGTCCTCTTTCTGAGCAATCAGGGTGTCACATTACAGCCTGAAAAAACAAGTTTTTACTGCTTATTGCAGCAGATTGAAGTATGTAAATGCAATCTCTAAAAAGTCACAAGCAACAAAACAAGTGAGAATCATCCCAATTTACTAATTATGATTTCAGGATTCTTACATCTGAAAAATTCAGGAAGTCAAATTTCTCACCTCTCAGGATGCCTGTATACTGAAATAAGCCATCACTGTCTTGAACCACTGGTCCAGTACTTTTATGATAAATAGAGACACTGATGTCATTCTGGCAAGACAGAGGCAATGAACACTGGCATCGTAAATGACGATCCCAATTACAAGAAACATTGAACCAGCAGCGTGACAGTAGCTAAGGTGTTGTACCTATGTTAAGCCACAAAACCCCTTCTCTTTTCTCAGCTAGAGAAACCTAGTCCAGGCTGATTAACAGTCAATAAAATGAATTCAAGCAAAAGATTTCTCAGTTAAGCATATGCAATTATTTCTGTTAAAATAGAGTTAACTATATTATATTATGCAGCAGGTTCACAGAAAATACAAAGCAGCATCAGAACAAACATTATTTTGCTGCCATTCTTAATGTACCGCCATTCTTAATGTACCATCATTCTGTTTTTAAACTGTATGCTCATTGTCTTTGCTCTTAGCAGGAGGCTACATAAACACTGCAACATAAATACCGGTTACAAACATTGTAGCATGTAACACTCTACTATGGGAAAACCCTAAGGTAGAATTTAACAGCACAAGTCCTCCTGGGAAAAAAACAAATGCTTATATCATTAGTTTTCCACTGCAAGAGGCAAAGGTTTGCATTGTCTCGTTGATATCTGCCAGTAAATTGACATTTAATCTTTTGTTAATTCTTTCTCCATCAGATAGATTTCTTGCCAAAAAAGTGATTCTCATCTTAAAATGTCAAAATTTCATTTACGTTTTGGCTTGTAAACAGTACAGGTTCATAAAATCTAACTGTAGAGGGTTACCAAATCTCCCTAGGATTAATTATGCTTTTAATTAAATTAAAAGATTCCTCCTTACATGACCTCTCTCTCTCAGTCCCACATGCATGATATCTCTTCTCAGACCTGTCTCACAGGACAGCAGACTCCACGTTACAGAACTAGACCATTTTTGTTTTCTTGCGCCTGCCAAGACACTGTTTGGAATTTAATTGCTGCTGCTGTGTATGAATTAGAACTGCAGGAAGAGTTGTTTGCAGGATGAAATTCTATGAACTTGAATCTTTATTGGAATGGTTATTTTAGAAAGAAAAGAAATATTGTAGGTGTTTATTTTCTATTTTTAAAAACAAGTAAGGTCTCCTTTATAATTAACTTTTAAATGTCTAAAAACAACTATTGTATTTGATTACTAAATACTGGACACTTATCTAAATTAACTTATATTTCTGTGTATATGCATTTTACATATGAATACACACAAACTTTTTAAGAGGCTAAATATTCACGGAAAGTACAAACAAGCCTAAATGGGGGTGAGGGGGAAGGCAGTTATTCCTTGTATGAAAAGTACGAAAAGAAGAAACAAACTGCAACGGCAGCCACCGCTGCATATACAGCAGGTGAAAAAAAAAAAAAAACATATTATTCATTCATCGTCTTCTCCAGTAGAAGCTGAATAAAATAAACAAAGTTCCAAAACTAAATTTGACATGGCGTGATTAAAACACAAAGCATGTGGTGGAAAATAAAAGCTGTAAACATAGTGTCCTTATATGAAAGTATGTTGGCCATACAATTCTAAATAATTTCTTTTTTTTTCCTTTGTTAGCAGTCATAGCAGCATTAGTTTCTTACGAGTCTGTCACAAAACACCAGGGACTGGAAATCAAAGAACTGCACACTGATGAACTGAAAGACAGATTCCTGACAAGTAGCAATCTTTCAGACCATACCACTTAAAAGAAAACAAATAAGAATAGGTTAGCTTCCCCCCGCCTCCATTTTTTAATATAGCTTGATTCACATTTAGTTTTGGCTCAGCACGCTCAGGTAGCTTAATTGGAAGAAACTGAAGAACACCAGGAAAGGAGAAGTGGCATCCTCTTGTCACTAAAAATCACAGAGCACATTGCATTAGCCCACTGTAGAGGACAGCGAGGTACTGGCTCAGTGAGAAATTTTCGGCTGGGAAGTGCCACGAGAATCTCAAGTACAGCGCCTGCTCCTCCGGGCCAGCTGCCGCTTCTCTTCCCGTATTAGGGCACCCAAAGCCACAGAAACCATCTGTGTGTCCAGTACCACCAGCAGAGCCAACGCAAGCTTCTGCACAAGAAGAACAACAGCGAGACAACACAGCTTCTTCCAGCAGTAAAGACCTCTGTGAGATGGCCCTCAAGTTTGACTGTCAGGATTGGGCACATATTTGTTAAAAATGAGCTTAGTACAGGAAGCTGGGATGGATGAAATCCCTCATCAGTTTTTAATTTACCCAGGCAAGAGCTGTTTGTAAAAGGAGCACCAGAGTAGTCGTAAGGTCATGCAAATTATTTTTAACGAAGCATCACTGTAGAATGACTGGTCTAAATATTTCTTAATGTAATTCTCAGCTGAAAAGTCTGCAGACCCTTTCTAAACAGAAAGAAAAAAAGAAAAAAACCCTGACACAAGAAGCCAAATCTTCTCCAGACGAATCCCACTGTTTAGATAACTGCAGAGTGCCTGAAAGAGAGCACTTCTGAGGAATGAGAGATTGTATCTTGGATGCTGACAAGCTCGTGTCCACTTTGGGAACAATTACCAGGTGGTATAAATGGAACAGACGACTATTATAGAATGATGGTCTTCTATAGATAAGCAAAGGAATAAAGTATAGAAAACTAATGAGGTAAAGATGATTCATTCTTTAAAGCAAAAGATAAACCTCACTTCTTGTATGCCATATTTCCTAATTTCAAAATTATTTTTAAGCTAGAGTACAAAGTATCCCTTTCTGGAAACAAGTTCCTTGGCAACATACTCAATATCACAGAAACAGAAAATTTTTGGAAGTATGAAGGTAACTCTGGAGATCATCTTGTCCTACACCCCTGCTCAAGTAGGGCCACCTAGAGCATGTTACCCAGGATCATGTCCAGTCAGGTTTTGAGTATCTCCCAGGATGAAGACTCCACAATCTCTCTGGGCAATCTCTTCCAGTGCTCAAAACACCTTCAGAGGGAAGATATGTTTTTTAATGTTCAGCTGCAATTTCCTGTGGTTCAGTTTGTGCCCGCTGCCTCTCATCCTATCGCTGGGCACCACAGAGAAGAGTCTAGCCCCATCCTCTTAACATCCTCCCTTCAGATACTTGTACATATTGATAAGATCCCCTCTGACCCTTCTCTCCTCCAGGCTGAACAGTCCCAGCCCTCTCAGCCTCTCCTCATATGTCCCCTCATCATCTTAGCAGCCCTTCGCTGGACTCGCTCCAGTAAATCCATGTCTCTCTTGTACTGAGGAGCACAGAACTGGATCCAGTACTCCAAAAGTGGCCTCAGCAGTGCTAAGTGGAGGCGGAGGATCACCTCCCTTGAACTGTTTGCAATGTTCTTCCTAATGCAGCCCAGAATGCTGTTGGCCTTCTTTGCCATGAGGGTGCATTGCTGGCCCATGTTCAACTTGATGTCCGCCAGGACCCCCAGGTCCTTCTCTGCAAAGCTGCTCTCCAGCCAGCCTGTACTGGTGCCTGGGGTTATTCCTGCCCACGTGCAGGCCTTGGCGCTTCCCTCTGTCAGACGTCAGCAGGGTCCTCTCTGCCCTTCTCTCCAGCCTGTCGAGGTCCCTCTGAATGGCAGCACAACCATCTGGTGTATCAGCCACTCCCCCCAGTTTTGTCTCATGCGCAAACTTGCTGAGGGTGCATTTGGTCCTCTCATCCACGTCATTCATGAAGATGTTAAACAGTATTGGCCCCAGGGTTGACTCCTGGGGGACACCACTAGTGACTGGCCTCCAGCTGGCCTTCGTGCTGCTGATTACCACCCTCTGAGCTTGGCACTTCAGCCAGTTTCCAGTCCACCTCACTGTCCACTTAACTAGCCCACACTTCATCAGCTTGCCTGTGAGGATGGTAATATTCCTCATTTCAAATTCATACTCAACTTCCAACAATCTTCCTCATTCAAGCTGTCAAAGCCCAAGAGCTTCCGCTGTGATTACTATTTCTGTCCTTCAGAGTGACTCACATTTTAATGTAATGTGTTGAACAGTTGTCTAATGGAGTCACATTTGCTCTTCATGCCATTAGTTACCTCTGCATTTTGACTGAAATAGGGCCAAATCCCATTCATCTTTTTTTCTACTACATCTGTCATTACTGCATGCAGATGTCTCCTGCATTACTGAGAAACAACTAAGCACCAAAAGGCCAAATGTCTCCTCCCTCCTCCTAATTGATTTGTTCTAATCTCAGTGAGTGAGCATTTAATCAGGTGTCCTCCAGGAGGATGACACTAACTATTCTGAAATTCTATTATTGGAAAAGCTTATGGCTTAGAAACAATACTGTAACATGTCCTAGAAACACTGGAACTTTAGTCCCTCAGAGTTCAATGTCCTCAGCTTCTCCTCCCGGAACTGAGAGGAGTTTGTGTTAGACTCTGCCCATATTCACCACAGGTATGGCAGAGACAGGCAGAAAAGAACATAAGACATCAAGAAAAGTGATTTCACTGTGCTATGCATTTTAAATTAAGGATTACTGCCTCAAACTAGATCTTTCCATGGAGCAGTATTCAGGGCAAACTATGGCATGATAGATTCTCTTCACACTTCCATTTTCAAAATTAGAATTAAACAGGAACTTCTTATGTAAAAAAACATTTTCTGATACAAAGGTCTTTTCAGTACTGAAGCGCTACCTGCTCACGCTGTAATAAAATGTTTTTCTCTCATTACGCATTTTAAATGTCATTATAGGGAAAATAACAAATACATGAAAAACAGTTTAAAATATAATTTAAAATGCTGAAAAAATCAATAATCGTTTGAGAGAGCCGTTTTGGAGAAAATTATAAGCAAGTTTTAACTTGAATTGAGAATTTTATTATTTCATTTTCTGGAAATTCAAAACTTTGACCATTTCTGAACTTAATGGACAAGCTTCAGCTTCCTATTGTGCCTGATGAGTTAATCTCAGGCTGCAATAGCACACTGTGGAAAGGATTACTCGACCAGAACACAAACATATACACACACCCCTATATATGTCAGAAGAGAAGGGAAGGAATGATACTACTTTTTGGACCAGAAGGAAGTGGAAGAAAAGCTCTGTAACTTTCTGTGACCGTTTGGATATCTGAAAGGAGGAACTGCAACTCATAAGATACCAGATACAGCTCGGCAACCAGAGACAGATGCTTTCAATAAGGGGGAAAAAACATAACTGCTACCATTCATTCAAAGTGATTTCTCATCCCAATGGCACTTTCTGCCAGTTTTTAAAAAAGTAGTTTGTCTTTGGACGAAAACCTGCTTTCTGGAAACACTGGAATAATTTGCAGAGCAATTTTAATAGAAAGATAAGGGAACAGAGAGTTAAACATCATCTATGTATTAATGCCAGTCAATACTCTCCTTCCGTAAGGCTTCCAGAGCCTCCCTGATAGACTGTCATCTCCACATAAAGGAATGGCTCTTGAATGTCATCTGATTCAGATTCGTTTTGGTTCAACAATAAAATATACTTTTTGTAAGTTATTCTAACCTTATCAGAATGCAGTCATAATACATTATTACACTAGAAGAATTTTTTTAAGAACAAAGAAAAGATCTAATTCTAGTGTCAAAAAGAAGACCTTTCCAGCCCAAATCAGGTTTTTTTTTTTAATTATCAAGAGACCTTTCCAGCCCAAATCAGGTGGTTTTTTTTAATTATCAAGAAGAGAACAATCTTTTTTCTTATTTTGCAATATCTCAGGCTATAAAGTTTCATGTTATAGTAACAAGACGATCAAATAGACCAGTCACTTTTTATTTTAAGTGAGGCATAAAGAGAGCATGGCCAGAAGTAGTAAAGATATTAAGGGCTTTTTTTTCCCTAAATTTGCCCGGGAGTGAACTATTCCAATAACCCGCAATATAAACCTAAGAAGTTTCTCATTTTTTGCATGTGATTAGTTTTCTTAACTATTTCATTTAGAGGTTTTTGTTCAAACCTGTTTGATAAGGCACTGACAATTTGAAAACACTATAGAAAAGGGTGAAATAAACAGCTAAAATGTAATGCATACACTTATTCTCATATATTTTTACAGCTACAGTTTGCTCTTCATCAAGTTTTATTTTTAGGGCAAGTCTTACTATTTTTAAAATTACCTCTGTCTCTTAAGATATAAGAGGCTGAAAAGGCCTATTCTCACTTTTAACACGCTCATGAAATTTCACCTAGAAGCAGCATTCAACCATAACAGAGCCAAATTACTGAAGCTCTCATTACATTCAAGCTGGTGCAGAGTCATGGTTGATATATGAGTCCGTCACTCTCAGCATTGATTTCCAGGGCCCTCTGAATGTCTCTGAGCAGTATAGTACCCTCAAAGCATTTTTCCCCCTCTCTGCCATTCATCATAACTCAAATTGTCAAGTCTTATTTAAATTTGTTAGATTAAAAATATTCATCATAGAAAACATTACATTTTAGTTATACATCCTCTTTCCCTTTAAAAAAAATTAAATCACAGTAAGTAACAGAAGAATAGAAGAACAACTGATACGGCAACAGAAATCTCTCATGACTGTTACAATGAGGAATGTTAAAGAAAAATATTGCAGATTTATTTTGCTGAACTGCATCAGTTAAGAAAAGGCTTTCTTGTGTCCCATTGTGGGCATTGTTCATGTAAGCAGTATAGGGATCAAGGTCAACAAATCGTTCATGAAACTCTCCTCAGACATTAGCTCCCTTCTGTACGCAGACTCTTATGCAGAGTAATTGCATCATCCACAGGTAAAATATACACAAAATGCATAGTCCTACTACTTCTCATAAGGTTCAGCATCTTATAAAAACACTGCTGTGTCATATATATATTCATAACCCGGAATTTAAACCTAAAAGCATATTTTGGCAAAAATATAGCATGTAAGCTCATATGGATAATTAATCGCTTGGTAAAAGTTCCTTACTGACAGAAACTGTATCAGTTTTATTCTATGTAAAACGAGTTGTACAGAACCACACTCTTCATGGGAGGTAAAGAAACTGCCCGCTCAGCATGTTTACCAAACTTGAATGCGCCCACACTACATCCTCAGCAGGTAATCAAATAAAAGTACACCTTGTCAAAGGCCAGATGCATTCAGCTGAGAAATTGCTCTATTCAAGAAGGAAAGCAAAACTAGTGTTTTTATTTTCTTCTGTCCATGTAATATCACAATTTTAAAAAAATCAGAATAAACTATCAGTATAAATTTTTGCCAGCATTCATTATTATAGTCGGTGTGCGAGAGTGCACTAAAAACAGAGGTCCCGGGCAAATATAAAATTAAGCTATAGGGTCTCCAGATGCATTATTGTTTATAACGATTCCCACGTGGGACTTTGCTTACTAGAATTTCTTTTCCTTACCATTTCTGTTTACTGTCAAAGAGTAAGGATGGCAGACAGAAAGAGAAATCTTCCTGCACTTGTTGCCACTCCACAACAAGAACTGGTCCAACAGAAACATGAAAGAACCTTATCTAAATAACTAACTAATTTTAGTATGACTAAATCTAAATTTAATTCCTCTTAATGAATAATGTATCTACAGTTCAAATTCTGCCTCCAAAGCAAGTTCAGGTTAGGACCTGAACCTCAACCTCTTGCTCAAATAAAAAGTTCTACTTCATCAGTCCCATCTTTAATAGCTACATGAATGTTCCCTTCAATAAAAAACTGTAATGCTTAGCATTTTTTCCTTTACTTTCAAAAACTCCCTTGCTTTTTCCAGCCAAAAGCTGTCCTAAATTCTTGTTCCCCTCCCCTCACGTTTGTTTTGCAAGCATCAGCTTTTTCCTGACACTTCACAATTGCTGATTAGTCTGTTTTGTCTAAAAGCAAGCAGACTTAACAAGAATGAATTCTCAACACCTGAACCACTGTACTTCACTCAAATACTAGCACAGATAGTGAGACATTTACCAAGACATTTAGAATCATATCCCAAAATTGCATTGTTTCTCACAAATGTAGCAATCCTGCCGAGGAATTTTAAGAACAGTTAGAATACCCTATTATTTAAAACAAAGGCAAACATATTAGACAAGTTAATTTATTGAACGCTCACTTAGAAATCAATTATAGTGGAAAAATAAATGCACTAAAATGCGACAATAATTCAGAACTATCAATATATAGCTGTGCCTCGACATACTATGATGACTTACTTCATTCTTCCATTCAATATATAGTTTTTTTATTTATTACCTTCACAGGCTTCAGCATTGCTAAATTTTATGATCCCCTCTTCCACCTCACAAAGCTGAAGCTTCTTTCTGTCTCTGGATTAGTTTTTAGGCAGCTCAGCTCCTGAAGGCCCTTCTCTTCTGCTCCATTGAATTCCAATGCAGTGCTAAAGGAGAAGGTGCAACTATGTGGCCAAGGACAGCATGAAAGAAAAACCATGAATATCCCCACCTTGGTTTGGCTTACGCAGCCACGGAGTCACACTCTTGGATATAATCTGCCCTTACAGCGAAGAGTACCCATCAGAAGAAGCGAACACCTCCAGCCCAATCCCCTGGCCCAACCCTGGCTGCAAATTCCTGCTCCCCCTTTACTCTCTGTAGGACCTCGCAATCCTGTAAGCACAGGATGAATTAATTCAGCCAACTGACAGTAGCAAACTTTTTTTATTGTTGTTTTGGGGAATTACTTTCCCCCAGATCAGCCATGACCCACAACCCAAGCCCCGAGATGCCCTGTGCACCGGAAGCAGTGGGAACACAGGGAGGCTGAGCTGGCCCTGCTGCTAGTGCTTCACACCAGCTGAGCACTAATGTGACAGCACCACCACGTTCACGCTCATCTTCGCTTCTGGCTTCAGTGCCTGATCCAGTCCCATAAAATTCACCAAATAATGTCATCCCTTTCATCCACATGGCCCAACTAAAAGTTTGACTCCAAAATTCATGGAGTAATAAGTATTCAGATATAAAAACACTGGACAGCTATTTATAGTCAACTGTGCAGCCTCAGCAACCGATTCAGATGCTTTGTTTATATAGCAGAAGCCTTGTTACAAGGGAACTCTGAGGGTGCTAAAGAGTCAAGAATAGTAGCAGAAAATGATTAAATAGTTTTGCCATGACAGACTTCATCAGTCTTTCAGAGCTTCATGATTTTAGTCACCTTAAAAAAAAAAAAAAAAAAAAAAAGGACCTAGAAACAAAGTCTCGATATGACACCACAACAGTGATTTGAGTACAGGCCCATCTGGAAACATGCACTGATAATTAATCCCTTGTGAGCAAAGTTGTTTTATTCCTATAACAAGATAATTAAAAACTCTCAATTCTACTCTGATATAATTAAATAACATTAGATCAGTATCCAAAAATAATATTCATTTGGTAGCTGACTGGCACTTTTTATAGTATCTGCCTTCACCTGAAACCTCTTGAGACTCTTTCATTATAGTGAATGCATTAGAAATCTAATTGAAAAATGTGCTTTGCAACAGAGTTTCACTTTGTTGTTTGAGATTTAGAAATGAGACTGAGAGTGCAGACTACCATTTTCTGTCTTTGCCATATCAAAACCATTGATTGTGCTTGCTAGAAACACATAAATCAATATAGCATGTATAAATTGTAATAGGCTAGAAATTTTGAAGTATAGTTTTTATCCATAACGGGAAATAAAGCTAATACAGGTAACTTAAGAATGACACTTTTAACAGAGAGAACGTTAATGGGGAAAACAAAACTGTCTGCCAAAGACTGATTTCAACAGTCTATTTTTCTCCCCTAAATCTCCCTTTTCCTGGTGTTTTCTATCATAGACTGCATTGCACACCTCAGAATACTCAGGCTGGAGAACCCCACAGATATTCTAAAACACCACCAAGAGAAGCAATAAGAACATGGGAAGATAAATAATTGGGAAAAAAATCCCAAATAATTGGAAATCATATCCATATAGAAGATTGCAAGGGTTCTTTCTGGAGCCTCTCACGCAGAATCAAATGAAAATACCAGAAGGTAATGTCATAAAAAAGGAAGGCTGAAGAAACAGCCAGAGGTAAGGGAAAGTCTTTATTTTATCTCTGCCTCTCTTGAAGGAGTCAAAGGCAGATGAAAGAGGTACGTGTCCAGGGGAAATGAGGTGGTAAAGATAAGCAAGTTACTTCAGCTCTTTGAGTTTTCAAGAGTTTGAAAGACAACAAGATGCACAAGACTTCCAGTTTCTTCTTATTTTAATCAAAAAAGCTCACCTCTCCTGAGCATAAATGTGATTTTTTTCATCTAAACTGCTTATAATGCTTGTTATATATTGAATGTCAAACGCATGCATTTAAAACCATTAAACGCATTTTATATAGGATATGCAGAAATCCTCATCTCTATTATCATGCTTCTTGAAAAGGGAGCAGGTAAAACAGCAAGAGTTGTTTGGAGTTTTGTCTCCTTCTACACATCATTCTCAGATCAGAGGCAGCTGCCGGACCGCTGGAGGTGGTGCATCTACTGCGGTTTGGCGCAAGGCAATGACACTGCATGGGAAAATGCAGGGTAGTTTCCCATAAGAAACTGGTAAGCAATTTAGATGAGGTGTCACAGGGGCTTCTGGTTTAATTTCAATATCTTCTTTCTTCTTCAATTGTTTAATTTAAAAATGCAACCCAATGAACTAAAAAAAACCAACTGTTACAGAACTAACTGCTGTTGTCAAGGACTCAAAACACTAGATAATGTAAAAATTAAAGCTATTGTGCCATTTTAATTCTGTTTGCTTTTCATAAATCATATAGTGCTTCTCAACTATACCACATTTTCTCCTATATGTCATACAAAAAAAGAATTATTAAACGGTTATTAAATTATTTTGACTGGTAGAAAAGGAAGTGCCGCATTCTTACGATTAAAAAATGTATAATATTTTATAGAATATGTGATAGGTGATTAAATATTGCATATCTTCATAAGCAAATATATACAAGAGTGAAGAAATTAAGCAGAAATCATTTATCAAGCTGTGTTTAGTGAAAAAGTTCTGCTTCGGGGAAAAGTGCAGGGGTCTTTGGTTTTGTTTTCTTGAGGGGGGTAGTAATGGTCACATTGACCTCCACAACAATTTCTAGGTGATTTTTTTCTGTTCAAGAGAGTGATAAAACATTTAATGTATTAAGAGAGATCCGAAAGCTTGAAGAAGATTTACAGAAGTCATTTCTAAAGCAATTCTGCAAACTTATCCTTTGGGGAATACTCAAAAGCATTTTGAGGTTTAACTACTGCTGCAGGTGGCATTCTTTTCCACCAGTAATTTGTACCATTTTAAAATTTTCTAAGAAAAAAAAAAAATGTTTATATTATAGTTAAAGCTCCTGAAGATAAATCATTTTTTCTAGAAAACATCATTTAAGAAATGTTAAGAAACATCATTTAATCCTTGTGTCCGCACCAATTATTTCATTTTGCCTTCTTCACCCTATCTGAGGGGTGTTTGGGGAGCAGGGGGAGAATATATACTAACTGTGTGTGTGTGTGTGTGTGTGTGTGTATACATATATATATATATATATGTGTATATATACACACACATACACAAACACATATATACACATATATGAATGTAGTATTTGGACAAAACCTCTGCTTCAGGTAGATTTTCATATGTAAAAGGGTCAGGACAAGGTTCTGAAGTTACTATCTCACATGCTTTGTAATAAAACTGTTACGTAGCATTTTCTTCCAAATGTAAATTAAATATAATACAAAAATTATTCCTCTGTGGCAAAAGCTAGGTAGATATGTCATGTTCTAGACAAGTTGTAAATCCAGAACACTTTGGACTTTGTATTTCTAAAAGCTACAATATTACGAATTATACTTTAGCTAATTTTTTTTAATGAAATACATCCATATTTACAGACTCACAGAATGGCCAAAGTTAGAAGGGACCTCTGGAGGTCATCTAGTCCAACCGCCCTGCTCTAGCAGGACCATCTAGAGCACATTCACCAGGATCCCATCCAGGCAGGTTTTGAACATCTCCAGAGAAGGAGACTCCACCACCTCTCTGGGCAGTCTATACCAGTGCCCTGTCACCCTCACAGGAAAGAAGTTTTCCTCAGGTTCAGGCGGAACTTCCTGTGGTTCAGTTTCTGCCCGTTGCCTCTTGTCCTGTCACTGGGCACCACGGAGAAGAGTCTGGCCCCATCCTCTTGACACCCTCCCTTCAGATACTTGTACACATTGATCAGGTCACCTTCCAGTCTTCTCTTCTCCAGGCTGAACAGGCCCACCTCTCTCTGCCTTTCTTCAGAGGAGACATGCTCCAGGCCCCTCATCATCCTCGTAGCCCTTCGCTGGACTCACCCAGAATTGGACACAGCACTCCAGGTGAGGCCTCCCCAGGGCTGAGCAGAGGGGCAGCATCACCTCCCTCCACCTCCTGGCAACACTCCGCCTCATGCACCCCAGGATAACGCTGGCCTTCTTCGCCACAAGGCCACACTGCTGCCTCCTGCTTAACTTCTTGTCCACCAGCACTCCCAGCTCCTTCTCTGCAGGGCTGCTTTCCAGAAGGTCAACCCCCAGCCTGTACTGGGGCAGGCGGTTGGTTATTCCTCCCTAGGGGCAGGACCCTCCACTTGCCTTTGTTGAACTTCAGGAGGCTCCTCTCCGCCCAACTCTCCAGCCTCTCCAGGTCCCTCTGAACAGCGGCACAGCCTTCTGGTGCGTCAGCCACTCCCCCCAGTTTTGTATCATCAGCAAACTTGCTGAGGGTGCGCTCTCCCCCTTCGTCCAGGTCATCGATGAATATGTTGAACAATACCGGCCCCAGCACTGACCCCTGGGGGACACCGCTAGCTACAGGCCTCCAACTAGACTCTGCGCCACTGACCACAACCCTCTGAGCTCTGCCCTCCAGCCAGTTCTCAAGCCACCTCACTCTCCACTCATCTAGCCCACACTTCCTGAGCTTACCCAGGAGGATGTGATGGGAAGACATGTCAAAAGCCTTCCTGAAGTCCACGTAGACAACATCCACTGCTCTGTCCTCATCTACCCAGCCAGTCATTCCATCAGAGAAGGCTACCACATTGGTCAAGCATGATTTCCCTTGGGTGAATCCATGCTGACTACCCCTGACCACCTTCTTGTCCTCCACATGCTTAGTGATGACCTCCAGGAGGAGCTGTTCCATCACCTTGCCAGGGATGGAGGTGAGGCTGACAGGCCTGGAGTTCCTTTGGGTCCTCTGTAGTTTCCTGGGTTCTTGCCCTTCTGGAAGACTGGGGTGACATTGGCTTTCTTCCAGTCCTCAGGCACCTCTCCTGTTCTCCAGGACCTTTCCAAAATGATCGGGAGTGGCCTAGCAAGAACATTTGCCAGCTCCCTCAGCACTCATGGGTGTATCCCATCAAGGCCCATGGACTCGTGGATGTCAGGTTTACCTAAATGATCAGTCATCTAATCTTCCTCGACCAAGGGCAAGTCTTCTTTTCTCCAGCCTTCCTCTCTTGTCCCCAGGGTCTGGAATTCCCGAGGGCTGGCCTTAGCAGTAAAGACTGAAGCAAAGACGACATTCAGCATCTCTGCCTTCTCTGTATCCTTCGTCACCAGGGCCCCTGCCCCATTCAGCAGCGGGCCCACATTTTCCCTCGTCTTCCTTTTGCTACTAATGTATTTGAAGAAGCCTTTCTTGCTCTCCTTGACATCTCTCGATGGACTGAAGTCCAGACAGGCCTTGGCCTTCCTCGTTGCATCCTTGCAAACTCAGATGACATCCCTATATTCCTTGGGATATTTGGCCAAATCCCACAGCAAGTTTAAATGGGCAAAGTAAACCTTTTTGTCCTCCCTGGTGTTTTAGATTTTCTGTGACTTATGACCATGTTTCAAGCATCTCCCATTCTTTCCACCTCTTAAGACCACATCTTAAGAAATCCCATTATTTGATCTCTCTCTCCTAAAACATAATTTATTAAAACATTTTCACCAGAAAGAGGAGGGGAAAAAAAAAGGAATCTGAAAGAGGAGCGGTTCCTCTCTGTAGTCTAAGAAACAAAAGATAAAACTATGTAGTACGTCACCATAAAATGCGTCAAACACCCATTCACAATATTTATTAAACCAGTTCTGTCTCACCGGGATCTGACGAACTTCAGACAGAATATCAGCACCGGGGCATTTGCAATCACTTGTTCAGAAGGACAAATTGAATTGATCTGGATACATATAATGCAGCAGCACCTTTCAAAGAAGCATTAAATAGTGGACACCATAAAGAATAAATTGTTGGCACACAACAGTTCCTAGCAGGGGATAATCAGACTTGCTCTTGGAAATTCCCACGAGTCAGCTACAGAAAATTGCACACTCCTCTCAACAGTATGTTGTAAAGTTTTTATGCTACCCTTCAGTTCAATAAATAGACCTAACAATTTGGTATGTTTGAAAGGAATTACAGTCAGTCACATTTTTACTATGCTGGTATCACATAAGCCTTCGTTCCATCAGACTGTTTTGCTGAGGGTCATAATCATTTCTTCAGTCTGGAGGCCCGTGAATCAGATTCAGCTCACTCACTAGAGCTACTGACCTAGGACACAAATATGGACCACATGCTTGTGGCCATGGTTTTTGAGGCAAAATTGAAGTAATACCAGAAAAATCAATCAGAACAGTGGGAGATTATTTCAGTACTTTTGCATGCCAGTCAGTCCATGTTTCCTCATACAGCACTAACAAAATGTAATAAGAGCACTGAGATGCCCACTGAAGTAGAGCAATCTAGATGCAGCACCATGCGTTCTAGCAAGAAAAACCTAGTAGCAGCAAACACCTGGTGAAAACAATGCTGAGATTAGCGTTCCTGTTATGGAGCTGTTGGAGTGAATTCCCAATGGCACATACTAAAACCCTCCACTACGTACATGATTGAACTTCTGTAACAACTTGTGAGTGGTTAATAAAGAGAAATCCCAGAAAAAGGTTAAATTTGGATGAAGTGATGCATGTGTATGTGACTGCGTGGGGCAGAACTAAACTCCATTTCCATTTAAACAGGCACACAATTAAGGGTTTCATTAATTCCTGAGACACTCCTATTCAAATGGATAGCCAGAAGCCATGAACAGTGTTTTTAGGTCTCTTCTATTCCTGCTAAGAAAACTGAATGTTTTTTCTTACAGATATGTTCTTTGCTATGTTTACCCAAGACTGTCACATCAGGAACAGATTACTGTAACATAATCCATCCAGACTACAGGAGGCCAGCTAAAAGCTGAAGTCAGTGCAGAAGACAGCTGCTTGTTTAATTTTACTGTATGCTGGCAACACAGTAAAATTTTTCCCTGTAGACTGACCGCTAGCAACATATTGCTTTTCAGATGGCATTTACTCTTTAAAGCTCTATACAGGTTACCATTTGGTCACCTGCAAATCTCTACCTGACCTGAAATCTCCCGTGGTTAAAGAAAAGGCACTATTGACCAGGTATTTTCCATTAGATAGCTTTGACTCCAGAACTCACGTCTCAGCAGAAGGCAGTGAGCTTTACAGGCACAAAATTTACATTTTCCAAAAGGTCAGAATCACAAGTATGAGGTACCATCAGCAGAGGGATAAGGATGGTAATTTTCCCCCTCCTTCTCCTCTTCCCCCACCCCCCCCGTTTTTTTAAATTGTTTTTTTCTTTTGGACATAGAAGGGAGTGGTGGTCACAGGGATATTATGAGTATAATCACAGGGAAAACTGAGTAAGTATTCTTGTGTGAGACCATCAAGGTTTTCCTGAGGATGCAAAGTGAAGATGTACTATATATTTTTAAAAAGCATCTAGAATTTTTGCCTGTTAAATTTTAAAATGGAATAATCTTAAACACATATTTGTCACTGATGCTCCCTTCTTGCTTCTAAAAAATGTTTCCATTTCTATCAGGTCAAGAAGCTACTCTTGTTTTTTGTTTTTTTTAATTCCTTGCATAAAATAACTGTACAGACATAATTTTATGATAACATAAACAATGGCCAGATGTCTACCAAGGAATTGTGGGACTTCATATGATATCTTTCCTTTGCAGCCAAAATGTGCAAGTTTATGCTTAATTTTTAAATAATTATTACATCTCTTTTTCTTAGACAGTTTTGTGCTTTCTTAACATAAAATGCTTACACTTGCATGAGCCCATGATTTCCTATCACAATAACTGGAAGAGAAGTTACTTAAATATTTTGGAGAGTCTAAGCTGTTTTCATTTACTGGAAGTGAGCATTTGACTTTATTCCAAATAAAACATTTCTAACAACATCTTTATCTAGTTATGCAAGTATACAGCAGATAATCTGATCTGAAGAGTTACAAACAAATCATTTAAGGGAAAAAAATTATCAAAATGTTAATGGCACCTTAAAAATAACATCCAAATCAAGACCATTCATAGTATTTCTATGATACAGTTATAATTTCTATGCTGAAAATTCATGAAATCTGTGAAAGTCTGCTGCAAATATGCACTTTAGCATTCAAATGGTTCTATCTCAGTACATTAATTTAGCTTCTCTTAAGTGTATCACTTTTCTTCTCCTATCTCCCTCAGGCATCCTGGGAGTGCTTCCAAAGGACTCAGACTGCACAGGCATGAAGTGAAGGGCAAAGTGTACATTCTCCTATTCAAATCCAAAAATTAAATTGAAGAAGTAGTAACAGAAAAAATAGCAACTGGAGAAGTTGTGTTCTGCTGGTCTTAGATTACAAAGATGAAGAATCTGTACTCACACATACAGAGTGCTAAATGAATCAGTCCCCGCAACTTCAAAGAACAATTCAACAAGTTCATTGTAGAACTACAAAAGCAACATAAGGATTTTGTCCAATTACAGAATCTCATCAACCTATCCTGGACACAAACTTCAAACTCTCTGAGAAAAAAAAAACAGAGGTACTGGAATGCTGCACTTCATTCCACGCAGTCTATATTGTCTGATACCCAGTACTGCTCATATGACCTTCAGAGGGCACAACCATATTAAGAAGTTTTGATGCTCCTAGCACTAAACCTGCTCACAAGAGAAGGGGAAAAAGTGCATGCAGGAAGGGGTTGGGGAGGGAACGACACCCTTAGCCTGGACTGAGCAGCTCTGAGAAGAGAGTTAATACTCTAAAAATTTTTCCCATGCAGAACTACGCAGTACCTTAGACAAATGACTAAAGGAAAGATATAAAAAGGCATCATAACACTCATCAGCAATAACTATGACCAGAAAATAATATGTCTGTCTGGAAAGAGACTTGGTTAGATGGTACAACCTCAGGGTATCAGATCAGGACCCTCCTTTTGGCTAGGACCACCATCACTGCAGGGATATGGCCAGGAAGGAACGCAGAACTAAACACCAACCCATGTCAGGTATAGTTTTTGTGCTTCTCTGCTCTTCCGTATTTTAGAGACAATGAAGTTCAGAGTACCATCACTCACTCCCATATTAATCTCCCTGTCTACATAAATTCACTTGTGGGTTACAGGAGAGGGGGTCTCTTGTCCTCTGTGCCAACCGTAACACGCAGTCCTGACAGCAGCACTAGTCTCTCCCCAGAAAGGTTAGCTTACCACTCTCCATAGTAAGACCCCCCATCTCCACGCTCCCCCGCCAAACACGCATATGATGTGAAGGAAGCTAAACAAACACACGCTAGATGTGCTAACACAATACACTTTGCTCTTCATGACTGCCCACCTTTGGTCTTCTCCCAAGTCCCCAAAATGAAATTTCTAAACCCTAGGGAGCACTTTAAGAAGGAAAGTGTCCCAGCTACTACTGCTATGACATACATGAATGTTTTGCTCTTCCTAATAAACAGTCTTTCTACAGCTTCATGAGAAGTCAAGGAAAATGATTTAATCACGCCTATAACAACATTTCTGACAGTGAAAAAAATCAAAGATCCATCCTATTTGCCAGGATTCCTCATGACAAATCCATCATATCATACTCTGCTTTGCTGATACCATCTACCGAAAATCTGGAAGCTCAGTTATTTGTCTGCCTTAGAGGGAAAATAGAAGGTAATCTGAAATGGTTTGGGGAATTTGGAATGCACAATGAATAGCAGGACACCTCAGATTACCTTTTGAAACAACAATCTATTTAATTCTACAGTCTCTAGTTTACCTTGAAATTAGCAGCAGTATCTGAGAATGAGGGTTTTTTTATGCAGAATCTAACTTGTCTTCCATGGTAATCTACGGTAATTTCTGCATGCTCTAAAAAATATCAGCACCATCACGACTATGCATTTCAAAGGACAAATACAAGAACATAACCAAAGAGGATGGAGTGGAAATGTAAGCACAGAAAGGAAATCATTATTTCCTGTTTCCTCCTTAGCTTACCTGGCTGTAGAAGTACATTGAACAGAAATTGAATTTCTGCTGAAAGGAGGTTTTAGAAGGATCAGGACTTTCACCTACTCATTTCAAAAAAAGTAAATAAACTTCAAAAAGGAGACTTGGTTTCTTCAACATTTTTATTTACAAGAAACTAAGGAAACATTGCTAAAATTGATAAATGAAAATAAAACAATTTATGTCCTTCTCTTACCATAGGAGTAGAACAAAAAGGATTTTGGTCCTTATCCTATAAAAATGCCCATATGACTTTCACTTCAAGCCCATAAACAATTCCTGTTACAGTGAATGAGGATATATTCTTTTGGTAAGTCAAGGATGTGATTTACTGGGTAACAATGTGATACACTAAATAGTAGCTGTATTGAAATGGACTTTTGGCTTGTGCCCACTTTACCAAGCAATATAGGCCATTCTAAATAACTGATCTGTCCTCCTCAAAACTGACAACACCCTAGTCTTTAGCCAAAGCTTGTAGATGATGATCATTTACTTTAGTTTTCAAAGCACCGACAAAAATACCAAATAGCACAGGGTCAAAAAACTATCCCTGTGAGAAACCCATCAAAAAAGCTGTCACAGTGTACAGTGAATATTCACTCATTTAGAATGAATACTGAGATACTTTTACTATTCTACAAGGCTTTGAGGCAGTATGTGATTTTGATTTTTTTTTTCCCCTCAAAGCAAAATGACAAACAAAAAGAAAGTAATATTGACTTAATGTCAATATTATCTTTCTCCACCAAACTTGTAAACTCATAAGAGCATATATTAGTTTAAACAAAATCAATTTTCCATGAGGTCAGTCAACACTAGTTTGATGAGAATTCTGTTTTATCCATATGTTTGTCTTCACTGAGAGTATTTTGCATTTACTGCTGACATTATTTTGTCTATACAATATCAGGACAAACTAGAAAATAAACGTCTGATGCATCCCGATCTATTCTTTCAAAATACGGATTCAACTTCATCTTTTGTCCAGTTTTCTGAAGATTCACCGCTCTGAGACCTGGAAACCATTATTAACATTCTAGACGCTGTTTTGTTCTGTTACATGCAAGTTGTCATGTTATGGCGATTAAAAGATAGTGTGCTGTCAAAATAAGGCAAATACAGATTTTTTTTAAAGACCACATACGTAAAAATTCACATTTTTCAGGTAATATTCTTTTCTTTATAAATACAAAAGTAAGTGCTAATAGTTTAGACAACAGTTCCCTATCCTCAGCCAGAGACAAGCTTACCATGACAGGCATGTATAAGCTTCCTGGGAAACAATAAGAATAGAGGAATTTATTTGTTCACTTTCCAATATAAACAAAAAAACAAAAAACACACACACACACGTAAATTATTTCCACCCACTGATCATAAAACCCACATTAATCAGTTGCACCCTTGCCAGTGACCATTATACTTCGCTACTGAAAAAAAACGTACGAGAGCAGTTCCTTATGAAAATTATTATAGCTATTCACTGAAATCTGTGGCGCCAACCAAACTTATAACAGCTAAGGATTTGTCAAGATGGCATACAGATAATATATTATAGTACAAAAATGACCAGTACATATTATAAGGATAAAAGATTTACAGTGATCTCTATAATTTTTTCCATCCATTAAGTTTCCATAATGTGACCTATTAAAAAAAATGTTTTAGGGCATTTGAAATGTACAAAATTTACATTCACTCTGGTAAGGAGTTTTAATCAGTATTTCTATGAATGTGAGTTCCAATACAAACAGATACACCATCATAATTGTTCCCTGAAGTTCAGTGGCAAAAGTAAACCATTTTACTGCTGATCACACTTTTCCAGTACATTAATAAAATGCAACTTCAGCAATTTTACATAGAAACACTCTTTTAAAATACAAAGATTTACAGAAAACGCTAGCACTGTGAACAAGGAGAACTACTGGTCTTTTTACTTACAGGCATTTTTGTGCTCAACTGAGACTCAACAGGCCTCAATCAATTCTGATTTCAATTCAAGATAGCAAATTTAGTGTTACAAAACATTTCGCTTTCTGCATCAAGAGACACTGACGGAAGAGGTGCGAAATGGAGAGAAACACAAGCAGCCCAAACTAGGTGTACCTGCATAGTCCAAAGACAGGATTACAGCTGTGTCTTTTAAGCACAGAAGGGTCAGGATCAGGCATCAGTGGAACAAGATAACCTTTCCATCCAAGTCAGAGCTTATTGTTTCATTTATAAATTGGGGGCGAGGGGGAGGCCATCTTCCTTTTTCTTAGGGGGTTCTTAAAAAAAACTTGAAGAATTCCAAAAGCAGACTGTCAGCTTTCTTCTTTGACTGCCTCAAGGATAAGCAATTCATCACTCACAAAAGGCTATTCCAGGTCAATTCAAAGGTCCACACGCAGGACAGGACCATGTTTCGAAATTCTTTGGGACGGGTGTAATAACAGCATAGGAACAGAGGGAGCCTGATATCCACCCATCATCCCAGTATCCACTAACCTAAGCCTTAGGGATCTCCTGAGCCAAAGGCTGTGTTTGTCTTCAATTCACAGCAGCTTCTTTTTCAGTTCACACCAGGCTAGTACCAACGCACCAGCCTCAGACACGACACATCTGATGTCATTCTCCTCCTTCACGTCTTACCTTTTGATCGCGCAATGTCTTACTTGCAAGTGACTGTACAACAGCAACACAGCATTAAAAATGCAGGTTGAAATAGCTCTCAACTCCACCCAACTTAAAAAAGACAAATGACATAGAAAGATCAGATCAAACCAGTCAGATGGCACCTCTGATCACAGAAACTACCCCAAAGTCCAAGGTAATGGCTGTCACAGCTAACCTGCCAGTCCATAACATCTCTGCAGCCACCCAACATCTTGGATCCTGGGCATACTGAAAAACGAAACCAAAGCAAATACACACACACACACACACACACACTACACACAACCAAAACCACTCCCCCGCCCCCGCCAAAAAAGATCACATACACAAAAAACCCCACTCACCATATCCCACCTCTCTTTCCTTTCGCCTCAGGGAAGGGGACAGTCAGGGTTCAGGTGCTCACTGGAGCTGTGATATTTCAGCACAGCTTAGCCACAGCACCTCTGTGCCATTCTTCCCCAGTCCCAGGTAAGGCAAAATACAGCTCCTTACAGCTCTCCAAGCGCTTCACAGAGTAAAAGACCTTCAACGCAATCAACGCCTGCATAAATTCAGCCCCTATTACGCCCATTTTCCCATCTCCCATCTGAGACGAAAGAGTGGCCAACAGCAGGTTTGAGGGGAAAAAAAAAAATATACGGACAGGGCAAGCTGTACCCTGAGTGAGACTTTTCTGATATACTCTCCCAGGCTTCGCTGATTTGCTTCTCAAGATGCTTGAGAGCCAGGGGTGGTGTCTCTGTATTGTTAATGGATTTTTCTTCCATAGTTTTAACCAATGCCAATTACCATAGAGCTTACAATTCTGTTGTATATTATAATATTGTACGCTGTTATAGCAACACAGAAACAAGAGACTCAGCTTTGATTAAATTTATTCTGTACCACGTGATCTGAAACTTTTGTAAGTAAAAAAATAATTAAAAATATTCTATACCTTCTCAGAATCTGCTAAACCTCTTGCTGCATGTGGCAGCCTTACCAAGCCAATGAAAATACTCAGGCTCAAAACAGGACACTTGCTTAGTGTTTACCACCGCGCAATACTTTACTCCTGTTTTTACAGGATTTTGTCAAAAGCATTGCAGTGACACCCAAAGCCTGTTTACTGCCAAATGCTGATTTCTGGATAAAACACAGCCCTGCCTGGAACTCGGCACCTTCCTCCTTTTTCAGATCTCTCTTTACCTGATGCTAACTGGAGAACAGGAGAAGGCCGTCTACCCCTTAGTTCTGCCTTTCTTGCTCCCCCTCCTTTTCCCTCAAAACTACCATCCTCTTTCTTCAGCACATCAAATAGCTGGCTAGTTTGCTATTCTCATCTCAAAAATAGTTAGCATATTCCTAATCAAAACAGAAAAAAGCTTAGAGTGAAGCAGACAGGAGTTTATTTTGTCAAGTTCAAGTTGAAATACCAATCTTTTAAATAATAATTATGATTTAAAAAAGAAGAATAAACCACTGCATTAACATGATTAGATCACACTATACTAATCCAGTTCAGCTTAATTTATGTCACGTTAACAGGCCATTAGAGGCACTGGAACTTTTGTGTGAACTGATTAGTCTTCCTCCATTCAAAGAGGCCAACTGTTTAGTAACAGAACAAGCACAAACAAAGCCTCCCTTAACAAAGCTGTTTCTGGGGGCAGCATTTGAGCACTGATTATGTTATTCAGAACAATCCAAACTAGACTAGCCTGCAAGAAGTAGACACAGGCCCTTATTAATAAAGACAAATGAGCTTGAAATTGTATGTAATCCAAAAAAAAAAAAAAAAAGTCACTACGATTCCAAGCATGATCGTCTTTAATACCAGTAGAAATATCCCAATAGCTAGGAAATGCAGTGGCATTCCAAAAGTAAAAACACAGTTTTTCAGTGCATCTTTCTAAACTTTATTTTTAGGTTCCCTCCCAGCCTGAAAAAAGAACAGAAGTATTTGTCATAGCCATATGGAGGCATTAAAGAGCAAGTGTGTTTTTCTTGGGTGGTGTTTTTAGATGCAGTTTTCATCCTAACTCCCAAAATATAATAGCAATTCTGCAAGATGCTGAGTGCCTTAACGCAATGAACAAGTAAATAGTATCTTCAATGTGATTTCAGGGTACTTTGCCATAAGATCAAGCTTCAGGACAGTTATAAAGGTCCCATCTTATGGATTCAAAGTTCAGAGGTTCCCATACGAGTGTGCGAATCTCATCTGTATCATCCACACACAGCTCACACATGACTCCTGTATAAAACTCCAGTTTCACCTTAGCAAGAAAATGCATGCTACATCATTCTAAGGCTAAAAGTAAAAACTCTGAGCAACCGTAACTTGATTTCCTTTTCTTTTGCATAAAGACATATTGCAGGAGCACATGTTAAACAGTGATTAAGTGGAACCTTTTTATAGCGTAAGATTATGGTGCAAGGTTAATTAGTAACACTACAATAATAATAGCAATGCTATTTCAATTATCCTAGCCTACAGAAAAACCATATGAGTAACACTGCTTGTGTTAAAAATTATTCCATGGTGTACATCTCATACTGAACATTCTCATATAGTGCTAAACATAATTGAAATATAATATCTTCCAGGACATAGATTAGCTAAGGTAGATACACTAAGGTGGAACTATACTTACCAAGATAGAATGACACGTGGAAGGAGATTGCCAGCTTCTGGCAACAAATCAAGGTGGGAAAAGTTCAAGTTTAGTTCTCCCATTTGTGGGGAATGCAGTGAGTGCATTTAGATCTTGTTCCTGGTCCCATAAAACCAATGATGGCATTCCCAGCTACTTCAGACATCTCAAGTTACCGGAACCTAAACACACAAGTTACAACATAAGGCCACATGGTGGGAATGGATACCCAAGTCAAATGGCAAATACATGCCCGGCCACTCAGCCCTCCCTGTGACAGGCTCATGCCTTGGCACAGCGCGGTGGATGGTCCCCTGTGCGAGGTGGCTGCTGGAAGATGTGCAGGACAGCAGAAAGCCCCTCAGCTTCAGAACCGCACTGCTGCTTCCACACATCCCCAGGACCCTGCGCTGCTGGGATCAGTGAATTGCAGACCTGTGTCCGCATCTAGCACAAGGGATATCAGAAAACAAAATCTTACATGGGGAATACCAGAAATAAATGAGCCTTGGTGGAGAGGCTCGGAGCAGATTGCAGAACAGCATGCCCTGGTGCATAAGACTTGAGGGGTCACCTCAGGGAGGACAGAACCTGAACCCCACCCTCAGTTTTGAGCATTTTTGGAGATGCATGTAATGCATTATCATTTGTGGAAGCCACTGGGCCTTGGATTTCATCAAGAAAAGGCTGCTTGCTCCTGAGGAGGAGAAAGGCTGTGCAGGCGTAATACAGTCTGCCAAGACTGATATTCTGAAGGTAAGAAATTTTTGAGAGCATGGGCAAAAACAGCAGAGATAAGCATAGATCACTCCAGCCTCTCAAAATTCAGAGAGCAGATCAACTGGAATGGCAAATTAACCTGGGATCTCGGCCAAAATGGCGGATAAACATCACTATTCAAAATTATCTTTGAACTTATAAAATCTTCTAGGCACTTTGGATATAAAAAAATATGTTGTTTTTCTTTGTTTCCATTAAGACTAAACAGGGAGGCAATTATAAAATTAGTGTTATTGGGAGAACAGCAAGAAAGAGTACTTAAACAAAGCTAGTCACAGTTTTAAACAAGACTAAAGTAACTCTGTAGGATCCCATGCTCAGATCTTCTACTGTATCCCTTCCTCCCCCTGCAAAGAAGTCAGCTTTCCTTGTAACAATGAATCAAAAGCCACTGTACCTCATTATTCTAAATCCTACTATTTATCATTACACGAATTTAATCAACACCATTTGCTTGCATGAGCTAGAACAGCCACCTGCCCTCTCTCTCTTGAACTTCCTCCAATAGCTCTGTGCAATTTTGATCCTCAAGAGTGGTAAGCATATTGATATACTCAGGGCTTCTCATTTGCTGAGTGATGAGTAGTTTTGCTAGTAGTACTGTAATGATAAACTAAGCTGGATGATAAATTAAGCTGGATATTTTATTGTCTAAAACAGTTGTTCCTTTTTCTAAGGCAACTAACATCTCCCCACTGAAATGGCAGGAGATGTAAAACAAATGCCACTGAAAAGATTGGACAGCGGGAGAAAACTTACCAAATTGCAACTACACACTTTATTTCATATTATATTTCATATTACTATACAGAAACAAATCATTAAAGGAGACCCAAGGAGATTCCTAACTACTAATAGCACTAATTGCAAAATTATCATCACGCAAACCCAGCGTTGCCCACTTAATCCTAGTTAAACGAAATATCAGCTGTGACAGAAATACAGAATATGGCACAGTCCTACCAAAACTTTCCTACCTTGGAAAGCTGATTCTGATTAGCTCTGGTAAAATAACTAATACAAACACAAAAGTATGCTTAATCAGATAACGGGCTTAGGAAACCCACAAGCCCACACTCCCATCAGTTTCGTTTCTCACCCTTGGGCAAATCCTCTTAAATTTCTCTCAGTCCACATATCTATAGTCTCATCCCAAACAATCATGAGAGATGCTTTGGCAGCAAACAATGGTGACTGAACATTGCCTCAGCGTTAACTGAAAATCCCCATATTCTTCCTTAATCACTGGACTTGCTTTTCCCTTCCTGTACCTTTCTCATGAGACTCCACATCTCCCTCATCCCTCTCACCTAGACAGGGGATGAGAAGAAAATTGAGCATGCAAGTTTCTAGTGCATCTACAACATTTAGATGGTACCAAATACTGTTACTAGAAATCATACAGGTTTTTACCCATTAAACTGCTTTTTTGTTTGCTTGCTTGTTTTGATCATGGGCAGGTTTGCCAGAATAATTTATATTCATTTTGTTGTTTGCGGTGCAATTCCTTGATTAGCAGATAAAGATTTTCAAAAAATATACCTGGCAACACGCTTGGCAAGCAGACGTACATGTGCTTACACTTAGCCCAAACAGAAGGCTGTTTCAGGGTCAAAAACCTTTCGCTGAAAACACTGTTCACAGCTCAGGGTGCTCTCAGCTTTTTGATCCACTGTCCCAGCACAGCTGTACCTGTGAATCACAGCACTGAAGTATCAGCTGTGCCCTGCTTTTTCTAGGGCACAAGAGCTACCAAGCCAACACATTTGTACTTACCTGGTGGGGTTTCTTTATATATATATATGTATGTATGTATGTATGTGTATGTATATATGTGTATATATATGTGTATATATGTATATAACTTTATATAAATTCAGAAATGACCGGCTGATTGTCCAACACATCTGAAAAGCTAGTTAAATGACAAAGGAACTGCCACGGAATGAGAAACAGAATCATCTTATAAAACTAAGACTGCAAATGCTGCCAGTCTCGTATCTGTCATTGGTCCAAATCCACTACAGAAATGCCAACAGTATCTTACTATTCCCAAGGGTTGTTTCTCCAGCCAATATATTTTTTTCTTATTAAAGATATACTTCTCCTCTTAGTACACAGAAAAATACGTTCAACAGATGCAGCATTAAACATGAATTCAGTTCAGGAAGTGAAATTTATTCTTTATGCTCATTTTAGATTTGTGCCATTTACAAATATTTCCAGAACGATAAATATTGTATCAAGTTTTAAGAATGAGAGGAAAGAGTGGAAGATTAAAAGTAAAGTAAGCAATTTTATGCTGTACAAGAGTTCTCACTATCAGCCATGCATGTATAAGTTTTTACCTAGTACTCTGTAAAATATAAAAGCAAATATGACTATTCAAAAGATTAGATAGACAGCACAAATGCACATACTGTGAGTTCCCATTTTAAATAAGGATTTTATAATTTTAATAAGAGCTAATTCAGTGAGGCTGAAATGACTGCAGAATGAGACATGTGTCAGCATTATTTAGTCTACATAATTTCTGCATAGCAGAGGAAATTGATGTTATAGAGAGCAAGCCATTTTTGCATTTCTCACCCCTCATTACTACATTCCTAGGCTGGAGGCCAAAATAAAGTATTTTTCACCCACAATGAAGAATGAATGGTGACACTTCCTTATTCTACCTATACGAGTAGCGACATGTAGCTGCATCCTGCCTATTTACAGGACGAGAGCAGACAACTCTGATTTTAGTGATTTGGGGGTGTGGAGAAATATCTACTAATGAGTAAGTGCACAATTCTGTTTCCTCTGAAAGTTTAGGGAAACTGTGTCCTTGACAACTATGGAAGAAGAAAAGTGAAGATTTAAGTGTGAATAGAGGGAGAGCGCAAGGTTCACTGACATATTGAAAGATGTTCTTTTGGCACGGGTGACAGAGGGAAGCTTTAATCCCACAGGTTTTTTTTTTTTTATTTGAAACTAGAAATAATAACCCTAAATTTCCAAAAGTGATTATAAAAGCCTTACTAACAGCCCACAATCACTTTAAATTCAGAAGGGAGATACGCTTAAATCCATCATCCACTGTATCTAAAGTATTAGGGAGACATTTAGGCACACATGCATCAAGTTTCAAAAAACATACAACCAATAAAAGAAAAGTAATGAATTGACGGTTTGAACAGTGGTCAACATATTTATGCAGTTTGGAGGAAAGAGGCATATACGAAAAAAATTAAAATCTCTGAGGCCCATTAGATGTGCTTCTAATGGAAGTATTCCTGGAATCTGACTCTGCCAGTCAAAATATGGAGGCACACTTGAGGCTTATATGTGTATGCATATGGAGACAGATTTATGACACCAAAATTTGGCTCCTACCACTACATAATCAACAATATACTGAAGACAGTTTTAAGCATGCCATGCAGTAGTAAGTAAACTTTGAAAGCCTTCTCCATCAGGTATGTTATCCCAAGTAATGCAAGGGGAAATTAAGTTGCTCAGCATTTCAAATGGGCTCAAAGGGTTAAGCCTTAGAAGTTTCCAAAATTGTCACAGACAGACCTCTGAAAACTTATCTTTGCAATACGCATAACAACGGCTAATAAGACTAGTGTAGGACAGCTGCTGAAATTTAGATAATGGGTTTTTCATATGACTAGAAAAAAATCTTTTTTTCACATGACTGAAAAAAAAACCAAAAAAATCCCCACCCCGCCCCCATCAAAAAACCCAGGTCCTTCATATCAATATAATAAAACTCCCCATGTAAGATGAACACTAACAAGAAGTTGGAAACTTCCTGTCTCAATATGTATAAATGAACTCCAAGTACCCAAGAGCAGCATGAGAAATTCCAGGATGGATACGTAGGGAGACGAAGGAAAGGAAGCTGTGGCAAATCATCGTGCTTGTCTATGGCTAAAATTCTCGCACCTTCTTCCCAAGTATCTGGTGCCAACAACTGTTAAAGAACGCTGTCCAAAACTGTAAGCTGACGATCCCATAGCACGAAAAATTTTTACACTAATTCACACCGTATACCCAAATGAAATTAAAACCACTCCTAAGTTTCAGGAGCTGAAATGGTAAACACTCAAAAAGAAATATACTGGGGAAGAGAAAGAGCGTGCTTTTTTAGACTGAATTTCATGTAAGTAAGTATAATTCAATTGTCACCCACTGAAATGCCAACATGGGACAGAAGTCATCTCACCTTCTGTCAATACTTGGACTAAATTTAGCTCTGTAATATACCTGTGACAGACAAGATTATCCTCATTTTCACAGAGACTGAAGCAACTGAAACAACAGCAAGTCAACAGTAAGGCCACAAATTCCTGTTTCCCCATGCTATATTCAAAGAGCATGACATTTTTCAACAGACTATCAATCCACCCCAACACCATTCTGGAAGGAAGACCCTTTTAGCCTTTTCAACTTTTAAACATACGAAACAAGTCTCAGAGCTGATTAATAATCCTGCCGCACAGGACTCTAGCTTTGCTCACAGCCAAAACAAATAAACAGAAAAGCTCCAAGTGACCCATTGCAGGTCATCCTGAAGACAGGAATAGAATAGTTCGCTGCCAATAGCATTACAAACAGTTATCAGGCTGATCCTCCTCAACTAAAGTCTTTTAAAATTGCTGATAGAAGATGCAAATGTTTTTCATTTACCACATATATCTTTCCTAAATGTCTCCGTGATCTCATTTATATTGGCTCTTAGTTAATATCGAAGGTGCTCCCACCCCACGTATTTTTGTGCATGTACTGCAACTGTCAGAGCCATTACAGCTTTTCATCTTTAGCGTTTCCAGTTCACTTCCACAGGGGTGCCAGAAGAAGAGAGACTGACTGATGTAGCTCAAGTCTCGGAGACCATTAGCATTTTTAGCACTGTGCAGTGTGGATATGCTCTAATCCCTGGCCACTGGGATCCCTGAAAGCAGCAGAAACAACACGGAGAAGTGCAAAACAGCCTTTTAAGCCATTTATTTCTTCAGACTCTCTTCTCTCTTCATATTCTCATGCTGATTTAAAGCATGAGAAGAAAAAGTAGTCTACTGAATAATATTTATTTATTTATTTTTAGGGTCCACTCAAAGTAGTAACTTTTCTGGAAGCTTATGCTTTTCAATAAAAGCTAATTTAATTTGCTTACAAATCTTCTTTTCTTTTTTCCCCCCCAAAAAGAACAAATTTTTCTTTCCTACCGTGCACAACTGAATTATCACCAACTCTACCTAACCATTGCATGTTTGAGAAATACTTCTACCCTGTTTTCTACACCTGCTACTTGTTATACTCGAGGCAGTTTGTAAAACTAATGGTGCACACAACAATTATGTGAGAGGACCCAAATTATACCATATACTGAGTTTGAACTATTGCAGTCTCATGGTCTTACTTTCACCACACCAAGCTTTGTTAGTGAAAGCTTATATTTTAATTGTAACCATATTGCTCTAATTTCAAATCAGATAGAGTGGTTAAAGTTTTGTTTCATGTTTTAGTACAATATCCTATAGCTCTTTAAAGTAACTGTTTTGACCAAAATTTGAGATAAATGCTATGGAAAATTCGCTTCCCCAATCTTTCCTCCCTGTACTTACAAAATATTACCTTCCTCAAAAGAACTAAAACACAGAAGGAAAACTGCTCCAGAAAGTAGTCTACGCCATGGATTTTTTGCACTGTTACCCTGCACTCATTTCAAATTTCTACACCGAGAGTGGACTAGCTCTGCTCATTAGCTGACACTGACTCACCCAGGCACCTACAAGGTTGTTTAGTAAACTAAACGGAGCATGATTAGCAAGGAGGTAGAGATGATACTAAGGTCCTGCTCACTGGGGGACCACAAAAACTTTTAAAATACTCAAGTCAAAGAACATGAACAATAAAATTCAATATTCAAATACATCTTGGCTGTTAGCTGTGTTGCATGAACTAACTGCTGCTTAGTGCCTTCTTAATACATTTAGCTTTTCCCATTTCTTTTGGTTTTACATACTGCAAAGGCACAGAGTGACCTTAGCCTAATTCCTCTCTCACTAGATAAGACAGCTCCTTAGAAACAAAGGTAAATGTTAGAAGAGTGATCATTCGTGTCCTCCACAAAGGAATACAAAGGTCTGCTTTGAATGGGTGTTGTTAGGGAATGTTTTGTTTTGTATGGTGGAAAACACTGGAAAGATTAAAGACAAGTTCTCCTGAAATCATTTAGGCAATAACTGAGTACGTATTTCTGATGATCAAAAGGCAGCTCTCAACAGTCACAGGCATGAAACTTCCAATGTCTAAAAACTACACAGACACACAACGGGGAGAAGACACTCCATATCCATATATCCACCTAAAAAACTTTTACAAACAAAAAACAAATCAGTAGCACATTATATATAAAGCTTATCATAAATCTCATGCAATAGACTTGAAGGTGACATGAGTCATGAAAAGGGGTTCTGCTACAACCCAATGAGCAAAAACATACCCTTCCATCTCTAAAAAACGAAATGGGAAAAAAAGTAAAGAAGATTGACACGAACGTAATTTTAAAATGTAACTATGTTAAGTGTTTAGGGTTACTCACCTTTTTTCAGGTATAATGATTTCTGGAAATTATATGATTTTGTAAATTACAAAAAAATAAAACACATACATTATTAAAAACGTAAGGGTTTTTGCAAAATATTTTCCTAGTCACAACTAAAAATAAATTTGCGGATATTTGCCTGATACCCCATTTATCATAAACTGAACGCACAATTTTGCCTGCGACAGAACGTAGCGATACACGTTAGGTTGGAGATTAGCAAAGAGCAACGATGAATCAACAGGCACTTGCTTATATCATCTCCAGAAATAGATGTCCATGACCTCGCAATCACAGGGAAGCAGAACAAACACATCTAGTGTTAATTAGATTTGGAAACTTGGCATCAGAAACCAACCTACACTTGTACAACTTTAACCAAAATTTTTCTTCTTAATTTTAGCCTAAATACTTCTGAGTTTCTTGACATAAATTGCCTTCCTTACTCTGCCAACATGGATTACTAAATTGACTAGTGAATCCTAATTAAGAGCAATCTATTGAAGATACTACTAAGGAATATCTTGGATTGACAAGGCAAATCTATCTTGTTTTCAAAACACTTTTCTCAGAAAAGTGCACCACCTGATGCTCACAAGCTCTGAGGGAGTAATGCAAAGATCAAATATACTTTTCCAGTCATATCATTAAGGGAGATGATTTGCTTCAACTTGCACTTAAAAAGACTCCCAAATACATAATCATAATTTAATATACAGACTTTACAAAGGACAAGTGACACTACGAACTCCCTGTCTTCTGCCTACACAGATACATGCCAAAAATTCCCCTTAATGAAAAGAGACTTTTTAATTGCTACTAATTCCCTTTATGTTGAAAAGAAACTCTTCCAGAAATATTGAGTGGAATGAAAACCAACTACCGAAAACTTGAAGGAGCAAATGAAGACTATTTAAACATTGACAGGAAGAATAAACAAAAGATTTTCAAGAGAGCAGGGAACTTCGTCTCTTGAGAGATGTGCCTCTGCACTTTACAGCAGCCTTTTTTCTTCCTGAATTAAAATAAAATCAGTTATGCCAACAGCCTAAATGGATAACATATCCATCAGTTAAAACAATCTGCCAGTACATAGAGGATACCATACAGCATCAAACTTGCATCTCTTCTTCACACCCTCCCTTTAATCTCAACTTCAAAAAGCTCAAAAAAATTTTGATTTAAAAAACAAACAAAAAACCCAACAACTTAGCTTGACATATATGAAAGATGCATGAATTTCCAATTTATGTAGACTTTGATTTTCTTTTTCATCCTGTCCCAGAAGAGAGCACCTAGGTCTACTCTCCTCTGTTGTTACTCTGCTGTTGATCTGTGTCAATTCTAAAGTGAACTGAAAAGGAAAGAGTAGGACAACACTCGAGAAGAGGGTGGTGTGCAGCGCTACCACCTATACAGAGAAGCATATCGGCTCACACATATACATATATGTGACCTCTCCAATGAATTTAATGGAATCAGCGCACCCACTTTGAAAGCAGAATTTGCTTATGAGAAAGAATGGCAAGACTCAAACTCTTAGGAAAATAAATATTCTCTCTCTAATCCTTATCATCCCAAATGCAGTTAAGATACCATTCGGAAAGCTAGCTACGCATTAGAAATTTTATTAAACGGAAGATTTAGGGAAATTCTCGTGCTATTTCATGAGAGAAGTATAATCTTTGCTCTATGAAAAAAATCTTCAGTCCTAGCACTCTTTTCCCAGGAGTTTATCAACAACTTCATCAAAATGTCCTTTACAAGCCCCTTCTTTTCCAGTGAAATTCTGTTTTAAGATTACTAAACTGCTACAGAAACCTGTTACGTTACAGTCTATTAAACGTCAGATTTTACCTTACTGTTAATTACATGACAGCTGCTGGATATACCCTACTGTTACTACGAACGTGAGGATTTCCAATTAGAAGATCTTTAAAAGGATTACCATTCTATCTAACATCAGCAAGCTTTTTTATTACTTAAAAAAAAAGTTCTCAGACACATCCAAAAAGTTCATAAACATTAAGAGTCACTTCTGACACAGTATGAGTGGATGCAATGCTACGCAACACACCAAGTCTAAATTTGGTCCAATACGGAGCCATCTTATGCTCGATTTCAAATTCAACAGAGTCACAGTTTTACAGTCAACACAGTAGGTAGAGATTTCGTTCAGCGTCTTAAGTAGTTACGTGGTTCCATCTGTTATTATTAAAAGAACCATGCATATACAAGTATATACTATGTATATATATACTGTACATATACAATATACATATAAAAAAATATTTAAGTCTTTATCCCTCATCCACTGTTTCACAGGATTCCAGGCCATTCCTCACATATGTTAAAGGCTGAAGAATAAAAAGCAAGGACTAATTTTGTCTCAAGGTTATGGAAACACCACTAAACCATAAAATCATGGTGTGAAAAATTTATCTTGACATTACAAAATGTCTCAGTGGAGTTAAAGCCTTATCACGTAATTAACAGCTGATAATTCTGTGTTTAATATTGAGGAACAGAATTTAAAAACAGTCACAACCTGGGATAAATAGCATTTTAAATATACTGGAGCTTCCAAAGAGCGATCTGGATCAGATGGCAAGCATGAAAAATTCAACTCTAACTCAAAGGATAGCTGATATCAGAGCAAATTGTCTAGGAAGGACAGGGCAACACTGCAAAAAAGAAAGGAAGATTATCCTTCTGAAACACCTCCCCATCTGGTACAGGTGATATCTTCCAGTGGCTCTTACGTGATCTAAAAATACTTCGTGGTAAAATTCTGCCCCCCACTCAAAGAAACGGCAAAACTTTCTTTGACTTCCAATGGGAAGTTTCCCAGAGACTGCACTCAAAGGGACTCTCACAGTCCATTGGGTATTCTATGCAAGTGAATAAAACCACAAGGAATTTTACCAATGGCAGAGCAGTAGCCAGCAGAGAAGGAAGACTGTTTAAAAGGGCTTCTCGGAAGCTCTTTTGACCTAAATCAGGTTGGAGATTTTCCAAGAACTATCTGGTATTTATTCATCTCACTGCAGGACTGTCTCTCTCTTTTGTCTGGCTGTCTGCTTATTTTATTTCTGGAGGGTCCAGCATCAAACAGAATGAAAATGACCTTTGACTGGATCTTTTTGTAGCATGCAATGAAAGAACTGATCCAAAAAAAGTTCAATGTTAGAATGA